>NC_134554.1:41729921-42929921 GCF_025594145.1 Primulina tabacum
GCGTCACTTTTTAGAGGGAGTTAAAGTTCAGAATTCGAAGCATGGCTGAGGTATATATATAATTGAAATAATGTGATGTGGTTAAATAACAAAAAAGTGATCCGCAGATCTTATAGTACTACTTATGCAAAGTTTATGATGTACATTTTTTAAGTAATATAATTTATATTAATAATATTGGAGTTTATTAATTCTTGATTCAACAGGATGGTGATGATGTCACTGGAGAGAAAGAAAAAGCAGCAGTTCCAATTCCTCCTAAGTTGTTTTCAACACCCCTGCACCGCCGCAACCCAGGTTAATTCAAATCCAATATTTCTTGTTTTACAATTAATACGATACATAATACATTCATTATTCATATATTCACATGTGAGCTCAATCTACGTGCATGCAGGAAAGCACCAAGATTACAAACATAATGGCCTTTGACGGGCCTGGCCCGGAGAGGATCAACGGTCGTCTAGCCATGATCGGATTCGTGTCAGCCATCGCAGTAGAATAACCAGAGGACAGGATATCTTCTCGCAAATACAAAACGGAGGGATCCCGTGGTTTCCGGGACGACTGTTTTGCTATCCGTGGCATCACTTGTGCCGTTGTTTAAAGGAGTGAGCGCGGATTCGAAATCGCGGGATTGATGACATCTGATGCAGAGCTTTGGAATGGAAGGCTTGCAATGGTAGGATTGATAGCTTTGGCTTACACCGAGTATGTCAAGGGTGGGACTCTTGTCTGAATGTTTTGTGTATGATAGTGTTAATATCGTGTGGTGTGTAGACTGTAAACAATGATATATTTTAATATATAAGTGAGAATGTTTGATTAAATAATTTACAGTTCTTTTGACACGTGGGATGCCTTGTCATTACTTTGGTGGAAAAAAACTAAAAATGAAAAATTTTAGACAAAATGTTGAAAAATAATATATAAATGTTGAAATAATATTTAAAATGTGTGTATTGAATATTTGAACGTTGAATATTTGAACGTTGAAAAAAAGTTGTAAATATTGAAAATTAGTGTGTGATGATGTAGGTAATGATGTATTTTATTTTTGGATTATTTGTAAAGAAATTCTATAAATAGCCTCACCATTTGTGAAGAAATTCACAATTGAGTAGAGAGAAAAATATTATAAAGTGTGTAGTTTGGTAAATTTTGAGAGTTTGAGATTTTACTTTTTACCATAAATTTTTACTTTTCACAACACGTTATCAGCACGAAGCTCTAAAGTTCTCCATATTTTCCAAGCTCCAAACAGAAGAGAAAAGTAACAAAAGTAATAATATTTATTTTACTGTTTTTATTTATTGTGTATATATTTAATATATAATATAATGTTATTATTAGAAATAATAAAAATAAATTTTTCAAAAACTTGTTATAAATCCTGGGAGGATGTTAAGACGACATCCCACACTCCCGTAAGGGATACGACAAGTATAAAAGCCTATAAGGTTTTTAAACAAAATAACTTATGACACATCATTAATAATATGATATGATATACATAATTATTTAAACATGACTAATATTATATACATATATTATTACCATAAAATTATACAAATACATACTTTATTTTTTGTACACCAACGGTCATAAATGGTAACAAAACGGCTAGTTTTTGCCCTATAAATATGATCTCACAAACACATTCATCACTCCAACTTTCTCTTCTTCTCTAAAAATTATTCTTATCAAATTTTTCGAAGAAAAAAGAAGATGGCTTTCTCAAGGTTATTTTTAATTATTTTGGTTATCATACTCACGAGTCTTGTATTTATCGGAGAATATCCTCCTCGTGTGTTTTCTTTATTTTTACAATGCTTGTACTTTTGTTTATCCATTACTTTGTATTGCAATATTCATTAACTAATAAAATGATCGTAATTTTTTTAGTACCACCATGTCAAATTTGACAAAGCTCGAATTTGTTGCGCTCGACATCACGGGAAAAATTATATGCCATGGACTCTCGATGTAGAAATGCATCTTGAGTCATTGGGTCTAAGCGAGACCATTAAAGAAAATGGTATATCTTCATCACAAGAAAAGCAAAAGCTATAATATTTTTGCGTCGACATCTCGATGAAGGTTTAAATGTGAATATCTTATCGAAAAAATCCATGGCTCTGTGGAAAGGATTGAAAGAAAGATTTGAACATATAAGGAAGTTATACTTCCGACCGCCCGGATGAATGGAATATGTTAATTCCAAGATTTAAGAAAGTCAGTGATTATAATTCAGCGATGTATCGAATAATCTCGCAGCTAAAATTTTGTGGACATGAGGTTACAGAATCGGAAATGCTTGAAAAAACATTTTCCACGTTTCACGCATCAAATAACTTACAGCAACAATATAGAGTGCGTGGATTTGCGAGATATTCTGAACTCATCGCCTGTCTTCTTGTGGCGGAAAAGAACAATGAGCTATTAATGAGAAATCATCAGTCCCGACCCACTGGATCAACAGCATTTCCAGAAGTAAATGCTGTAGTAAAAATGAATTTAAACCTGGAAACCAAAATCAAATTCAAAGACAAGGTTTTGGTCGAGGTCGAGGACGTGGTCGTGGTCGTGGACGTGGAATTGGCCGTGGTCGTGGTCGAGGCCGTGGTTTTGAAAACAATAGAGATAGTTATTTTTATAACTCATCTCAAAAGGGCGTCACGAACCATCCACAGAAAAGCATCATGAGAACATGTGTTAATGAAAATCACTCGAAAAATTGAAAGTTCTTGTTCAGATGCGGCACTCCAGGACATTGGTCTCGTATTTGTCGAGCCCCTGAGCACCTTTGCAAGCTCTATAAAGAATCGATAAAGGGGAAAGAAAAGAGACCAACTTCACTGAACGAGTGACCGTTTGAGTGATTCAACTCATTTTGATGCTGCTGATTTTATGAATGATTTCTCTGGAAATGATCAATATGTTGGTGGGATAGAAATGAACAATATTGATGCTACAGATTTTCTCAATGATTTCTCTGAAAATGAACAATATAATGGTAGAATATAAATGTACAATAATTTATTTTCATGTATTCATATAATAATGTTTTATTGTACATTATGATATGTGTTATATTTACATATGTATTGTCAGTAATTTATTTCATTGCATATTTTTTTGAAGTTCAAATATGGAAAATGCTATGAGCAAAGCTGAAGTTTGCATACCCGATAGTGGTACAACGCACACTATCCTCCGAGATAAAAGATATTTCTTGGAACTAAAACCAACAAAAACAACGGTGAATACAATATCAGGTCCTGTAGACTTGATTAAGGATGTGGTAAAGCACAATTTTTGTTACCTAATGGTACAAAATTTTTGATCAATGATGCTTTATATTCACCACAATCGAAAAGAAATTTGTTGAGTTTTAATGATATATATTCCCATGGGTATGATACTCAAACAATGAATGAAGGGAATGAGAAATATATGTGTCTTATCACATATAAATCAGGAAAGAAATATGTGATTGAAAAACTACCAATGCTCCCTACTGGATTGCATTATACACATATAAGTCCCATTGAATCAAACATGGTGTAGATAATTCTTCAATATTAACCAATTGGCATGATCGATTAGGACATCCTGGTTCAACAATGAGCGAAGAATTATAGAAAATACACATGGTCATCCACTGAAAGACCAGAAGATCTTTCAGAATAATAAGTTTCAATGTAAAGCATGTTCTCTTGGAAAACTTATTATAAGACCATCACCAGCCAAAATCCAAACTGAATCACCAATGTTTCTTGAACGTATTCAGGGTGATATTTGTGGACCAATCCATCACCATGTGGACCATTCAGATACTTTATGGTATTATTGATGCCTCCAGCAGATGGTCACATGTATGTTTATTGTCAACTCGAAATGTTGCATTTGCAAGATTACTTGCTCAAATAATAAAATTGAGGAATCAATTTCCGATTATACAATCAGAAAATTAGACTTGATAATGCTGGTGAATTTACTTCCCAACTTTCAATGATTATTGTATGTCTATGGGAATCATTGTTGAGCATCCTGTTGCTCATGTACATACACAGAATGGATTGGCTGAATCATTGATTAAACGTCTGCAAATGATTGCTAGACCAATGATTATGAAAACAAAGCTCCCTATTTCTATATGGGGACATGCAATTTTACATGCTGCTTCATTAATTCGCATCAGACCAAGTGCATATCATAAATACTCCCCATTGCAGCTTGCATTTGGTAAAGAACCAGACATTTCTCATCTGAGAATTTTTGGATGTATGGTGTATGTGCCTATTGCACCACCGCAACGAAAGAAAATGGGACCTCAAGAAAGGTTGGAATTTATATCGGTTATGATAGTCCATCAATCATTCGATATCTTGAACCTCAGACAGGCGATGTGTTCACAGCACGTTTTGCTGATTGTCATTTTAATGAGGAAATCTTCCCAATGTTAGGGGGAGAACAAAACATACCGAAAAGAAATTACATGGTATGTATCATCATTGTTACATCTGGATCCAAGAACAAAACAATGTGAAAAAGATGTACAGCAAATTTGCACTTGCAAAGAATAGCAAATCAAATACCAGATGCATTTGCAGACACAAAAGGGGTAACTAAATCATATATACATGCTGCAAATGCCCCTGCTCGAATTGAAATTCCGAAGAAACAAATTGAAAATACTCATGATGTCATTAAACGCCTGAAGCGTGGAAGGCCAGTCGGTTCCAAGGATAAAAATCCTCGAAAAAAAAATTCATAGAGAAACACGATGATCACAAAATAAAGAATGATGTTCCTGAAGAAACACTGATGATCACAAAATAGAGAATGGTGTTCCTGAAGAAACACATGATGATGAAAATGTTCTGTCAGAACCACAAACTGACGAGAATCATGAAATCTCTATCAATTATATTAATACTGGAAAAATATGGAACCGAAAAGATATAGAAATTGATGATATATTTTTTATAATGTGGCAATCGACATCATAAATGATAATGAAGATTGAACCAAAATCTTTTGGTGAATGTAAAAATCGGCAGGATTGGATAAAATGGAAAGAAGCCATCCAGGTTGAATTGGATTCGTAAATAAACGTAATGTTTTTGGACCTATAGTCCTTACACCTGAAGGTGTAAAACCTGTTGGATACAAATGGGTTTTTATTCGAAAGCGAAATGAGAAAAATGAAATAGTAAGATATAAAGCTCACTTGTTGCACAAGGTTTTTCTCAAAGGTGGAATTGATTATGAAGAAACGTATTCTCCCGTGATGGATGCAATTACGTTTCGGTATTTGATTAGCTTGGCGGTATCTGAAAATTTAGAAATGCGTCTTATGGATGTTGTTACAGCTTACTTAATGGATCACTATATATATATATGAAAATCCCTGAAGGATTTAAGATGCCTGAAGCACAAAGTTCAAAACCCAGAGAATGTTATTATGTGAAATTACAAAGATCGTTATATGGGTTAAAGCAATCCGGCGAATGTGGTATAATCGGCTAAGTGATCACTTGATGAAAAAGATATGTAAATAATTCAATATGCCCTTGTGTTTTCATTAAGAAAACAACATCCGGATGCGTAATTATTGCTGTATATGTTGATGATTTAAACATCATTGGAACAAATAAGGAAATTCAAGAAGTTGTGTCATACTTGAAGGAAGAATTTGAAATGAAGGATCTTGGAAAAACCAAGTATTGTCTGGGTTTACAAATTGAACAAAAATGTGGAATTTGTTCACCAGACAAATTATACAGAAAAGATCCTTAAACGTTTTAATATGGATAAATTAAATCCTTTAAGTACTCCAATGGTTGTTAGATATTAAACATAGAAAATGATCCATTCCGTCCATGTGAAGATGATGAAGATATTCTTGGTCCAGAAGTACCATATCTAAGTGCTATCGGTGCCCTTATGTATCTTACAAATTGTACAAGGCCTGATATATCTTTTGCCGTAAATTTGTTGGCAAGATTTAGCACATATCCAACAAAGAGACACTGGAACGGAATTAAACATATATTCCGTTACTACGAGGAACGACAGACTTGGGACTTTTATTCAAAAGATGCTAATCCAAGTATAATTGGTTATGCTGATGCTGGATACTTATCTGATCCACACAAGGCACGTTCTCAAACTGGATATGTATTTACTCGTGGAGGCACTGCAATTTCTTGGCGTTCACAGAAACAAACACTCGTAACAACTTCATCAATGCCGAGATTATTGCACTATGAAGCAAGCGTGAATGTGTGTGGTTAAAATCAATGACCCAACATATCCAAATCTCATGCGGATTATCATTCGACGAGAAGCCTGTGATACTATATGAAGATAATGCTGCATGTGTGCTCAAATGAAAGAGGATACATAAAAAGCGACAGAACTAAACATATTCCTCCTAAGTTCTTCGCATTCACCAAGAGCTAGAGAAAAATAATGTATTGATGTTCGTCACATTCAATCAAGTGAAAACTCATCAGATCTCTTCACAAAGGCACTTCCTACGTCAATATTCAGAAAGCACATATATAATATTGGGATGCGCAATCTACGAAATTTGTGAAGAATTGTTCGTGTCAACATGAGGGGAAGTTACGTGACTGCACTCTTTTTCCCTTACTATGGTTTTTATCCCAATGTTTTTCCTAGTAAGGTTTTTAACGAGGCAGTATGAAGACATCTTCGTATCATGATCATCATCACAAGGGGGAGTGTTGAAAATATATTAAATGTTGAAAAATAATTTAAAATGTGTGTATTGAATATTTGAATGTTGAAAATAAGAGTTGTAAATATTGAAAATTAGTGTGTGATGATGTAGGTAATGATGTATTTTATTTTTGGATTATTTAAAGAAATTCTATAAATAGCCTCACCATTTGTGAAGAAATTCACAATTGAGTAGAGAGAAAAATATTATAAAGTGTGTAGTTTGGTAAATTTTGAGAGTTTGAGATTTTTACTTTTTACCATAAATTTTTACTTTTCACAACAAAAAAGACCGAAAACGAAAATGTGTCAGTTTATTAAAATATAATTTCCTCGGTACATTCAGAAAAACTTTCCCAATGTTAATGATATTATTCGATAAACATTCAGAAATATGTGAATGGAATTATTCGATAAACATTCAGAAAAGCCATGCTTTTGAATGGAACATCGCTAAAATTTTATCTTAACTCAATAAGTTGATCTTTATTTTCTTTTTTCTTTTTTTTTGTTGAGTGCTAATGTCAACATGTTAAAAATGTTTGGTTTAGTAACAATAATATTATATATCAGTAGAAATGAATTAATAAATTAAAAATATCAATTTATTAGTTATTACACAAAAAATAAATTTGACGATTTACACTGATTTAGGTTTGTCTGTTCACATATTAAAAAGCATTTAAAAAATAATTTTTATAAAAAAAATTTCTATTTGACCCTTTTTAAATAAATGTTTTAATTGAATAAAAACAATGTTGTTAAACAAATTAAATAGGGGTATACCTCGTCCAACAATGATGAGATTCCAAAACCGTGCATGTATGAGAGTGTAGACTGTGCAAGTATCAGGCTGTATAGTTCAAAATAGTTTATTAGTAATATTTATATCATCAAGATACATTTTAGTTTCAAGAGTTCATCACATAAGAACTTCAAAGAATGTTTGACTTGAGACAATTCTAGGAGTGATGACATAAACATACTGGAAAGATTCGTGTTGATACAATGAAAATAGTTCATCACATATGATCTCCAAAACTAAAAATGTTTGATTTGGGGCAATTCTAAGATAGGTAACCCTTGTGAAGTTTCTCATGATCGTGTGAGTGAGGATATAAACAAGTTGGAAAGACTCAAGTTAATACAATAACGACAAGAGGAACATGTCTACCCCAACAAGAGGACAAAAAAAATCAATTGGACACTAGAAATAGACATATTGGAAAGATCGGAGACCAAAAAAAAAAAAAGCATGTTCGCCCCAACAAAAGGACAAAAACAATCAATTGGGCACCATAAAATACTATAGTTGCATGAAAAAATGGAAAATGGTTTAAATTTATTTTTCAAATTTTTTATAAATATTTAATAAGGTTAAACAACATAAAAATCATAATTTATACATATAACAATTTAATTAAATTCTATTAATCCTACACAAACGATTAGATTTTCTTATTCTGAATATGGTGAACTCAGTAGCAAAATTATTATTTATGTTAGACTTACTTTAATTGTGGTGATGAGAGTCAAAAGTAGGTGATGATAGTAAAAACAGAGGAAAATATAAATAGCAGAAGCACTCGTATCGCTAAAACAGAAGTAGTACTTATCGAGTATTTCTTAGCTAAACTTAACGGTTAGCAAAAACTGAAGCAGAATGTAGCCTAAGCAGAAGCAGAATGTAGCCTAAGCAGAAGCAAAACTTAACGTCTTTCATTTGATCGTTACAAGTCTTAATGTTACCGTTACCTTACTTAGTGCTAGTATTAATTGCACCATTTAATGCTTTACGGAGACATTTAACACGCTTTACTTTTTTTGGTATAAAACAAAGATTGATTATTCTGAAGCTTTCTACAGGACTTTTTTTCGGTGATAAAGCTGATTCACCCAGAGTCAAAGAAACTGTTTTGTTTATAGACGTTGGATTCAATGTTTCATATATTAAATGATCAATCCAATATAGAAAACAACGATTATTATAAACAAGGAACACATTATCTGTCTATCATTCCAACGTTGTTTTGAGCAATCAAGAATTACTCTTTATCTTCAAGCTCAATATACAGAAAAGCAGCACACACTTTATAGCAGATATCTGATCTTCTGAGATCGTCTCGTGCTGCTGTTTCTTTATCTCTTCACAAGCTATTCACCTTATTACATCTTATTGAGAAGAGTTTGTAATATGGAAAAAAGTCTTTTCCAGAACCTTGTTATATTCATTATATTGTGTTGTGAAACTAAGAGTTTCGGTAGGCGAAGGGTAAGTCCTAGTGAAGTGGGTGTGTACAAGAGTTGTACTCTAAAAACCAAAGTCTTTTAGTGATACCTTTTGGAAACAGAAGAAGGGGAGAAGTAGAAGATTTCATCTTCGAACTTCCAGAAACAACTACTGTCAACTGCCTACTGTTTTATTATTTTCACCTTAAACCATCAGATCGTTTCCGCACAAGTTATTGTGATCTGCAGGATTCTAGCACCTTTGCAAAAACATCAAAGAAAGGAACGAGTTTATTCACTCACACCCCCTCCCCAAACTCTAAATCGATCCCCAACAATTTACCAAAAAATTGAAATTTCATTTATAATTTTTCAGTATTTTAAAAAACGGTAAACGAGCGGCTACCTATCGCCTAGCACCTAGCCGCCTAGGCGGCCGCCGAAGCGGTTTTTTAAATTAGTTTTCATAATATTTAGTGACATTTATATTAATATCTCTAAATTTTTTTAAATTTTATTTTATTTTAAGCTATTAAATCATTGATTGATATAGGTGGAGATAACATGACTTAATAAAAAAATAAGATGCAATTTCTTATTTTATAATATTAAATCATTGTTTAAATTAACTCAATATTATCATTGTGATCCTCCATTTTTTCAGATGCAAAATCATCTTCGTGAAGTTTTCTCACTCTAGATCGCATATGAAGATGAAGTTAGATAATTAGGACAAACCAACAAATCACATTTCTTGTTAGACTTTGTTTAGAACCTATAAAACATTACATTTCATTTTTAATTGGATTTTTAATTTTAAATTAGAAGGCCAATTTTTTTTTAAAATAAAAGCCTGCCTAAAGCCGCCTAGGATCGCCTGACACTTCCTAGGAAACAAGCTGACTAGCTTTTTCTAGGCGGTCGGTTGCCGCATAGTGTGCCTAGGCCGATTTTAGAGCAATATAATTTTCCAAAGGACTAGAAATTTGTGTCCTTACGCATCCTTTAGCTTGAATGAATGCTCTCGAAACCTTGAAAAGAAAACATGTGTGGTGCCTATGAATCCAGGCATGGATGTGATTGAGTCGAACTATTGAATGTTTTAGTTTGACTCGTTTATAATCGATCTGAGCTCGAACTTTATTTAATGAATATATTCATGATTCATAAGCTTATTTGAGATTTTATCGAGCCTAAGCAAACTTAATAAATATAAATTTAAATATTTATTAAATTAATTGAAAATTAAATTAATATTTAGAGAAAAATATAATTTTCTTATTAAAATTTGTAATTTTATTCTAATAAATAACTTTAATCGATTTTTCTATATTTTCATAAGTAAAATGTAAAATCTATAAATCAAATATCAAAACTATTTTTTTTATCTATGAACTGACTCATGAGCCTATCAACGAACATGTTCATGAGCTAACGAGCCGCATTGTAAAGTTTGAACTTGGTTCGTTTATCTTAACGAACATTATTAAATGAGCTTTTATCGATTCGAGCTTCGAATAACTCACGAGCGGCTTGGTTCATTTACAATCCTTAAATCTACGTACAAAAAAGGTAAGGACAGGGCCACTTCGGAAAAGGGGTCCAAAATAGGATAAGGGAGCCTCTATAGAATTTGGGGGAGTGATGTAATTGAGTACCAACCAAGAGCCAATTGATAATTATCATGACGACTTTGAAACCGCTAATATGTGTGAGGCAGCATATGATAATTATCAAAAATCCAGAGCGTTAATGAAATTTTTGGAGGAAGCAGAGAAACCGTTGTACAGTGGTGTAAACGTTACACAAATTTGAGTGCATTTGTGAAACTGTACAATACCAAAGCAAGGCATGGGATGAGTGATGCTCTATTTTCAGATCTACTAATGGATTTTGGGATATGTTGCCAGATAATCACAATCTGCCATCCAAAATGTATGATGTAAAAAGACATTGAGTTGTTTGGCGTTGAGTCATGAAAAGTTCATGCTCGTTCCAATGATTGCATCCTTTTAGGAAGCAATAATACTATGTAAGTTGCCCTAAATGTGGATTGCCGAGGTGGAAGCTAACCAAAAAAACGTTGAGAAGAAAGTTGTTCATGCTAAGTGATGTGGTATTTCCCTCCCATACCAAGATTTAAGCGCATGTTTAAATCTTTAGAGACCTCAAAAATTAATAACGTGGCAGAAACCACATGATTTGCTGGTCAGTTACGTCATCCATCTGATTCACCATCTTGGAAGTTGGTGGATCATATGTGGCCCGGATTTGGAAGTGAGCCAAGAAATCTTTAGCACTTGCAGCTGATGGCATTAATCTTTATAGCAACCTTAGTAGTCGGTACAGTTGCTGGCCAATCATGTTGGCCACCTATAAACTGCCTCCAAATATGTGTATGAAGAGGAAATTCATCATGCTAACCATGCTCATTTCAAGGCTTAAACAGCCAGGAAATGATATAGATGTAATCTCGAGGTGCTAATTGAAGATTTGCAACGATTGTGGGAAGGAGTTGATGGCGTATATGATGCTTACCGAAGACAATTTTTCACTCTTAAAGCAGTCTTATTATGGACCATCAATGACTTTCCTGCCTATGGTAACCTTAGTGGATGTACTACACATGGTTATTATGTATGTCCAGTATGTGGAGAAGATACTTATGCAAAGCATTTGGAAAATGGGAAGAAAATGTCATTTGTTTGTCATAGACGATTCCTACCATGGTTTCATCCTTATCGGGGCAAAATAATGAGTTCAATGACATGGAAAAACATGGAGACATCTACACCATTATCTGGAGTTACCTTGTTTGGCAAGATTTCAGACATAAGGTGTGAGTTTGGAAAGAAGATTAGTGCTAAAAAGGTAAAAATAAAATGAATGCAAAGGGGAATAATGTGGAAGATAGTATAGAAGAAAAAGATTTCGGAGCAACATATTTCAGAAAATGTTGGAAAAAGAAGTCACTTTTTTTCAATCTTCCTTATTGGAAATACTCGCCTGGTAGGAATTGTCTCGATGTGATGCACATTGAGAAAAATGTCTTCGAATCCCTCATTAATACTTTGATGAATGTTAAAGGAAAAACTAAGGACAATGTGGCAGCTAGGTTGGACATGGTTCAAATAGGAGTTGGGCCTGAATTGGCCCCTAAATTTGGGAAAAAAGAACATATCTTCCTCCTGCCGCATGCTCATTCACAAAAAAGAAATGTTACAAGTCAGTCAGTCGTTAATGGATATAAATGTTCCTGAAGGTTTCTGATCGAACATGAAGAATCTTGTGTGCATGTCTGAGCTGAAGTTGACAGACTTGAAATCTCATAATTGTCATGTTCTAATGCAGCATTTCCTACCAATACTCATCCGTGATGCACTACCAAAACATGTTAGATATGCCATCATAGATTATGCTCATTCTTCAAAGATATTTGTTACAAGGTTATAGATGTAGCCAAGTTAGATAAGCTGCAATTTGACTTGGTTGTTACGCTATGCTTATTAGAGCAGTATTTTCCGGCTTTCTATCTTCGATGTCATGCTTCACTTAACAGTCCATCTTGTTCGAGAAGTCGGATTATGCGGACCAATTTATTTCCGGTATATGTATCCGTTCGAAAGATGCATGAAAGTGCTTAAGATTTATGTAGGCAGTCAAAAACATTCCGAAGGTTGCATTGTTCAGAGATATTCAGCCGAAGAAGCAATTGAGTTTTGTTCGGAATATGTCAATGATCTTGATCATGTTGTTGTCCCTCAATCAAATCGAGACCCCAAAACGTTCCTGGATTCTTAGCATGCAAATCACCAATTATAGTGCAATAAGTTGATCTACAAAAAGCACATTTGACTGTGCTGAAAAATACGGAAGAAGTATCTACTACATAATGTAAGTGTACCGCGTTAATTTATTATTTTGCACACTGTAATTGTCAATATCTAGTGTCTGACAAAAATTATATATAAATATTTCCATAGTGAACCTAAAACCTTCTTGAAGTCAATGTTTTCGGAAAAAAAAACATATGAAAGATGGATACAAGATGCTCACAATAAGAGGTTCATTGACTGGTTTCGTGCAAAGGTTAGGTGGATGCAAAAATCTTTTTCATGCATTTTGCACTGAACGAGTTGTAACTACTATTTTAATCACCCTATTCAAATCGAATGCATGTCAGTGAAATAGACAGATACAATGGTGGAACAACATCGACATTGACATGGGTGGCTCATGGACCACGTGCGAATGTCATTAAGTATAGTAGTTATGTGATAAATGGTAATTATACCAAACAAAGGCGCGGGATGGTGAGAGAGTTTGCCAAAACAATGGGGTTTCTCTAGTTGCCAGCACCATGCTTGTCTGTAGTGCCAAAGATAAGAATCCTCTAATGGCTGATGTGTCTTTCTATGGAGTGATTGAAGAAATATGAGAATTAGACTATCATCAATTTCAAGTTCATCTTTTCAGGTGTGCGTCGGTTTCAAACGACAAAGGAGTAATCAACAATGATGAATGTGGTTTTACCTTGGTCAATATGAACAAACGAGGGCACAAGAATGATGAATTTTCCTTGCAAGTCAAGTCAATCAATTCTTTATATTGACGACCCATTAAAAAAGATGGTCTATTGTGCTCCCAGTGCCAAATAGATGTAATGAGAGAGATGATGATGGTTGGACTAGTACTATTCTTGAGTCTAGACCAATTGATGATGTTGATACTCATTGTATTCCTGTTCATGAAAGCTACTTTAAATCAGAAAACGAGGGTGTCTGGGAAACGAACAAGAAAAAATGATGATTTGTACTTTTATGTCATGTTTATTTAGGGACAAGAAAACATGTTATCTACTTTAAAAAATTATGTTATGCACTTTTGTCATGTTTTTTATTGTTATTTTATGTAATGTTTATATATATATATATATATATATATATATATATATATATATATATATTTGTCTTATTGTTATATTTATGTCAAGTTTATATTTTTGTTATTATTATTATTTATTTATGTTATGTTTGTGATATTTTAATTATCCATGTTATTGTGTAGATTTTAATATTGGTTTCATTCTTGTTCTATGTAGCGGAGATCATAATGGGTCACAAAATGAGGAGAAAAAAAAAAGAATTTGAGGAGCTACAAGAATTAAATGATGATAGGCTGGTTGGAGTAACTGATGCAGAGCTGCATGGACTTACTGATAAACAAGAACGTCCTGTAGATGTCAGAAGAATGAAGAGGTGACCTATATTGATGGGTAAACTAACTGCACCTGTAAGATGGGGAAAAAAACGAAGATTGATTGCGAAGACATAGGGAGGCCAACATACAATGCAAATGGAAGTGCTTTACAATCATACATTGGCTCTATTGCTAGATCCATGGTTCCAAACAATATAAAGCCCTGACCTAATGTTCCAGAAAACATAAAACAAAAGTGTGGGAAGGGATCTCGGTAAGTACAAGATTAAATTTTGTTGTTCATTTGAATTTTTAATCAAGGATTGATTACATATACAATAATGTGTAATTTCAGAATTTGCTACCTTAATACATATTTTTTTCTATACTTCGTGCTATTTTGATGATCTTGGTTGATTAGAGTAATAGGCTGATTTTAATCTTAGGCATCATATGCATATTTTTTATCGAAATTTTATGTAAATATTAATTTGAACATATATGTATTTTAATTTGAACATGTATGTATATACGATATGAAATAGTACCAACTAATATTTTTTGTTGCAGAATGTCTTCGAACTAACGCCACAAAGGGAGTCTGCTATGATGAGTTCAACAGCTCAAAATTGGCGAGATTTCAAAACAAATTGACTAGCAGCTTTGTTTGGCTTAATAGAAAAAATCCCGAAAATTTGATTTCTCCACCAAGTCAATATCAGCTCCCAATAGCATATTGGAAACCATTTGTGGATGCGAGACTAGATCCATCATGGGAGGTACTTTAAAGTTTTCATTTTTTTCTTTAAGAGACTAGATCCATCATGGGAGGTACTTTAAGAATTTTCATGTTTTCTTTAAGAATTAATAATTTTCATACTTAACTGAAGAACACAATGATGTAGGTTACTCACGAAAAAAAAAGGACCATGCATTGTAAATATCACAACAAAATGTCTCGCAAGGGTTACATCGGCTGGAGGCTGAATCGGTAAGCTATAGATTCTATTTGTCATTTTCATCAAGTTCTTCATGTTCTTAAGCTGATAAATTTTGGAATGGTAGAGAAAGAAAACATAATTGCTGAAGATGAAGAAGTTGATAGAGCGATGCTTTGGCGTAAAGCCTGGGAAAACAAATCTGGCAACATAACAAATGTGGAGACATCATAAGTCGCTGAAAAAATGTAAATGTTTAGTTTTATTCAATCTCTATATTGACTAGATAAATAAAACTGTGGTTTTTGGATTGATTTGTTATGTCTGTAATTGTAGGATGACTTGTTTGAAAAAAGTCAAAAGAGTATTCAAATCTTCTGGAATGAATGATGTGCTAACCACTGCCTTAGGAAGCCAAGAACGCTATGGAAAGGTTCGAGGAGTGGGAGGTTTTATAAAGCCTCAAGTCTTCTTTAAAACTCCAAGAAAGAAGAGGGAATCAGTCCCAAAAGCTATGGTCTAAAACTTCAAAGAACAATTGGAAAAGACTAAGAGTTTAAAGGCATAATTGGAGAAATTGAAGGCTCAACTTGCTAGTTTTATGCCCGTCATCAATGATCGAACTTCCGAGACTGCAGCATCAAACAAGTGCTCATACATCAAAGACCCAAAACTGTCAGATGATGTGAAAAAAGTTTATGAATGCGACACTTCAAATATGAAGGTTCTGTATTTCTTGATATCAAGTCGAATTTTTTTCCACAGTCATACATTTATATAAAGTATCTTATTGTTCTTAAAAGGGAAAAAAATGTAAACTAGCTGTAAAACAACGTGAAAACGTGGTGGCGTATGGTACAATAATCAGAAAGAGGTCCAAATATCATGATTCACCATGTTCCACGTGGTGGCGTATTTAATGACTTCTACTAATACTAATCAAGCTGTATTTCTTTTGCAGGTACCATTGGATCTTGACTATCATCAATGAAAATAAAATATTGATATATTTATTTGACTCTATGGCTAACAGAAACCGAGAGAATGGATGGAAAACTAGAGTGACCAAGTAATAGTAGATTAGGTTGATTTTTGAATGCATTCACTTATAAATATGAAAAAAAATTAATTTTTACCTTTTAAAAATGTAGTGGGGTAAAAATATACAATACACTCGAATGGTATTTCTCAAAGGTCATGTTTAAACAATTGAGTGTGTGAATTGTGCCCATGTATGAAGACATGAATGTATAGTTCTTATTATTTGGATTGTGATTGTTGAATTAACTTTTCAATTTCATTATATATAGGGTAATAAAAAACAAAAGCGGTTCTGTTGAATGTGGATATTGTGTGATGAGGTACGTGAAAGAGATAGTTGAATATGAAAATCCACAGTTGGAGAAGATGGTAAGTTTCTTCTTTATGATATGCTCTGGTTATTATTGAGATAAATTGCTGCCATTGAGATATGTGCACATGAAATCTATATGATTATTAATTCTGGAATTTGTGCTATTAGAATTAATGGTTGTGATAATTTGTTTCCGTTGGGGATATATATGCATATGACAATATGCATTTTATGATAATTGATATGTTGTTTTGCCCTTTATTTTGTTGTTTATTATATGTTAGTTTTGTTGTTATATGCGTACGATTGATCTTTATTTGTCTACAGTGGGGTGTATGATATATGATTAGTGCGTGATCGGGTCTATGTTGATTAGGGTTAAGGAATTGTTTCATATTGCAAGAAAAAGTGAGCAAAAATACAGTTTATAAAATTTGTCAATTTCGATATTAGCTTTGTTTTTGTTTTTTACATTTAAATGCTTTAGCTGTAGCCGTCCCCTCTCTCACCTTTGACTTCTCCTTGTAAGAATGTTCACGTGAAAACGACATTGTCCTCTAAATATGGCATAAACATTTGCAAAACATTTAAATCCTCACTGTTGTAAAGATTTTTCATTTGTACACTACTTAAATTTTGATATTATTGTCCTTATATTTTACTTGTAATATTATCAACTATAAATAGCTTAAATTCAAACCCGAAGATTTCTGCTAGGTACCCTCTGGACCGGAGCAAGAAACAATAAATTCTTGTGGGTTTGTGGATATTGTCATTTTTTTGGGAATGAATGATCTTATTAATCTAATGCATCTTGTATTTTTACATTTCAGTTTGCAGGATCAATCAAGAACCAATGTTACAACCGATCTCAATATGATGAAGTCAGAAGTGAATGGAGCGAATTCGTCTACTCTTATGTAGGTGCTTAAATGGATTGTGTGCGTTGGGATAAATCTTTGGTTCGTCATTGTGTATGTTAGGAAATACTTTTGGATATTCACATTTGGTTTGTGGATATATTTTTGGGTTATACTTGTGGATTTGTGAATATATACTTATGGATTCGTGGATTTTCATCATTTTTAGATGGATAATTTATGAATCAAATCCCCAATGTTAATGATATTATTTGATAATGTCAGTCATTCTTTCAAAATATTAAACATGATTCTTCCTTACCCTTTTATCTACCAAAAGATGTTGATATAATTTTTTTTATTTTACTAAAAATATCCAAAAATAAAGAAACATAATTTTTTTAATCGAGCAAAAGACGGAAATCACATGCTTTTTAATTATTATTATTGTGTTGTTAATATTATTATTATTTTCTTTTTTGCATTTTTTATTATTACTATTATCATCCTCATTAATATTATATTTATATTTTATAATATTAATGAAGAACGTGTTTTTAATTTTTCAAAACATTTTTTATTCAGAATATGTTTTTTCCTAAATAACTGCAATCATTATGTTATCGTTTTATTAAATTATTTGTAAGTTATTTTCTGTTGGTAGCGATAAATGCAATTTAAATTATTTCTTAAAATATTTTTTTTTTTGTTTGCCCTTTATTTTGTTGTTTATGATATGCCTAGTTTTGTTGTTTATATGCATATGATTTGGTCTTTATTTGTGACAGTGGTGTATATGATATATGATTAGTGAGTGATCGGGTCTACTGTTGATTAGGGTTAAGGAATTGTTTCATATTGCAGAAAAGTGAGCAAAAATAAATTTACAGAATTTGTCACTTTCGATATTAACTTTGTTTTTTTACATTTAAATGCTTTAGCTGTAGCCGTCCCCTCTCTTACCTTTTGACCTTCTCCTTGTAAGAATGTTCACATGGAAATGACACTGTCCTCTAAATATGGCATAACCATTTGCAGAACATTTAAATCCCCACTGTCGTAAAAGTTATTTCATTTGTACACTACTTAAATTTTGATTTTATTGTCCTTATATTTTACTTTGAATCTTATCAACTATAAATAGCTTAAATTCAAACCCGAAGATTTCTGCTAGGTACCCTCTGGACCGGAGAAGAAACATAAATTTTTGTGGATTTGTAGATATTGTCATTTTTTTGGATGAATGATCTTATTAATTAATCTAATGCATCTTGTACTTACTTTTTACATTTCAGTCTGCATGATCAATCAAGAACCAATAGTGTGAGGCCCGAGGCCGAAGAGAGCGGTGGGGGTCATCACCGGTGCTATGAGGTTGCTCGGACAATGAGCGGCTCCTGGGAGGCTTCTAGGCGGAGGGAACATGAATGAACCGATCTTACATCGGAAGGAAAGGGATTGAGAAACTGTTCAGGTATGAGACTGTACAGTTGAGGAGGGCTTAAAAGATTTGAATGGTACTACTCATATCAAGAATGTGCATCTTCTTTTCGGTAGCTCATCACTTAAGAACTCCAAGTTAAGTGTGCTTGACTTGGGGCAATTTTGGGATGGGTGACCCTCTGGGAAGTTTCCTAGGGTACGTGTGAGTGAGGACATAAGCACGCTGGAAAGACTCGTCTTTGTATAGTGAGGACAATCGTCGAATCTGGGGCGTTATTGTCACGCTCCGAACCTGGGAGAGCGGCATCGGCGTTGTTTTCAAATAAAATTCAAAAACAACAAACCTCATAGTATAAAATTT
Organism: Primulina tabacum; assembly: GCF_025594145.1. Classification (NCBI taxonomy): domain Eukaryota; kingdom Viridiplantae; phylum Streptophyta; class Magnoliopsida; order Lamiales; family Gesneriaceae; genus Primulina; species Primulina tabacum. Next base: position 41,749,059 of record NC_134554.1, read on the forward strand.
AACCAAAAACCAGTTTATTATTTCATGACGAAATTTGTTCTTACATCCCAAAGTACAAAACATAACCAAATACATCAGCGGAAGCTAAAACTTATCATCATAGAGACAACAAAAATCAAATAATAGTAGCACTTCTAAATGTCTCCTTTTTCATCAGCCCAAGATTATGTATGCTCTTCCTTTTCAAGTTCCTTTTCATTCTTATCTGAGGAGGGAAATAATGGGTGAGTGTTTTGGAAAACACTCAGCAAGTGGGGGATGATCGATTGCCACAAGTACATATAAATATAATTTAAAACCCATATTGCAAACTGATTTTCAAAACGTAGTATATCATATCAGATCAGAATCGGAATCTTAATGCGAAACAGAGATTATCAGACAGTTTAGAACAGAACAAATCAGAACAAACGAAAACACTGTTAATCATCTCGTTTTCCATGGTCAAATTATCCCCCATATGTTAGTCCTCTAAGGGGTGAGGCCAAAACACAGTTTTATACCCACTGATGGGGGCCATACAGAACACAATTTTATACCCACTGATGGGGCCATAACACAATTTGTACCCACTGATGGGGGGGCCATATAGAATTTACAATCGTCGTTCTATATCCCACTCGAATCATAACAGTGCAACACAGAATCAGATGTATCAAACAACACTTATCAGGATTTTTGAATGAATTCAGCGGAATCAAAGAACATCAGAAATAGAAGGAACATATCGTTCATCGATCGAGATTTTATAAAATATATAATAGCATTTTTCGAAAATGATTTGACACACATACACGCATGTCATGAAATACTTATACAAAGTTTAAGTTACAAAGAAATACATAGCAAAAGCCCACTTACCTCGATCTCAGCTTGATATAGTGGAAACTATTATTGATCATCTTCTATCATCAACTTCATGTCATAACCTAAGAATTATATTTCATAAAAGAATTCCTTAAATATCCTCAAGTACAAAATACCCGATGTATCCACATAAAAGACGATTATTTTCAGTGTCCTTCAATCCTTATGTCACTACTCTAATTTAATAAAAAGAATGAGAATACTAGTATGGAAAGGAATAAGTTGGGGGGTGGCAATTTTGACAAAATGAAATGATTTGGAATAGTACTTGGTAAATTTGATGGTGATAAAATATAGGGTTTATGCTTATCTCTCCACTCTCTTTGTAAGAAAAATGAAAATGGGTTGGGAGGATTTATATAATACACAAAAGTGACATGAAAGGTTGATAATTTAATTAGGAGAAGTTATTATCACATTGAAAGGAATTTATGAAAATGAGTTACAACTTTTAAATAATAATAATTTCATATTAAATAGAAAGAAACCAATTTGTAAACATGCTTTCTTTATAAGCTAAGAAGAAAAGAATGAAGATTGTAATTTATTTAATATTGAATGTATAAAAATGTGCCTAAAACGTGGGTTGTGGGAGGGATTAGGAATTTGGTAGGTCACGGTAATTTATGAATAAGTAGTAATTAGGCTTAGAGGATTAATTTGAAGACTAATCAATAATTTTAACACATGGGAATCAATATCTATTCGGATAATTTGACATAAAAATAAAGATAGATTTGAAAAACATAACCAATATATATTTTAATTTCCCAAGAGATAATATAATTTTTCCTGTAATTAGAAGGAGGTGAATTAAGATATAATTTTAAAATTCTCACTTTCTTTAGTGCAAGAATATATCTTAATCATTATTTAATAGGAGAAATTAATATCATGATTGAAATGAATTTAAAAATGCGTTACAATTTTAAATATTACTAGGTTTCACATTAACATTGAAATTAGATAAATCATTAATGGAAAATTAAAATAGTGAGTCATTCATTCTGTTCATTTTTTATTGTCATCATTTCATTTTATTATTATTGTTGTTAGATATGAGAAATTAAATTTGAAGAATGTTTTAAATATTTGCACTTTTAATATGACCTAGATTTTGATCCGATTTTATATTTATAAAAATATATATTTTAAGTATAAAATTTAATATTTTTTTAATCAAATCAAATTAATAAGATTCATTTATGTCTTTTTTTTTTTGACGGATAAATCAAATGTAGCTTGTCATTGTAAAATATACCTAATATAAATATAAAATTACTAAAACGTTTTAGTATTATGATTGTATTTGAAGTAAATTACTAAAATATAGTATTATGATTGTATTTGAAGTAAATTACTAAAATATACCTAAGCGAAACAATATTTTTCATATATCTTAAAAGCAAATGATGGGTGGACAAAGATACATTCTATACTATTCTTGATTTTTTTTTTTGAAATTTCTTTTCGTTTTCCATTTGTTCTCTAACTACTAATATGACTAACTAATTTAAGAATATATACATATAAGTTAATAAAATCTTAAATATATATAAAATAACCCAAATAAGTATAAATATTATGTATAGATTAAATTTATTAAATTTTAAAAAATATATTTTAATTCAATAAATAAAATTAGTATTTTAGTCTATTTTTCAAATAAAATTAAATCTTTAAATTTATTAATATATTCGGGTCGGGTTGAGAATCCCGTCGGGTATATCTATATTCCCGATCCCTTTCCCGATTCTGAGCGGGTGGGGAAAAAATCCCGACCATTCGGGTTGGGAAAATTTCGGGTCGGGCCCGGGTCGAAAGTCGGGAAGGGTCGGGAATTTTCTGATTTTTGCCAGCCCTAATCACAGTTACAGTTGGTATCAGAGCCGACCTCTCCTAGTACGGTGTGGTTCGAGGATGAACCAAGCGGAAGCTGGTGGGCATGTGAGGCCTAGGGCCGAAGAGGGCGGGGGGTGATCGCCGGTGCTATGAGGTTGCACGGACAATGAGCGGCTCCTGACAGGCTTCTAGGCGGAAGGAACATGAATGAACCGATCTTACATCGGAAGGAGAGGGATTCCGAAACTGTTCAGGTATGAGACTGTGCAGTTGAGGAGGGCTTAAAAGATTTGATTGGTACTACTCATATCAAGAATGTGTATCTTTTTTTCGGTAGCTCATCACATAATAACTCCAAAGTTAAGCATGCTTGACTTGAGGCAATTTTGGGATGGGTGACCCCTGGGAAGTTTCTATGGTGCGTGTGAGTGAGGACATAAGCACGCTGTAAAGACTCGTCTTGGTACAGTGAGGACAGTATTCGAATCTGGGGCGTTACAAATAGTGCAACCAATCTCAATATGATGAAGCAAGAAGTGAATGGAGCGAATTCGTCTACTCTTATGTAGGTGCTTAAATAGATCCTGTGCGTTGTTCTAAATCTTTGGTTTGTCATTGTGCATGTTAGGATATACTTGTGGATATACACATTTGGCTTTTTGTATATATTTTTGGATAATACTGGTGTATTTGTGGATATATACTCGTGGATTGGTAGATAAACTTGTGGATTCGTGGATTTTCATCATTTTTAGATGGATAATTTATGAATCAAATGAATATTTTAAGTTATATGTGTGTGTGTATGGTGGTATTATTGTATATTACTTAAATATTTTTATAAAGTGAAAAAATATGTTTTTACTTCACTACTTTATTAAATTAGTGCGGTGATGATCAAGAAGTTACTTCGTTAAATTAAAATTGTGTTGCAATAAAATATGATTATTTAATTCAACAATAAAACTAAATGATGAAGTAATAAAAACAAAATAATTCGTCATATTAAAATTTTGTCGAAGTCAAAGAAAGAATTTACTTCACCACAACTCAATATTGTGAAGTCGTTCTTTATTAAATACTTCATTATAATACAAAAAACAAAATGCAGTCTTTTTAAATTGACTACTTCGTCAATAAATGTAATTGTGAAGTAACAAAATACCAAATATTTCAACAAATAACAACTATGGCGAAGGTATAAAATATATTTACTTCATCATAGTTTCATACCAACGAAGTCATTCGCATCAATTACTTCACCAAAATACAAAACTGTGAAATTACACAAAACATTTACTGCGTCAATCATTGTAAACTATGAAGTTATATATGAGCTATTATTGTTGCACTTTAGAAAATCGATGAAATAAAATACGTTGTTTTACTTTGGTATCGGTCTAATTCCGGACCGGTTTTCCTTCATTGAACCGGCCAAAGACTTCGCTAATTTCTTGGATACGACTACGGTTAGCATGCATAGAAAAATGGTACCCTATTACTTTCACGTTCGTCTACTTCAGCAATTATCTACCTATGACATCATTGAACAGTGCGAAATAATCAATGAAATTATACTAGTCATCAGACAAGGACAATATAGGATACACATTACAGAAATTTAATAAAGAACTATTTAATAACTAAAGTTAAATTTGTAATTAACTTTTATTAGTATAATGAGATTTGTCATTATCACAATGGATCTGATGATGGAAAGATAACCTTTTAGTATGGTAACTCATTTAATTTCGTATTTTAGTCCATTTAACTCGTCAAAATTAGATTTTGGTGCAATAAATTTAATTTACAACTATTTTCCTATAAATTGCTGATGCGACACTAGACAAGTAAAAAATTTCAGTGTTACATCAATAATTCTGATGCCATAACACACTTCGATAAATAGGATTAAGAGAAAAAACTAATCAAATTTACTACGTGCTAAAACTAAACTTTGAATACTTAATGGACCAATTATTAAACACAAAATGAGACAACTCAGTTGATAAAAATATTATTTCCCATCTAATCGATATGTCTGAAAAAATATTAAGACCTTTGACGAAAAATAGACTCAAAATAAAATGCCTCACATAACATAACATATTCCAAAATCCTCATAACGACCTTTGGATCTCAACATCCTCATTTTAATTTTGACACCATTATTTATTATGTATTTACAGAGAAAGGTTACACATAGTTTGAATTTTGTGTGAAATATTATATCTACGTACATAATTTCATACACCGACCCAACTAGAATTTTATAGCCGTACACATCCTGAAATGAAACCTGTGCGGTGCCTATGAGTTCATATTCATACGGTGTTTGTGCGAATAATAACAATTTTACGTGGAACAAGAAATACCCACAATTCTCCGCACAAAAAGCTCGGATATTGCATCTATAAATAAACCCACAATCCCAACACACTCCATATTCAAACCAGATACGACTTTTGTACCAAAACAACTTATTTTGATTATTAAAATAAGTAGAAAAATTCTCAGTTTTCTTTCAGACTAAATACACAATATGGCAGCTGCAGCAACGGGGATGCAAATGATCTGTGGAGCTGGTTTTAATTCAAGAACAGTTGGTTTGAACCAGTTTGTACCTTTGAAGAGCGCGTCACTTTTTAATAGGGATTTAAGTTCAGAATTCGAGCATGGCTGAGGTATATATATAATGTGAAACTATTGAATGATTGTGGTTAAATAACAAAAAAAAGTGATCCGCAGATCTTATAGTACTACTTATGCAAAGTTTATGATGTACATTTTTTAAGTAAATAATATATATTAATTAATAATATTGGAGTTTATTAATTCTTGATTCAACAGGATGGTGATGATGTCACTGGAGAGAAAGAAAAAGCAGCAGTTCCAATTCCTCCTAAGTTGTTTTCAACACCTCCTGCACCGCCGCAACCCGAGGTTAATTCAAATCCAAACAATATTTCTTGTTGTTACAATTAATACGATACATAATACATTCATTATTCATATATTCACATGTGAGCTCAATCTACGTGCATGCAGGAAAGCACCAAGATTACAAACATAATGGCCTTTGACGGGCCTGGCCCGGAGAGGATCAACGGTCGTCTAGCCATGATCGGATTCGTGTCAGCCATCGCAGTAGAATTAACCAGAGGACAGGATATCTTCTCGCAAATACAAAACGGAGGGATCCCGTGGTTTCTCGGGACGACTGTTTTGCTATCCGTGGCATCACTTGTGCCGTTGTTTAAAGGAGTGAGCGCGGATTCGAAATCGCGGGGATTGATGACATCTGATGCAGAGCTTTGGAATGGAAGGCTTGCAATGGTAGGATTGATAGCTTTGGCTTACACCGAGTATGTCAAGGGTGGGACTCTTGTCTGAATGTTTTGTGTATGATAGTGTAATATCGTGTGGTGTGTAGACTGTAAACAATGATGTATATTTGAATAATATAAGTGAGAATGTTTGATTAAATAATTTACAGTTCTATTTGACACGTGGGATGCCTTGTCATTACTTTGGTGGAAAAAAACTAAAAATGAAAAATTTATAGACAAAAATGTTGAAAATAATATATTAAATGTTGAAAAATAATATTTAAAATGTGTGTATTGAATATTTGAACGTTGAATATTTGAACGTTGAAAATAAAAGTGTAAATATTGAAAATTAGTGTGTGATGATGTAGGTAATGATGTATTTTATTTTTAGATTATTTGTAAAGAAATTCTATAAATAGCCTCACCATTTGTGAAGAAATTCACAATTGAGTAGAGAGAAAAATATTATAAAGTGTGTAGTTTGGTAAATTTTGAGAGTTTGAGATTCTTACTTTTTACCATAAATTTTTACCTTTTTCACAACACGTTATCAGCACGAAGCTCTGAAAGTTCTCCATATTTTTCCAAGCTCCAAAACAGAAGAAAATGTAACAAAAGTAATAATATTTATTTTACTGTTTTTATTTATTGTGTATATATTTAATATATAATATAATGTTATTATTAGAAATAATAAAAATAAATTTTTCAAAACTTGTTATAAATCCTGGGAGAATGTTAAGATGACATCCCACACTCCCGGTAAGGGATACGACAAGTATAAAAGCCTATAAGGTTTTTAAATAAAATAACTTATGACACATCATTATAATAATATGATATGATATACATAATTATTTAAACATGACTAATATTATATACATAATATTATTACCATAAAATTATACAAATACATACTTTTATTTTTTGTACACCAACGGTCATAAATGGTAACAAAACGGCTAGTTTTTGCCCTATAAATATGATCTCACAAACATATTCAATCACTCCACTTTCTCTTCTTCTCTAAAAATTAGTCTTTATCAATTTTTCGAAGAAAAAGAAGATGCTTTCTCAAGGTTATTTTTAATTATTTTGGTTATCATACTCACGAGTCTTGTATTATTGGAGAATATCCTCCTCGTGTGTTTTCTTATTTTTACGAATGCTGTATTTGTTGTTTATCCATTACTTTGTATTGCAATATTCATTAACTAATAAAATGAATCGTAATTTTTTTTAGTACCACCATGTCAATTTGACAAAGCTCGAATTTGTTGCGCTCGACATCACGGAAAAAAATTATATGCCATGGACTCTCGATGTAGAAATGCATATTGAGTCATTGGGTCTAAGCGAGACCATTAAAGAAAATAGGTATATCTTCATCACAAGAAAAAGCAAAAGCTATAATATTTTGCGTCGACATCTCGATGAAGGTTTAAAATGTGAATATCTTATCGAAAAAGATCTCATGCTCTGTGGAAAGGATTGAAAGAAAGATTGAACATATAAAGGAAGTTATATTTCCGACCGCCCGTAATGAATGGAATATGTTAAGATTCCAAGATTTTAAGAAAGTCAGTGATTATAATTCAGCGATGTATCGAATAATCTCGCAGCTAAAATTTTGTGACATGAGGTTACAGAATCGGAAATGCTTGAAAAACATTTTCCACGTTTCACGCATCAAATATACTTTACAGCAACAATATAGAGTGCGTGGATTTGCGAGATATTCTGAACTCATCGCCTGTCTTCTTGTGGCGGAAAAGAACAATGAGCTATTAATGAGAAATCATCAGTCCGACCCACTGGATCAACAGCATTTCCAGAAGTAAATGCACTGAGTAAAAATGAATTTAAACCTGGAAACCAAAATCAAATTCAAAGACAAGGTTTTGGTCGAGGTCGAGGACGTGGTCGTGGTCGTGAACGTGGAATTGGCCGTGGTCGTGGTCGAGGCCGTGGTTTTGAAAACAATAGAGATAGCTATTTTTATAACTCATCTCAAAAGGGCGTCACGAACCATCCACAGAAAAGGCATCATGAGAACATGAGTGTTAATGAAAATCACTCGAAAAAATTTGAAAGTTCTTGTTTCAGATGCGGCACTCCAGGACATTGATCTCGTATTTGTCGAGCCCATGAGCACCTTTGCAAGCTCTATAAAGAATCGATAAAGGGAAAGAAAAAGAGACCAAACTTCACTGAACGAAGTGACCGTTTGAGTAATTCAACTCATTTGGATGCTGCTGATTTTATGAATGATTTTCTCTGGAAATGATCAATATGTTGGTGGGATAGAAATAAACAATATTGATGCTACAGATTTTCTCAATGATTTCTCTGAAAATGAACAATATAATGGTAGAATATAAATGTACAATAATTTATTTTCATGTATTCATATAATAATGTTTTATTGTACAATTATGATATGTGTTATATTTACATATGTATTGTCAGTAATCTTATTTCATTGCATATTTTTTTTTGAAGTTCAAATATGGAAAATGCTATGAGTAAAGCTGAAGTTTGCATACCCGATAGTGGTACAACGCACACTATCCTCCGAGATAAAAGATATTTCTTGGAACTAAAACCAACAAAAACAACGGTGAATACAATATCAGGTCCTGTAGACTTGATTGAAGGATGTGGTAAAGCACAATTTTTGTTACCTAATGGTACAAAATTTTTGATCAATGATGCTTTATATTCACCACAATCGAAAAGAAATTTGTTGAGTTTTAATGATATATATTCCCATGGGTATGATACTCAAACAATGAATGAAGGGAATGAGAAATATATGTGTCTTATCACATATAAATCAGGAAAGAAATATGTGATTGAAAAACTACAATGCTCCCTACTGGATTGCATTATACACATATAAGTCCCATTGAATCAAACCTGGTGGTAGATAATTCTTCAATATTAACCAATTGACATGATCGATTAGGACATCCTGGTTCAACAATGAAGCGAAGAATTATAGAAAATACACATGGTCATCCACTGAAAGACCAGAAGATCTTTCAGAATAATAAGTTTCAATGTAAAGCATGTTCTCTTGGAAAACTTATTATAAGACCATCGCCAGCCAAAATCCAAACTGAATCACCAATGTTTCTTGAACGTATTCAGGGTGATATTTGTGGACCAATCCATCAACCATGTGGACCATTCAGATACTTTATGGTATTAATTGATGCCTCCAGCAGATGGTCACATGTATGTTTATTGTCAACTCGAAATGTTGCATATGCAAGATTACTTGCTCAAATAATAAAATTGAGGAATCAATTTTCCGATTATACAATCTAGAAAATTAGACTTGATAATGCTGGTGAATTTACTTCCCAGACTTTCAATGATTATTGTATGTCTATGGGAATCATTGTTGAGCATCCTGTTGCTCATGTACATACACAGAATGGATTGGCTGAATCATTGATTAAACGTCTGCAAATGATTGCTAGACCAATGATTATGAAAACAAAGCTCCCTATTTCTATATGGGGACATGCAATTTTACATGCTGCTTCATTAATTCGCATCAGACCAAGTGCATATCATAAATACTCCCCATTGCAGCTTGCATTTGGTAAAGAACCAGACATTTCTCATCTGAGAATTTTGGATGTATGGTTTATGTGCCTATTTCACCACCGCAACGAAAGAAAATGGGACCTCAGAGAAAGGTGGAATTTATATCGGTTATGATAGTCCATCAATCATTCGATATCTTGAACCTCAGACAGGCGATGTGTTCACAGCACGTTTGCTGATTGTCATTTTAATGAGGAAATCTTCCCAATGTTAGGGGGAGAACAAAAACATACCGAAAAGGAAATTACATGGTATGTATCATCATTGTTACATCTGGATCCAAGAACAAAACAATGTGAAAAAGATGTACAGCAAATTTTGCACTTGCAAAGAATAGCAAATCAAATACCAGATGCATTTGCAGACACAAAAGGGGTAACTAAATCATATATACATGCTGCAAATGCCCCTGCTCGAATTGAAATTCCGAAGAAACAAATTGAAAATACTCATGATGTCATTAACGCCTGAAGCGTGGAAGGCCAGTCGGTTCCAAGGATAAAAATCCTCGAAAAAAAATTCATAGAGAAACACGATGATCACAAATAAAGAATGATGTTCCTGAAGAAACACTTGATGATCACAAAATAGAGAATGATGTTCCTGAAGAAACACATGATGATGAAAATGTTCTGTCAGAACCACAAACTGACGAGAATCATGAAATCTCTATCAATTATATTAATACTGGAAAAATATGGAACCGAAAAGATATAGAAGAAATTGATGATATATTTTTTATAATGTGGCAATCGACATCATAAATGATAATGAAGATTACGAACCAAAATCTTTTGGTGAATGTAAAAATCGGCATGATTGGATAAAATGGAAAGAAGCCATCCAGGTTGAATGGATTCGTTAAATAAACGTAATGTTTTGGACCTATAGTCCTTACACCTGAAGGTGTAAAACCTGTTGGATACAAATGGGTTTTTATTCGAAAGCGAAATGAGAAAAATGAAATAGTAAGATATAAAGCTCAACTTGTTGCACAAGGTTTTTCTCAAAGGTCTGGAATTGATTATGAAGAAACGTATTCTCCCGTGATGGATGCAATTACGTTTCGGTATTTGATTAGCTTGGCGGTATCTGAAAATTTAGAAATGCGTCTTATGGATGTTGTTACAGCTTACTTAAATGGATCACTCGATAGTAATATATATGAAAATCCCTGAAGGATTTAAGATGCCTGAAGCACAAAGTTCAAAACCCAGAGAATGTTATTATGTGAAATTACAAAGATCGTTATATGGGTTAAAGCAATCCGGCCGAATGTGATATAATCGGCTAAGTGATCACTTGATGAAAAGAGATATGTAAATAATTCAATATGCCCTTGTGTTTTCATTAAGAAAACAACATCCGGATGCGTAATTATTGCTGTATATGTTGATGATTTAAACATCATTGGAACAAATAAGGAAATTCAAGAAGTTGTGTCATATTTGAAGGAAGAATTTGAAATGAAGGATCTTGGAAAAACCAAGTATTGTCTGGGTTTACAAATTGAACAAAAAAAAATGTGGAATATTTGTTCACCAGACAAATTATACAGAAAAGATCTTTAAACGTTTTAATATGGATAAATTAAATCCTTTAAGTACTCCAATGGTTGTTAGATAATTAAACATAGAAAATGATCCATTCCGTCCATGTGAAGATGATGAAGATATTCTTGGTCCAGAAGTACCATATTTAAGTGCTATCGGTGCCCTTATGTATCTTACAAATTGTACAAGGCCTGATATATCTTTTGCCGTAAATTTGTTGGCAAGATTTAGCACATATCCAACAAAGAGACACTGGAACGGAATTAAACATATATTCCGTTAACTACGAGGAACGACAGACTTGGGACTTTTATATTCAAAAGATGCTAATCCAAGTATAATTGGTTATGCTGATGCTGGATACTTATCTGATCCACACAAGGCACGTTCTCAAACTGGATATGTATTTACTCGTGGAGGCACTGCAATTTCTTGGCGTTCACAGAAACAAACACTCGTAACAACTTCATCAAACCATGCCGAGATTATTGCACTATATGAAGCAAGCCGTGAATGTGTGTGGTTAAAATCAATGACCCAACATATCCAAATCTCATGCGGATTATCATTCGACGAGAAGCCTGTGATACTATATGAAGATAATGCTGCATGTGTTGCTCAAATGAAAGAGGGATACATAAAAAGCGACAGAACTAAACATATTCCTCCTAAGTTCTTCGCATTCACCAAAGAGCTAGAGAAAAATAAATGTATTGATGTTCGTCACATTCAATCAAGTGAAAACTCATCAGATCTCTTCACAAAGGCACTTCCTACGTCAATATTCAGAAAGCACATATATAATATTGGGATGCGCAATCTACGAAATTTGTGAAGAATTGTTCGTGTCAACATGAGGGGAAGCTTACGTGACTGCACTCTTTTTCCCTTACTATGATTTTTATCCCAATGAGTTTTTCCTAGTAAGGTTTTTAACGAGGCAGTATGAAGACATCTTCGTATCATGATCATCATCACAAGGGGGAGTGTTGAAAATAATATATTAAATGTTGAAAAATAATATTTAAAATGTGTGTATTGAATATTTGAATGTTGAAAATAAGAGTTGTAAATATTGAAAATTAGTGTGTGATGATGTAGGTAATGATGTATTTTATTTTTGGATTATTTCTAAAGAAATTCTATAAATAGCCTCACCATTTGTGAAGAAATTCACAATTGAGTAGAGAGAAAAATATTATAAAGTGTGTAGTTTGGTAAATTTTGAGAGTTTGAGATTTTTACTTTTACCATAAATTTTTACTTTTCACAACAAAAAAGACCGAAAACGAAAATGTGTCAGTTTATTAAAATATAATTTCCTCGGTACATTCAGAAAACTTTCCCAATGTTAATGATATTATTCGATAAACATTCAGAAATATGTGAATGGAATTATTCGATAAACATTCAGAAAAGCCATGCTTTTGAATGGAACATCGCTAAAATTTTATCTTAACTCAATAAGTTGATCTTTATTTTCTTTTTTCTTTTTTTTTTTGTTGAGTGCTAATGTCAACATGTTAAAAATGTTTGGTTTAGTAACAATAATATTTATATATCAGTAGAAATGAATTAATAAATTAAAATATCAATTTATTAGTTATTACACAAAAAATAAATTTGACGATTTACACTGATTTAGGTTGTCTGTTCACACATATTAAAAAGCATTTAAAAAATAATTTTTATAAAAAAAATTTCTATTTGACCCTTTTTAAATAAATGTTTTAATTGAATAAAAACAATGTTGTTAAACAAATTAAATAGGGGTATACCTCGTCCAACAATGAATGAGATTCCAAAACCGTGCATGTATGAGAGTGTAGACTGTGCAAGTATCAGGCTGTATAGTTCAAAATAGTTTATTAGTAATATTTATATCATCAAGATACATTTTAGTTTCAAGAGTTCATCACATAAGAACTTCAAAGAATGTTTGACTTGAGACAATTCTAGGAGTGATGACATAAACATACTGGAAAGATTCGTGTTGATACAATGAAAATAGTTCATCACATATGATCTCCAAAACTAAAAATGTTTGATTTGGGGCAATTCTAAGATAGGTAACCCTTGTGAAGTTTCTCATGATCGTGTGAGTGAGGATATAAACAAGTTGGAAAGACTCAAGTTAATACAATAACGACAAGAGGAACATGTCTACCCCAACAAGAGGACAAAAAAAATCAATTGGACACTAGAAATAGACATATTGGAAAGATCGGAGACCAAAAAAAAAAAAAAGCATGTTCGCCCCAACAAAAGGACAAAAAACAATCAATTGGGCACCATAAATACTATAGTTGCATGAAAAAATGGAAAATGGTTTAAATTTATTTTTCAAATTTTTTATAAATATTTAATAAGGTTAAACAACATAAAAATATCATAATTTATACATATAACAATTTAATTAAATTCTATTAATCCTACACAAACGATTAGATTTTCTTATTCTGAATATGGTGAACTCAGTAGCAAAATTATTATTTATGTTAGACTTACTTTAATTGTGGTGATGAGAGTCAAAACCAGTAGGTGATGATAGTAAAAACAGAGGAAAATATAAATAGCAGAAGCACTCGTATCGCTAAAACAGAAGTAGTACTTATCGAGTATTTCTTAGCTAAACTTAACGGTTAGCAAAAACTGAAGCAGAATGTAGCCTAAGCAGAAGCAGAATGTAGCCTAAGCAGAAGCAAAACTTAACGTCTTTCATTTGATCGTTACAAGTCTTAATGTTACCGTTACCTTACTTAGTGCTAGTATTAATTGCACCATTTAATGCTTTACGGAGACATTTAACACGCTTTACTTTTTTTGGTATAAAACAAAGATTGATTATTCTGAAGCTTTCTACAGGACTTTTTTTCGGTGATAAAGCTGATTCACCCAGAGTCAAAGAAACTGTTTTGTTTATAGACGTTGGATTCAATGTTTCTATATATTAAATGATCAATCCAATATAGAAAACAACGATTATTATAAACAAGGAACACATTATCTGTCTATCATTCCAACGTTGTTTTGAGCAATCAAGAATTACTCTTTATCTTCAAGCTCAATATACAGAAAAGCAGCACACACTTTATAGCAGATATCTGATCTTCTGAGATCGTCTCGTGCTGCTGTTTCTTTATCTCTTCACAAGCTATTCACCTTATTACATCTTATTGAGAAGAGTTTGTAATATGGAAAAAAGTCTTTTCCAGAACCTTGTTATATTCATTATATTGTGTTGTGAAACTAAGAGTTTCGGTAGGCGAAGGGTAAGTCCTAGTGAAGTGGGTGTGTACAAGAGTTGTACTCTAAAAACCAAAGTCTTTTAGTGATACCTTTTGGAAACAGAAGAAGGGGAGAAGTAGAAGATTTCATCTTCGAACTTCCAGAAACAACTACTGTCAACTGCCTACTGTTTTATTATTTTCACCTTAAACCATCAGATCGTTTCCGCACAAGTTATTGTGATCTGCAGGATTCTAGCACCTTTGCAAAAACATCAAAGAAAGGAACGAGTTTATTCACTCACACCCCCTCCCCAAACTCTAAATCGATCCCCAACAATTTACCAAAAAATTGAAATTTCATTTATAATTTTTCAGTATTTTAAAAAACGGTAAACGAGCGGCTACCTATCGCCTAGCACCTAGCCGCCTAGGCGGCCGCCGAAGCGGTTTTTTAAATTAGTTTTCATAATATTTAGTGACATTATATATTAATATCTCTAAATTTTTTTAAATTTTATTTTTATTTTAAGCTATTAAATCATTGATTGATATAGGTGGAGATAACATGACTTAATAAAAAAATAAGATGCAATTTCTTATTTTATAATATTAAATCATTGTTTAAATTAACTCAATATTATCATTGTGATCCTCCATTTTTTCAGATGCAAAATCATCTTCGTGAAGTTTTCTCACTCTAGATCGCATATGAAGATGAAGTTAGATATATTAGGACAAACCAACAAATCACATTTCTTGTTAGACTTTGTTTAGAACCTATAAAACATTACATTTCATTTTTAATTGGATTTTTAATTTTAAATTAGAAGGCCAATTTTTTTTTAAAATAAAAGCCTGCCTAAAGCCGCCTAGGATCGCCTGACACTTCCTAGGAAACAAGCTGACTAGCGCTTTTTTCTAGGCGGTCGGTTGCCGCATAGTGTGCCTAGGCCGATTTTTAGAGCAATATAATTTTCCAAAGGACTAGAAATTTGTGTCCTTACGCATCCTTTAGCTTGAATGAATGCTCTCGAAACCTTGAAAAGAAAACATGTGTGGTGCCTATGAATCCAGGCATGGATGTGATTGAGTCGAACTATTGAATGTTTTAGTTTGACTCGTTTATAATCGATCTGAGCTCGAACTTTATTTAATGAATATATTCATGATTCATAAGCTTATTTGATATTTTATCGAGCCTAAGCAAACTTAATAAATATAAATTTAAATATTTATTAAATTAATTGAAAATTAAATTATATATTTAGAGAAAAATATAATTTTCTTATTAAAATTTGTAATTTTATTCTAATAAATAACTTTAATCGATTTTTCTATATTTTTCATAAGTAAAATGTAAAATCTATAAATCAAATATCAAAACTATTTTTTTTTATCTATGAACTGACTCATGAGCCTATCAACGAACATGTTCATGAGCTAACGAGCCGCATTGTAAAGTTTGAACTTGGTTCGTTTATCTTAACGAACATTATTAAATGAGCTTTTATCGATTCGAGCTTCGAATAACTCACGAGCGGCTTGGTTCATTTACATCCTTAAATCTACGTACAAAAAGGTAAGGACAGGGCCACTTCTGGAAAAGGGGTCCAAAATAGGATAAGGGAGCCTCTATAGAATTTGGGGGAGTGATTGTAATTGAGTACCAACCAAGAGCCAATTGATAATTATCATGACGACTTTGAAACCGCTAATATGTGTGAGGCAGCATATGATAATTATACAGAAAATCCAGAAGCGTTAATGAAATTTTTGGAGGAAGCAGAGAAACCGTTGTACAGTGGATGTAAACGTTACACAAATTTGAGTGCATTTGTGAAACTGTACAATACCAAAGCAAGGCATGGGATGAGTGATGCTCTATTTTCAGATCTACTAATGGATTTTGGGGATATGTTGCCAGATAATCACAATCTGCCATCCAAAATGTATGATGTAAAAAAGACATTGAGTTGTTTGGCGTTGAGTCATGAAAAGATTCATGCTCGTTCCAATGATTGCATCCTTTATAGGAAGCAATATATAGACTATGTAAGTTGCCCTAAATGTGGATTGCCGAGGTGGAAGCTAACCAAAAAGAACGTTGAGAAGAAAGTTGTTCATGCTAAGGTGATGTGGTATTTCCCTCCCATACCAAGATTTAAGCGCATGTTTAAATCTTTAGAGACCTCAAAAAATTTAACGTGGCATGCAGAAACCACATGATTTGCTGGTCAGTTACGTCATCCATCTGATTCACCATCTTGGAAGTTGGTGGATCATATGTGGCCCGGATTTGGAAGTGAGCCAAGAAATCTTTAGCACTTGCAGCTGATGGCATTAATCTTTATAGCAACCTTAGTAGTCGGTACAGTTGCTGGCCAATCATGTTGGCCACCTATAAACTGCCTCCAAATATGTGTATGAAGAGGAAATTCATCATGCTAACCATGCTCATTTCAAGGCTTAAACAGCCAGGAAATGATATAGATGTAATCTCGAGGTGCTAATTGAAGATTTGCAACGATTGTGGGAAGGAGTTGATGGCGTATATGATGCTTACCGAAGACAATTTTTCACTCTTAAAGCAGTCTTATTATGGACCATCAATGACTTTCCTGCCTATGGTAACCTTAGTGGATGTACTACACATGGTTATTATGTATGTCCAGTATGTGGAGAAGATACTTATGCAAAGCATTTGGAAAATGGGAAGAAAATGTCATTTGTTTGTCATAGACGATTCCTACCATGGTTTCATCCTTATCGGAGGCAAAATAATGAGTTCAATGACATGGAAAAACATGGAGAAGCATCTACACCATTATCTGGAGTTACCTTGTTTGGCAAGATTTCAGACATAAGGTGTGAGTTTGGAAAGAAGATTAGTGCTAAAAAGGTAAAAATAAAATGAATGCAAAGGGGAATAATGTGGAAGATAGTATAGAAGAAAAAGATTTCGGAGCAACATATTTCAGAAAATGTTGGAAAAAGAAGTCACTTTTTTTCAATCTTCCTTATTGGAAATACTCGCCTGGTAGGAATTGTCTCGATGTGATGCACATTGAGAAAAATGTCTTCGAATCCCTCATTAATACTTTGATGAATGTTAAAGGAAAAACTAAGGACAATGTGGCAGCTAGGTTGGACATGGTTCAAATAGGAGTTGGGCCTGAATTGGCCCCTAAATTTGGTGAAAAAAGAACATATCTTCCTCCTGCCGCATGCTCATTCACAAAAAAAGAAATGTTACAAGTCAGTCAGTCGTTAATGGATATAAATGTTCCTGAAGGTTTCTGATCGAACATGAAGAATCTTGTGTGCATGTCTGAGCTGAAGTTGACAGACTTGAAATCTCATAATTGTCATGTTCTAATGCAGCATTTCCTACCAATACTCATCCGTGATGCACTACCAAAACATGTTAGATATGCCATCATAAGATTATGCTCATTCTTCAAAGATATTTGTTACAAGGTTATAGATGTAGCCAAGTTAGATAAGCTGCAATTTGACTTGGTTGTTACGCTATGCTTATTAGAGCAGTATTTTCCGGCTTTCTATCTTCGATGTCATGCTTCACTTAACAGTCCATCTTGTTCGAGAAGTCGGATTATGCGGACCAATTTATTTCCGGTATATGTATCCGTTCGAAAGATGCATGAAAGTGCTTAAGATTTATGTAGGCAGTCAAAAACATTCCGAAGGTTGCAT
The DNA here is from genome assembly GCF_025594145.1 of Primulina tabacum. Classification (NCBI taxonomy): domain Eukaryota; kingdom Viridiplantae; phylum Streptophyta; class Magnoliopsida; order Lamiales; family Gesneriaceae; genus Primulina; species Primulina tabacum. The sequence continues at coordinate 41,767,215 of NC_134554.1, forward strand.
TGTTCAGAGATATTCAGCCGAAGAAGCAATTGAGTTTTGTTCGGAATATGTCAATGATCTTGATCATGTTGTTGTCCCTCAATCAAATCGAGACCCCAAAACAAACGTTCCTGGATTCTTAGCATGCAAATCACCAATTATAGTGCAATAAGTTGATCTACAAAAAGCACATTTGACTGTGCTGAAAAATACGGAAGAAGTATCTACTACATAATGTAAGTGTACCGCGTTAATTTATTATTTTGCACACTGTAATTGTCAATATCTAGTGTCTGACAAAAATTTATATATAAATATTTCCATAGTGAACCTAAAACCTTCTTGAAGTCAATGTTTTCGGAAAAAAAAAACATATGAAAGATGGATACAAGATGCTCACAATAAGAGGTTCATTGACTGGTTTCGTGCAAAGGTTAGGTGGATGCAAAAATCTTTTTCATGCATTTTGCACTGAACGAGTTGTAACTACTATTTTAATCACCCTATTCAAATCGAATGCATGTCAGTGAAATAGACAGATACAATGGTGGAACAACATCGACATTGACATGGGTGGCTCATGGACCACGTGCGAATGTCATTAAGTATAGTAGTTATGTGATAAATGGTAATTATACCAAACAAAGGCGCGGGATGGTGAGAGAGTTTGCCAAAACAATGGGGTTTCTCTAGTTGCCAGCACCATGCTTGTCTGTAGTGCCAAAGATAAGAATCCTCTAATGGCTGATGTGTCTTTCTATGGAGTGATTGAAGAAATATGAGAATTAGACTATCATCAATTTCAAGTTCATCTTTTCAGGTGTGCGTCAGTTTCAAACGACAAAGGAGTAATCAACAATGATGAATGTGGTTTTACCTTGGTCAATATGAACAAACGAGGGCACAAGAATGATGAATTTTCCTTGCAAGTCAAGTCAATCAATTCTTTTATATTGACGACCCATTAAAAAAGATGGTCTATTGTGCTCCCAGTGCCAAATAGATGTAATGAGAGAGATGATGATGGTTGGACTAGTACTATTCTTGAGTCTAGACCAATTGATGATGTTGATACTCATTGTATTCCTGTTCATGAAAGCTACTTTAAATCAGAAAACGAGGGTGTCTGGGAAACGAACAAGAAAAAATGATGATTTGTACTTTTATGTCATGTTTATTTAGGGACAAGAAAAGACATGTTATCTACTTTAAAAAATTATGTTATGCACTTTTGTCATGTTTTTTATTGTTATTATTTATGTAATTTTTATATATATATATATATATATATATATATATATATATATATATATATTTGTCTTATTGTTATTATTTATGTCAAGTTTATATTTTTGTTATTATTATTATTTATTTATGTTATGTTTGTGATATTTTAATTATCCATGTTATTGTGTAGATTTTAATATTGGTTTCATTCTTGTTCTTATGTAGCGGAGATCATAATGGGTCACAAAAATGAGGAGAAAAAAAAAAGAATTTGAGGAGCTACAAGAATTAAATGATGATAGGCTGGTTGGAGTAACTGATGCAGAGCTGCATGGACTTACTGATAAACAAGAACGTCCTGTAGATGTCAGAAGAATGAAGAGGTGACCTATATTGATGGGTAAACTAACTGCACCTGTAAGATGGGGAAAAAAACGAAGATTGATTGCGAAGACATAGGGAGGCCAACATACAATGCAAATGGAAGTGCTTTACAATCATACATTGGCTCTATTGCTAGATCCATGGTTCCAAACAATATAAAGCCCTGACCTAATGTTCCAGAAAACATAAAACAAAAAGTGTGGGAAGGGATCTCGGTAAGTACAAGATTAAATTTTGTTGTTCATTTGAATTTTTAATCAAGGATTGATTACATATACAATAATGTGTAATTTCAGAATTTGCTACCTTAATACATATTTTTTTCTATACTTCGTGCTATTTTGATGATCTTGGTTGATTAGAGTAATAGGCTGATTTTAATCTTAGGCATCATATGCATATTTTTTATCGAAATTTTATGTAAATATTAATTTGAACATATATGTATTTTAATTTGAACATGTATGTATATACGATATGAAATAGTACCAACTAATATTTTTTGTTGCAGAATGTCTTCGAACTAACGCCACAAAGGGAGTCTGCTATGATGAGTTCAACAGCTCAAAATTGGCGAGATTTCAAAAACAAATTGACTAGCAGCTTTGTTTGGCTTAATAGAAAAAATCCCGAAAATTTGATTTCTCCACCAAGTCAATATCAGCTCCCAATAGCATATTGGAAACCATTTGTGGATGCGAGACTAGATCCATCATGGGAGGTACTTTAAAGTTTTCATTTTTTTCTTTAAGAGACTAGATCCATCATGGGAGGTACTTTAAGAATTTTCATGTTTTCTTTAAGAATTAATAATTTTCATACTTAACTGAAGAACACAATGATGTAGGTTACTCACGAAAAAAAAAAAGGACCATGCATTGTAAATATCACAACAAAATGTCTCGCAAGGGTTACATCGGCTTGGAGGCTGAATCGGTAAGCTATAGAGCATTCTATTTGTCATTTTCATCAAGTTCTTCATGTTCTTAAGCTGATAAATTTTGGAATGGTAGAGAAAGAAAAACATAATTGCTGAAGATGAAGAAGTTGATAGAGCGATGCTTTGGCGTAAAGCCTGGGAAAACAAATCTGGCAACATAACAAATGTGGAGACATCATAAGTCGCTGAAAAAATTGTAAATGTTTAGTTTTATTCAATCTCTATATTGACTAGATAAATAAAACTGTGGTTTTTGGATTGATTTGTTATGTCTGTAATTGTAGGATGACTTGTTTGAAAAAAGTCAAAAGAGTATTCAAATCTTCTGGAATGAATGATGTGCTAACCACTGCCTTAGGAAGCCAAGAACGCTATGGAAAGGTTCGAGGAGTGGGAGGTTTTATAAAGCCTCAAGTCTTCTTTAAAACTCCAAGAAAGAAGAGGGAATCAGTCCCAAAAGCTATGGTCTAAAACTTCAAAGAACAATTGGAAAAGACTAAGAGTTTAAAGGCATAATTGGAGAAATTGAAGGCTCAACTTGCTAGTTTTATGCCCGTCATCAATGATCGAACTTCCGAGACTGCAGCATCAAACAAGTGCTCATACATCAAAGACCCAAAACTGTCAGATGATGTGAAAAAAGTTTATGAATGCGACACTTCAAATATGAAGGTTCTGTATTTCTTGATATCAAGTCGAATTTTTTTCCACAGTCATACATTTATATATAAATATCTTATTGTTCTTAAAAGGGAAAAAAATGTAAACTAGCTGTAAAACAACGTGAAAACGTGGTGGCGTATGGTACAATATTATCAGAAAGAGGTCCAAATATCATGATTCACCATGTTCCACGTGGTGGCGTATTTAATGACTTCTACTAATACTAATCAATGCTGTATTTTCATTTTTGCAGGTACCATTGGATCTTGACTATCATCAATGAAAATAAAAATATGATATATTTATTTGACTCTATGGCTAACAGAAACCGAGAGGATGGATGGAAAACTATAGTGACCAAGTAAATAGTAGATTAGGTTGATTTTGAATGCATTCACTTATAAATATGAAAAAAAATTAATTTTTTACCTTTTAAAATGTAGTGGGGTAAAAATATACAATACCTCGAATGGTATTTCTCAAAGGTCATGTTTTAAACAATTGAGTGTGTGAATTGTGCCCATGTATGAAGACATGAATGTATAGTTCTTATTATTTGGATTGTGATTGTTGAATTAACTTTTCAATTTCATTATATATAGGGTAATAAAAAACAAAGCGGTTCTGTTGAATGTGGATATTGTGTGATGAGGTACGTGAAAGAGATAGTTGAATATGAAAATCCACAGTTGGAGAAGATGGTAAGTTTCTTCTTTATGATATGCTCTGGTTTATTATTGAGATAAATTGCTGCCATTGAGATATGTGCACATGAAATCTATATGATTATTAATTCTGGAATTTGTGCTATTAGAATTAATGGTTGTGATAATTTGTTTCCGTTGGGATATATATGCATATGACAATATGCATTTTATGATAATTGATATGTTGTTTTGCCCTTTATTTTGTTGTTTATGATATGTTAGTTTTGTTGTTTATATGCGTACGATTTGATCTTTATTTGTGACAGTGGGGTGTATGATATATGATTAGTGCGTGATCGGGTCTACTGTTGATTAGGGTTAAGGAATTGTTTCATATTGCAGAAAAGTGAGCAAAAATAAGTTTATAAAATTTGTCAATTTCGATATTAGCTTTTGTTTTTGTTTTTTTACATTTAAATGCTTTAGCTGTAGCCGTCCCCTCTCTCACCTTTTGACTTCTCCTTGTAAGAATGTTCACGTGAAAACGACATTGTCCTCTAAATATGGCATAAACATTTGCAAAACATTTAAATCCTCACTGTTGTAAAAGATTTTTCATTTGTACACTACTTAAATTTTGATATTATTGTCCTTATATTTTACTTGTAATATTATCAACTATAAATAGCTTAAATTCAAACCCGAAGATTTCTGCTAGGTACCCTCTGGACCGGAGAAGAAACAATAAATTCTTGTGGGTTTGTGGATATTGTCATTTTTTTGGGATGAATGATCTTATTAATCTAATGCATCTTGTATTTTTTACATTTCAGTTTGCAGGATCAATCAAGAACCAATGTTACAACCGATCTCAATATGATGAAGTCAGAAGTGAATGGAGCGAATTCGTCTACTCTTATGTAGGTGCTTAAATGGATTGTGTGCGTTGGGATAAATCTTTGGTTCGTCATTGTGTATGTTAGGAAATACTTTTGGATATTCACATTTGGTTTTGTGGATATATTTTTGGGTTATACTTGTGGATTTGTGGATATATACTTATGGATTCGTGGATTTTCATCATTTTTAGATGGATAATTTATGAATCAAATCCCCAATGTTAATGATATTATTTGATAATGTCAGTCATTCTTTCAAAAATATAAACATGATTCTTCCTTACCCTTTTATCTACCAAAAGATGTTGATATAATTTTTTTTTATTTTACTAAAAATATCCAAAAATAAAGAAACATAATTTTTTTAATCGAGCAAAAGATGGAAATCACATGCTTTTTAATTATTATTATTGTTGTTGTTAATATTATTATTATTTTCTTTTTTGCATTTTTTATTATTACTATTATCATCCTCATTAATATTATATTTATATTTTATAATATTAATGAAGAACGTGTTTTTAATTTTTCAAAACATTTTTTTATTCAGAATATGTTTTTTCCTAAATAACTGCAATCATTATGTTATCGTTTTATAAATTTTTTGTAATTTATTTTCTGTTGGTAGCGATAAATGCAATTTAAATTATTTCTTAAAATATTTTTTTTTTGTTTTGCCCTTTATTTTGTTGTTTATGATATGCCTAGTTTTGTTGTTTATATGCATATGATTTGGTCTTTATTTGTGACAGTGGTGTATATGATATATGATTAGTGAGTGATCGGGTCTACTGTTGATTAGGGTTAAGGAATTGTTTCATATTGCAGAAAAGTGAGCAAAAATAAATTTACAGAATTTGTCACTTTCGATATTAACTTTGTTTTTTTACATTTAAATGCTTTAGCTGTAGCCGTCCCCTCTCTTACCTTTTGACTTCTCCTTGTAAGAATGTTCACATGGAAATGACACTGTCCTCTAAATATGGCATAACCATTTGCAGAACATTTAAATCCCCACTGTCGTAAAAGTTATTTCATTTGTACACTACTTAAATTTTGATTTTATTGTTCTTATATTTTACTTTGAATCTTATCAACTATAAATAGCTTAAATTCAAACCCGAAGATTTCTGCTAGGTACCCTCTGGACCGGAGAAGAAACAATAAATTTTTGTGGATTTGTAGATATTGTCATTTTTTTGGATGAATGATCTTATTAATTAATCTAATGCATCTTGTACTTACTTTTTACATTTCAGTCTGCATGATCAATCAAGAACCAATAGTGTGAGGCCCGAGGCCGAAGAGAGCGGGGGGTCATCACCGGTGCTATGAGGTTTTGCTCGGACAATGAGCGGCTCCTGGGAGGCTTCTAGGCGGAGGGAACATGAATGAACCGATCTTACATCGGAAGGAAAGGGATTGAGAAACTGTTCAGGTATGAGACTGTACAGTTGAGGAGGGCTTAAAAGATTTGAATGGTACTACTCATATCAAGAATGTGCATCTTCTTTTCGGTAGCTCATCACTTAAGAACTCCAAAGTTAAGTGTGCTTGACTTGGGGCAATTTTGGGATGGGTGACCCTCTGGGAAGTTTCCTAGGGTACGTGTGAGTGAGGACATAAGCACGCTGGAAAGACTCGTCTTTGTATAGTGAGGACAATCGTCGAATCTGGGGCGTTATTGTCACGCTCCGAACCTGGGAGAGCGGCATCGGCGTTGTTTTCAAATAAAATTCAAAAACAACAAACCTCATAGTATAAAATTTAACCAAAAACCAGTTTATTATTTCATGACGAAATTTGTTCTTACATCCCAAAGTACAAAACATAACCAAATACATCAGCGGAAGCTAAAACTTATCATCATAGAGACAACAAAAATCAAATAATAGTAGCACTTCTAAATGTCTCCTTTTTCATCAGCCCAAGATTATGTATGCTCTTCCTTTTCAAGTTCCTTTTCATTCTTATCTGAGGAGGGAAATAATGGGTGAGTGTTTTGGAAAACACTCAGCAAGTGGGGGATGATCGATTGCCACAAGTACATATAAATATAATTTAAAACCCATATTGCAAACTGATTTTCAAAACGTAGTATATCATATCAGATCAGAATCGGAATCTTAATGCGAAACAGAGATTATCAGACAGTTTAGAACAGAACAAATCAGAACAAACGAAAACACTGTTAATCATCTCGTTTTCCATGGTCAAATTATCCCCCATATGTTAGTCCTCTAAGGGGTGAGGCCAAAACACAGTTTTATACCCACTGATGGGGGCCATACAGAACACAATTTTATACCCACTGATGGGGCCATAACACAATTTTATACCCACTGATGGGGGGCCATATAGAATTTACAATCGTCGTTCTATATCCCACTCGAATCATAACAGTGCAACACAGAATCAGATGTATCAAACAACACTTATCAGGATTTTTGAATGAATTCAGCGGAATCAAAGAACATCAGAAATAGAAGGAACATATCGTTCATCGATCGAGATTTTATAAAATATATAATAGCATTTTTCGAAAATGATTTGACACACATACACGCATGTCATGAAATACTTATACAAAGTTTAAGTTACAAAGAAATACATAGCAAAAGCCCACTTACCTCGATCTCAGCTTGATATAGTGGAAACTATTATTGATCATCTTCTATCATCAACTTCATGTCATAACCTAAGAATTATATTTCATAAAAGAATTCCTTAAATATCCTCAAGTACAAAATACCCGATGTATCCACATAAAAGACGATTATTTTCAGTGTCCTTCAATCCTTATGTCACTACTCTAATTTAATAAAAAGAATGAGAAGATACTAGTATGGAAAGGAATAAGTTGGGGGTGGCAATTTGACAAAATGAAATGATTTGGAATAGTACTTGGTAAATTTGATGGTGATAAAATATAGGGTTTATGGCTTATCTCTCCACTCTCTTTGTAAGAAAAATGAAAATGGGTTGGGAGGATTTATATAATACACAAAAGTGACATGAAAGGTTGATAATTTAATTAGGAGAAGTTATTATCACATTGAAAGGAATTTATGAAAATGAGTTACAACTTTTAAATAATAATAATTTCATATTAAATAGAAAGAAACCAATTTGTAAACATGCTTTCTTTATAAGCTAAGAAGAAAGAATGAAGATTGTAATTTATTTAATATTGAATGTATAAAAATGTGCCTAAAACGTGGGTTGTGGGAGGGATTAGGAATTTGGTAGGTCACGGTAATTTATGAATAAGTAGTAATTAGGCTTTAGAGATTAATTTGAAGACTAATCAATAATTTTAACACATGGGAAATCAATTATCTATTCGGATAATTTGACATAAAAATAAAGATAGATTTGAAAAACATAACCAATATATATTTTAATTTCCCAAGAGATAATATAATTTTTCCTGTAATTTAGAAGGAGGTGAATTAAGATATAATTTTAAAATTCTCACTTTCTTTAGTGCAAGAATAATATCTTAATCATTATTTAATAGGAGAAATTAATATCATGATTGAAATGAATTTAAAAATGAGTTACAATTTTAAATATTACTAGTTTCACATTAACATTGAAATTAAGATAAATCATTAATGGAAAATTAAAATAGTGAGTCATTCATTCTGTTCATTTTTATTTTCATCATTTCATTTTATTATTATTGTTGTTAGATATGAGAAATTAAATTTGAAGAATGTTTTAAATATTTGCACTTTTTAATATGACCTAGATTTTGATCCGATTTATATTTATAAAAATATATATTTTAAGTATAAAATTTAATATTTTTTTAATCAAATCAAATTAATAAGATTCATTTATGTCTTTTTTTTTTGACGGATAAAATCAAATGTAGCTTGTCATTGTAAAATATACCTAATATAAATATAAAATTACTAAAACGTTTTAGTATTATGATTGTATTTGAAGTAAATTACTAAAATATAGTATTATGATTGTATTTGAAGTAAATTACTAAAATATATACCTAAGCGAAACAATATTTTTCATATATCTTAAAAGCAAATGATGGGTGGACAAAGATACATTCTATACTATTCTTGATTTTTTTTTTTAAATTTCTTTTCGTTTTCCATTTGTTCTCTAACTACTAATATGACTAACTAATTTAAGAATATATACATATAAGTTAATAAAATCTTAAATATATATAAAATAACCCAAATAAGTATAAATATTATGTATAGATTAAATTTATTAAATTTAAAAAAATATATTTTAATTCAATAAATAAAATTAGTATTTTAGTCTATTTTTCAAATAAAATTAAATCTTTAAATTTATTAATATATTCGGGTCGGGTTGGGAATCCCGTCGGGTATATCCTATATTCCCGATCCCTTTCCCGATTCTGAGCGGGTGGGGAAAAATCCCGACCATTCGGGTTGGGAAAATTTCGGGTCTGGCCCGGGTCGGAAGTCGGGAAGGGTCGGGAATTTTCTGATTTTTGCCAGCCCTAATCACAGTTACAGTTGGTATCAGAGCCGACCTCTCCTAGTACGGTGTGGTTCGAGAATGAACCAAGCGGAAGCTGGTGGGCATGTGAGGCCTAGGGCCGAAGAGGGCGGGGGGTGATCGCCGGTGCTATGAGGTTGCACGGACAATGAGCGGCTCCTGACAGGCTTCTAGGCGGAAGGAACATGAATGAACCGATCTTACATCGGAAGGAGAGGGATTCCGAAACTGTTCAGGTATGAGACTGTGCAGTTGAGGAGGGCTTAAAAGATTTGATTGATACTACTTATATCAAGAATGTGTATCTTTTTTTCGGTAGCTCATCACATAATAACTCCAAAGTTAAGCGTGCTTGACTTGAGGCAATTTTGGGATGGGTGACCCCTGAGAAATTTTCTATGGTGCGTGTGAGTGAGGACATAAGCACGCTGTAAAGACTCGTCTTGGTACAGTGAGGACAGTATTCGAATCTGGGGTGTTACAAATAGTGCAACCAATCTCAATATGATGAAGCAAGAATGAATGGAGCGAATTCGTCTACTCTTATGTAGGTGCTTAAATAGATCCTGTGCGTTGTGCTAAATCTTTGGTTTGTCATTGTGCATGTTAGGATATACTTGTGGATATACACATTTGGCTTTTTGTATATATTTTTGGATAATACTGGTGTATTTGTGGATATATACTCGTGGATTGGTAGATATACTTGTGGATTCATGGATTTTCATCATTTTTAGATGGATAATTTATGAATCAAATGAATATTTTAAGTTATATGTGTGTGTGTGTATGGTGGTATTATTGTATATTACTTAAATTATTTTTATAAAGTGAAAAATATGTTTTTACTTCTGTACTTTATTAAATTAGTGCGGTGATGATCAAGAATTACTTCGTTAAATTAAAATTGTGTTGCAATAAAATATGATTATTTAATTCAACAATAAACTAAATGATGAAGTAATAAAAAACAAAATAATTCGTCATATTAAAATTGTGTCGAAGTCAAAGAAAGAATTTACTTCACCACAACTCAATAATTGTGAAGTCGTTCTTTATTAAATACTTCATTATAATACAAAAAAAAATGCAGTCTTTTAAATTGACTACTTCGTCAATAAATGTAAATTGTGAAGTAACAAAATACCAAATATTTCAACAAATAACAACTATGGCGAAGGTATAAAATATATTTACTTCATCATAGTTTCATAACAACGAAGTCATTCGCATCAATTACTTCACCAAAATACAAATCCTGTGAAATTACACAAAACATTTACTGCGTCAATCATTGTAAACTATGAAGTTATATATGAGCTATTATTGTTGCACTTTAAGAAATCGATGAAATAAAATACGTTGTTTTACTTTGGTATCGGTCTAATTCCGGACCGGTTTTCCTTCATTGAACCGGCCAAAGACTTCGCTAATTTCTTGGATACGACTACGGTTAGAATGCATAGAAAAATGGTACCCTATTACTTCACGTTCGTCTACTTCAGCAATTATCTACCTATGAATCATTGAACATGCGAAATAATCAATGAAATTATACTAGTCATCAGACAAGGACAATATAGGATACACATTACAGAAATTTAATAAAGAACTATTTAATAACTAAAGTTAAATTTGTAATTAACTTTTATTAGTATAATGAGATTTGTCATTATCACAATGGATCTGATGATGGAAAGATAACCTTTTAGTATGGTAACTCATTTAATTTCGTATTTTAGTCCATTAACTCGTCAAAATTAGATTTTGGTGCAATAAATTTAATTTACAACTATTTTCCTATAAATTGCTGATGCGACACTAGACAAGTAAAAAATTTCAGTGTTACATCAATAATTCTGATGCCATAACAACACTTCGATAAAATAGGATTAAGAGAAAAAACTAATCAAATTTACTACGTGCTAAAACTAAACTTTGAATACTTAATGGACCAATTATTAAACACAAAATGAGACAACTCAGTTGATAAAAATATTATTTTCCCATCTAATCGATATGTCTGAAAAAATATTAAGACTTTGACGAAAAATAGACTCAAAATAAAAATGCCTCACATAACATAACATATTCCAAAATCCTCATAACGACCTTTGGATCTCAACATCCTCATTTTAATTTTGACACCATTATTTTATTATGTTATTACAGAGAAAGGTTACACATAGTTTGAATTTTGTGTGAAATAATTATATCTACGTACATAATTTCATACACCGACCCAACTAGAATTTTATAGCCGTACACATCCTGAAATGAAACCTGTGCGGTGCCTATGAGTTCATATTCATACGGTGTTGTGCGAATAATAACAATTTTACGTGGAACAAGAAATACCCACAATTTCTCCGCACAAAAAGCTCGGATATTGCATCTATAAATAAACCCACAATCCCAACACACTCCCATATTCAAACCAGATACGACTTTTGTACCAAAACAACTTATTTTGATTATTAAAATAAGTAGAAAAATTCTCAGTTTTCTTTCAGACTAAATACACAATATGGCAGCTGCAGCAACGGGGATGCAAATGATCTGTGGAGCTGGTTTTAATTCAAGAACAGTTGGTTTGAACCAGTTTGTACCTTTGAAGAGCGCGTCACTTTTTAAGAGGGATTTAAAGTTCAGAATTCGAAGCATGGCTGAGGTATATATATAATGTGAAACTATTGAATGATTGTGGTTAAATAACAAAAAAAGTGATCCGCAGATCTTATAGTACTACTTATGCAAAGTTTATGATGTACATTTTTTAAGTAAATAATATATATTAATTAATAATATTGGAGTTTATTAATTCTTGATTCAACAGGATGGTGATGATGTCACTGGAGAGAAAGAAAAAGCAGCAGTTCCAATTCCTCCTAAGTTGTTTTCAACACCTCCTGCACCGCCGCAACCCGAGGTTAATTCAAATCCAAACAATATTTCTTGTTGTTACAATTAATACGATACATAATACATTCATTATTCATATATTCACATGTGAGCTCAATCTACGTGCATGCAGGAAAGCACCAAGATTACAAACATAATGGCCTTTGACGGGCCTGGCCCGGAGAGGATCAACGGTCGTCTAGCCATGATCGGATTCGTGTCAGCCATCGCAGTAGAATTAACCAGAGGACAGGATATCTTCTCGCAAATACAAAACGGAGGGATCCCGTGGTTTCTCGGGACGACTGTTTTGCTATCCGTGGCATCACTTGTGCCGTTGTTTAAAGGAGTGAGCGCGGATTCGAAATCGCGGGGATTGATGACATCTGATGCAGAGCTTTGGAATGGAAGGCTTGCAATGGTAGGATTGATAGCTTTGGCTTACACCGAGTATGTCAAGGGTGGGACTCTTGTCTGAATGTTTTGTGTATGATAGTGTTAATATCGTGTGGTGTGTAGACCGTAAACAATGATGTATATTTGAATAATATAAGTGAGAATGTTTGATTAAATAATTTTCAGTTTTTTTTTAATATTTGAACAGTAATTACTAAATTTTTATCTAACAAAAGACGTTGATATAATTTTTTTATTTTATTAAAAAATCCAAAAATAAAGAAACATAATTTTTTTAATCGAGAAAAAGATGGAAATCACATGCTTTTTTTAATTATTATTATTATTGTTATTGTTATTATTATTATTATTATTATCTTATTTATTTTTTTGCATTCAAAATATTTTTTTATTATTACTATCATCATTATCATTCTCATTAATATTATATTTACATTTTGTAATGTTAATGAAGAACTTGTTTTTAATTTTTCAAAACATTTTTTTATTCCGAATATGTTTTTCCTAAATAATTGCAATCATTATGATATCGTTTTAATAATTTTTTTGTTATTTATTTTTGTGTTGATGCTAATGTCAACATGTTAAAAATGTTTGGCATCACGTGTCAGCAAAATTTGGTTTAGTAATAATAATATTTAGATATCAGTAGAAATGAATTAATTAAATTAAAAATATCAACTTATTAGTTATTACACAAAAAATAAATTTGGCGATTTACACTACCCTAGCGAAAGTAGGAAACTTAAGGAATGTATTTTTGGAATTTTCTGAAAAATGCTACTTCCTCAATCTCATTGATTTAGGTTTGTGTATTTTCACATATATTAAAAAAATAATTTTTATAAAAAATTTTATTTGACCCTTATTTAACTAATGTTTTAATTGGATTGAAAAATTATTGGAAAACAAATTAAATAGGGATATACCCCTTCCAACAATGAACGAGATTCCAAAACTGTGCTGGTATGAGACTGTACAGTTGAATATAGTTTAAAATATTTGTTAAATACTATGCATATCATCAAGATACATCTTATTTTCAGGACATCATCACATAAGAACTTCAAATATAATAATGTTTGACTTGAGATAATTCTGGGAGTGAGGACATAAGCATACTGAAAAAACCCGTGTTGATAAAATGTATATAGTTCATTACATAAGATCTCAAAAATTAAAAATAATTGATTTGAGGTACTTTTGGGAAAAGAAGACATAAATAAAGTTAATAGAGTAACGAAAGGAGGAACATGTCTATCTCAACAAGAGGACAAAAAAAATCAATTGTACACTAGAAATAAACATATTGCAAAGATCCGAGGCAAAAAAAACTCGTCTACCCCAACAAGAGGACAAAAAGCAATCAATTGGGCACCATAAATTACTATAGTTGCATGACAAAATGGAAAATGGTTTAAATATTTTATTGTATTAAAATCTTTATGAATATTTAATAAGGTGAAACAACATAAAAATATCATAATTTATACATATAACAATTTAATTAAATTCTATTAATCCTACTCAAACGATTAGATCTTCTTATTCTGAATATGGTAAACTCAGTAGCAAAATTATTAATTACCAAAAAAAAAATTAAATTTCATTTATAATTTTTCAGTATTCTAAAAAACGGTAAATGATTGGCTACTTATCGCCTAGCACCTTGCGGCCTAGGCCTCCTCCTAAACAATTTTTTTAAATTAGTTTTTATAATATTTAGTGATATTATATATTAATATCTCTAAAGTATTTTTTATTTTATTTTTATTTTAGGATATTAAATCACTGACTGATATAGGTGGAGATAACATTACTTATAAAACAAATGCATATAATTAATTTTAAAAGGAGTCTTAGCGATGCATGATTTATTTAATACATTATTTTAAATTATTCATGTTATGTGATGCACGTTAAAATGTTCTTCGAGTTTCATGTTCAGGCGATTATTCGAGGCTGGATCGAGGAAAAGACCGGTGACGATTTTTGGGCAATTTCAAAAGATGGTATTTTATTTTAAGTTAAGGATGAGGCATTTTAAAGCCTTATTTATGTATTTATTAATTTAAGAGTTTAGAACTTTTAAAATTAGTGTGTAATTATTTTAAATGAGGAGTTTGATTAAATTAGTGTGTGTTAACCTTTAATTAGTATTTTTAATTAGTTAATTTAGCACTAATTTCTCCTAATTAAAAACCCACACACACGTTACACACACTCACATGTTTTTACACACACTAAAACACACAACACACCCTACACATCTTATTTTCAGATTTTTAAAAGAGAGAAAAACCTAGGGTTCTTCCACTTTCAGCAGCCGCCCCTAGCCCTCTGATTTTCCAGCGTATTTTCGTGTGTTTTCTTCAAAGATTTTAGCGTCACGATCGTCCCGGATCAACCTCGCATCACTCCCCGCTTCGGTATTGTCGTTACGGTATTTTTGAATATCAAAGGCACGTATATTCTGTTCTTTCTGCATCGATCTTGTCATATTATGTGTTGTGTTAATTTTTATGCATAAAAATTCATGTGTTACATTCGTCGTTTGAGCGGAAAATGGTTCGGATCAGTTTTGAAATAATTTTTAGATCTGAAAACTCGTTTTTGCTGTCTTTTTAAATACTGCGATCTTTCGGTCGTGATTCTGAGAAAACTTTCAACACAAAAATTGTAGAAATTTTCGATGCCTTCGATTTGACAGTAAATTCGAAATATTTGGATAAAAATTGAGTGAGTTATGGTGTTTTTCGTGGGGCTACTCAAACTGCGTTTTTTAGAAAATATGTGTTGATGTGTTCTTGAGATTTTATTGTTGCAGGCTTCGTTGGAGATCGACAGGTGATCGTTGCTGCGTCTAGGTATGCTTAGTATGATGTTGGGTTATTATTTGATACGTCGTTTAGTGTCGATAGGCAGTCGAGTACCTTAAAAGTCGTAGGAAACGTTTCGATGTCAATTGCCACGTTTTTGAATGATATGCGTCGTAGGGTGGACATCGTTGCTTTGGGAGTTTGTACGAATTGGTTTGGTGTTATGGCATGCTAGGATGGGTCTCGGGGTGTCGGTTCATGGTTCGTACAATTGAGTCTAGAATGACAAACATTGCGTGTTCAGAATTTTCGTGAGTTTCCAATTACCGCAGGTACACAGACCCTTTCACGGACCCCTACACGGGGCCCGTGCCTTTGCTCTCTTCGAAGTGTCAAATTTCCGAGGCTACACGGACCCCTAGACGGACCCTAGCACGGGGTGCGTGTCCCTTCTTCTTCCCGAGTCCTTCCTTTTACGCACACACACGGAGCAGAGCACGGGGTCCGTGCCTCCCCTTTTTCCCAAGACACACTTCACCGTATGGACACGGACCCGGAGCCGGACCTGGGCACGAGGTCCGTGTGCTTGTTATTTTGGGAAATATTTTTAGTATACTTTGGGGTTGGTGTCATGGTTTTGTTCAACGATTTACAAGGTCGAGACATGGGAACTTTAGAATGTCCTAAGGAAGTGATTGAGCTCGCAAGTAAGTGATATTTACGTCTAAGTTATGCAAGTTAAGCATGTCAATTCATGATTAGTATGTGCAGCGACGGCCCCGATCGAAGTCCAACGAATCCCTCAACGCCAAGTAAGTATGTTCGACGTGCAAAGAAAATATTTTAAATTTTTGAGATATGCTAAATGTCTTGTGACCAATTTATGAATGAGTTTGGAAGTCGGTGAACGTGGCCGAGGACCTCTCCACCCCGTTAAATCATGAACGGAGTTAAATCATGAACGTGGACCAATCAGCCCGTTAAATTATGAACGGGGATCTCATGTATGTGGCAGTGGATATATTTATTTTTGGGTTGAGTGCTAATGTCAACATGTTAATTGGTTTAGTAACAATAATATTTAGATATCAGTAGAAATGAGTTAATTAAATTAAAAATATCAACTTATTAGTTATTACACAAAAAATAAATTTGGCGATTTACAGTTTTACACTACCCTAGCGAAAGTAGGCAACTTACGGAATGAATTTTCTGAAAAAATGCTATTTTCTCAATGTCACTGATTTAGGTTTGTGTGTATTATACACATAATAAAAAGCATTTAAAAATTACTTTTTATAAAAAAAATTCTATTTGACCCTTTTTTTATAAATGTTTTAATTGAATAAAAACATTGTTGTTAAACAAATTAAATAGGGGTATACCTCGTCCGACAATGAACGATATTCCAAAACTGTACAGGTATGAGATTATTGATAAGTAATATTCATATCATCAAGATACATCTTATTTTCAGGAGTTCATCACATAAAAACTTCAAAGTTAAGAGTACTTGATTTGATACAATTCTGGAAGTTAGGACATAAGCATACTAGAAAGATCCGTGTTGATACAATGAAAATAGTTCATCACATACGAACTCCAAAATTAAAAATACTTGATATAGGATAAATAACCCATGAGAAATTTCTGAAGATAGTGTGAATGAGTACATAAATATATTGAAAAAACTTATGTTAATACAGAAGGGACAAGAGGAACATGTCTACCCAACAAGAGGACAAAAAATTCAATTGGTCACAAGACATAAATACGTTGGAAAAATCCGAGGCAAAAGGAACATGTATACCGGAACAAGAGGACAAAAAGCAATCAATTGGGCACCGTAAATTTAATAAGGTGTAACAACATGAAAATATCATAATTTATACATATAACAATTTAATTAAATTCTATTAATCCTACTCAAACGATTAGATCTTCGTATTCTGAATAGGGTGAACTCGGTAGGAAAGCCGCCTAGGTGGCCGCCTAAGCGGTTTTGTAAATTAGTTTTTATAATATTTAGTGGCATTATATGTTAATATCTCTAAGTTATTTTTTATTTTATTTTTATTTTAGGATATTAAATCACTGATTGATATAGGTGGAGATAACATGACTAATAAAAAAAATAAGATGAAGTTTTTTATTTTATGATATTAAATCATTGTTTAAATTAACTCAATATCATCATTGTGATTCTCCACTTTTTCAGATGCAAAATCATCTTCATGAAGTTTTCTCACTCTAAATCGCATATGAAGATGAAGTTTGATGTATTAGGACATGCCAACAAATCACATTTCTTGTTGGACTATGTTTAAAACTTATAAAACATTACATTTCATTTTTTAATTGGATTTTTCATTTAAATTAAAAGAACAAAAACTTTTAAAAAAACAAAAAAACAAAAATAAAATCCCTTACTTCCTAAAGTCATCTAGGATCGTCTAGCACCGCATAGGTGAAAAGCCGACTAGCACTTTTTCTAGTGCCTAGGTGATTTTAGAACAATGTAGTTTTCCGAAGGACTAGAAATTTGTGTCCTTATGCCATCTCCAACCCATTACGCTATCTTAGTGTCACACTAACTTTAAAATAGTGTAATTCTTACACTAAATCTAAAACTCATCTCCAACCCATCAACTCTAAACTCTACACCAAAAAAAATATTCTCATAATATTCTCTATTATTTTATTCACAACAAATAATTTATTTCACAAAATATTTTTAAACACAATAATTAAAATATCATTAATATCTAAAATAATGTATATATCGAATTCATTATAAATGTACATGAATTAAAAATTTAATTAAATAATTTTTTTTTGAATTACGTTAAAATTTTTTAGTATTTAATATTATTATTTTAAATACTTAAGCTTAATACTTAATTGAGTGTAATTAATTAATCTTTGAAAAAAATTTCAATCACACATATAAATAATTTGAACATAAATTATTAACATACAATCAATATTAAAATGATGCATATAAAATAGAAATGACACACAAATATCCAAATTTTAATTAATGAAATTACTATATAAAATAGAAATGACACACAAAATGATCCAAATTTATCATCAACTCATAAATGGAATTACAACAATTCCAAAGCACCTGACATGACTGAAGTTCGTAACAAAATATCTGTGCAATCTCGTATGGGGTTAATATTGGCGGCAATTAGTAAATTAAAAGGATGCATCAAACAAGTTGAACAACTCCATCCAAGCGGTGCTTCAGAAATGGATATTGTGAGTTTTGTTTTTAATGAAATATCTGCACTTATATATTATTATAATTACTTTTGATAATTTAATATTACATTAATTTTATATACAGCTAATTCGTGCAAAAGAGTTGATGAAACATGATGCGAATTTTAAGAAAGGTTTTAAGTTTGATCATGTATGGTCTATTATGAAAGATATGGAGAAATTTGCATCTTCATCAAACCCCTCACGGACATCAATTCAAAGAGGTATTGAATTTTTTGAATCTCCACAATCAGACACACAAGCAACGGATTCTCCCAAATCAGCGTCCCCTGGATATCACCGTTCGAGATCAACTTAAGTGATGAAAATATTGGTGGTACTTCATCAGAACAACCAATTGGAGTTAAAAAAGCAAAATTGAGAAAGAAAAAAGATGAATATATGTCTCAGACAATTGAATCAATGAGATTAGGACAAGAAAAAATTCTTGAAATTATCCAAACTGGAAATGTTTATCGTGAACATAACAATGAATTACAGATAAAACGTATGCAGCAAACTGAACGAAAATTGGAACAAAACGAAACAAAAATAGAACAAAATCGACAAATGTTGAATCTGACAAAGTTTCAGGAAGATAACAAAATTTTAGTAATTGATCTCAACTTTATTCAAGATCCATCTTTGCGTGAAAACTTTCGGGCTGAACAGTCAAGAATTTTGAATGAGAGGGAAGTAAGAAAACGTGCACGTGACAGTCTGAACTATGACAAATATTTTAGAGATATTGGAGGATCTGGATCCAGCTTACCAGAGTTTTAAAATTTATGTGCTTGTAAGCCTAATTTATTTAGTTGTATTGTGGTGTGATTTTTAATATTTTATTGTTTATTATCTTGTTTAAGTTTATGTATCTTAAATATTAGTGATCTTATTTTATTTTATGTTGTATTGTAATGTCATTTTCAATAATAAAGTGATTTATTATGTTTGTTTATTTCATTCAATAATGTAATTATTGAATAAATAAAGTTTTTAAAACAAATGATTACAAATTTACATGATAATATAATTAATTTAATTAATTAGGTTTAAAATATATTACAATAACAATTAAAATAAAAAACACCATAATTAATTAATTAATTATAATTGCATAAAATAATATAAGATAATAATTGTTAATTTTGATAGGATAAATTGATTTTAAACATATATACATATGATAAAATAATTAAATAAATATAATAATTGCTAATTATATATATATATATATATATATATATTGACTTAATTAGAAATACTTTGCTTATAAAATATTTCGTATGAGGGTATGTGCAATGTTCAATTAATCACATAAAAAAACCAAAACAAAAAACAAAAAAAAAAAAGGGATTTACGCTATTGCTACAGTATTGCACCAAATTTGGTGCAATACTGTAGCAAATTTGGTGCAATACTGTAGCACACCACCAAAATGGAGTAGGAAATGGTGTTGGGTTGGAGAAGAAAAATTCACACTATGATGGAGTATTACACCAACATGGTGTTGGGTTGGAGATGGCCTTAGGCATCCTTTAGCTTGAATGAATTTTCTCGAAACTTTGAAAAGAAACCATGTTTGGTGCCTAATGAATCCAGGTAGGGATGTAATTGAATCAAACTATTAAATGTTTTAGCTTGACTCATTTATAATCGATATGAGCTCAAATTTTATTTAACGAATATATTCATGATTCATAAGCTTATTCGAAATTTTATCGATGCTAAACAACTTAATAAATATAAATTTTAAATTTAAATATTTATTAGATTCATTAAAACTAAATTATATATTTAGAGAAAAATATTATATTCTTATTAAATTTTGCAATTTTATTCTAATAAATAACTTTAATTGATTTTTCTTAAGAAAAAATGTAAAATATATAAATCAAATATCAAAACTATTATTTTTCATCCATGAACTGACTCATGAGCCTTCGAACGAACCTGTTCATAAGCTAGCGAGCCGTATTGTAAAGTTTGAACTTTGTTCGTTTATCTTAACGAATATCATTAAACGAGCTTTTATTGATTTGAGCTTCGAATAACTCACGAACGGCTTGATTCAATTATGTCTTTAAATCCACGTTGATTACCCCCCACGTGCATCTATAAATACACCCACACTTTGTAGACTCCCCCATATTCATACTAAACATAAAATTTTATACCAATAATTTCAACATCTACTTTCTTCTGAAATAAATAAACACGAAGTTATTGTTTTTCATGCACAAAAATTCGATATGGCAGCTGTAGTAAGTGAGATGCAACTGATCTGTGGAGCCGGTTTGAGTTCAAGAATTGTAGGTTCGAAGCAGATTGTTCCTTTGAGAAGTGTGCCATTTGTTAAAAGGAATTTGAAGTTTAGAGTCCGAAGCGTGGCTGAGGTAAACGTAATATGTAAAGATTATCATGCATATTTTTTAGTAAATATACTTTTATTAAAGCGTGAAGTTGAGTGAAATGGCTAGTTTAGTCCCAGTAACATCTAACACCCCCAAACACGTGTCTCTTCCACCACACCACAGTCCAGGGACAATACCACGTGAGATCTGCTCTTCTCTCCACCACACCCATAGCTTCTGGTTGCACCGCTATTTCTCCGTCTCTTTGTATCCCTCATCCTCCTTTGTTTCTTGCCTTGGTTCTCGTTTTTCCCCGGTTGCAGCAAACAGATCCCAGCAAAAAAAGCCTTGCTTTTTGTGTTGTATGTGTCCTTCTTCTTCCATCTTCTCGACGTCACCTCTGTTGTGTTGTTTTCCCCCTTGTATAGACTGGTGAGATTCTACTGTGTTTGCTTTCTTACCCTTTTCCCCGCGAGCTTATCTTGAAATCTTTGGCTTGTTCTTCCCCTTCTCTTGTTTTGTTTGTCTGTTTTTTAGAGTTGCTTCATTTTTGGTTGGTTCGCTTCCTTGTTCTATTTTTTGTTCATCTGCTTTGCTCTCTTTGACATTGTTCCTTTCTCTTTTACCTTGCCTAGGTTTTTGTCTTTCCCCCATTGCCGCGAGCAAGGTCCAGAAAAAAGGTTTGTTCGGTTCGTCGGCGGCGGTCTTCTTCTTCTTTCAGTTTCTCACTCTTAGCTCTAATGCCTGCCTTTCTCCCCTCTCGCCATTGGTAAGCTTCTACTGCTTTTACTTTGTGCCCCCCTTTTTATTTTACCCTGATTCTATTGAAGAATGAGTCAAAGTTTACGTGTCATGCTAGTGGCTCAAGTTTATTGCTTAGTCAATTTGGTTAAGATTTAGTGGATCTCATAGTTGGATAAGGGGATTAGTGGCTTAGTGGTTAATATTTGTTTTTTATTTGTTTTACTCTTGTTTGGGATCGATATAGAGTTTAGAGGGGGGTGAATAAACTCTTTCCTTTGACCGTCATTTTTGCAAAGGGTGCTAGAATCCTGTTAGAGATTATAGCTAATCTTGTTCAAGAGTAATTCCAGCAGATCACAATAAATAGTGCGGAAACGATCCGATGAAGTACGGTAAAACACAATAAAAACAGTAGGCAGTAGACAATGGTTGTTTATGGAAGTTCGAAGATAAAATCTTCTACGTCTCCCCTTCTTCTGTTTCCAGAAGGTATCACTAAAAAACTTTGGTTTTTACAGTACAACTCTTGTACACACCCACTTTAGCAGAACTTATCCTTTGCCTACTGAAACTCTTAGTTTCTCAACACAATAAGATGAATACAGCAAAGTTCTGGAAAAGACTCTTTTCCAGTTTACAAACTCTTCTCAAATATATAATAACTTGAATATGATTGTAGAGAGAGTAGGAAACAGTCAGCACAATATAATCTCAAAAAGATCAGATCACTAATGTCAAGCGTGTGCTGCTTTTCTGTATATTGAGCATTGAATATGATAAGTAGTTCTGCGTGCTCAAAGCAACGTTCGTATGTTAGAGAGTGTAATCGTTGTTTCGGTGTTGGGGTCACCTATAAACGTCGTTGATCTTGTGTATTTATAGAAGTCTTGAATCCAACATCTATAAACAAAACGGCTTCTTTGAATTATGATAGAATCAGCTTTATTACCTAAAAAGGTTCCTGCAAAGAGCTTCAGAACAATCAGTCTTGTTTCATACCATATTTGGTAAAAACGTATTAAATGACTTTGTTCAGCATTAATGATGCATTTAATACTTGTACTTGGTAGAGTAACGTTAACATTCAATATAAGATCGATAGGTTCTGATTCAACAAAAGTCAAGTTCTGCTTCTATTTTTCTAAGCCGATAAGTACTCGAAGAGTACTGCTTTGTTAAGGCGATACGAGAACTTCTGCTTTTATATTATCTTCTGGTTTACTAACGCAATCTACTGGTTTTGACTATCATCACCACAATTAAATTAAGTCTATTAATTTTTTCCTTTGCGGTGATGCCAAAACCTAGAAGTTAGTATGATGAAGAAATCTAGTTAAATCAGAAACAGAAAGCAATTATAACCAAATAATTGAAAAGTAAATAAATAGTAAAGCACCGTTCAAAAGAGTATTAATCCAAAAAGATTAATCATCAGTCCCAATATCTTTGAATAGTGCATCATCATCATCCTGAGGATCTTGGCATCTGAAGGATGATTCTGCTTGATGATGTCTTCCCGATCTACCTTCTTCTGTCCTTTCATTTGTCCTACGTTCTACTGCTTCCCCCTTTTTGACATCAATGCGAGTAAGCAGTTCATCCATTCGTCCAGATAGGCTGATAATGCTATCATTCATCATCTCCAAAAACAAAACCTGATTCGAAACACGATCATTTAGGGCCTGAAGATATTGATATTGGGACTCAATCTTGGCATCGATGGATTCCAGTTTCAAATCAGTAGCCTCCACTTTAGTTGAAATTGAGCGTAGAGACGACTCATGATCAGAGACAGTTCGTAGAACATCAGATTGACCAAGAACGATGTTGGCATGACTAGACAAAACATTCTTCCTGAAAAGTTCAGATTCAACTTCAAGCTTAGCCAACGATTCTGCCGTTTTAACGACATTGTTTGTTATGCGTTCTCGGAAGAATTTCGTGGCTTTGACTTCACCAGCATGTTCAAAAGATATCTGTTTGACGATCTCTGAAATTCTGTCAATATTTTGTTTCAATATGTCAATCTCAAATTCAAGATTAAAGCGCTCTTCGTCTGAAGATGGACTTCTTGCGAGCATAGGTTCTGAGATTTCAGCAAGATGCGCAATATGAGAAACGCGAGACAGTGAATCCTTAGGACGGACAACTAAGGCAGTAGAGGAAACGAGATCTGTTGGGGGCAGTAGTAACAACAGTAGTCTGTCCAGCAGAAGATCCTTCAGCAGCAGCAGAGGGTTCAGGAAGTGTTCTTTCTTCTGATTGTTCGGCTTCCATGGCCTCTAGTTGTTCAGCTGCTGGAATTTGATCACTCAAGATGGCTACCATTTCTGCTTGATGTTCAGCAGAGAAAATCTCCAAATTTGACAATGATTGAGATGGGGTAGCATCCGATTCTGCTAAATGGTGTTCTGCTGGGAGAGTTGCTGGTTGGACCAAGTCATCACCTGAGCTGATTCAGGTGCAGCAGAGACAGTAACAACGATAGATTGAATGACTTCATCTACTGAAGCCAATTCTCGAACAAATAGAAGAGATGAAGACTGAGTAGGCTGCTTCGGAGATTCAGGAGTACTAGAGACCTTAGCTTCTGGTGGAGCTGTAGTCCTTTCCTCAACATACTTAGTCTGAGCAAAGTCTGGAATGAAGCTTACTGAATATGGTACAGATTCTCCAAATGTCTGTTCTTGAGCAAGAAGTTGCTCATTCATCATTCTCAAACGATCAGATAGAATGTGGATCACATTCTGATCCTGAGCAGCAGTCGGAATCATAGCATCAAAATTAGACTGAAGAGTCTTCAAAACTGATTCCAGCTTTCGTCGTTTCAACTGCTCAAGAATGAAACTTCGGCCTCTCATAGCTTCGATCACATTTTCAGTCTTGGCAAGTTCAAACACCTTTTCTTCATTCTTTACCATTTTACTGAATGCACCTCGTGTTCTGAAGAATGTGAGAGAATGGAAAACTCGAACCTTATGCCAATCATCAAAGAAAGTCATCCATTCATTGGCAGATCTCTCAATCTCTTCCCCAATAAAGATTAATACCAGTTAAAACAGATGATTTGGCGCCATAAAATTGTGGTTCTGCAACGAGTTTTCCTTTGCCTTTATCGGAAGATGGGGCAGGCATCATGGGTCGAAAATCAGAAGATCCTGCAGAAGATTCACGAATAACAACTCCAGACGAGGGTCTGAAGGTCGGAGCAGTAGAAGAGGTGGTATCAGAAGTGGTTGCTGGCTTAGTGACCGGAACAGAAACTTGCAAAGAAGACGTGGCTTCTGGGAACACTTGTCTCTACGGGAAAATGTCTAAATCAGCAATTGCTGCTGTTTTCTTAATTCGAAGCACCGTGCGAGTCTTCTTCTTGCTTGGGGTGGCAGGGACAGATGCTTGAGTAGGAGCAGCATACTCCTCAAAAACTGTTTTATCAGAATCAGTGGAGATAATCACTCTTTTTCTCTTGATCTTCTTCTGAGGCCCTTGAACCTCAGTCTGAGCATCTCCGATTTCCCTTTTAAGAGCAATAAATTCCGCCACAGTTGGCTTTGGCCTCAAGGCAAGCACATTATCAGCATCGGCCATTGTTACAAAAGAAGCATCATGTTCAGTAGTGAAAGAAAAACCAGCATCCTTAAGCATTTTGCTGATCTGAACAGCAAAGCCAGAGCTCTTCCTCAGAACCATATCTTCAGGATTCTAAACAAGAATCAACTCCATTCCACTTTAAATCCAAAAGTGATGGCAAACATCACTTGAACTTTCTCCTTAGTCAATTTGTCAAAAGTACCAGCTTTGACCAACAGTGCTTTTGCAACAATATTAGCAAGCACTTGGTATTCCATCTTCAGTAGCTTATTAAAGCAAGAAGGAGAGAGTTCCTCTCCAGAAGCTGAGAAAGTAATGAGGGCAGCCGAAATCTCCTCCTTGGAAGTATCAGAAAAATCCGAGATGCCTGAGCATGGGAGGAAGAAGGTCGATCCCAATAGGGCAGCGTCAATTGAAATAGATACATCTCCCTGGGAATAGATGATTTTTCCTTCGTCAACGTTAGCTTTGGCATAAAATTCCAGGAGAGCTGTTTTGTAAATAACTGCTGGTGCTTCCAGAAATCTTCTGAGACTACATTTCTCAATGGCTTTGAACATGTTGACCAGATTTTCGTCCTTGATTGTCAACACTGAAGCAAAATTAACTTGATAAGCATTGAGTGTGTAAGCTCCAGCCATTTTTCTGCAAGTAGAAATAAGTTCGAAGTAGATTTTGCAGTAGAATGTGAATACGAGAGAAAACAGTAGCTAGTATGCGAAAGATCTGAAAGCGTAACACAAGAATAAATGCTTATGGTGACATTCATAAATGTCATAATATTCAATATTTAGTGACATTTAAACTTTAGTGACACCTCCAACAAATGTCGTCTATTCCAATGTCGTCTTAAACTTCCTGACATTTTTTAATGTCATTATAAGATGTTAATGACAACTTCATATGTGTTACTAGTTATTCATATAATGACAATTTTAAATGTCAGGAAAACTCATGTTTTAAAGACATTTATACATGCCTTGTTATTATAACAATAATGACAAATTTATATGTCAGTTAACATAATTTATAATGACAACTAAAAGTATCGTGTATATTATTTATAGTGACAATAAAAAATGTCACTAATGATATGTTATAAGGTTAATTTAAAATGTCTCATTATGTAATCTGTAATGACACTTATAAATGTCTTCTATACTAGTATATAAGGATATTGAAAATTGTCATTAATAGTTGTTTATAATGACTTTTTGAAATGTCTCCATATGAGTTTTACAATAACATTTTTTATGTACATGATTTAATGTTCTATTGTGACATAAAAAATGTTATATTTTATGAAATGTCATCGATTTTCAATATTTTCATGATATAATATTCAAAGATATAACAAATTAACATAAATACAAATACAAAATTTTAAAATAGAAATTAAATTGCTAATCAATAATTGTCATTAATTTTGCAATCATTAATGTATAAAACTGACAAATTTGTTATCTCGAAAAACACTATATCCCAACAAATGTATCAAATGTATTTAGTTTAAGAACTAACAAACAATTAAGTCTTGTAAAACAAAACATAAGCAAACTTGGGACGCATCTTCATTATTCAACCATCTCATCTTAATCAAAATCCAATATTCTTGTCACCTACAATAAAAATTCATATATTTGTATTAATTGAATAAAATTAAAGAAACACAAAATAAAGAGATTAAAATTTAATTCAAACTAGTGAATATCATACCAAATGATAAACTGAAAAATTATTATTTATCCAAATGCACCTAGTAGAAATCTTCCTCATGAACTGTCAACTGCAAATATAATTGATATTGGTTTAAAAAAATATTAACATGACAAACATAACAATAAATACTAGTTAATTGAAAAGTTGAATATCATACCAAAAGACAAAGCCAAGCTATCATTCCTCCAAGTATATCCCCAACCTTTTGTAAAGATCATATGGCCTAATCAAACTCTCTTCCCGTTCTAGGACAACTAGAACTTGTATTTCACACCAATTTGGTCCCAACGTCTGTCTTCCTACTTCGGTATTTGGATCCATGCTACGAACCACTCCTTTTGCCACAATTTTCGTCGAATCAAATAGACTTTTTATTGAGACAGAACATCCAATCTACGTGAAGTGCAAAAGAGAAGGTTTTAATAAAAACAATTATAAAGTACAATCATCAACAAACATTATGCTAATGAGTATGTCCAGCTAGCCAGAAAACAAAAAAAGCATAAAGAAACATCATTCAAATTATTTAACTCATGACAGCAAATATAACTGTAATATACATTCTCAACAAAAATATACTATCTAAATCAATAAATGACTAACTCGAGATAATTATAAGCTCACACAAAATATAGCTTACAAAAAAGCAAACTCCAACTCATTATGCCACATCAAATAATAAATAATATCAAGCTTATAAAATTCTACGATATCATCTCAAATTCATCTCAAATTGAGGCCTGATTCTAGCAGCTAAGAATACATATATGCACAACTTCAAGAATTTAACATAAGCCATTCAAGAAGAGCATTGATCATGAAAGAAAAGTACTAATTTTACAATGACTGTGATTCTAGTTATCGGAAATCAGAAATTACTTCCAACAGTAATGCAAATATATCAGCTCGTGTAACATTCAGGCATCAGCTAAATAAGAAATCCTTCCAGCAGTAATGCAAATATATAATGCCCCTCACATGCCTCATTCTTACACTGCCATACCTATTAGTTTTCACTTTGTAAGACACGTAAATTGTAATCCACATGTTGCAGTGCCGTAGTTTACCTAATAGCTTAACACTCACGCAAAACACTTTCACGAGCAACATATCATCAGACATCACCCATCACAATTCTGGTAAAAAGATCTATTTAATTATCTATCAAATTATTTTAAGAATATTTATAATTATTTAAAAAAACAATAATATTGTAATTATTACTAAACTTTATTTAATATTAATATTCAAAATATTATTGCTATTTTAATTATTAAAATAAATGCATATTTACAAATTTATTTCTAATAAATATATTTAAATTAATTTTAATAAATGTAAATTATAATTATAAATAAAAATATAAAACAAATCCTACGAAACAATAAGCATGATTAATATGTTAATAATAATTTGTATTACCTGGCTCAATTACTTAGACTGCTGCACTAGGTTGATCTTTCTTAAGCTATGTGTACTAAACTAAAGCAGGTGCAAGTACTAAAAGACCTCAAGAACTCGATGAAGCTGCAAGGAGATGTCTGATGAAGAGCAAAACCTGCTCAGTATTAATGTCAACACCAGAAAGTCAACACCCAAAACCAGGATGTGAATGATTACCAACCCACCACCATTTGAGGTCTGTAACACAGAAAAGTGATTATGTCAGCTTTAACATCATGGACAAGGAAAAATCTAAATAATATCAATATGAAAATTTTCTATAAGATCCAGTAATCATTCATAGATCAATATGATGCAAACCTTCCTACAATCTTAGAGGAAACGTAAAGCAGACTCCATCACTTAACAAAGTTTAAACTCGACAAAGCAAACTGAGTTTAAAAGCTATTAGAAAAACTAACCATACAATTGAATGCTCTGAGACAGTCAAGTTTCAATAATCAAGAACAGTGTATACGCCATTTCCGTCATTGTAACTAAAATTATGGGCAGAATGAAAGATTGCCTTCACCAAATCAAGCAAAAGTTCTCTCTGCTGCTTTGCAGCAATTTACAAAAGGTGTAAATCTGAACTGTAGGAAGTTCAAATGGTGGGATCAGCAATAACCAATCAGTGCATCATCCTAAATCACCACATTCCAGAGGGCATTATGAATGGGCTCAACCCAAAACGGAAATACATGGAACTTAACATTACTGGTCCACAAGTTGATGAGTAGTTACCTGTTTTAGAGAAAAAGACTAACAAAGTATTGATTCTTAAAGAAGTACTGAAGATGAAAATATATTGTATCTTCGATAATTTATCCTAAATTTGAATCATTCTGACAGCTGAAGGTGATTCCAATTGCAGAAAACTCAACCAATTACTAAGTGAATTCTTCTCTATTATTTCCCTATTTCTGTAATCTACAACATCAAGATATACCAAGTACGGAGTGCCAGGGCAATTTAATGATCAATGAATCACTTTATACATACTATTCTTCTTAATTCCCTGATAAGATTAAAAACCATAGCGACATCTCCTGGTATAGAGTTTCTACGGCTTAGAGTATGCACATCTCATTTCTACTTATTTTCCAGAAGCCTACATTACATTCAATCATCCAGAAAACAAAGGATTTGTTACAGATTATTATTTTAGTACCACGAATTTGAGAAAAAAAGGATAGATTTGGAACTTACCGGCCGGAGATGAGAAGACAAATCTGAAACCGTGAGGCTAGAAAATAGAAATAAGAAGGGCGCGAGAGATTTGGCAATGAATGAAATAAGAAAGGCGCGAGAGATTTGACTAGAAAATAGAAATAAGAAGGATTCTGCAGATGGAAATAAATCTATAGCACTAGATGAATGAGGGTGGCGATAGCGGCTGAATGAGGGAAAAAAAGAAGGGGCGCGGCTGAATGAATAAGGGTAAAAAAGAAGGGCGCGAGAGATTTGGGAGAAGAGCGCGCTGTATAATTATTCCATCTTTATCAACAGCGTTGATCGTGTGCTGTACGAAATAAATTTTCTACTATTAAAAAAAATTATAAGACTATTAACAGCGTATGACGCACGTCGTAAATATTAAATTTTAACATGATACATATAGCTCGCCGTTGAAATAACTATCTACGACGTGTATTTTTTGCACGCCGTTGTTTGTATGAGCTAAAATAATATTAAAAGTGCACATGAATGGGTGTGCCATATTAAATAAAAAAATTATTATACGACATGATGAAGATTTTGGTGAGAAAAATAGATAAAATAAAGGTGAGAATATTTGGGATTGATAAATATTGGAGGAGCGAAAATAATTGTTTCATTCCATATAAATAATGACATCAATCAAAAATGTCAGGATAACTAATCTAATATGTTTTTTTATTTTACACATTATTAATTTTTTACAAGTGTCATTATTAAGTATTTATAACAACATTTAATTAAAAGTGTCTACAAAAAAGTGTCACAATAGCCATTTATTGTTGTAGTGTAATTAATGACTAAGAAAAGACGGTTAAAGTCTATAATGTACAGCCGTCAGTGAAACATAAGGACATGTGTCGATATGCTTATGGTTGAATTTGAAAAGTTTACCAGAGAGTGTCAGAAACACCAAATTTTTTTTTAAAAGTAACTAAAATAGGCGGGCTTTCCAAAGCGGTTACTAAAAAATATCAGAAGAGAGTTTGTCATCTTATGATAATATCTTCTGGAAGTTATGAAGTACTGAAATATTTTCAGCATCTTGATAAAAACCAGTAGACACACTGTTTTATCGAAAAGACAAACCTTCTTCTGCTTCTGATAAAGCACGGAAAAGGAAAGAACAGAACAAAATAATATTCCTCCTCAATTAATGCAACTAATAAATGCAAAAGATACGATATCTATGGGAATGATAGATGACTCTTAAAATTCGTGCAAGATGTGACCTGTTGGACGTTTCTTTAGCTTCCCAATACTCTATATAAGTACCTGCAATCTCACAAATAAGGTTATGTACACAAATAATATCAAATCACAAATGGATGATGCAAACATGCTTTTGGAGTATTCTCCAGAGACTGGTTCAGCAGAGGAATTGCAAGGACCATTTCCAGCTTCTCGTAAGATGATGTCTGAAGACATCTTTTTTCAAGATATGAAGACTTGGAAGAAATTCCTTGGCCTGTAATATGAACAATCAGTTAGATTTTTTGTTCTTAAAAGGAATAAGCTGCGGAATAACCCCTTTCAGTAACCATGATCATGCGAAAATAGGGGATTTCAGCATAGCTTAGTTAGGTTCCTGCTGAAGTACTTTTCAGTACTTCAAACTTCTGATATCAACAAAATGTAATAGATAGGCCAAATGTAATGCATCTGGTTTTATAAATGAAATATTCCATTTTTTCATATATCTGTTTATCTACTGCTTTTTACTTAATGCAAATAAATGAATAAATAACCAAATAACAAAAAATAAACAGAAGAGAAGATGACAAAAACGTAGTCTGGATAATTTAAGGCTCGATGGCTCTTCATCTTCCTCAAGTCTTGTCTATAAATGAAGATAACCTCTGCTCATAATGACATTTGTATTCCAATAGATTGTGAAAGCAGCACTCATGTTCCTCATCCTTCATGGAAAACTCAACGTTTGCAAGAATTAAAACAAGGTGCAGAAGACTTCATCTTTGCGGAGGTTATGTCCATTTGGATTACTGCTCATGACCTTCAAATAATCAATACCGGAGAATTTCTTGCTTCTGCTAAACAGAGGTCATTTGCAAGGAGGTTCAATAGGCTTGCTCGAGTTGATCACATATCCGAATTGGTCAATGATGATGTGCTGAACCACATGCTGCTGTCAAGGGAGTGGGAGTTGCTTGACCTAGTTGCCATTTCTGAAAACTTCTGGAATATTAGAAGTCATGATTTGAACAACTGGTTTAGAATATGGCAAGATGCTGTAGAAAGAAGTTTGAATCAAGTTGTAAGGCGTCGATTCTATTCTTAATAAAATATCAGTACTTGCCACAAATTGTCTCCTTTTTCTTATAAGCATACTGATATGAGTTGAGTAACAGGCAACTGATAATAATCAACAAACTGATAGCAACAATATACTCAAGTTAAAACAATTAAACCAAGAAAATTTCGAAAATAAGAGAACTTATTCTCAGGCAGAGGCTTTGTAAAGATGTCTGCTGCTTGTTGATCAGTAGAAACGTATTCCAGACGAATGTGCTTCTTCTACACATGATCTCTAATGAAATGATGTCTGATATCAATATGCTTTGTTCTAGAATGAAGTACTGGATTTTGCGTGATTACTATAGCACTGGTATTGTCACAGAAGATGGGTGATTCAGAAGCTTGAATTCCGTAATCTTTAAGTTGTTGTTGTATCCAAAGAATTTGAGAGCAGCAACTTCCAGCAGCAAGGTACTCTACTTCTGTAGTAGACGTAACTATGGAAGTCTGCTTTTTACAAACTAGGAGATTAGCCTATCACCAAGAAATTGACAAAAACCACTTGTGCTTTTCCTGTCTAATTTGCAACCTGCATAATCAGCATCTGAATATCCAATAAGATTGAAAGATGAATCATTAGGATACCATAAGCCGACATTTTGAGTGCCCTTCAAATATTTCAGTATGCGCTTAGCAGCAATGTAATATGACTGCTTAGGATTAGATTGAAATCTTGCACAAATACAGATAACAAACATAATATCAGGTCTACTGGCAGTAAGATATAACAATGAACCAATAAGACCACGATACTGAGTTACCTCTTCTGAAATTCCATTTTCATCCTTGTCAAGTTTAGTAGATGAGCTCATAGGAGTAGAAGCAGCAGAGCATGTCTCCATGCCAAAATTTTTCAGTAGTTTCTAAGTATACTTAGCTTGATTTAAGAAAATTCCAGTATCAAGTTGCTTGATCTGTAGTCATAGGAAGAGATTTAATTCTCCCATCATGCTCATTTTAAATTGTTCCAGCATCAATTTGGAGAACTTTGCACACAATTTGGGGTTAGTTGACCCAAATATTATGTCATCAACATAAATCTGTACTAACAGAATGTTCTTATTCTTAACTAAAGTGAACAGAGTTTTGTCTACTGTTCCGATAGTAAAATCATGATTAACAAGAAATTGTGATAGTGTGTCATACCAAGCTCGAGGTGCCTGTTTTAAACCATACAGGACTTTGTGTAATTTAAATACATGATTTGGTAAGAAATGATCGATAAAACCTGGAGGTTGTTCAACGTAGACCTCTTCTTGCAGTAGACCATTTAGAAAGGCACTTTTCACGTCCATCTGATATACTTTGATATTTTTGAAAGCAGCAAAGGCTAAAAATATTCTGATCGCTTAAAGCCTTGCTACCGGTGCATAGGTTTCGTCATAATCTATTTCTTCTTCTTGTCTGAAACCTTGAGCCACCAGTCTTGCTTTGTTTCTGACCACAGTGCCTTCTTCATTTAGTTTGTTTCTAAACACCCACCGTGTTCCAATAACAGCTTGATGAGTTGGTCTAGGTACAAGAAACCAAACTTCATTTCTTTTAAATTGATTCAGCTCTTCTTGCATAGCTTCAATCCAACTGGGATCCAGAAGATCTTCTTCAAGTTTCTATTGACAAATCTAGAAGAAATATATCATGAACAAGCAATTATGCTCGAACGAACTTTCAAAAACTGAAGGGAGATTCGTACACAAATTATAATTTCTTTAAACGCAAGCCCGCTTCAAAGAACAAGTGTGGCAAACAGAAAGTCACTTACGAAAGAATATATACATAACAAAAGTCCACTTACGAAGGATAAGTGTGCAAATTATAATATAGCAAAAACCCACTTACGAAAGAATATGTGCATAACAAAATAGCACTTACGAATGAGAAGTGTACAAATTATAGTATAACAAAAACCCACTTACCTTGAATAATTCGAAAAAATGAGAACTGGTGATGATAGGATTTCGAAACTGAGCCTGGATCTGGACTGCTACAGAGCTTCGATACTCGGCACACTAAGAGAGCAAAGTCTCTAAAATTCCTAGGGAGAACTAGAGAAGAAATTTAGAAAATGTGGAGGTGTGAATTTCTAATGGCATGACTCTCTTATTTATAGGGGTTGGCTGCTATCCTGATCGTGTATTATCCTCGCGTTTGAACTTTGAATCAAACTTTAAATCTAGGATAATTATCATATCTTATCCATGATACTGGATAATTTTTAAATCTATATATCCATTCCTTTAGTATATTTTCCTATCCAAGCCTGCAAAATTTCGAATTTTTGTCTATTCCCAATATTCGGTAGATATTTTATTTCCAGTACAATAAAATCATTTCTCTTAAATACCAAAAATCTCCTTTAGTAACTTCAAATTTTGTGGTAAATTATCCCAAAAATAATACTATTGATTTTCCATAAAATTCTGGTACGCGAACTTTTAAATTTTCCCATGCATGTGTTTTTTTATAGTGCAGAATTTTTCCTATCTCCATAATTTCGAAAATCCCAATTAAATACTTTAAATTTTCGAAATTTAGGGATCTATTATCCTCTTGCTTGATCTTTATCCAAGTATCAATTTCATATCAAATCTTAGATATTTATCTGGTATCAATATTATATCAAATCTTAGATCTTTATCTGGCATCAATATCATATGAAATCTTAGATTTTGGTTTATTTATCCTAAAATTAGGCTTATCATCAAAATTCTTATCTTCGGAGAAAAATCGGGGTTTCACACTGGGTCATCTCGACCATCTAGGGCTCATGTCACCCGGCCAAGGTCAATCTCGCTC
Organism: Primulina tabacum; assembly: GCF_025594145.1. Taxonomy (NCBI): domain Eukaryota; kingdom Viridiplantae; phylum Streptophyta; class Magnoliopsida; order Lamiales; family Gesneriaceae; genus Primulina; species Primulina tabacum. The sequence continues at coordinate 41,802,042 of NC_134554.1, forward strand.
GACCAATGTCCTCACTGCCGACCAGGGTTCAAGGTCACTTAATCAGTATGGGCCACCACGGCTACTGAAAAAAGACATGACATGGGTAGTTGCTAGAGGACAGGGTATGGACAGTCGTCAAAGGACAGGGCGTGAGCATATATCTAATCAGGAACCGTGCACATGCACTCTAATCGAGGTCATCTTCTCTCCTACAAATACCGAGTTTGTAAATGGCGGGACTCTTGTGTGAGTTTTTTTATGGGCATGTTTTATTCCATTTTGATGTTGATGAAGTGTTCTGATGTGTAAAGAATAATGTAAATTTAAATAATATAGTGATATTTTACGGTGAAATTGTTTATTAAATGTTTTTTGTTTTGAATCTCTAATAGTTTTCTATTATTATTATTATTTCAATTATGGTTAGTTCTAAATCTATAAAAATAAATTTTTTCCCTAACGTACTTTCAGTTCTTTGACATTATTATATATTATTTGTATTCTAATATAAATTTAATAAAAAAATCATTAAATTTACAAGTATTGAAATATAATAAAATTGAGAATGAAATTTTTCTGAAAATTATACATAAATAAATACAAGTATGTTGGCAGGATTTGTAACGTCCCAAAAATTTGAAGGTCCACGTAAACCACATCCATGCAAGTTATTAAATTTATTTTGTATTTTATTAAATTGTTAAATTATCTATTTAATTTTAAAATGATTTTTAATGATGCAAGATTTATGATTGACATTATTTTAAATTATTACATTTTTATTTGATTGATGTTAAAATATTTTCTCGTGTTTCATGTTTCAGGCGAATATTCGATGTGTGATCGAGGAAAGGAGACCGATGACGATTTAGGCGATTTTAAAATGTGATATTTTATTTCAAGTCAAGAAAATGACATTATAAAATGATTTATTAAGTTTTTAACATTTTTAAAGCCCAATTTAATTTATTAAATAATTTTAAGATTTTAAATTTTTAAGATTTAACACATGTGTATTTTAATTCAAATTTAGATATGCTATTATTTTAATGGGGAATTATTATTTTATTTAGTATACTAATTGATTATTAATATTTTAATATCCTAATTAAACCCTTTAATGCCCTCCCCACTAACCCACTAACACACACACATACACATATACACTTGGCCTAGGCACACACACACATTTCATTGCATTTCATTTCATTTCTCTTGGAAAAGGCTAGGGCTCTAAGTTTTTTCAGCAGAAACCTTTTCATTTCTAAATTTTTGAAGATTCACGATCCTTTTCGGGCAAGAAAACATGAAACAATCTTCTCCCGGTCATCCCCCGTGATCCACCGCGTCGGTATTCGTTATCTTCGAGCGTTTAGACACAAAGGCATGCATAATCTTTCGTTTTCGTATCGATCTTGTCATATTAATTATTTTGATATATATTGTATGAAAAACATGCATATCCTATGCAAAAATTTCAGCAAAATTGTTTGAAACGATTTTGGATCAAAATTTTTAGATCTCAAAAATCGAGTCTGATGCCTTTTCGAATAGTGTGAATTTTCGGTTGATTTTCTGGAAAAACTTTCAGCATATAAAACGTATCACTTTTTGATACCTTCGATTTGACAGTAAATTCGTAATTTTTGGACAAGAAACGGGTGAGCTATGATCATTTTCGTGGGACTGCTCAAGCCATGAAATTTCTGTGTCACAAAATCCATCATCCTCTGTTATTTCGAATTTTGCGACTTATAAGTTAATTTTCTGGAAATGTTTTCAACATATGATTTTTAGTTCTCTGTGTTATCTTCGATTGGACAGTAAATGCATAATTTTCTGATAAGAAATGTGAGAGATATGATTTTTATCGTAAACCCGCTCAAGTTGTGAAATTTTGTGCATGTTCTTCATATTTTCTCAAGTTTTGGTTGTAGGCTTTGTTGGGATCTCCTGAATCTTTGCTGTTTTGGTTAGGGCAGCATGTCCAGAGCGTTTCAACGAAGCCCTCGACATTTTTAAGTATGTTCGACGTGCAAAGAAAATATTTTTATGTTTTTGAGGTATGCTAAATGTCTTGTGACCAATTATGAACGGGTTTGGAAGTCGGTGAACGTTGCCGAGGACCTCTCCACCACGGTAAAGTATGATCGTTTTGATCAGTTTTGGAAAACGGTAAAGTATGACCAAGGACCAATCCACCTGGTAAAGTATGACCGAGGATCTTATGTATGTGGTAGTGGACATCCCTGCCAGCCCAGTACTGTGGTTTAGTCTGATCAGGCGCATTTATGTATGGGTCACTTGCTTTGAAACATATCTCTACGCAAAATGATTATGTTTATGTATGTTCAAGTATGTACGATGCAAGTATGTTTATGTAAAGTTTTACGATATGATGGCACGTTTACGTTTATGTAAGTGCGTTCATGTTCAAGTATGTACGTCCTACTTTAAAATGCATGTGGTTTTATTATGTATTAGTTGTTATTATCAGTTTATACATGTTGAGTCTTTAGACTCACTAGACTTGATAGATGTAGGTGAGGAAGAGTACGAAGAGACGAGGGGTGGGGACCAATGAGCCGACTCGGACTGTGTGGAGGCTAAACCCGAGGACCGCCTACGTTTTTAAGAACTTTATGCATGTTTCAAATACTCTGATTTTATGAGACTATTTTAAGTTGTTTAAACGAATACTTTTTGCAAACTTGGTTGGTAATTATTTTTAGATGAGCAGTTTATTTTTATCGCAATTTGGAAGATTTTTATTTATTTAAGAAAATTTTTATTTTTCCGCAAATTTCAATTATTTTAAAAGTACATTACGTTACAGGATTGTACCAAAATTTAAACTTTAATTGAAGTAGAGCTTATAATTATTCTTTTATGTTGGCAAGGAGTAGGTCTCTTGCGAGACGGTCTCACAAATTTTTATCTGTGATACGAGTCAACCCTACCAATATTCACAATAAAAAATAATACTCTTAGCATAAAAAATAATAAATTTTCATAAATGACTCAAATAAGAGATCGGTCTCACAAAATACGACTCGTGAGACTGTCTCACACAAGTTTTTGCTGTTGGCAAAACTTATATTTTGTGTACTAGCATTTCTATCAAGTGTGCAATCTAAAAGTTAAGTAATCAAAGCTCGTGCAGCATTTCGGTCTAATTGTTGATATAACGTCAAATACTTCAGCATATTTTGGCACCACACCAGCAGACCGCACCAGCAGGTTATTGCGTCAAATCAGCATTTTTTGACCTCATATGAGCATTTTTCGGTGATACATTAGCACTCTAACAAAGTAATATATACTAAAAGCAAAAAAAGAAATCAAAGTTAACAAACCAAAACCAAATTTTGAATACTTAGCGAATCAAAACTCGAAATGAGACAAGTTTAGTTCAGGACCAAAAAAATTATTTTCCGTTAATTTTTTAGTTGAAAACGAACAAGAATCAATACAACTCTGTCAAAAGCTTTGATGTTTTTGGATGCATATTTTGCTCCTAGAATCATTGAGTAAACACTAGAGATTCGTGTGATACACACATATACCTCGACCGACCTTTTGATAATATCCTCACATTAATTTATTAATTAAATGTCCTAGCTAGACACTATTATTTAAATATTATACCACAAAGAAATTTAAATGTGAATAACTAAAATTTCATTTATATTTGTGAAAAGTTTTTGTAAGAAAGATCCAGAATCCTTACATATATTGAATCCTTACGCGTCCCTATCTAGCTTTGATTAAATTTCTCGTGACCTTGGGAAGAAACCTGTCCGGTGCCTATGGATCCATCTTTCATACGATGTTGTACAGATTATAAGCAATTTACGTGTAAAAAGAAAGACCCACTATTTCTCTCCACAAAACCTCTATAAATAAACCCCACACTTCATGTACTCCACCATATTCAACCTAATTCCGACTTTTGTTCTTTTATTTCGAATACTGATCAACAGCTAATTACTTGTTCTTCATTCTCAGACAAGCTTTTGTTCACGCACAATATGGCAGCTGCAGCAACAGGAATGCAAATGATCTGTGGAGCTGGTTTCAGTTCAAGAATTGCTTGTCTGAACCAGTTTGCTCCTTTGAGATCAAGCGTGCCACTTTTCAAGAGGGATATGAAGTTCAGAGTTCGAAACACGGCTGAGGTGTATATATACACACACACACACTATATGTGAAGTTTACATATAGTTTGCTACTTTATTAACAGTGAAATACTGATATAACAGGATGGTGGCGATGTTGTTGATGAGAAAGAAAAAGCAGCAGTTCCAATTCCACCACAATTGTTCTCGACCCCTCCTCCCCGGCCGCAACCTGAGGTAGTTCAGATTAATTTATTTTGTTTTAATCTAATAATTGATTTAGTACATTTATATAATCACATGTGGTCTCAATTTCCATTCAGGAGAGCACAAATATTACAGATATCATGGCCTTCGATGGGCCAGGCCCGGAGAGGATCAACGGCCGTCTAGCCATGATCGGATTCGTGGCAGCCATTGCGGTTGAATTCACCAGAGGACAAGGTATCTTTTCGCAGATACAAAACGGAGGGATCCTTTGGTTTGTCGGGACAACTGTTGTGCTATCTGTGGCATCACTTGTTCCGTTATTTAAAGGTGTGAGCGCGGATTCGAGATCCAAGGGATTGATGACATCTGATGCAGAGCTTTGGAATGGAAGGCTTGCAATGGTAGGATTGATAGCTTTGGCTTACACCGAGTATGTCAAGGGTGGGACTCTTGTATGAAAGTTTGTTATGGGCATGTTTAGTTCCATGATGGTATTGATGAAATATGGTATGTAAAGAATTATGTAAATATATGAATAATGTAGTGATGTTTTTATGTTGGAATGAATAATTATATATTTCTGGATTCTAAAGTTTGATGCTTTTTTCAACGAGTAACTTTTAAATATGTAGTTTATAATAATTTACTCGGATATTCTAAAGTATACATTTGAAAAATACCTAGCTAGGTTTGGTATGTGATTGATTTTATGTTGGTTTTCTTTTGTTATTTTTTGAAAAGATATAAGTTTTTTCCTTTAAATTTATTTCTTCGTGTTTATGGACTTGAAACATTGCAATTAATTTTTTTTCATATGTATTCATGCTCAAATAATATTATTTCTCTCATCCATATAATTATATTTTGTCATTTATCACCATACCAATATTGTGTATATATATTTCTAATTTTAGGACTAAATAACAAGATTTCGATGAATATTTGTGGAATCTAATTAATTTTAAAAATAATTAAGATTATATATATATATATATTTTTTAGAAGAATTTTTTCTTTACATAAAACTTTTCGTAAAACTTTTAGTCATTTACCAATATTTTATATTGTTAGTGTAAAATTAAATGAATATGATCTCAGGTAAAAGAGAAGCATGCAGAAAAATTCACAAGCATTAGTAGTCGGGAATACAATTTTTATTTTTTAATTAATTTTCTTGTTACAATGAGGTGGAGAGTTTTGGATCGGACACGCACTTCTATTTTACTGGGTCAAGATGACGAGAAAGGCAATTTTCAATAGCAAATGAGAGTTATATATGGGCATAACGTAAATTAAACAAGTTTTTCATTTTGTTCTTTTCATTTTTTTTCCTTTTTTGGGGGTTTGAGTTTTGAGAACGGGAAATTGGTTTATAGTCCCCGGCCGTCGATTTTTTTTGTGTTCAGACCCTAGTTACTTTTTTAGTACCACATTTCCACATGAAGTTATCATATTTCCACATGAAGTGTACCACATTTTGTATGACATAGTACCACAATTTTGTGGGTAGAGAATGAACCCAAAAAAATATTTTGATTGGGGATTTTTCATCAACTTTCCCATTTGAGAATATGTTTTTTTTTTAAAAAAAATTAACAACCCTATTTAATGCTGACAAAATTGTTGGAGCAGTTGATATGCATTAACGGCTAAGCTTCAATGAATCAATGCGTCTTTGTTTTTTTATTTTTTTATGGATGTAACTTGATTTTTGATATTACGTTAATATTGAAATTTAAACTTAACTCAACTTAAAAAATTTAAGAAGATAATTGTTCAAATTTGTATATACAACTATTATAATTACAAGTCAACGGGTTTGGAGCGCGAAGTTAACAAGTCAACGCGTTGGGAAACTTTCATTCTTGAGCCTGAAGTGAGAATATTAGTTGTCTTCTTGAGAGTTGTATATATGGAGTTCGACAATCCTTCACCAATGAGCTAACTTTTGAAGATTGGATTAGATTCTTAATATTAATGACAATCTAAATGTATATATATATATATAGACTAAGGGTATGTTTGGTATGGGTGATAAGCAAAGGATAGATTGTTAAACCCATGTTTGTCTCATTTTTTATTGGTTCAATTAATCAAGAAGATCAAGATAAAAAAACCTATTTGGGTGAAAAGACATCACATTGTTTTGGGAGGATTGATAATCCAATTCCTAAAATATAAAGTAAATTACCATTTTACCAACAATAAATGGTTTATATTTTTTTTATTTGCACACACATCACATAAATAATTTCATGATGAAACTAAATAAAATTTAAAAAATAGAGAAAAAAATAATTAGAAATCCACATATCATCCTCTGCGCTTAAAAAAACAGAGAAAAAAATGAGATAAAATGCAAAATAATATTAATTTTTATTAAAAAATAAATTATCAGATAAATACATATCTATAATTTAAAATTTTATAAAATATTTATTTATTAATAGCTGAACACATGATTTTGAAAACATTGCTACAAATATCATTTTATATACCAAATTGTCATCAATATTAGTTTAGGGTATTTTTGTCTCAACAACAAAAATGTAAAATTTATCATACTCATTAAAATCTCACCAAACAAAATATTCTTCATCACTACACATTATATATCATTACTTTAAGTTTTCTCATCAATCCAATTAGTTATTGTATCCTACACACCAAACATAGCCCAAGTAGTTTGCATCTTTTGTAGTGATTTAAGATAAGAGCAAACAAACCAAAGATAATTTTCTACCAAGAATGTGATGATATTCCGACATATTGAATTCTCAAGAGTAATTCTCGTCCATATATCTTTCAAATTAAAATAAAACAAGGAAAAAAGTTAATTATGGTTCATGCACCTACCCGGGGACTAGAAAATTCTAGCGTCAGCATTATTGGCTTTCAAATTTCAATTTCCTTTCTAGAACATGTCTACCCTAAAAAGTGGAAAGGACAAAAGCTATCGCAACCATATTTACTAGCATTTAAATTTAAGACTAAAAAAGAAAATTATTTAAATCTTTCATTTTCCCAAAAAATTGTATCAACTACATTTTCTAGAGTGAAATAATATAAAAAAATCCTTATTTATCTAGTTTTGCCTACTCAAAGGCGTTGGGAATGCAGTAATTATTATTAATACTGCTGCAAGAGAATAACAAAAATTGAGGTTCGAATCTCCCGATCACGATTTAAAAATTTTAAAATTTAAAATTATCATTAGACTACACATCTGTAGGACCGAGCGCTTGTCGCTTTAACAAAAGCTATAGCTAGTAGTAATGGTGCAACTCAAATATTTAAACCGCACAGCAGCTCAAGCACCACGGTTCGATCGCTCTACCAACCAAGGACAATTATTGCATCCAACAATCTCCCTCCTAATAATTGCATTCTTTACCATCAATGGGAAACGAACCCATGACCTTGCCTCTGATACCAATTGTAGGACCGAGCGCTTGTCGCTTTACCAAAAACTGTAGCTAGTAGTAATCGTGCAACTCAAATCTTTTAAACCGCACAGCAACTCAAATATCACGGTTCAATCGCTCTATTGAACAAGAACAATTATTTAAACCAACAACACTCTTGACTAAAAAGACCTTTCTCGAAACCTTGAAAATAAAACATGTGCGATGCCTACCATGAATCCATATTCCGTACAACGTTGTTCAAATTACAGCCAATTTACGTGGAATGATAAATACCCACAATTTCTCTGCCTCAAAACCTCCCACATGCATCTATATCTTATCTGTGGGATACTGTCCCACACCGGAGATGGTCCAAATTTAGTCATATTTGTGATTTAAAAAAAATAGTGGATCTCATGTATTTGTGGTTAAATCTGGATCCTGGATCTACACATGAAGCACTGCCCCACATATAAGCTGAAATATTCCCTATGAATACACCCACACCTCGTAGACTCCGCCATATTCAAGTCATACAAGACTTTTTCTACCGATTCTAGCTCGACTTTTATTACATTTCCACACCTACTTATTCTTACTCTTACAATAATTATATAAATTCAGAGTTCTTTTTTCACGCACAAACAAACATTATGGCTGCCGCGGCATCGGGTATGCAAGTGATCTGCGGAGCTGGTTTGAGTTCAAGAATTGTGGGTTCGAACCAGTTTGTTCCTCTGAGAGTGAGATGTATGCCACTCTGTAAAAAGGATCTGAAGTTTAGAGTTCGAAGCAGGATTGAGGTACATATAATATGAGCAATTCTTGATTATTATTGCCTTTGGTGGATTATTATATGCTTTTCGAATCATCCTGCAGCAATGGAATGTTTTAATTTTTTATTTATTTAAAGATTATGAATTTGGTTTTCAAATGTTTGAATCAACTAAAAGAAATCAGATCTGATAAGGTGAAGTTTAACATGTTTACTTTTTTTTTTAGTAAAGACTATACTTTTATGAAGGTTATTTGTATATTTTGCTACTTATTAATTATTTGAATAATGAAATGTTTGACTTTAATTGTTGATTGAATAGGATGGTGCTGATGTTTCTGATGAGAAAGAAAAAGCAGCAGTTTCAGTTCCACCTCAGTTGTTTTCCACGCCTCTTCCGCCGCTGCCGCAACCTGAGGTTAGCGGATTCAAACAATTTTATATTTTGAAACGTTTCTAGTTGATTTTAAATAATTTTGGTGGTGATGTCTCAAAAAACAGAAACAATGTAATTTGTTGTGATTTGGGTAACTAATACAAAATTCTTGCGAATCTTCCAAGTTTTACAGAATTCTTATCCGTAAATTTACTTTTTCTAACATTGTTGGTGAAACTAATTATTGCGGATACGTTAATGTGACGAGAGAAATTGTGTAGCTATACTGGGAACCTGAGATTTGATGAAAGAATTATAAATGATAGAGGACTATTTACATGTAACCTTTACTAATATTTTACCAAATTAAATTTAAGGATTCACATCAAATTATTTTGTTCGCATAAATATATATCAAATGTATAACTTTACTATATGTCTAGGAGAGCACCAAGATTACTGACATCATGGCCTTCGACGGGCCTGGTCCGGAAAGAATCAACGGCCGTCTAGCGATGATCGGATTCGTGTCAGCCATAGCTGTAGAATTAACCAAAGGACAAGATATCTTTTCACAGATACAGAATGGAGGGATCTCTTGGTTCGTCTGGACAAGTGTTGTGCTATCTGTAGCATCACTTGTCCCATTGTTCAAAGGCGTGAGTGCGGATTCGAAATCGAGGGGATTGATGACATCTGATGCAGAGCTTTGGAATGGAAGGCTTGCGATGTTAGGGTTGATAGCTTTGGCTTACACCGAGTATGTCAAGGGCGGGGCTCTTGTGTGAAGGTTCTGTTAGTGTTGAAGTAGCTTGGTATGGTAAAAGAATGATGTAATGTTTTCAAGTGGGAATGTTTAAATCAATACATCTTGTTCGAGAAGTTAATGGCTGCCTTTTTATTACTCGGAAACTGTCAAATATATGTTTTAGAATCCCATCTGAATTTATGTCTAGATTAGTTGAAAGTTCATGATGTTTTCATATAAAGTCAGGACAAGACAATATAATCATATTACAAATCCACATCCTCCATGTGCTAGTTTTTTAAAAAAAAAAACACGACAAATATTCTTGGTAAAGTTCACAAATATGTTGATCTTTCGGTTGGCACTACAACAAAAATGATTTTTCACAGCGCGTAAATTCACTTTCCGCGGCGCGCATTGCACGTTGCACAACTGCAAGCTGTTGAAACTTCAAGATTATCAACGGCGCGCATAGGCGCGCCGCGGATAATATTCAACGGTATGCGTAAGTACGCCGCGGATAAGATTATCAACAGAGTGTGTAGACGTACCGCGGATACTGTGTGCATATCATTAGTGCATGTATACGGTCACCTTCCTTCAACACCAGCTCGTCTGGAGTTTGCGCTCCTCGGAGACAGGGGCCACAATCTACGGAATGACGTTCACAATAGCAATTTCATCAGTTTCATTAGGCGCGTGCTTCCCTTGATCCTGAAACACCTCGCATCCATCCAAGCCTATGATCACTTTGAGAGTATGTACCCAGGATTGGTATCTTTCTTTGATATCGTCATTGCTTCCATCGCCAGTTGAGCTGCATCATGGTGCAGCATTGCTTGTATCTCATCTTCATCCTCCATTTCCAGCTCACCTAGAGCTTGATCTCCTTCGAGGCATTGGCCATTAAACATGAACATGATACAGTCATAATCCACATACTGACGTACACAATAGGCATTAATAGCTTCTTTGTGCTTCTCTTCATCAAGAAAAACACCTCGTCCCTATCCTAGCCATGCATTTTAAAACTGATATTGGCATCCATATTTTGTTAGAGTATGTGTTCAACAAGTTAATTTTTGGCTTGAACTTTATTGACTCTTATGTAAAAATAATATTTATTTTAATAATGTTTTACGGTTTTATCCAATTATGATATTTGATTTATTTGTATACACATGTAAGTTGCATAGATAGTCCTTGAATATGGATAAGTTGCATAGATAGTCCTTGAATATGGATAAGGTATCATGAGGTCTGATTTTCAAAATAAGATCATGAAACTCATTAGGAAGTGTACCATATATTCTTAACATGTTCCTAGTCGAATCAACCGTCTTAACTAAAGATAAACGTCATTTGAACTTGAGACTAACATATATAATGTAAATGATAAGTTTCATTAGTAAGGGCATAAAGATGTCCATTCATACATATGAGTTATAATTTGATGATGCACTGAACAACCCTCTTCTTGACTGTCCAAGTGGTTATCACTTATCGAGTGAACTATTCTGTGGTTATGATTGTAGACCATTAATCTTTAGTCCCGAGACAACGTAAAAGTTCTACCTAATAACATGTATTTTGATCTGTTTACCAATTCCATTGAGGGTCATCAGGTGGCGAGCTAGGGTGTAGTTTCGAAATACGTAGGAGCCAATAAAATGTAATTGGAGATTCACCGTTTGCCTATGGGTGAATATATCTTATGTGATCTCATTAGTTAATAGTACAAGGAATATTTGTCATAGTAAGACATGTGCATTTTGGAAATGTGTTTCCTCAGTTGCACATATCATATCACCGTTATTACTCAAAGATATATTACACCGTCATCGAATTCATTTGTAACTCTCGATGTACTAATCGTTACAGATTCGATATATATGAGTAGAAGGGACCATACCGTACGCTAACCATAACTTAAGGTTTTGCAGGTATTATTAGTGATACCTAAGAGATCATGAGGCGATGCTATTAGACGCTCTTACCATGGTCTGATGGGTTAAATCACACTTGAGTTCTGACATTCTTGATCATTGTGTTGATAAAAAGAATGAGGCTAATTAGGGTAAGCCCAATAAGAATAAATGTTATTCTGAATCACAAGATATTGTGAACTCGCGGCTAGCTATATTCAAGAACCATTGAGGGTCACACAAGTATTGGATTTTTTGTTCCCATTGATATATAGAAATACATTTTTCATAAGAAAAATTCGCGGCCACTTCCACGGCCATATCATCGTCGGATTTCTGGAATTCAGGTAATCCAGTCTCGACGTAAAGTTCATTGAGATCTCTAGTTCGATCTAAACAAGGAACTCGGTCTTTTATCTTGGATTTGATTAGAAGATCAAAGGAGGTAAATCCATTCGTAGGGATTTACAGGCTATATCATTCGCTTAAAATCCGGAATAGTTGGAGTCGATGTTATATACGGAAATCGTTTGTAAGCATCTTAACCTCCGATCAGTATTTGACTTAAAAATATGATTTATAGATTATCGTCTTAGCTTAGAAACGCATACCGAATCGTTTCATTTGGATAACCGAGCTGATCAGGCTGACCAAAATACCGTAACTGCTCATGCCCAATTGATTACTGTTTTTGTGCAATCAATTTGGTATTTCAACTGTCAGTTTGGCCTAAATAACATCTTATTTAGCCCAGCTGACATGAAATACGTCTTGTTCGAAATTGGGTTTTCTCTTCAGTCGTGTTGGCGGCTGGTCATTTGGAAGCTTGCCAAATTTTCAGTTTGGCTAAATTCGAGTTTCACCTTCCATATTGAGTTAACAAATTCACATTTGAGTAAATATGCTAGAAATACGATATTAAGTTTTGTTGTCATCAAAATCAAGATTGTCATAATTTTTTAACTGAACAATCTCCCTTTTTTTGATTATCACAAAACTTTGATTGTAACGTCTACTCGTTTTAAAATGCGAAAAATATTTTTTTTAAAAAAAAACTCTTAATTTAAAAATAACATTTAAATAATATTTTCCGCATTTTAAAACAAATAGACGTTACAGTTAGTATCAGAGCCAACCTCTCTTAGTACGGTGTGGTTCGGGGACGAACCAAGCGGAAGCTGGTGGGCATGTGAGGCCCGGGGCCGAAGAGGGCGGGGAGTGATCGTCGGTGCCATGAGATTGCATGGACAATGAGCGGCTCCTGGCAGGCTTCTAGGTGGAGGGAACATGAATGAACTGATCCCACACCGAGACTATTCAATGTAATGGACTGTACAGTTGAAGAGGGCTTAAAAGATTTGATATGTACTACTCATATCATGAAAGTGCATCTTCTTTTCGGTAGCTCATCAAATAAGAACTCCAAAGTTAAGCGTGCTTGACTTGGATAATTCTGAGATGGGTGACCTCCTGGGAATTTTCCTAGGGTGCGTGTGAGTGAAGACATAAGCATGCTGGAAAGACTCGTCTTGGTACAGTGAGGATAGTCGTCAAATATGGGACGTTACATTGACAAACTTGGATGAACAATGATTTCAACCAACATATTCAAATGGTAAACTGAACCTGCTCAGGAGAACCAAACTGACGCAAAACCAGTAGCTTCATAATCATTTATCGGAATCTTAAACTCTGATTCAAACTTTGACTTGTGAATAAGATTTGTAGATCATCGTCTTAGCTTCGTAACGCATACTGAATTGTTTCTTTTGGATATCTCATGATCATACTGATCAACATACCGCAACTGTTCATGTCCAACGGATTGTTGTTTCGTGCAATCAATTTGGTCCTTCAACTGTCAGTTTGGCCTAGATAACATTCGATTTAGCCCAACTGACGTGAAATAAGACTTGTCCCAAATTGATTTTCTATTCAATCGTCTTGGCGGCTGGTCATTTGGATTAAGGAGCTGTGAGATATACACAAAATACCTAATCTTGCCAAATTTTCAGTTTGGCTAAATTCGAGTTTCAGCACATTTAAGTAAATATGTTAGAAACACAATAACAAGTTTTGTTATCATCAAAATCAAGATTGTTAGAGTTTCAAAACCCAACAACTCGAATAAAGATTTCATCGAATATTCAACAAGTGGCACCGTATGTGAGAATCATGCGATCTTCTAAGTTTGATATTGAAAAGTTCTATGGGAAAAATGACTTTGGTTTGTGGAGAGTGAAGATGAGGGCAATTCTTGTCTAGCGAAGAGTGATAGAGATGCTGAAAGGTGAAAAATCACACCCCGATTCATTGTCTACAAAAGAGAAAGTGGAATTCTTGAGAACGTTGGATTGGAACCGGGCCAGAACTGGTCCAATGATACCAAACTGGACTTCTGATTCGAAAGATAAAACCTTGGAATTAGAATCAAACCTGTTTTCAAACGGTTCCGTCCGGTTGCTGGATTTTTGGCACCAAAACCGCTCGGAACCAGAACCAAAGAACCTTTAAGCATGCCTACCTAAAATACGCATGAATCTCAAACTTCATATCTCATTTTAAGGGAGCAATGATTAATAATTATTTTTAAAATCATATAATATAACATATTATCCAAGAGTTAAGGCTAGTCATATAATATACAAATTACGTTCTTACTTGAAAGCGAAAACCTTATAATCCCTAAAAACTTAAATCTCATCACCCTTCTCACCAAGTGTCCCAATAACATCTAGCTCCTCATTTATTAATTCTTCCCAGAACCTTTCATCTACTGACTTGTATTTTAGTTTTCCGACCAATAATCCCAGTTGCTCAACCAAATCATCTCCATCCTCCTCATCACAAAGTGTCTCAATTTCATCAACCCTCTCAGTTATCAATTCTTCCAAAATCCCTTCGTCAACTGGCTTACATTCCCCTCTTTCCAAAGATTTTTCCCCCATAACCAGTTGACGTTTTTGCATACTCAAAGCCAATCTCTCAAGCTCCAAATCATCAAATCTTGGAATGTCACCATACTCTTGAGGCTCTACTTTAACATAGAAGTCTCCATTCCCAAATTTCCCAGTTCCAACATCAATTTTGTCCCCATTTTCTTCACTTTCTTGGCCTAATTCTGGAAAACAAACATTACCAGTTGTGGGAATATTCGAATTTTCCCCTTCATGGAACACTAATTCTTCAGCCCCAACAATTTTCGAGACATGGTTTAATATTCTTCTTCTCCTTTTGTTGCTTGTTACTCCTTGTGGGTCTTTCTTCTGGATTAGAAGCTGCAATATTTGTTGCAAGAACGTGGGGTTCTGTATAGCTTTTGCCAACAAACTTACAGTTTGTTTTTGCTCCATTTCTGCCCTTTTGAGCCTTTGTTCCATTGTTTTAAGATATGACAAAGTCTTTTGTTGTTGCTGCCTGAGTTTCACTAATTCCATCACCAGAACTTGCTTGTTGCGACTCAAACGATCAATTTCTGCATCTAATCCAAGACTTCCCTCCGTCACGCACGAACCCGGACTTCGATTCGATGTTTGAAAACTCGAATATTGTATCTTTCTTCTTAGGATGTTTTTTAGAAGATGCCTTTGTCCCCTTAGAAACACTTCATTTGCAAACTCCCACCTGTCTGGATTAACCTTCCTGAAGCCCTGAAAGATCACTTTTCACATTCTATACTTCACAATATGTCTAGATCTTGTGAATATTGCAAAAAACATAATTTCTTTTAGTTTAAATTGCAGAATTTCATGAAAACTAAAGCATCGATCGAGGACTTTGCTTTTAGATTCATTCCACACAAACTAAGGCTCTGGCACTAATAATTAATTCATTTGGGTCGAACTTATACTGAGTAATTAGAGGAACCAGGATTTTTTTTTCCGAAAAAAAGAAAACCTTATTAAACAAATTACATCGGGAAAAAAAATTAAGAATATTACTCACATAAGTATTAAGCTGCCTCACAAAACTTGAGAAATTACTGTGCTTGAAGTACTTTGGAAGAAGATTGATTGCAAATTTTTTAGGATCCCAAACAATGAAACTGTTGTTTCCACGACTCCACGAAACGAATTCATCTGTACTTGGATCTTCAACAAAATCATAAGTTTTGCTGAGAAATGGCGGAGGACCAGCCTCGAGCAAAGCCTCCAATGGTCGAGGAATCAGTTCCTCACTATCCCAGTACTCTAATGAGCTTGATCCAACGTACTCCTCCTTCAAAAAATCTATGGAATTATTCATAATCTTTTCTCGGATTTTTTTATATATACTATACTATAACAAGATTTGTAATCAAATATTTTCCAGCAAATAGCTATCCTTTCTTTTGTGAGATTTTTTTGAGTCAAATCTTGAGGTTAAATAGGGTTTTAACAGAAGATTATCAAGAATACTAAATCAAACTGTAAGTTGAGAGACACTATGATAACAGGAAGATACAATTTCTATTTTATTTTGTTTTTGTTTTTTCCAAAGAATTACTTTTTTAAAACAGATAGAAGATGATTAGGGTTAGATAGAACAATTAATTAACAGGTGATTGAAGATGGAAAATAAGAAAAGAGTATGTCTCTTGTGAGACGGTCTTACGAATCTTTATCTATGAGACAGGTCAATCCTACCGATATTTACAATAAAAAGTAATACTTTTTGATTAGTGACCCAAATAAGAGATCCATCTCACAAAATACGACCCGTGAGACCGTCTCAGACAAGTTTTTATGTAAATATAATAGTGTGTTGAATTATTTAAAGGCAACAAACATTTTTTTAAAAGCCAA
This sequence comes from Primulina tabacum, assembly GCF_025594145.1. Taxonomy (NCBI): domain Eukaryota; kingdom Viridiplantae; phylum Streptophyta; class Magnoliopsida; order Lamiales; family Gesneriaceae; genus Primulina; species Primulina tabacum. The sequence goes on from NC_134554.1 coordinate 41,818,367, forward strand.
GTGTTTAATATATAATTTGAGCAAATGGAAACTTGATTAAGTAATCACAATTTGTATATTTATCAACTAAGTATATAAATACAATAAATAAACCATTAAATTTAGAGCTTTAAATTTACTTATATCACATTTTTTTAGCAGGACCTAATCGAATATTCTCATTTAAAACAAAACATTTATTTCTTTCAAGTAAAATTATCAAAAGCTTGCAGTATTATATTATATTATATATTAAATTCAGGCAATAATCGTGCCAACGTAGTGCCAACTCATATTAGACACGCGGCACATTCTTGTATGGACAATAATATTGACAATGTAGTGCCAACTAATAATTAGACACGCGGCAGCTTGCTACGACAATGAATCCACTGGCACCGAAATATTTCCGAAAGATCCTACAAAAATCAGGTATTTGCTTTCTTGCCACTGATACTTTCTGAGTCTCTGTTATTTTAAGGTGCGCACGGCATTGTCACTACCTTTTGGATGAAGATATTTTCGGGATTTCACTGCTAACCAATGAATTATTAATTTTTTTCATTTGATGTATTATATTTCAGTTATCTGTCATACAATTGATATCAAATGCAATGTCACGAGTTCGATTATTTTTTATTACAAAAAACGTACAATGTCACGAGTTCGATTATTTTTCATTACAAAAAATGTAATTATTGACAGAAAAATTACTAAAATATAATAATTTTATTTACTTGGCCGAGAAATCGAAACGTGTAATAATGTTAAATTTTGTGTAACATTGACAAACGTCGAGTCATGTTTTTTTACTAGAATAGAGTAGATTATTACTGTTTAGGAATTTTCAGACTTTTGTCCGATATAGACAAGTGGGATGGGAATGGTCGAGACAAGTGGGATGGGAGTGGTCGAATATGTTCAGATATTTTTAGACAAGTGGAAATTAAAATCGATGCAGCAACGTTTTGAGATCATTTCATTTTCGTTTTTTTTTCCCCTATTTTGGAGGTATGTTTGGGAGAGTGTCATCCATCCCTTAGACCAAAGCAAAGGTTTATCATGTATAGGAAAATATTTGGTATTAAGATTTGTGGCCAATTAAAGAGGATCAGTTAGTACGTTGAAATATGTCGGCAAAATTAGTTGGCAGAGACAATTAATGAAAGTTGATGATCGTTGGGGGAAACCGGTAGATATATATAAGAAATGCGTTTAATTGATGCAAAACTCGTCAAAGAACTCTATAAATAGAGTTCTCCCCCTTCATTCTGAAATCATCTCTTCTTCGAGTTTTCTCTCATTTTATAAGCATTTGAGTGCTTAGTTCTATAATATTTGTGAGATGTTTTGTTCTCCTGTATTAAGAGAGTGTGTTATCTTTGGAAACAGAGTGAATGAGTTGTATACCATAAAAATATTATAGTAGAATTCTTTTCATCTTGACCGTGTTTTTACCCTAATAATTTTTTAAGGGTTTTTCACGTCAATCCCGGTGTCCAGTTTATTATTTATTTTCATATTTATTATCTCAAATTATCGCAAGTGGGACCAACAAGTGGTATCAGAGCCTTGGTTTAAAATTACTTAAAATTCTGAGTATGCTCTGTGGTTGCATCCTAGATTGATCTTCCCCATCTAAAAAGATTTTTTGAGATTTTTTTATTAAGGTGGAATTATTTTGTCCAGTCTACTAAAATTGTTGTAGACATAATGACGGACAGGTACGATATAACAAAGTTCAACGGAAGCAATTTTATACTTGAAAAATAAATATACAAGTAGTTTTAATAAAGGAGAATTACTTGGAGGCCATTGGAGATAGACCGGTGGAAATTGCATATGATGGAAAGTGGAATGAGATGAATGATAATCCTGTTGCCAATTTACACTTGGCTATAGCAGACGAAGTATTGTCAAGTATCTCTGAGATAAAAAAAACAAAATTTATCTGGGATACTCTGACAAAGATGTACGAGGTCAAGTCGTTACACAACATGATTTTCCTAAAGAGAAGGCTTTATACTCTTCGGATGGCGGAATCCTCATCGATGACCGACTATATCAACACATTAAATACTCTATTTGTCCAACTCACTTCAAACGGGCATAAAATAGGTGAAAATGAACGTGTGAAGCTTCTACTTCAAAGTCTACCAGATTCATATGATCAACTTATCATCAACATTACTAACAATATTCTTAAGGGCTTTCTAAAATTCGATGATTTCGTAACTGCGGTTCTCGGCGAAGAAAGCCGACGCAAGGATAAGGAAGACATGTTGGTAACTTCGAAGCAGGCAGAGGCTTTGCCGATGATAAGAGGGAGATTTATGGACCGTGACTCCAGTAGGAGCCAAAGACGAGGTAGATCAAAGTCAAGAAGTAAGAAAAAAAATATTTACTGCTTTAAATGTGGCGGTAAAGGGCATTTCAGGAAAGAATGTACGAGTATTGAAAAAATGTTCTCAAGGAAATGTGGCAAGTACTTCAGACAGTGGTGAAATATCATTCAGCGAAGCAGCAACTGTTGCAGAAGGCAGGCACAAATTTTGTGACACATGGATTATGGATTCAGGAGCGACGTGGCACATGACATCTCGAAGAGAATGGTTTGATCATTATGAACAAGTCTCAGGAGGATCTGTATTCATAGGAAATGATCATACCTTGTAAATCGTTGGGGTCAGTACTATCAAAATAAAGATGTTTGATGGCACCATTCGCACCATACAGAAGGTACGACATGTGAAGGGACTAACGAAAAATCTTTTGTCCTTGGGACAATTGGATGACATCGGGTGCAAAACCCGTATCGAGAACATGATTATGAAAATTGTGAAGGGTGCGCTTGTGGTTATGAAGGCGGAAAAAGTTGCTGCAAATATGTATGTACTTTTGGGAGAAACACACAAAGAGGCAGAACTAGCTATTGCATCAATTGGTTCAGGAGAAGAATTAACAGTGTTATGGCATAGAAAGCTCGGGCAATATCAGAACGAGGATTGAAAATTCTCTCAGAACGAAAGCTGCTGCGGGACTTACAAAAGTGTCACAACCCTTTTGTGAGCACTGTGTTGCCAGTAAACAACACAAATTAAAGTCTGACACTTCTACTGCCAGGAGCAAAAGCATATTGGAACTGATTCATTCGGATGTTTGGCAAACACCAGTTGTATCCCTAGGAGGAGCGATATATTTTGTCTCGTTCATTGATGATTTCTCTAGGAGATGTTGGATGTATCCAATTAAGAAAAAATCAGATGTTTTTCAGATCTTCAAAGATTTTAAAGCGCGGGTTGAACTTGATTTTGAAAAGAAAATCAAGTGTCTGAGGACTGACAATGGAAGAGAATATACCAGTGACGAATTTAATGCATATTGTCAACATGAAGGCATCAAAATACAATTCACGACGGCTTACACACCTCAACTAAGGGTGGGCGTCGGGTCGGGTTTCACGGGTTCGAGCAGTACAGGTCGGGTACCCGAAATTTTCAGGTAGCACATTTATTACCCGAACAGTAATCGGTGCTACCCGATGGTTCGGGTACCCAAAATTTTTGCGTATGGTCGGGTACCCGAAATTTCTGTCAGATTTAATCCTTGCGTTAGAATTTTGATTCATCAAGAAATGCTTGAATCATACTGTGCAGCAGAGTTTTGAATCTATGGAAGCCAAACCAAACATATGCAGAAGGCAAAACCATCAATCTATACAAGTATACAACAGTAAATATGTATCTTCTTTATATCTCAATATATATTTGTTGATATCTACAACAATAAATAGTTGTAGGAAAAACATCAATCTAAATAAAACATATTCCAATCAATGGCAAAACCACTTGAATTCATCATAGACAAAAAATCCATCACATATTAACCAATCCAATCATCTTCAAAAGTTGGACATATAATATTGACAGAAAAACTTGGCGTGAGAACTGGTCCAATGAAACATATAATATTGACGGAGGGAAGGAGGGAAGAGCAACTGAAACTAGGCGTGAGAACTGCATCAATTTTCGGGAGGGAAAGAGGGAAGAGCAACTGAAGTAGTTCATCACGTTTGACGCCCAACAAATAATAATATTTCACAATCCTAATAAAACTGAAGCAATTCATTCCCACGTACCAGAAATCATCACCTTGAACAAATGTATACTCACTTTTTCAGAAGAGGCAGCTGATTGGCTGAGGGGTGACCGACTGAGGCGCAGCGTCGGGAGGAAAGATGAGGCGCAGCGTCGAGAGGGAAGAGGGAAAAGTTGAACAGCCGAAGAGTGATTTAGGGAAGGAATACTGATTCACTGAATAGGGAACAACGAAAAGTGATTTAGATTTTAGGGATTTAGTTTTTTTATTTCTTATTTTAGAATATAAAACAATATAAATATATATATATAATATATATGTAAATATGGAATTTCGGGTACCCGTTTTTTATTTCGGGTAGAAGACTACTACCCGACACCAACCCGACATTTTAATATCGGGTTCGGGTTTCTACCCGAACAAAAAATTGAGGAAAAAAACCGATCCGATCGGGTAATAACCGATCGGGTCGGGTCGGGTACCCGATACCCGATCACAAACGCCCACCCCTAACCTCAACAGAATGGAGTGACAGAGCGGATGAACAGAACCTTGTTGGATAGAACAAGAGCTATGTTGAGGACTGCGGCTCTAGATAAGTCATTTTGGACAGAAGCAGTCAAAACCGCTTGTTATATTATCAATCTTTCTCCTTTTGTAGCGATTGATATGAAGACTCCGATGGAGATGTGGACCGGAAAGCCGACAAGTTATTCTCATTTGCATACATTTGGAAGTCATGTGTACGTTCTGTACAATGAGCAAGAAAGATCGAAGTTGGATTCGAAATCCAGAAAATGTATCTTCTTGGGTTATGCTGATGGAGTAAAGGGGTTTTGCTTGTGGGATCCTACCAAAAGCTTGTCATCAGTAGAGATGTTATCTTCGAGGAAGATAAAGTAAAGGGAGACAAAGATATACTTAATTCAGAAACTACTATATTTCAGGTGGAAAATAATACGGACGAATGTCAAATTTCTTGTGAAGCAGTACCAGAGCACGAAAAAGAAGAGCATGTTGAGTCTGAGATTTCCAATTTGAGGCACTCCACTTGAGACAGAAGATCACCAGGTTGGCTTTCAGATTACGTCACTGAAGCAATATTTCATATTGTCTGTTATCAGAGGATGGTGAGCCATCGAGTTTTCACGAGGCTACTCAAAGCTCGGATGTATCCTTATGGATGATCGCAATGCAAGAAGAGTTGGAGGCATTAGAAAATAATAAAACTTGGGATCTTGTTACACTACCACTAGAGAAGAAAGCCATTGGTAACAGATGAGTCTATAAGATCAAGCGTGATGGAAATAACCAAGTGGAGCGCTATCGTGCTAGATTGATGGTAAAAGGTTATGCTCAGAAAGAATGTATTGACTTCAATGAAATATTTTCTCCTGTGGTGCGGCTTACAACGTCAGAGTAGTGATGGCATTATGTGTGGTGTTTGACCTATATCTAGAACAGCTAGATGTGAAAATGACGTTTCTTCATTGAGATCTTGAAGAAGAAATCTATATGCTCAAGCCAGAAGGCTTCGCGAAAAAAGGCAAAGAAAACTTTGTTTGCAGGTTGAACAAATCTCTGTACGGTCTCAAACAGGCGTCGAGGTGTTGGTACAAAAGATTTGGTTCCTATATCATGAGCTTTGGATACAACAGATTGAGTACAGACCCTTGTACATATTTCAAGAGGTCTGGAAGATATCGCTACAATGGAGGCATAATACATGGCAGCTACTCAAGCTTGCAAGGAGACAATATGGTTTAAAAAGGTTATTGGAAGATATCGGACACAAACAAGATAATGTTCCTTTGTTTTGTACAGGTAGAGTGCCTTGCACATCGCAAGGAATCCAGCCTTTCATTCCAGGACGAAACACATTAGAGTCCAATTTCACTTTGTTCGAGAAGTAGTAGAAGAAAGAAGCATGTATATGCAGAAGATCTATTCAAAAGATAACATTGCTGATTTTTTTGACCAAGCTAATGAACACTGATAAGTTTGAGTGGTGTAGATCCTCAAGTGGCCTAGCGGAAATGTAAGCAGCAGAGAACGACGAGATTGAAAAGTTATGTGGAGATGTGTTTGATTCTCAATCAAATCTCCAAGTGTGAGAAATGTCGGCAAAATGAGTTTGCAGACACAATTAATGAAAGTTGATGATTGGTTGGGGGAAACCAGTGGAAAAATTAAAGTAACGTGTTTAATTAATGCAAAACGCGTGAAAGAACTCTATAAATAGAGTTTCTTCCATTTATTCTAAAATCATCTTTTCTTCGAGTTTTCTCTCATCTTATAAAAATTTAAGTGCTTAGTTCTATAATATTTGTGATGTTTTTTGTTCTCATATATTAAGAGAGTGTGTTCTCTTTGGAAACACAGTAAGTGAATTGTACACCATAAAAATATTATAGTGCAATTCTTTTCATCTTGCACGTGGTTTTTACTCTAATAATTTTTTAGGGGTTTTTCACGTAAATCTCGGTGTCCAGTTCATTCTTTATTTTCATATTTATTATCTCAAATTACCGCAAGTGGGACCAACAAAAGAGAGATATTAATGCATGATAAAAATTATGTTCAGTACAATTTTAAAAGAGAAATGCAACATCCCAAATTCGACGATTGCCCTCACTGTACCAAGACGAGCCTTTCCAACGTGCTTATGTCCTCACTCACACGCACCCTAGGAAACTTCCCAGGAGATCACCCATCTCAGAATTGTCCCAAGTCAAACATGCTTAATTTTGGAGTTTTTATGTGATGAGCTTCTGAAAAGAAGACGAGAACACGCATCTTAGGAACATTCATAGGCGATCACCCTTCCCAAAATTGTCCCAGGTCAAACACGCTTAATTTTGGAGTTTTTATCTGATGAGCTTTCGAAAAAAATACACCTTCTTTTTGGGAGCTCATCAAATAAGATCTCCAAAGTTAAACGTACTTGACTTGGAGAAATTATGGGATGAGTGATCCTCTGATAAGTTTCTTAGGATGCATGTGAGTGGGGAAATAAGTACGCTGGAAAGACTGTCTTGATACAGTGAGAACAGTTGTCGAATTTGGGACGTTACATAAAACTAATTTATTATGAAAATTTGTAGTTCTGATATATGTGTGGTCCATAAAAAATTAGGAAGGAAATAATTTTATATTTTAAAATCAAATCACTAATTTTTGAATTTGGAAGGATGGTTTTGAAAAATTAAATAAATTTTACCAATATACCGAAAGTTAGTATGTCTAAATGAAATAAATTTAATTAATAATATAGATATTCCAGTACAATTTGTTCTTTTTGCTACATAATAAGATAAAAAAATTTAAGATATTTTGAGAGAGTAAAAAATCTAGATTTTTAGCCCGTGTCTATATATATATATATATATATACATATATACACACACACATTTATATATGACAGATGCATATCAGTTTTTTAAAAAAGGTTAAAACTTTAATTAACTTGGATATGAATGTGTGTAAATGTAATAATTTAATAATATATGGATTTATATAAACTTGTTGAAAATTTATAATAATAGATATTGAATATCAACCTAAACTGTCACGTTCCGAAACTCAGGATTGACATCTGCGTTGTTTAACAATCACACAATCGAAACAACAAGCCTTTGTAGCATAGTGTAAACCAAAACCAGTTTATATATCATAATCTCAAACGAAATTAACCAATGTCTTTACAATTAAAAACCCAAAAATGACAGAGTTTAAATGCGGAAACGTAAAACTGCATGATAATAACTTAAACTTAATCTAACTCTTGAATATTCACCATCCCCAGAATTGTTCGGACTCTTCTTCCTCAAGTTCTTCTTCAAGCTTATCTGGGAAGGGTTGTAAGGGAGGTGAGTATTTGGGAATACTCAGCAAGTGGGGGCATATTGATCACAACACAAAATATTTAAACAAGTTTCGAAAACAACACATACATACATCATGCTTTTCGTATCGTAACATCATATTCATAACATAATAGCACTGCGATTTTTTCACCTTCTATGGTTTATTGACGTCAGCCCTAAGTTTTAATCTTCTAAGGGGGCGAGGCCATAAAACGGTTCTATCCTACCGTGAAGGGCCATATGTTGGAGCTCCACCCATTTTCAGGGAATCCTCACATTTTGCCAACACGTAAACGTATCAAAATTTCAAAAAAAAAACGTATAGACGGAAGACGGTGCTCGACCGAATTTTAAAAAAACGAACACATGCAAAACCGAAAATTTAAACATTTAAAACAGCCCACTTATAGTATTTGAATGCTAAAAACGTGGATATTTGGCTTCGGGAACTGGTCGCTACTCGTGCTTGCTCGAACAGTGCTTCGGCTTCGATTCTAGCCTAACTTCGGGACGATTTTCGGGCAGAGTTTTGGCTAGGGGAGCTGCTGGAATTTCGAAATTTGCAGCAAGGGGATTTCGAAATTGGTGGTGGTTTGTGGAGTGAGGGTGATGACCTATTTATAGGTGGAGGGATATGAATTAAATTTGGTACTCAAATCCTACCAAAAATCATGTCAAATCTCATAAATTTAACTCCAATCTTCCTTGCCATTTTCGAAAATCTTGCTACCTAAGTTGAGTGATTAAATCCTTGATTCTTTCCCCTTTGCTTGGCTCGAAAATTGTGATGCTAGGTCAAGGGATTTTTGAGCCAACTTGATGATATAGTTTCCAATCACACTAGTATCTATCCATCACAATAACTAGGAAATTAATCTATGAGAGATTTTCGAAAATATCTAGCAATTACCATGCCTCAATTATTTTAATTTGTATGATACTCAAATCTTGCAAGACTTCCTTCCCAATTTTCGAAATTGCATGCCTTGGTATAAATATTATTGACTTGGTAATTAAGATTTTAAATAATAAAATTTTCAATACAAGGATTTACAATATAATTCCCATTTATCCCAATAATCCAATATCCAATTAATTTCCTTGAAAATATTTAATTACAAGGTTGATTAAGAAGAAAATATTCGATCCTCACATAAACAAAGTCTGAATTAAAAATCACGACATGGAAGAAAAAGGGTCCCCTCCCTTTGAAGAAAATAAGAGGGCACAAAATAACCAAAGCATTATGGAAATGACATAATTTGTAAAGCTTATTAATTTTCATTTTAATTTTTGCAAAGAAGGTACGTGGCCCACTCATGAAAACAATGACGCGATTTGTTCTTTATTATTAGAGAAAAGCATAGCACCATCGTATTGTGGATAGAGACCCATTCATTAATACTAGTAAATAAATAATATATAATTTGTATATAAGTAAGAATATATATTTTATTTGAACTTGTTCAGCAAATAATGCTGAAGATTTTTGTTAATGATTAAAATTTATTAGTTATCAAGATTTTAAGTTTGGGATTTAAATCTAAATTAATCTATTCATAAGAAATTTTCTCCCAACTAAAAAAAAAAATGGCTCAAGTTTTTTTTTTGTATATATGATAACTTTCAAATAATTTATGGAAAAAATAGCAAATCAATACATCGTTACAACAAAAAAATTGGGTAAGCTACCAAAGAAGATAAAAACTTAAACTCAAAAAATCGTAAACTAACAACTTATGACACTAGCAAAAAAAAGTTAGGATTGTTTCGTTCAGAAAATATACTCTTCTCTTAGCATTACTATTTTTATATATCCGTATATCCACCTTAAATTTATGCTACTCTAATCTTTTGTTCATGTGCTCACTTTGCTGCCCAACATTCATATCCATATGATATAGTAAGGCCTAACATTTATGTTAGGATCAGTTTGATATTGTGTCAAAGTGTTTAGAAGATGGTTGAATAAACACCTTAAGATTTTTGGCTCTTTTCAAAATAATGAATCAATTTAGTGATAAACTGAATTCAAGAATCTTGTTGTCGATATCAGTCAGTTAACTAGTTTAAAGTTAGGAAATAAACTAACTGATAGATTGAATACTCAAAGAATAAATGAACTGTTGAACACAAAGATTTTTATGGATGTTCGGAGATTTCAAACTTTTTTACGCCACCCCTTCTATTACAAGGATAGATTTTCACTAAAAGATTTTGATTGATTACAGAAACTGTAATAACCTACTTCAATTTGGACTTAAACACTGTCAAACTAGAACTCTTAGTTTCTTGCAACTTATCAGTACACAAACTGATTATCTTTCGTAGCACAACTGATATCAAAAGATCGAATATTTCAATGTAAAGTGCTTAGTGATTTTGCTCAAATGATAGCCTGAATGCTATGAATATATCTACGAAGTATGAGCTTTTTTCTGTGTAACTATCGTAACTGATCTTGTATAACTGAATCTTTCTCTTGTTCTCTCTTTCAAGAATTCTCAATTCAAAAATCAATCAGCTTCTCACTTAACTCCTCATCTATTTATAAGCTTTGCTTCCAACGGTAACATTGAATGCATTAATTAATACATCAGTTGATTCGTCATTTCTGAATATTTCAACATTCTTCTGACAATATATAATACGATGTTTCAGTTTGCTGTGTGGCGCTCCTTCTCTTAGTTGCAGTCTGCTTAGTATGATTTGTCGATTTAAAGCTAGTCAAACTGATGACGTGTCAAACTGACTACTCGATTGATCAGTTTAACTGACTTAAGCCGTCCTATTCAGTTCCAACTGATGGTTTAGTTGTCTTTTCAGATTCAGTTAGTTTGTTAAGTTCGATTGCATATGATCACATTAATACTTCAGTTTTAGATAGCTTCGGTTCGAATTACTTCAGTTGTATGGTTTCAGTTTAGCTGATCAGTTCTGCAAACTTCGATAATTTATTCGTCAAACTCCGAAATCTTTAATTCTAACAATTTCCTCCTTTTAGGTGTTTGAAAAAACTTAGATTTCGAGAACTGATATAACTGATAGTAGATAAAATAATCTTCAATAGAACTGTACAAATTCGTACACAATAAGAATACAGATCGAATGAACTGTTGAACTATCGAACTGATTGAACTGTACATTATTTCTTTGTTTTCTTATCAGATGATCCTTGATTAGTTGGATGTCCATTTCTTTTCTTTGAAGTACCGTCTTGACCTTGACTTAGCTGTTGTTCCTCTTCCCCATTTTTGTCAACACTTGCCATGTGAGAGAGAAGGCGGAGTTCTGACTTGAGATACTGCATGAAGCATTTGTTCTTGCATTAAGTCCATTTTCTTAGACAAACTTGTATGAACACTGCAAGTGCAAGACATAATAACAAAAATATTGTGGAAGTGACATAATTTGTAAAGTTTATTAATTTTCATTTTAAGGAAAACGGAGTGTTTCTGCAAAGAAGGTACCTGGCCCACTCGTGAAAACAATGACGCGATTTGTTCTTTATTATTAGAAAAAAGCATAGCACCATCGTATGGTGGACAAAGATATATAACTACGAATATATATTTTATTTGAACTTGTTGAGCAAAAACTGCTGAAGATTTTTGTTAATGGTTAAAATCTATTAGTTATCAAGATTTTAAGTTTGGGATTTAGATCTATTCACAAGAAATTTTCTCCCAACTCAAAAAAAAAAAAATGGCTCAAGTTTTTTTTTTTTTTTTTTGTAAAATCGATAACTTTCATATATTTATGGAAAAAATAGCAAATCAATACATCGTTACAACAAAGAAATGCATAAGATATTAGAGAAGATAAAAACTAAAACTCAAAAACTCGGAAACTAACAACTTATGAAACTAATAAAAAAAAGTTAGGATTTGTTTTGTTGAGAAAATATACTCATTTCTTAGCATATCTATTTTTATATGTCTGTATATATCCATCTTAGCATACTCATTTATGTCACTCAAATATTTTGTTCATGTACTATCTTGGCTACCCGACACTCATAACCATATGGTATAGCACGCCTAACCTTTATGCTGTAAAACTTGATTGTCTTTGATTTTAAGATACCTTATGATCACACAGAATACAAGATTCACTTCTCTACTTCAACCATTTTATTTGTATTCTATTTGATAAAATCTCTATCAGTCTTCCCATTTTTATATAAAAATCATCCTAGATATTGCTAAAAATGGTAAATGTCCTTATGTCATAATGATGACATTTGTTTGTATTGAGGAAAGAGTATAAATGGAATAAATAAACTCTTTAAACAATTTTGCGATTAGAAAGAGTTACATTAGTTTGTTCTTGAAATATAAAAAATGAACCAAACATCAATAGATTTTATGAGTTTAATTTGGTCATAAATCAAGCGAAAAACACTCAATATAACATTCCAAAAATTGATTAAACATTTTGGAAAACGTTTGAAAAGAATGTAAGTTTAAATAATTTTAGTTGAAACATTTTGTATACAACATTTTTAATATTTTAGGTCATACATAAAATGCTTCAACAATACCTATCAAAATAGTAACAATAATTAATCGTGGTAAAGTAAAGAGACACATTTGTATATGGAAGTTCGAAAGTCAAATCTTTTTATGTCTCTCCTTCTTCTGTTGTCAGAAGGATTTCACTAGAAGACTTTGATCTATATAAGTCATTTCTACAAATCTTATTCAAATTATGTCACATTCTTGATTGGAACTCCTAACACACTCTCAATGTTCTTGAAAACAAGTCACAACCAAATACACATTGATTAATGTCTTTGTATAGAGACTCTCACTCAACTATTTTATGCAACACATATATCTTTTGTCTGAGTGAGCTCTTTTCAAATGATGTATTCTTCAATAATTGAACATGGAAGAGTGTTCGAACAGCTTAATTTAGTGTGGATGATTCTTCTTTGAAAGCTTATCTCTCATCTTCTCTCCCACACCTTACTTTTTTTGGTTTGCTCTCATTCTAGTTCATATTCTCTTTATAATCTTCCCATACTTTGAATACCCATCAAAAGATCTTGTTTGATCTTTAAAGTGTTGTACTTATAATCTCCAAGAATGATATGAATGTTAGAAAAAAGAATATTATTGTTTGGAAATGTTATAGACATTTTCTAACAATCTAAAGGTCACATTTGCTTTGTTGTCCATTTTCTACCATTGAGCTTGTATGTTGACCGAGATGGTTTGACCGGCTAGTCAATAGCTGGTTCAAGTTATGCTAGTCATTTTTAACTCTTGTTTCATTGATTTCTAGGCAAAGTGCTGGACATGAAAGTTCATTGTCTTAACTTTCCACATAATCAAGAATAACTTGAATTTGAGTTTGTATGAGAAAGATATGTTTAGAATACTCGATTGTATACCAGCTAGAACTTGTTTTTCATTCAGTACAGTTTTTCACCATCTTATGATCCGATATGGCCTTTGACTTTGTAATATTATTTTTAGATCATTGTATTAGATTCGTAACACATGCTACTTAGTTCCATTTCAATAACCAAGATGTGAGATATGACCAAAATATTATAACTTGTTTTGTCAAGCTAATTGTAGCTTCAACTCCATTCAGGTAGTCTTACGACCAATATTTCGCATATATAACATATGAATCAATCTTCTGGATTGAAATATTATTTATAGCATCTTGAGTTGACTGTTCAACCGTTTTGGAAGTTCGTCGTTTGTGAAACGTCCTCGACTTTTTCTTCCTTTAAATTATAAACTTCGAAAATACGAAATAAAATAAAAAACATTTTCATAAATCATAATAATTAGCATTTGAAATATCAAGTGCATAAAAATATCTCTAAATCATCAACTAATCAAAAATCCTACGTCGACCTTTAAAAACACCAACTAACATAAAATTAAAGCACAAAAAAATATCTCTAATAAATTCCTTAACATAAATCTTTCAAATCTTTTATCTATCAAGCTAGTGCGAAAAATAAATGTCCCTCTGGAGTGTACTACTGCACTCGATCCACTCAAGCGTCAGCGCCTCCTCCAATCATTAAATCCCGCATCATTCAAACCAAGAGAATATAATGACTCATCACGTTCTAAACATGAGTAGCAAATAATACATATACAATCACATGCATTGAAAATCATACTTTTACTTAAAATAATCTTTTGAAAATAAATAAACCATTTAAAATCATTTTCAGCATACATAAATCGTATCTCGTAAAAATCATTTTAATCGTAAAGCTTTCAATTCTTTATCATTTTGGGTGAAGTTTGATACTCGAAAGATGACTAGCATTTATCCTTTGGTCTACTGATCAGTCTTCAGCTCCACATGACCCATGGGAGTGGGCACTAAGCTCCACAATGGAAATATGATCGTTGGGATTTCTCTGGGGCCTTTTCCCGTAAACGGGGTCCCTCATGACATCCCAACAAAATTGTAAGTTCACATTTCCTTCTTAAAACAAATCCCCCACATATCATATATCATTTGTCACAGTCAATTCACATCCCTCAAAATATTTTTCCTTTTATTTTAAAAACATAAAATATCATAATTTTTCACAAATAGTATTTTAACAATAAAAATTGCAAAATTTTATCATAAATTATAAAATGTCATATTTTCATCAAAATCATCATTTTAAATCATTTCACGTGCATTATGATCCTTCAGGACCCTGCCAATCTTTTACAAAATTCCCAAGTGTAAAATGACTGTTTTGCCCCTAGAAGTAAATTTCTCGATTTTGACTTTTTCCTACTTTTAATTACATGCGCATATCCCAAATAATTATTTAATCTTAAATCTAATTTTTCACAATTTTATTCCGCTTAAATTCGAGGCTTTATATTTAATTCTTTAATTAATAATTCTTGAGCCATTTAATTCCCGAATAAATTCAAAACTTAATATTTTGATCCCAAATTTTAAACATAACCTTTTTATTTCCAAACTTACCCTTGTAAGCCATGAACCACCCCCGTGGACCCATGGTTCCAATTTTATTCTTTAATTTCGAAATAATGACCCTTAACCAAGATAACCGAGCCATCTCTTGATTCCACCGAGCCACGGCCGAGCCACCTCGAGCCAGACCCTACTCAACCCACCTAGGTACCCTAATGACCACTCTTGACCCCTAGAACTAGTCCCTATCTCACGCACATAGCCCTGCACTGAAGGCACATGAGCTGCGTGCATGCTTCTTCCTTCGCTAGGACTCTTGGTTAACTAGGACTCCTCTAGCCACTTAACCAGCGATTACCTCGGACCCTCACCGACACTGGACAACACCCAGACACAACCAAGCCCAGCCCAGACCCCAGACCAGCGTCTCGAGCCACCTGAAGACCAACAGCAGCCGCGTGCTCCCTATGGTGTTCTCCACGTTTTGCTCGAGCCTTCCCTAAACCAAGCCACACCAGCCACTGCCCTTACCCTAGACCATCTTTCTTAGACCCTAAAGGACCGACCACGAGCTGCCCAGTCCTAGCAGCGAGCCCCCTTGGCCGCTGCTGATTTCCACAGCTACGACCAAGGAGTCCTAGCCATGTTAAGACTCTTCCTAACCCTGACCCACATCCAGCCCAGGCCCCAACCCAAGCCCTGGCCAAGCTGTGAGTCCCCATGCAAACTATCGAGCCACTTGAATGCTATGCATGAAAATGGCACCTAGAAACCCTTGGTCCCTCTTCCCTTGCCATGCCATGATTCCAGCCTTGTTTTCCTTTAAAATTAATCATGTTTTAGCCATATTTCATGTTGCATTGGCAGTGTACTCGTTGGAAATCATAAACGTTGAAAACTTTTTAAATTATTTGACAAACTATGAACCAATCGTACAAACGTATTTTTCATGCATAAACAATTAAAACATGCATATTATGATTTGAATGATACTTAAAAGAGTTTAGAAAACATGCATTTGCGTTTAAAATGCTCGAATATTCAATCGTCGGCGAGGGTGCGAATATGGATGACCGGACGACGAAGAACTCTAGTCTTTCCTTCCTTGATGAATCTCGAATTTTGTGTGTGTGCAAGGGAGTGATTTCGGCTGCTACAAGGCTGAATTATAGTGTTATGAAAGCCTATGAGTCCTTTTATAAATTTAATTAACATGATAATGGGCTTTGGCTTTGGGCCTCCAAGTATAGGAGCAATTGGGCTATTCAATTTGATTAAATTGGGCCCAATAACACTTATTAATTAAAACATAAAAGTTTATAAATTTTAGTTTTCAAAAATAATATTTGGATCTTTTAAAAACTCCTTGTTTGTCCAAAAGCGACTTCCCGGAAAAAATCGAGCTCGACTCGTAAAATAATTCGAACTCTAACATTTCAAGAAAAATTAAATCATTTTTAATCATATTAGGAATCCTTGAAAGTATTTAGCGAATATAAATATTCTTGTCTTGCTCGTCCCCGGTCTCTTTTCTCCTGCCTATTATCTAATAATCGGGTAAAATCTTCAAATTCATGAAACCATGTCATATAATCATTTAATTATGCAATAATATTTTTAATCATTTAATAAATATCATGCAAGTATTTAAAATCAATTAAATAAAACAATTAAGCAATTTAAATAATCTTGCATGCATGTGGTTTACGTAGGTTTGATTTTTCGGACGTTACAGTTTGAATCATGAAGTGATGAGATATGCTTGAAACAATCAACAATGCTAGAGATAAAACTAAGCTAAATTCGAGTTTCTGCTTTTCAATCCTTCCAAATTGAGATCTACACATTTAGTGAAATATGTTAGCAACATAATAACAAGTTTTTTTTTTATCATCAAGATAAAGATTGCTAGTGATTTTCAATCCAAAAATATTGAACATTTTAGCTCAGGGTATATATTATATCAAAATAAAAATCTGATATTAAGTATTTTACTATCCACAAATTAAGTCATTGAGTTATTTTCTTGATGATTTTTGGATAGTTCATATATCAAAATAAATTAACCCCTCATTTTGATTTCCAACCTTTGAAAATTCTAGGTAACTTTTAAAAGGAGTAAATTATAATTTTGGTCCTATAACTAGTTTTGTTGGAACATTTAAGCTTTGCTGATGTACTCGCATTAAGAAATTAATTAAAAAATATTGAAATTCAGCACACCGAAAAATTCAGTAGTCGATAATTTCAGTAGACCACTTGCATATTTATCATAAAATTAACCAAGGTTTACCGAACTGAACAGACAACCATCATTGGCTGATCATTCACTACTGAATTAGGTCAATGGTCATTTATGATATCATATTTGCTAACTTATTTAATGAAGTATGATTTCAACAATTCAAATATTCAGAGAACGTTCAGTAAGCTATTTATGGAAGTTATTGCAACCATTTTCTTGTCATTTTCATAAGCATTAATTGGTGATTTCTATTTTTGGATCATGAAAAATGACACATGACAAGTATGATTGCATTTATGACTTTGGTAAGAATAATTTTTAGCCATTCAGATTCGAAAGTCAAAGATCATCAATAAAATGGTGACTCCTAGTTCAGTAAAAAAGGACACATACTTATGCGATCTATCTTTATCTATTGATTTATAGTTCTACTGAAAATATTCTAAGCACACATTCAAATTTTATCAGATATTTTGGAGATAATCTTTTGTTGTTTCGACTCACCATTCTCATTATAGCTATCCATGCCTATCTCATTATTTGAGTGAGTTATTGTAACTGACAGAAAGAGTCTTTCTGATCAAAAGGGTGTTTAAAATCTTGAGTAGTTGATACTAAGAGTTTCAGTAGTTAGTGTTTAAGTCCTACTGAAGTGAGTATTTACAGAAGCTATAAACATCAAAGCTTTTTAGTGAATAACTTCTGAAAACAGAAGAAATGGAGACATAGAAGGATTTTAGCCTTCGAACTTCTAGAAATAATTATATTTTTTACTTACCGCACTATTGTTTTTGTACCTGTTATGTCTCGGTAGACTCATTTCACATTGCACATCAATTGTCTGCTGAACTTTGACGATCAATATCAGAATTCTGCTGTTAACACTAATAGAGTCATCTAAAATTCAGAGGAGATGAAAATTGTAAGATGTTTATTTATTCCTTTAAGCACTTTCATTGATCCTAACAAGTGACATCAGATATGGCTCTCTTTGCCTCTGAACCCATATATACATCGACAAAATCTTTCAGCAAGATCCTTATGTTTTCAAAGGAAGAATTTGACAACTAAAAGATCACAATGCAGGCTCATCTAACTACCCAAGACGACGACATATGGTACGTAATTACTGATGGACCAAACAAAATCATGAAGGAAAATACCACAATAGCCATTACTGATGAAGCACCTCAGATGATATAAAAGCCATAATCAAAATGGACGTATGACGAAAAAAAGAAGGAACATCTAGATAACGTGGCGAATGACATATTATACAAAACCCTTGATAAAAACACATTTAGTGAGATCAAAATGTGTACATTGCAAAGGAGATTTGGGAAATTTTGATTTTGCTATGTGAGAGAAATGATCAGACAAATAAGAATAAACACATAGTATCCATTCAAAAATTTGAGAACATCAATATTAAGTTCACAGAATCTTTGAATGAATTTGATGAGAGATTCAGTAGAATCATTATCAAGTTGGCAGCTCTTGGAAAAGAGTACACCAACAGGGAAGTAGCATTGAAAGTTATGAGAGCTCTTCCAAAAAAATGAGACATAAATGCGGTTGCCATGAGGGAATCAAAAGATATAAAAAAAAGTTGGAGTTGCATCACTTGTTTGATGACTTCAAGGCATAAAAGTTTGAATTGGAAACGAGAAGTAGAGAGGAGCCTACTTTTAATCACCCAACCAAAGCTCTTGTTGTCACCACTGCTGAACATGTCTAGAAAAAGACTTATGAACAACTGTGCCATGATGCTATGTCATTGTTTGTTAAGAAATTTTCCAAGTTCATGAAGAAAAACCACATGATATTTCAGAACTCTAATAAGAATTATAAGGAGTCACCATCTGATGACATGAAATGTTTTAAATGTGGGAAGACCGATCATTTCATTTCTTACTGCCCTAAGCCAAAGAAAGATGATTATAGGAAGAAATGACACAAAAAAATGACAAGAAGTCTCGCAAATACCGTAAGGATATGGTTGCTGAAGATAGTAAAAGCAATAGTGAAAATTCAAGTTCTGAGTCCTCTGACACAAAGAGCCAATATAGTGATAGTGATACTTAAGGAGTTCAGTGTTCCATGGTCGATAATGATCTGAACATGACTAATGATGAGGTATTTGACTTTGACTCAGATGAATTTACAATAGCTTATTTAATTAAAACATTACATGATATGGTTGAGGAGTATTCAAAGCTTTCTTAATGATTCGAGGAAGTCAAAGCTGAAAACCAAAGCTTAACCAATCATATCAATAAGTCCATTTGTTCACGAATGGATAGTTGTAACGATCTCAAAGCTGAAGTGATTAAGTTAAAGAATGAGAATAAAAGAGCGATTTATGATTAATAGTCGCTACTAATAAAAAATCAGAAGTTGTCCTTACTAGTAAATACATGGAATGAGTCTTTTGTTTTATTAGAAAATATGCAAGAGCTACGAAAGAAATCCAAAGAAAGAAATGATCTTAGATTTATTAGAAATAAAATCACTTCTGAAACCACTACTCAGTCGTAGCTGAATATGTGCAAAGAGAAATATATTTATTTTGTTAAGTTCATTGCTATATATGAACACAATGAACCTAACATTCAAGTTGAAAAATCTATAAATTAGATAAAAAGGGTAGGCATTTTGGATTCAGTTATGTTTAGCTTGAGAGGAAAGCTTATTCGAATACTATATCCATTAGAGGGTCAATTTCAGTAGAGCACACCTCAACGAAGGCCAGACTACCTATACCAAAACAACAGACCTGTTCAGCAGAGATATAAATTAGAAGAGAAGAACATCGGCGAAAGACAACATGGTAGAATAAATTTTCATTTTAGATATATCCCCTTACACAAAACCCAAGGTTATCCGAAGTACAAGACATTTTTTGGGTAGTAAAAATGTAGTTACCGATCATGCTCTCGAACCATGTGTACAAATTTCATAAAGCTTTATATAGATTAAAGTAGGAACCAATGGCATGATATGACACACTATATCAATTTCTAAATGATCATGAATTTATTAATGGGTCAGTAGACCAGAAATTATTTAATTCACTAAAAATGATCATATCTTACTCTTACAAATTTATGAAAATGACATTATTTTTGGATCTATTGACTCAAATTAATGCAAGAAATCTAACAAGTTAATGTAGGATAAATCTGAAATGAGCACGATCGGAGATCTAGAATTATTCCTAAGCCAAAAAATCAGACAGATGGAATCTGGAATATTCATTAATCAAATAAAATACACCAGGGGAGATGCTGAAAATGTTCGGAATAAAAATATGTTCTTTAGTAGTGACTCATATGAGTTCATCTACTAACTTGATAAAGGCGAAGTGATGCAAACGTGGTTGATCAAGCACCAAAGAAAGGATGGGAGTCGTTGGAGTTGCCCGAAGGACCTATAACGAGAGGACGAAGTAAGAAGTTTAAAGATGCACTTCAAGGACTCATGATGAGCTATCAAGGAAGTCCTACAAGTTGGATGTCTAAATTAGAGGAGGTTGGGAATCATGGGAATAATATTGGAGGTTTTTGGAATGTTATTCAAGTGCAATTGCCGAAGGTGGAGCGCACCCGCGCCAGTTCAGGGACTGCACCCGCGGTCCATGATAATCAAATTTAAGAGAATATTGCCGAAGCTATACCGCACCCGCGGTCAGAAGGCGAGCGCACCCGCGGAAGGAGAGCGCACCCGCGGAAGGAGAGCGCACCCGCGCTCTTACAATGACCGCACCCGCGGTCCTTTTATTCGAACTTAGCCGAAGCCACACCGCACCCGCGGTCCAGTATGCAGCGCACCCGCGGTCTATTGTCAACTTCCGTGTCAAAGTTGCTAATTATCTTCTTTAATGCTTTCTACACTACTTTTTATGGGTTTTATTAATTATATAATGCATTGTAATGACCAAAAACAGGATATTAAAAGATTGATATCAAATACATTGAGTTCTCTCAATTTTCAAAGCTTTTTAGCTTTGTTCTTCACAAGAAGAAAACCAAATCAAACTTATCAAAGATTTTCATCTTTGTGGCGTTTGTCGATTGTTCTTCGCACGGATTGTCAAAACAAGTTCTTTGAAGGTTCGTTTGAAATTCAATTGTTTTATCGTTGATATTTGTTGCTAAGTTATAATCTCTTAGGGGTGAATATCACAAAATCGTTAATTGTTTCAAAAGATCGGGACAACATAATCATTCCTTGTTTGTTATTGAATTGAGGGTGCGATTTATATATTCGTGCTTGCCTTTCATTCGTACGAGGATTCGTATCATTTGGTATCAGAGCTTTGGCTCATTGATTCAAGTAAGTATCGTTGTTGTTATTTTTCAGATCTGTCTCAAATTTCATTCTGTTTTCAGATCTGTGGTATCCTTTTGTTTCTATTGTCATATCTACCTAAAACAAAAACAAAAATTTGTTTTGTTTCAAGTTTTGTGTTATCCTTTGTTCTATTTTAAGATCTGCGTTATTTCTATCATCTTTTGATAATCCAGAATTCCCGAAAAATTTGTTCTGTGTTATTCTGTCGTTCTTGTTTTTGTGCAATCCATGTGAAACAGTTGCAATTGTTCACAAGTTGAATCTTGTTAGTTTGATAAAAAAATAATAATATATATATAAAGATTGAGCACACCTTTGAGAGAACTATCAAATTCTAGTGAAAAAAAAACATTTGAGTGCGAGTGTTATTTCTTTGGAGTGATCGTGAGAATTTGGGTGAGGAAAATCTTTTATTTCTACTAACATTTTATTGCAGGTACAAAATCTGAAATTAAAATGGAGAGGGAAGTAGGAGAGAGTTCGAACCAAGGGTTATCTAAGGTTCAAATGGAGGCGTTATTTGGGCATTTTAGTAGAATGTTGAGGGCCGAGTTGGATCCTTTAAATGAGAGGTTGGATAGGCTTGAAGTTAGTACGAGTGAAAATAAATCTAAGCCTAAAGGTTTGGGTAGAGTGGATGAAGAAGAGAATGATTATGATTTGGAAGGAGAAGAGGATAGCCAAAACGAGAATTGGGGTAGAAGCGGAAGAGGTAGAGGATTTGGTAGGGGAAGAAGAGAAGCCTTACGTGGTAGGTACGATGATGGGAATAAGGAAGATAATAACATAGGCAGCATTAAGATGAAAATTCCGTCGTTCCATGGTAAGTCGGATCCAGAGGCTTATTTAGAATGAGAAAAGCGAGTTGAATTTGTGTTTGATTGTCACCATTATTCCGAACAAAAGAAGGTTAGGTTGGCCGTGGTTGAATTTGTTGATTATGCACTAATTTGGTGGGATCAATTAGTGACCACTAAGAGAAGATGCAATGAGAGGCCTATAGAAACTTGGGCGGAGATGAAAAGCGTAATGAGGAAGAGGTTTGTACCAAATCACTACTATAGAGAAATGTTTAAGAAGTTACAAACTTTGAGACAAGGTGTGAAGAGTGTTGAGGACTACTATAAAGAATTGGAAGTAGTCATGATTAGAGCAAACATAGATGAGGATAGTGAGGCTACTATGGCTCGTTTTCTGTGTGGTTTGAACAGGAAAATTCAAGACCAAGTGGAGCTTAGACATTACTTGGATCTAGATGAAATGGTGCAAATGGCGATAAAAGTGGAGCAACAACTCAAGAGGAGAGGAGTTGGTCGTACCACACAAACTGGGAATACATCAACACCTTGGCGTTCCAACGTTGTTAAACGTGAAGAAAGCAAGGTAGCGGTCAAGCCCAAAGTTGACATTAAACAGGAGGCGCCTAAGCAGGGAATGCAAGGTAAACCTGAAACTTCTATTAATCGTTCTAGAGATATTAAATGTTTTAGGTGTCAAGGAATTGGACATATTGCTAGCCAGTGTCCCAATAAAAGGGTGATGGTGTTGAATAATTATGGGGAGTATGAATCTCATAGTGAGGGAGATGATGGAGAGGATGAAGATGAGATGCCTGCATTAGAGGATCCTGATGAGGGATATGAAGCGGTTGTGGGTGAGGCATTAGTGACTAGGCGTATCATGAGTGCCCAAGTCAAAGAAGAGGAGACGAATCAGCGGGAAAACTTGTTCCATACTAGATGTTTTGTCAGTGGCAAAGTTTGCAACGTTATTATAGATGGAGGAAGTTGTACCAATGTTGCTAGTCTTGAGATGGTTGAAAAATTGAGCTTGCCTACTTTGAAACATCCTCAACCATATAGGCTACAGTGGTTGAACGACTGTGCTGAAGTGAAGGTGAACAAACAAGTTTTGGTTGCATTTTCGATTGGGAAGTATGTTGATGAGGTATTGTGTGATGTGGTACTAATACATGCTTGTCATATTTTGTTAGGAAGACCATGGCAATATGATAGGCAAGTGACACATGATGGGTTTAGAAATAAATATTCTTTTGTACTCAAGAAAGAACCCATTGTTTTACTTCCTTTGTCCCCAAAACAAGTGTTGGAGGACCAATTAAAAAAAAAGAAGAGAGATGAGGCCGAAAGAAAGAGTGAATTAAAAAGTGAGATGGCCTTTGAAAAGAAAAATGAAATGGCTAAAAACAAAAGTGATAAAAAAATTGAGATAGCCAAACAAAAGATAAATGAGGAAAAAGAAAATGAGAGGAAAGAGACCAAAAAGAAAATATATATGGTCCAAAAGAGTGACATGAAACAATTGTTGCACACACATGATACACTTGTGTTGATTCTTTACAAAGAGATTCTCTTTAACACAAGTGATATAGCCGGAAATCTTCCGAGCATTGTTGTTTCCCTTTTGCAGGAGTTTGATGATATATTTCCGGAGGAGCTACCTCAAGGAATACCACCATTGAGGGGGATTGAGCACCAAATTGATTTTGTGCCCGGAAGTGCATTACCAAATCGTCCAGCGTATAGAAGCAATCCGGAGGAGACCAAGGAGCTTCAACGGCAGGGGATACAAGTGGATGAGGACAAGGTAAGTGCTATTCGAGATTGGCCAACGCCTGCTTCTGTTGGTCAAGTTTGAAGCTTTCATGGTCTTGCAAGCTTCTATAGGAGGTTTGTAAAAGATTTCAGCACACTGGCGGCACCGATGACGGCGGTGATTAAGAAGAACGTTCCATTCCATTGGGGCGAAGAGCAAGAGAAGTCTTTTAATATTATTAAACAAAAGTTAATTAATGCGCCTTTACTTGTTTTGCCTGATTTTTCTAATACTTTTGAAATTGAATGTGATGCTTCAGGTGTAGGTATTGGTGGTGTTTTGATGCAAGGAGGACGACCAGTGGCGTATTTTAGTGAGAAACTCAATGGAGCAGCGCTGAACTATCCAACGTATGACAAGGAGTTGTACGCGCTTGTGAGGACTTTGGAGGTGTGGCAACACTACTTGAAGCCTAAAGAGTTTGTTATTCACACGGATCATGAGTCTCTTAAGTACCTTAAGGGGCAGCAGAAGTTGAACAAGCGGCATGCCAAGTGGGTTGCATTCATAGGTACATTTCCCTACATCATCAAGTACAAACAAGGTAAGGAAAATGTAGTGGCTGACGCATTATCACGGAGGTATGTACTAATCTCTACTTTGGAGTCTAAAGTTTTGGGGTTTGAGCATGTGAAGGAATTATATGTGTTAAATGAGGATTTTAAGAATGTATTTGAAACATGTATGCATGGTCCACATGACAAATTTTATTTGCATCATGGTTTCTTGTTTAAAGAAGATAGGTTGTGCGTCCCTAGATCATCCATTCGTGAATTACTTGTTAGGGAGGCACATGGAGGTGGCTTAATGGGGTATTTTGGTGTGGCTAAAACTTTAAGTGCATTGCATGAACATTTCTATTGGCCACACATGAAACGTGACGTTGAGCGTGTTTGTGATAAGTGCATTACTTGTAGACAAGCTAAATCTAAAACACAACCACATGGCTTGTATACTCCACTTCCCGTCCCTAGTGAACCTTGGGTTGATATTTCTATGGACTTTGTTTTGGGGTTGCCTAGGACAAAGAAGGGGAGGGATTCTATATTTGTTGTTGTGGATAGATTTTCTAAGATG
Organism: Primulina tabacum; assembly: GCF_025594145.1. Classification (NCBI taxonomy): domain Eukaryota; kingdom Viridiplantae; phylum Streptophyta; class Magnoliopsida; order Lamiales; family Gesneriaceae; genus Primulina; species Primulina tabacum. The sequence goes on from NC_134554.1 coordinate 41,843,519, forward strand.
GCTCATTTTATTGCTTGTCACAAAAGTGATGATGCATCTCCTCACATTGCGGATCTATTCTTTAGAGAAGTCGTTAGGTTGCATGGCATGCCTAGGACTATTGTTTCGGACCGTGATGTTAAATTCTTGAGTTATTTTTGGAAAACGTTATGGGCTAAACTTGGCACAAAATTGTTGTTTTCTACTACTTGTCATCCTCAAACGGATGGGCAAACTGAAGTTGTCAATAGAACTTTAGGAACACTTTTGCGTGCTATTCTTAAAAAGAACTTAAAGAATTGGGAGGATTGTTTACCATTTGTTGAGTTTGCTTATAATCGTAGTGTGCATTCTACTACGAATTATTCACCATTTGAAATTGTATATGGTTTTAATCCTTTGACTCCGTTGGATTTGATGTCTTTACCTGTGAGTGAAAGGTTGAATATGGATGGCAAGAAGAAAGCTGAATTCGTTAGAAGTTTGCATGAGAAGGTCAAGGATAACATCGAGAAGAAGAATTTACAATACACTAAGCAAGCCAACAAGGGAAGGAAAAAGATGGTTTTTGAAAAGGGAGATTGGGTGTGGTTGCACTTAAGGAAGGAAAGATTTCCAGAAAAGCGACGTTCAAAACTCTTACCTAGGGGTGATGGACCATTTCAAGTACTTGAAAAGATCAACGACAATGCCTACAAATTAGACCTACCAGGTGAGTATAATGTCAGTTCTACTTTTAATGTTAGTGATCTTTCGTTGTTTGATATAGGAGATGATCAAGATTTGAGGACAAATCCTTATCAAGAAGGGGAGAATGATGCAAACGTGGTTGATCAAGCACCAAAGAAAGGATGGGAGTCGTTGGAGTTGCCCGAAGGACCTATAACGAGAGGACGAAGTAAGAAGTTTAAAGATGCACTTCAAGGACTCATGATGAGCTATCAAGGAAGTCCTACAAGTTGGATGTCTAAATTAGAGGAGGTTGGGAATCATGGGAATAATATTGGAGGTTTTTGGAATGTTATTCAAGTGCAATTGCCGAAGGTGGAGCGCACCCGCGCCAGTTCAGGGACTGCACCCGCGGTCCATGATAATCAAATTTAAGAGAATATTGCCGAAGCTATACCGCACCCGCGGTCAGAAGGCGAGCGCACCCGCGGAAGGAGAGCGCACCCGCGCTCCTACAATGACCGCACCCGCGGTCCTTTTATTCGAACTTAGCCGAAGCCACACCGCACCCGCGGTCCAGTATGCAGCGCACCCGCGGTCTATTGTCAACTTCCGTGTCAAAGTTGCTAGTTATCTTCTTTAATGCTTTCTACACTACTTTTTATGGGTTTTATTAATTATATAATGCATTGTAATGACCAAAAACAGGATATTAAAAGATTGATATCAAATACATTGAGTTCTCTCAATTTTCAAAGCTTTTTAGCTTTGTTCTTCACAAGAAGAAAACCAAATCAAACTTATCAAAGATTTTCATCTTTGTAGCGTTTGTCGATTGTTCTTCGCACGGATTGTCAAAACAAGTTCTTTGAAGGTTCGTTTGAAATTCAATTGTTTTATCGTTGATATTTGTTGCTAAGTTATAATCGCTTAGAGGTGAATATCACAAAATCGTTACTTGTTTCAAAAGATCGGGACAACATAATCGTTCCTTGTTTGTTATTGAATTGAGGGTGCGATTTATATATTCGTGCTTGCCTTTCATTCGTACGAGGATTCGCGTATCACGAAGGGTGAATTTTGGAAGAGGTAACTCTCTATCGAGGTATTAATGGATCTTTTTTTTTTATTTAACCTCCGGTAGACCAGATATAATGTTTTTCTTTTGTATTTGTGTTAAATTTCAATCTAATCCCAAGAAATCTCATTTTATTGCTATTAAAAATGTACTGAAATATTTGAAAGGGACACATAATATTGGATTGTGGTATCCAAAAGATTCCACGTTTAATTTAATTGGATATTCATATGCCGAATATGCACGGTGAAAATTAGACATTAAGAATAATAGTGGTCCATACCAATTTTTTGGTGATCGACTGTTATCATGGTTCAGTAAGAAGCAGATTTATATTGATAAATCAACAGCAGAAGCTGAATATTTGGTTGCTGGAAGTTGCTGCACTCGGTTGTTATGAATTCAACATCAAATACGTGATAATGGAATCCGGGCATCTAAATCACTTATTTTCTATGAAAAACAAGTGCAATTTTGATTAGATACAATCTATTGTTACACTTTAGAACTAGGCAATCAATATCAGACATCACTTCATCAAATACCACACCATGAAAAAAGATATCAGATTGGAATATGTGTCTACTGAACAATAGGCTGCTGAAATCTTCACCAAACCCCTACCTAAGGCTATGTTTTCTTATTTCCGAAACATTTTAGGATTAATTGAACTATCTTGAATATCAAATGTTTTTATACATGATCTTAGGAGGTATTATTTCTTTTGATGATCAATATTTTGTTACTGAACATCAATCCACTTATTACAATGATAAACAGAAGGGTCTGTTGAAAAGAAACACGTGTTAAATCTCAGCATCCCTCTATTCAGTAGCCCTTATCATATAATGTAGTTAGTTTGATTTTTGATTTATTAACAATTAAGATAATCATTGGTTGTTGACCTTTAAATTTCTTTAAAATTCTAAAATTCCTTTGTCATCTCCGGTCAATTTTTTAAAATAAATTTGAAAATAACCCCAGACATGCTGACACAGGACACTTTGTCTACTATTTTTGGTTGTACATATACTCTCACTGCCACTAAATTATTTATTTTATTCTCGCAAACCTTTCATATTCTTGATTTCAGCACTCTCTACATTATTTGTTCTCGAGAATTAGTTTGGTTCGAATCTCTTCTATATGAATAAATGGAAGCCTACAGAACGAACACATATCAGGTGAATTTTGAGTCATTTTATGGAATAAAAGAAGCTGCTATGGTGAAAATGTTCATCTTGGGAAGTGTTGGACTCGTCCCTTTCTAAGTCTTCTGATGGTTATCTATGTAGACACCATTCTCGATTTTAATACTCATGCCACCGTTACTACTGATAAACAGATTTTCTAGCCATTATGTGGACAAAAATATTTGTTTGATGAAGCCTTATTTGCTTCCACTCTCTCTCTCACACACTGCCAACTGAGGGGCTTTCAAACTTATCATAGCTATCTCCATCCGTCGTCTCTTAGATGAAGCTAGCTAAAATTTTATATTATCGAATCTGTTATCTTTGTCTCTTTCAAGAAAAAGTAAATGATGATGGAAGACCAGGTGCTGATGGATCTTATCTCCAGGGCGTTGCTAGTGAAGGCTGATTCTTCTGATGCCATCAATAAAGAAAAGTTTTTGGTGATGGATGATGTAATTGCTGAAAGTAAAATCAATTGGTACTCATTTATTTTCAATGTCTTGGTGGACATGATCACCAAACACTCTACTGGATTTGTTGTGCAGATCAGCAAGATGCTCAATATTCTTGGAGTATCAGTGTCTACTGCTCAGGACTGGAGCAAGACAGAAATGCTAGATGATGCTAATGTTCTTGCCTAGATTCAAAGGCGTATTGTTTGAGAGATGAATGTTAATATGATAACAGTAGTGTAAGGTTATGAATTTGTGTTTTATCAGAATTAAGTGTTGTGTTAAATGTTACAACATTTAAGACAACATCTAGCGGAATATTAAAGTTTGTAACACAAATTGATTTTAAATAACTAGATGGACAAGATTAAATTTGCACAAGTATAAATATTTGCGCGGTGCCTCAGGGCAAAAATTAATCACTATAAAACCAATGAGTTTACACGAAAACAATTTCAATATTGATTATGACTAAAATCAATTTCCTCAACACGTTGAGAAACTAAACTGTTTTCTAAAACAACTAATAAAATTAAAACATAAACAAGAAACCAAAATGTGATGCCAAAAGCTTGGAGCAACGAAACAATCTTCGGCCAACACTTGCACTCATGTTGTCTGAAATGTCTCCAACAATCCTGGCAGCATGAGCAACAACATTGTAAGGTCTAAAATTAAGACGACGTAATTCAACTGCATGCAAATCTAGGGAATATGAAAAATGAGTAATTAATTGATTTAATTGCTTATTGATTATGTGACATGCACGAATATATGTAAATATGATTTAATTGTCATTATGCATAAAACTATATTTTTAAGGGATATTCAAGTTATGATCGAGGAACGGAGACCGAGGGCTGCAAAACGTAAAATGTTTTTATTAAATAATTATTTTAATTGTTTAAAATATGGTTGATGGTTTTTCATAATTTTGAAAATAAGGGGTTTTGAGATGATTTTATACGCCGGAACGTAAATTTTATCGGTGTTGGTTTTTCATAATTTTGAAAATAAGGGGTTTTGAGATGATTTTATACGCCGGAACGTAAATTTTATCGGTGTTGGTTTTTCAACAAAAATACAAACTCTTTGGCAACCCGACTTTTAAATTCAAAAACTTATTTAAAAAACTATTTTAATATTTTAATTAAACACTAATGGGCTAAATGAGCCTAACTAACATGGTTAATGGGCCAAGACTTTGATTAGTGTCTAATTAACTATTTAATGTGTAAAATAAATCCCATAACCTACCATATGCACGCCTCCACCCTAGCAATCAAATTCAGAACTCTTTTTCTCTCCCAAAACACTCCAACACACGACACAATACACACATCAATTTGAAGAAAATTTCGAAAGTTCAAGGAAGTGTCAAGCCAAGATTCTTGCCCCGTTCTTCGCAATCGTCAACGAGAATTCGTGCGTTTAAAATGCAAAGGCACGAATACTTCTTTCTTTCAAAACATCATCACATTATAATATATTTTTATGCATGAAAAGTTTGGAAAACAAGTGACATTTTTGTTTAAATTTCGTTTTTGCACATGACATGAAATTTCAAGTATGATTTTTGATCCAAATTGTGTTGTTTATGTGCATAAAGGGCCTGCCATGATTAGGACATGTTTAGACATTGTTTTACATGAGTTTAGAGTCTTACATTCAAGCAAACCACCATACACGATCATAAACACAAGCTGGTGCATAAGTTGCTGTCATGGTGATCATGGGTTCGGTCTTCAACCAGGGAGGCTTGGCTTGGTCTTGGATTCTGGTCAGGGATAGCTAGGGATGTGGTTGAGTCGGGGGTAGGGTCCTAGCCATGCTAGGATTCGATTTAAGTGGGCTGGGAGGAGTCCTATCCAACAAGGACTCCTACCCAAGAGGTGCGACCAAGGACGCGCGGGTTCAGGGACTTGTGCAGGGATCATGGCTCGGTCTGGGGACTTCGGGCTAGGCTAGGGTGTGACCTTAGGGTCTAAGGTGAGTGCACAACATGCTGGTTCAGGGGCTGGGCACGCTGGTCAGTTCCTAGGAATGAGTCAAGAGTCCTACATCAACTACAATTCTCGGCCGAGTACAAGTGCTGGTTGGGTGCTTTCGGTTCTAGCCTAGGGGTCCTGTCCGTGGGTTCCAAATGCACAGTAGGGTGCCTTAGGGGGTTGGTCAGGGTTTGGTCAGCATGGCTTGAGGGTGGCTTGAGAAAATCGAACCATGGCTCGGGGGCGAACTATATAGGTCAAGTTAGGGTTTCTAATGAACAAACTAATGGAAACACGGCTCACGGGGGTCGAGTCATGGTTCACAAGGGCTAAAATAATGTAAAAAGTCTATGTTTTACATCCTATGAATTTTATATTAAAGTTTGAAATTTTTTGGGATTAAAACGCCTTCAAAACGACTAATTACGAATTAATTAAAAAGTCAAGTTTTTAAGCTAAATAAAATTATGGGAATTTTTAATGTAAGCTTAAATAATTGTTTGGGACATGTTGGAGTCAATGAAGTTAAGAAAACGTCGAAAACGTGAAATTTTACGTCCAGGGGTAAAACGGTCATTTTACACCTAGAAATTAGTAAACGTCATGGCAGTGCCTTAAATGCTGTTTTATATGCTAATATGATTATTTTCAATGATTATGGATGTTTATGAATTTTTATATGTCAATTTACTATTTTTAAATGTTTATGATTTTTGTGATTTAATTACGAGCATTTAAAAGACATGTTGCATGCTTGGTTTAAAGAAAAACGATATGTGATGAAAATTGTAAGGTTTTTATTCACTCCCCTTTCTATTGCATGCTTGGTCAAGATCAGACTTATTCTGTTGACATCAATAGAGGTCACCTAAAAGGTAAAAGCGATGAAAATTGTAAGGTTTTTATTCACTCCCCTTTCTAAAGCACATTCACTTTGTCCTAGTTCAATTTTCATTTATAGTCATGAATATTCTCAAGTTGTAGTTTTAGTGCAGTAAGTAGGTCATTGTTTTCACTTTTAGTCATTTTCACCAAATTGCAGGTGCTAACATGATGCCGAACTTTGATGATCATGTGACGCCTGGTACTGTTGACGTGTATGATATCGCGTTACTACTCTAGAAAAAAATCTAAACGTGAAACCAATTACCAAATTATTTGAGTACTAAACTTCTAATTGAAAGTTTTAGAACTAAAAATGAAAAATTGACTAGTCCTGCGACCAAAATTGTAACAATAACCTCATTTATAATTTCTTCCCAAAACCCTCCATGTTGGCTTATAATCCCTTTTTTCCAAAGACTTTCCCTCTTTAATCAATTGAGGTTTTTGCTTACTTAATGCCAATTTCTTAAGCTCCAAATCACCAAATCTTGGAATTTCACCATATTCTTGAGGCTCTAGCTTAACATAAAAGTTCTCATAAATCCCATCTCCAAATTGCTCAATTCCAAAATGTACGGCATCATCAATATCTCCATTGTGCTTAAAAATATCATAAATTTCAAGAGAATCTGCTATGTGAGTGTTGGGATCATCTAGTGCGTTTTCCCCAAACTAGACTGTATTCTGAATAATTTGGATGATGGCTGGCTTGATTTCGAATTGATTTTCCCGCACAGTCGGTCTCATTATGCTTGGGCGTGTTCCGTTCAGAAAAGGTTGTGCATATTCCAGCATGGGTATGCGCCTTGGCTCCTCGACTCGCCGCTCTTCATTATCTTCATCCTCGTGCTTGTTCATGTTCATTTTGTCTTTGATTCTCTGATGTTGTCTTCTTCTGCTTAAGTTTCATTCTGCAGCTTTATCTATTGCTATGAACTCCGATTCCATGGTAGATCTAGCAATGCAAGTTTGTTTCGATGACCTCCAAGAAACTGCTCCTCCACCAATGCTAAATACATAGCCGCTGGTGGATTTGGAGTCATGGGTATAAGAAATTCAATTTGCATCACAGTATCCTTCAAGTACTGCAGGATACCTTGTGCAATTTATTCCATATTCTGAGGTGTGCTTTAAATATCTAAGCACCCTTTTCAACGCCTTTCAGTGTGCATCACTAGAATTACTTGTAAACCGACTTAACTTGTTAACCGCACAAGCGATGTCAGGTCTAGTACAATTGGTGATGTACAAAAGGCTTCCAATAATTTTGGAGTATTCCAGTTGAGAAACTGGTTCTCCACGATTCTTCGCCAAATGGACATTCACGTCTAAAGGCGTTTTTACTGGGGTAAAGTCATAAGCGTTAAACTTTTTTAACACTGTTTCTACATAATGAGATTGAGATAGGACTATTGCTTCTGGAGTTCTAAAGATTTTAATCCCTAGAATTACATCAGCAATACCCATATCTTTCATATCAAAATGTTTTGTCAACATTTTCTTTGTACCCTTAATCAACTCTTGACTATTCCCATTATTAGCATGTCATCCACATATAGACATACTATCACATAACATTTTCGAGTGCCTTTAATGTAAACACATTTGTCACACTCATTAATCTTAAATCCATTTGACAATACCACCTTGTCAAATTTTTTGTGCCACTGCTTGGGCGCTTGTTTAAGTCTGTATAGTGACTTAATTAAACGACAGACTTTTCTTTCGTGTCCTTTAACTATGAAGCCTTCAGGTTGCTCCATATATATTTCTTGTTCAAGTTCACAATTTAAGAATGCGGTTTTAACATCCATTTGATGTATCTCAAGGTTATGCAAGGATGCAATAGCAATGAGTACACGAATGGATGTTATTCTTGAAACTGGTGAATAGGTGTAGAAGAAATCATGACCTTCTCTTTGTCTATAGCCTTTGGCCACAAGCCTGTCTTTGTATTTTTCAATACTTCCATCAACTCTCATTTTCTTTTTCAATATGCATTTGCATCCTAATGGCTTGGGACCTGGTGGAAGATCCACTAGTTCCCAAGTATGGTTTTGCAAAATAGAATCAATTTCAGAGTTGATGGCTTCTTTCCAATAAAGAGCTACAGGGCTAGCCAGAGCATCTTGTATGTTCTTTGGTTCATTCTCCAACATAAAAGTATGGAAGTCTGGACCAAAAGACTTTGAGATTCTAGCCCTTTTGCTTCTTCTTGGCTCTTGCTCTTTTGAAGAGCCTTCCAATGGTATATCACTTTCATTTAGAGTTGGATCATGTGTAGGTACTTGACCTTCATGCTCCATCTCAAGTTTTCGCTTGCTAGAACCATTTTCTTTCCTTTCTTTATAAGGAAATATATTTTCAAAAAATACTGCATTTCTTGACTCAATTGTCATGCCCGTATTCATTTCTACATTTTCAGATTTGTGCACTATAAACCTATAAGCACTACTATTATGTGCATACCCGATGAATATGCAGTCGACCGTCTTTGGTCCAATTCGCTCTTGTTTAGCCTTTGGTATTTCAATCTTAGCTAGACACCCCCACACTTTGAGGTACTTGTAGGAAGGTTTGTGACCTTTCCACAATTCATAAGGTGACTTGTCATTTTTCTTGTGGGGTATCTTGTTCAGGATGTGATTAGCCGATAGTATTGCTTCCCCCCACAAGTTTTGGGGTAGTCCTGAACTTATTAACATAGCATTCATCATATCTTTCAGAGTTCGATTCTTTCTTTCGGCAATGCCATTCGATTGTGGTGAATAAAGAGCAGTCGTTTCATGAATTATACCCACAGATGTGCAGAATTCATCAAACGGTGTTCCGTATTCGCCCCCTCTATCGCTTCGAACCCTCTTTATTTGTTTGCCTAGTTGATTCTCAACTTCGGTCTTATAACATTTGAATGCTTCAAGAGCTTCATCTTTTGACCTCAAAAGATATACGTAACAGTACCTTGTATTATCATCAATGAATGTCACGTAGTATCTTTTCCCTCCTCTAGTTTGTACAAACTTTAAATCACCAAGATCGGTGTGTATTAGTTCTAGAGGAATTGTACATCTTTCAATCGAGTGGTAAGGCGCTTTGGTCATTTTTGCTTCAACACATATCTCGTATTTTTGTGTTGGATCGACGTTGTGTTTAGAAAATAATTCTCGTTTCATTAAACGTTGCAAGGTATTAAAATTTACGTGTCCTAAACGAACATGCCATAAATGAGAACACTCAAGCAAGTAAATAGAACTTTTGGCTTTATTACTTTCAACAACATTTTGGCATATAGCCATTACATTCAACTTGAAAAGGTTCTCATCGAGATATCCTTTTCCAATAAAATGATCATTCTTGGTCAATACAAACTTGTTAGACTCAAATACTAGTCTAAACCCATGTTTGACCAACAAAGACCCCGACACGAGGTTCTTTCTTATGTCTGGTGCATGAAGTGCATCAACAAGGGTTACTTCCAAACCCGATGTCATCTTCAATACCACATTTCCGGTGCCCACCACCTCAGATGTAGCGGAGTTCTCCATGTATAGTTTTCTCCCGGCCGATGGAGTGTATGTGGAGAACATCCCCTTGTTTGAGCATATGTGTCAAGTTGCTACAGTATCAACCCACCACTCATTGGAGTTTTCAACCAAGTTGTCTTCCAAAATAACTGCAGTCAAATCAAGTTGAGAAAAATCAAATGGTATCGACCTTTCTTGAACTACATTGGCTTGAGGATTTCCTTTCTTTGGCTTCCTACAATCCTTCGCCATGTGATTTGGTTTTCCGCAGTTATAACAAGTTCCTTTGAACTTTTTCTTGTTTGGTGGTTGTTGGCCTTGTTGTGGTTGCTTATCAAACTTTCTCTTCTTCCCTTGAAAACTCGATTCAACAATGTTCACCCTTGCTGCCATTTTACTTGACTTGGCCTCGGTGCTCTTGTTGTCCTCTTCTATTCTCAATCTCAATGAGATCCTCCAATCTCATCTTCTTTCTTTTGTGCTTCAAATAATTCTTAAAATCCTTCCACAATGGAGGGAGTTTCTCTATCATGGCCGCAACTTGGAAAGACTCGCTTAGACTCATTCCTTCCGCATGAATCTCGTGCAAGAGAAGTTATAGTTCTTGCACTTGACTCATCACAGATTTTGAGTCCACCATCTTGAAGTCCAAAAATCTCCCAACAATGAACTTCTTCAAGCCCGCATCCTCCGCCCTGTATTTCTTATCAAGCATTTCCCAAAGTTCTTTGGCGGTCTTGACTTGACAATACACATTGTACAATGCATTATCAAGTCCATTGAGGATGTAGTTCTTGCACAAGATATCACTTTGGTTCCAGGCATCCAAAGCGGCCCTCATGTTGGTATCTGTCTCGTTTTCAGCAACGGTGGGAGGATCCTCCTTCAAGAACCTTGACAAACTCAAGGTTGTGAGATAGAAAAGCATCTTTTGTTGCCATCTTTTGAAATCCGTACCAGAAAACTTTTCTGGTTTCTCTCCTTGTGCAGTGGTTGCATGTGGTGTTGTAGATGTTGATGCCATTGAAATTCTTCTTGCAAATGATCAAAAATCCAAATTCTTCTTAAGATTGTTGTTTGTGGTATTCAAATATGAGAGGAAAGCAAGAAGAAAATAGATGAATGGCTTTGTAGAGGCAAGTGTTGAATACTTTCTCCTTAAGAAAAATTTGCCCCTCACAATGTGCTAGAGGCTTGTGGCAATCTTCTCCCAAGATACAACTACAACTCTTGAATAATGAGCACTCAAATATTCAAGTTCTATCACAAGGAAATGAAGAAACTCTCTCTTGTTGAAGAAGGAAGAAGAAGAAGGTAATATGCTAATGATATGTTGTGTATGTTATATTTGATTTTCAAAATATCAAACATATAATGATTTTCATGTGAAAAGACATGATCTTTCATTCATAGGGATATCCATTGGCCATTGTAACTGATCACAAGTATCAAACAATGCCAAAGGAATGCAAAAATGTCAGAAAAACGCAGAAAAACTCGAAGTGACGCGTCTGTGCGCGCAGGGGCGCACGCCCGCTCGCATGCTGCCGAGCAGCGCTCGGCAGCGCCTGCCGAGAGCGCTCAGAAGGCGCGCGCACACGCACGCAGAAACGCGCGCGGGTGGCAGGCGCGCGCACCTGCGCGCAAATCCGCGCGCAGGTGCGCGCCTGTTACTGTTCATGCGCAATTTTTTTTCTTTCGATTTTTCGTCTCTTACATGTTCTGTCTACTCGTTTGAAGTTCTTTCAATTTAGATGAACTCGTTTCGAGTTTAATTCAGTACAACCGAACTTAATATTCGTTCATTAAGCTTCGTTTTTTTTTTCGAATTTTTTCAATCAAAACATTGATTAATTTGCTTAATTTTCATTCATTAAGCATCACATTTTCCAACAGACTCTACCTACGGCCACTATTTATAGGCCTTCAAATAACTAGCTGAAAGGTCTTCCGTTCATGGCTATTCGTTCCATTTAAGCATCATTATTCCTCCTTCATTGTGCTGTTACAAGTCTATAGAATTGTTTTACCTTCCTTTCCTTTTAATTCTCGAAAATATGGTAGTGGAAAGGCGTGGTTAAATCCAAAAATTATCGTGTGCCAAACCAAGCCTTTAAAAATTCAACAATTACTATGTAGGTAAATGAATACAATTATGGTAGTATGCACAATGTATGAATTTCTAATTCTTGGCTTGGTACAAGGGTGTATGCATAAAATCTACAAGGACTATCAAAATTTATTTCCCTTAAATTCTAAAACTTAAATCAGATAATGACAGCTCTGGTGCTCGATAATGGCAAGGTGTTTGGTGTTCTTTTGGTGTATTTTACTCTACTTTTGGCTTCAATTTATAGGCTGCAATTAACCAGCTGAAAAGTCCTTCATTCATGGCTATTCACTCCATCTAAATATCATTATTCCTCATTCATTATACTGTTACAAGCCTATAGAATTGTTTCACTTTATTTCTTTTTAATTCTCAAAAATATGGTTGTTGAAAGGCGTGGTTAAATACCATTATTCCTCCTTAATTGTGCTGTTACAAGTCTATAGAAATGTTTCACCTTCATTCCCTTTTAATTCTTGAAAATATGGGTGTTGAAAGGCGTGGTTAAATTCAACAATTATCTTGTGTCAAACTAAGCCTTTAAAATTTAAAAATGCAAGGTTTGGATGGTTGTTACGTGGCCGATAGAATGTGGTCAACACCACAATTACTATGAAGGTAAATGAATACAATCATGGTTGTTTGCACAATGTATCCATTTCTAACTCTTGGCTTGGTACAAGGGTGTATGCATAAAGGCTACAATGAACATCATAATTTATTTCCTTCAATTCTAAAACTTAAGATTTGCACTTGTGCTAAAGATATTACGATTCTGGTGCTTGAAGATGGCAGGGTGTTTGGTGTCGTTTTGGTGTGATTTTACTCTACCTTTTGCCATTTGTTTTAAGCTACAAATAACCAGCTGAAAGGTCAATCATTCATGGCTATTCACTCCATTTAAATACCATTACTCCTCATTCATTGTGCTGTTACAATTCTACATAATTGTTTCTAAAACATCTACTACTAAAATACTGCTATTTTTTGCAAGCTAATTTCGAATTGCTCATACACATGCATGCGAATGAAAACAGACCACCATACGTATAAAAATTTATTCAATCAATGAAAGAAAATACTGTAGTTAAATAAAAATATAAATATCAACAAATCCCTAGACTACTGATTTAAAAGAACTTCAATGCAATAAACAGAATCATGTCAAATCCTCAACATGTAAAAAGAAGTGAAACACAAAACTCAATGTATCTGTAGAACCCGTAAATTAGACTACGTATAAATCATGCATAATTCTAGTATTTTAAATTAAAATGATTTTATTGCATGAGTATTTAACTGCTTTTCTTTAAAGTTAATTATTTTATGCAGTAGTTTAAATTTTTATCTTTTCAGTTAATTCAGTGAGGCCGGACTGGAGTTGGAGTTTTGAGATAGAATTTAAGAATTAAGAAATCATTCCAAGAGTTTATTTTAGCTAGCTAATAAGTTGATTTAAGTTAAAAGGAGATTTAAGGAATTATTTAAGTAACTTGAGGTAAGTAGGAAATAAGTTCAATTAGGTTCCATAATTAAGGTGTTAATTCCTTAAATTATTTAAAAGATAGGTAAGGCTCTTAAGGTTTAAAAATTTACTAACTAAACAATATTTTTCCCTCCATTTAATTGTTCAATTTTCGGCCACCCCTTAGTTGAGTAAACAGTTACTTGCCAACTCACCTTTGACCATTTCCTTGTCATCCCTTAGCATGATAATTTTTTCATTTATTAATCACCCTTAATTAATTAATATTAGATCAATATCCCAGCCTTGTTTAGCATGTAGGATTCGGCCACACCCTATCCATTTTCCTCTCCAACAAAGCATTTTGATATCAAACAAATTCAAATTTCAAAAAGAGGTAGACTTGGTCTTGCCATCCCTCTTATATTACAACCCCTTCACCTCACTCTCCTAACCACCATTTCCTCTCCCCCGTCAACGAAATTGAGAGCATTTCAGAGTTTTAAATCGTGAGCCTCATAGCTAATAACAAGAGGAAAAATCGAGTAGCAAGCAAGAAAGAAAACGCTCCGTCTCCTCCGCGTCGCGTCGTTGCGTTTCGTTCGTTTTCTTTTCAAAACGAAACAAGGCATGTATATGTTCTTTGCTCTTCAATAAAGTTGTATTATGATTTTTAAACACTACATGATCATGATCTTTCATCCAAAACCGAAATACATGACAAAACATTTCGAAATCCAAGATGCAGATTTTCGGCCCTTCCTTGTGCTACTCACGGTTTACTTGTTTTTGGTGTTTCAGGTGGATGGCTCATGTCCAGGATCCCTAAGCTGCATTTAGACATGTACTAGGACATGTTAGGAACACATTTGTCCATTGGTTCTAGCCCCATACCCACTGGAATCAAGAAATGACAGCAACTTCCCCATGAGTGTCATATTGTGTTTGATTTTCTGTCATGTTGCTGTCAAGGGGAAGTGTCTGATCTTGGCTGCCCTAGGGGCCTATAGCCATGGTTAGAACACCTCCCTATCATGTCTAAGACGTGACCAAGTCGCCCTTTTGAGTCTTGGTCCATGGTTGCATCGGTTTTTAAATCGAAACACAAGGACAGCCCCTTCCCTTTTTGGCCCTTCTCATTTTACAGCAAGTGTGTTTCGGGTTTTGTGGAATGGTGTGGATCTTGGTTGGCCTATGGCCCTTAGCCACGGTTCACACCCTACCTCTGGATGTCTAGATCATGCCATGGTCAACCAAATGGCCACTGGAATGGTCCATGACAGCAAGAACCACGGCAACATCCCACGCGCAGAATTAGTGCTCGGTTGGGACGTATGGTTTGGTTTCTGGTGTGATTCGAATTTTGGCTGGCCTAGGGCCCTTAGCCATGGTTCAAATCATTCCTTATGATGTTGGTAAAAGGTTTTGGTCGGTGGTTCAAGCCCCAATGCCCATTAGCCTCGCAAACAACGCAAGGAAACCAAAGCACAGCTGCTGTATTTTTGTGACAGCAACTTGCTGCTTCGGTTCAGTGGCTCGTTTGAGTTCTTGGTTGGCTTTTAGCCTATGGCCTTGGACTAGACAGTGCCTCATCAAGTTGGGAAGGTCATGTTTTTGGCCGTTCGTTATTCGAATCATTTTTGAGGGCGTACGAGAAATTACGGCTCGTAAAGAGCGTTTCATGTTTTGGCCTCCATTCACCAAAATTTCGGCCCTTATAATTTTTGGAGCATTACTTCATCATTTTAAGTGTATTTTAATCATGACTAAATGAGGATTCGGTGTTGGTTCGAGTTGGCACGGAGTCATGATTAAATATGAGGTCGTTGGGTGTAATTGTCTCGTTTTTGGATTCAATTACAAAGTTTGGTCAAGAAAACCATTTGCATATTTTTCATGATAAATTTAGGTCGCAGCGAGCCTGGGAACGATCCAATCCATGTGGTAAAATAATACAGGATATTTCATTATGCCATTTAATTATATTACGTGCATAAAAATATAAAATATTCATTTTTGAGATTTATGCGATATTGCTTGTGGCCATTTCACTATCATGGGAGCTTTGTATTATCCGGTCGCCAGTTACCAGTCAGTTCAGTTCAGTTCCACCCAGTATACTGTGGCATTAGTCTTATCAGACGTTCATTATTTCACCCGGTCGCCAGTTACCGGTCAGTTCAGTTCAGTTCAGTGCAGGGGCCACTTGCGTAGACCATAATCTCAACAGAAAATTATTACATGTTATTTCATTACAGGGCTCCAAGGAGCAAACATTTTCACTATGATTTTCAGTCAGTTATGCACGTATTATAATTAATCATGACACGATATTTTACGTTATGCCTCATGACATAATATTTTTACTCTCATGCAAATTTTACTATATTATTTACTCGTTATTTACGATATATGCATGCTGAGTCTTTAGGCTCACTAGACTTGATTGTTGTAGGTGCTGATGATGTCGGGGCCGAGGGCGGGGACCAGTGAGCTAGCTTGGGTCGGCAGTAGTGGAACCCGAGGACCTCATTTACAGCATTTACCATTTTTTTATGCTCAAACATTTTATCTGTTGTTGCATTACTTTAAATAATTTCTTCCGCTGCAATTTTGAACATTAAACTTGATTTATCAGTTTATTTTGTGAATGAGGCATCTTAATTATTTTAAAAAGAAAATTTTAAATTTTTTCACAAATTTTCAAACATGAATTTTCGGGCCATTATAGTATCATCACTGACTCATAACATAAAGTGCGAAAATATACAAGATCCTCGCGTCATCGTGAGCACCCCCAGCTCCGCCTACTCAGTTTTCAGCGCCTCCAGTCTCAACTCATCGAGGTCACCTGCATCATTCACACCTAAAGAGTCTAAAGACTCAACACACCTGAATTATTATAACAAGTACATATACATAACATGCAACAGTGAAAAGTACTGTAATTAACATACATTTCATGATCTTAAAAGCATGAACTTAAACATACCATGTCAAAGTATAATGTGTCCATGACATATCTCATTATATCAACATATGCGTGTTCATTTTCTTTAATTGAATTTAGATCATTAGTTGTGACTTTCGTATCAGCGTTAATCGATAGATACATCTACGTAAAACTGTCGTACCCGACGACGGGGACATCAGCGACAGTATTACCCATCTCCTGAGCCTTGGCCTTACATGTTCTTATTCGTATTCGTATTAGTCACAACCAACTCTCATCCTTCAAAACATATCATCATATTCATCACTTATAAAAATCATGCATATATGTAAATTTCCTTAAAATCAAGCATGCAACGTATTTTTAGTATTTCCATAAAAATTCATGTTCATATTAACATATACGTTTTAAACATGCAATTTTGGTGATCAGTGCGTTGCCAGGACTACGAACTCGACTCAGGTGCAAAATGACCATTTTGCCCCTGAAAACACCTAATTTACCATTTTACCAATGGACTTTAAAATTTCGACCCGAAGCCAACCGAACTCCTTAAAACACCTCAAAACATATTATAATAATGTCTTGGACGTAAACTCGAACTCATGCAAGAACTTCTATAATTCGTTTTAAAACTTGGATCGGCGTCCTGGTTTTAACCCGAATCAACTCGAAACTCGACCAAACTATTTAAAACTTAAACCATGACTTGAACCTACATGACCAGCCCTTAAACCACTTGTTTCAGACCACCTAAGACCCTCGAAAACCCTCGACCAGCTGTTGGAAATTTCGGCCCTCCTCAAGATTCAAACCCTAGTGCACCTAGCCTCTCAAAACTCGACCCTATACCCGAACCAATGTGATCAGCCATTAACCAACTATTCTAGGATCAGGATCAAGCCGTGGACTCCCTGATGAACCAACCCTACTCACGCCTACAGACACATGCACGGGGATTGGTCGGTCTCACCAAGAAGTGACCCGACTAGCCCTTTAACCTTCACGTTGCCTCTACCCTTGTGTCCAGTTTCTCACGGCCCCTTCCCAGCCTTGTCACGCACCCACCAGGGTCTGAACCACGGCCGAAACTGAGGCATGCACTACTGCTCCCATCCCTTTCACCCAATCTATCCATATCGAGCCCTAACCCTCGACCAACCCCTCGGCCTTTGCATGTTTCGGTCCCCAAATCCAATTTTCCTCCTAGACGTCTTCCAACATGATGAACACCGCCCCTAAACTGATATTTAGCAGTCCCCTTACACACACAAGCAAGAAATCGTGAGCCTCATGAAAAAAATATGCATGCTTTTGTTTCAAAATCGTGTAAAACCAACTCACAATGATAAATTTGATGTTTCTTACGCAAAAACATACAAATACACATATAATGATGTGTATGATGAGAAAAACTGGATTTTGAGCGTGCCTTTGCGTTTATACGCTAGAAACCTTAGAGACTTTCGTGTAGAACTTGCACCGTAGAGGCGGGGAAGGATTTCTTTGCAAACTTGGGAGAATTTTCGAAGGATGCTGCTGTAGTTTTTCGAAAATTGCTGCTGTTGCTGCAAGGTGTGGGGCGGCCAAAGTGTAGGGAGATTAGGTTAGGGTTTGGGTGTAGGGTTTTAATAAAATAATTAGTGCTAATGAGCCCTTAATTAAAAATAAAGAGATTAAAATGATTTTAGGCCCATTAAGCAATAAAATTACCCCATAAGCCCAAAAACACTCCCGAAAAATATATCGTTTAGGTACGTTTTTGAAAATATTGTCTGATCCCTCAAAAAGTTCCCCGACTTGCTAAATTTTGTGTACCAGTTTAAAATATGACCTGACGAGTAAAAATAGCCCACCAAGATCCATTTTCAAAAATCGTAATTAATTACACCATATATGAAATAATTAAAAATAATTATTTAATAAAAATATTTTTCCTTACTATCCCCGGTCTTCATTCTCGTTCGAGCGGGAAGTACCACTAAAAGCCTTAATGCATGAAACCTTAATAAACCATGAAATAAAACACATATACATGCAATAATCATGCATTTAAAGTTTTAAAATAATTAAACATATATTTTAGTAAAATCATAAATTGGATGCAATTAGGTTACGTAGTTCGAATTTTCTATACCATACAATTTCACTTTCCTTCTCTTTTACTTCTAAAAACTATGGCTATTGAAATGCGTGGTTAGATTCAACAATTATCTTGTGCCAAACTAAGCTGTTGGGGATCGATAAGGATTTTAAAGGGGGGTGAATAAACTATTTCCTTTGTTTGACGATTTTGCAAATGGTACTAGAATCCTGTTAGAGATTATAGCTGGTCTTGTTTGAATGTAAATCCAGCAGATCACAATAAGTGCGGAAACGATCCAATGGAGTACGATGAAAAATAATAAAACAATAGGCAGTAGAACAGTGGTTGTTTCTGGAAGTTCGAAGATAAAGTTTTCTACGTCGCCCCTTCTTCTGTTTCCAGAAGGTATCACTAAAAGAGTTTGGATATTATATTATAACACTTGTACACACCCACTTCAGCAGGGCTTATCCTTAGCCTACTGAAACTCTTAGTTACAAAACTCAATAAAACGACTACAACAATGTTCTGGAAAAGATTCTTTTCCAGTTTACAAACTCTTCTCAATGATATAGTAAAGTTTTTAGCTTGAAGAGGTTTTCGAGACAGAAACAGCATAAAGTGATCTCAGAAGATCGGATATGGATAATAAAGCATGTGCTGCTTTTCTGTATGTTGAGCTAGAAGATAAGTAGTTGATGAAAGCTCAAAACTCACGTTGGAATAATCATTGCGTTGATAATAATAATTACGTTGTTTTCTATAAAGGATTGACCTCTATATATATAGAAAACTTGAGTCCAACATAAACAAAACGGCTTCTTTTGACTTCTTATAGAATCAGCTTTATCACTTAAAAAAGAGGGTCCTGCAGAAAGCTTTCAGAATAATCAGTCTTTGCTTTATACCAAAACTGGTAAGGCGTATTAAATAACTTTGTACATTATTAATGGTTCAATTAATGCTAGTACTAGGTAAAGTAACGGTAGCATTTAAGATTGTAACGATCAAGTAAAAGACGTTAAGTTACTTCTGCTTAAGCTAAGTTCTGCTTATAAAGCTAAGTTCTGCTTCTGGTTTTTCTAAGCTGATAAGTACTCGAAGAGTTCTGCTTTTGTTAACGCGATACGAGAGCTTCTGCTTTTATATAGTCTTCTGGTTTTAGCTATCGTGACCTACTGGTTTTGACTCTCGTCACCACAATTAAGTCTAACAATTTCCCTCTTTGCGGTGATGCCAAAACCTAGATGTTAGTATTGATGAATATGAAAGCAGATAGCAAATAAGATAATCGATAAACAAACTAACAGTAAAACAGAGTTCAAAATAATTTAATCATCAGTTTCAATGTCTCTTAACATTGTTTCCTCATCCTGAGGATCTTTGTTTCTGAAGGAGGATTCTGCATGTTGTCTTCCAGATCTGCCTTCTTCTCTGCCTTCTGCTTCCCCCTTTTTGGCATCATTGGCTTAAACACGAGTGAGTAAGTCATCCACTCGGTCAGTAAGAGTAAGAATGTCATTATTCAGAATCTCCAGAAATGGTCCTTGATTCGAAACTCGTTCATTTAGATCAAGAATATATTGAGATTGAGACTCAATCTTGGCATCAATAGTTACAAGTTTTGAGTCCGAGGCTTCTACTTTGGTGGAGACTTATTGAATAGCCGAATCATGATCAGAGACAGTTTTAATGATGTCAGAATGACCAAGCAAGATGCTGGCGTGACTTGAGACAACATTTTGTCTGAAAAGGCTGGTTTTGACATGCAATTTGGCCGATGATTCTGCCGTGCGAGTGACTTTTTTTGAGATGCTGTCACGGAAGAATTTGGTGGCACTAACCTCACTAGCACGTTCAAAAGACAACTGTTTAACAATCTCTAAAGATTATCAAGATTTCTCCTCAGAATATCTATCTCGAATTCAAGATCAAATGTTGCTTCTGTTGGGGAAGGTGTTCTTTCGAGCATACGATGTCTGATCTCTTCAAGTTGAGCATTATGAGCAGGGGATCTTGAGGGAGGGAGAATCAAAGCAGTAGAAGGGGCATCTTCTGGTTGAGAAGTAGAAGGAGCAGTATTCAGTTCTGCAGAAGTGCCTCCAGTAGTAGTTGGTTCAGGAGCTGCACTCTCATATGGTTGGGCAGCTTCTGTGGCTTCCAGTTGCTCAGCGGCTGGAATAGATTCAGATTGAACATTCAAAATAGCTTCCATTTCCGCTTGATGTTCAGCAGAGAATACCTCCAGATTCGGCAGTGATGGAGATGGGGTAGCATCTGATTCTGCCATGGGTTGGTCTACTGGTCGAGCTTCTGGTTGGACCACATCATCAGCCTGAACTGCTTCTAGTGCAGTAGAGACAGTAAGAGCAATAGATTGAATGACTTCATCAACTGAAGCCAATTCTCGAATAGAGACAAGTGATGAAGATTGAGTAGGCTGCTTCTGGGATGCAGGAGTACTGGAAACCTTAGCTTCTGAGGAGCTATATTCCTTTCCTCAACTGGCTCATTCTGAATAAAGTCTGGGATGAAGCCTACCTGATACTGTACAGGCTCTCCAAAGGCCTGTTCTTGAGCAAAAAGTTGCTCATTCATCAATTTCAGTCTATTGGTCAAAATTTGGATGACATTCTGATCCTGAGCAGCGGTGGGAAACATAGAGTCAAAATTAGACTTAAGAGTATTTAAAACAGTTTCCAGCTTCTGACCCTTATGCTGCTCAAGAATTAAGCTTCGACTGCTCATTGCTTCAATCACATTGTCAGTCTTGGCAAAATAAAAAACCTTCTTTTCATTCTTTACAATTTTTTCATATGCACCTAGTGTTTTGAAATATGTTATTGGATGGAAAACTCGAACCTTATGACAATCATCAAAGAAAATCATGCCTTCACTGGCAGATTTCTCAATCTTCTCCATGTGAAGATCAATACCAGTTAAAACGGATGACTTGGTGCCAAGAGATTGTGGTTCTGCAACAAGTTTACCCTTGCCTTTATCTGAAGAGGAGGCAGGCAGTACGGGTCTAAAGGTAGAAGACCCTGCAGTAGATTCTCGAATAACGACTCCAGACGAGGGTCTGAAAATCGGAACAGAAGTAGAGGTGGTGGCAGTAGATGTGACTGTTGGTTTGGAGACTGGGACAGATTCTGGTTGGGATGAGGTGGCTTCTGGAAACACTTGTTTCAAAGGGACAATGTCTAAATCAGCAACGGCTGCATTTTTCTTGAGGCGGAGAACTGTGCTAGCTTTCTTCTTGCTAGGGGTGGCAGGGAGTGATGCTTTGATTGGAGTAGCAGACTCCTCAGATACTGTTTTATCCGAATCAGTGGAGACAACCACTCTTTTTCTCTTGATTTTCTTTTGAGGCACTTGAGCCTCAGTCTGAGCATCGCCAACCTCTTTCTTCAGAGCAACAAACTCGGCCACAGTGGGCTTTGGCCTCAAAGCATGTACATTGGCAGCATCGATCATTGTTACAAAAGAAGCATCATGTTCACAAGTGTGAGAAAAACCAGCATCCTTTAACATCGTGCTGATATGAACAGCAAAACAGGTAGCTTTCCTCACATCCATATCCATCATGATTCTGAACAAGAATCGACTCCAATCCACCTTAAAGTCAGAAGTGATAGCTACCATCACTTGTACCTTCTCCTTGGTCAGCTTATCAAACGTACCAGCTTTGACCAGAAGTGCCTTTGCCACGATATCGGCAAGCACTTGATATTCCATTTTCAGAAGCTTCTTGAAGCAAGAGGGAGAGAGTTCCTCTCCAGAAGCTGAGAAGGAGGTAAGAGCAGTGGACATCTCCTCCTTTGAAATATCAGAAAAGTCAGAGATACCTGATCATGGAAGAAAGAAAGTCAATCCAAATAGTGTAGCATCAATGGAGATGGATGCACCTCCCAGGGAGTAAATGATTTCCCATCCTCGACAGTTGCTTTCGCATAGAAGTCCAGAAGTGTAGTCTTGTATATGATAGCAGGTGCTTCCAGAAGTCTTCTAAGACCAGATTTTTCAATTGCTTTGAATATCTTAACAAGATTCTCGTCTTTGATAGTCAGAACCGATGCAAAGTTGACTTGATAAGCATTTAGAGTGTAAGCTCTAGCCATTTCTGCAAACAAAAAGAATTTGAAGTAGATTCTGTAGTAGATGAATGCGAGAGAAAGCAGTAGCTAGTAAGCAAAAGTCTGAAATCATAAAAGGTGAAATGAGATCGAAAAGGGGGAAAATATTCAAAATGTACATCCGTCAGATAAACATTAGGACACGTGTCAGTATGTTTGCGGTTGAGTTTTTGAAAAGTTAAATTGAGAGTGTCAGGTACGCCAAAATTTTAAAATATACTAAAATAGGCGGGATGTCCAATCGGTTACTGTAGAAAATCAGAAGAGGATTTGTCGTCTTATGATAATATCTACTGGAAGTCATAAAGTACTGAAATATATCCAGCACTTTTATAAAGACCAGTAGACACATTGTTTTATCGAAAAGACAAATCTTCTTCTGATTATGACATGGCACGGAAATATCGTTCACAATAAAATTATTCCCCCTGAATAAATGCAAATAATAAATAAATATTAAAAGCGAATATTCGACATCCAAAGGAAAGACAGATGACTCTTGATATTCGTGCATGAGATGAACATTCAAGTGACTCTTTAGCTTCCCTGAGGCTTAATATAAATACCTGCACACACACAAACTAAGTAATTTACACATTTATCAAATCAAATCAAATGGATGGTGCAAGCATTCTCTCGGAGTCTTTTCCAGAGGCAGATTCAGCAGATGGGATTCAAAGGCGACTACCAACTTCTCGTAAAGTGATGTTTGAAGACATCCTTTTCCAAGAGATGAAGACTTGGAAGAAATTCCTTGACCTGTAATCTGAATAATCAGTTAGATTGTTCTAAATTATGTTAGAATAAGTTGTGGAATAATCCCTTTTAGCAACCACGATCATTCGAAAAGAGGGGGGTTATTCCATAGTTTTAGAAGGACTGAGCTGCGGAATCATCCCTTTCACAAACCATGATCATGTGAAAAAAGGGGGTGATTCCAGTAGCTCCTAGTTAGGTTCCTGCTCAGAGTCTTAGTACTGCTGATATCAACAAATGTAATAGCTTAGGCAATGTAACGCATCTGATTTATGAATGAAATATTCTATTTTATCATATCTCTTGTTTATCTACTGCCTTTACTTACTGCATAAAAGAAAACAGAAGATAGCAAACAGTAATTAAGACAAATCAATTAAACCGAGAACATTACGAAAATAAGAAAACTTATTCTCTTGTAAAGGTTTAGTAAAGATATATGTTGCTTTCTAATAAGTAGGAACATATTCCAGACGAATGTCTTTCTTCTGCACATGATCTCTAATAAAATGATGTCTGATGTCAATGTGCTTCGTTCTGGAATGAAGTACTGGATTATGCGTAATTGCAATAGAACTGGCATTGTCACAGAATATAGGTGATTCAGAGGCTTGAACTCCATAGTCTTTAAATTGTTGTTGCATCCACAGTATTTGAGAGCAGCAGCTTCCAGCAGTAAGGTATTCTGCTTCTGCAGTAGACATAGCTATGGAAGTCTGCTTTTTGCTGAACCAGGAGATCAACCTATCACCAAAAAATTGACAAAAACCACTAGTGCTTTTTTTATCCAATTTACAACCTGCATAATCAGCATCTGAATATCCAATAAGATTGAAAGAAGAATCATTGGATACCATAGGCCGACATTTTGAGTACCCTTTAAGTATTTCAGAATACGTTTAGCAACAATGTAATGTGATTGCTTAGGGTTAGATTGAAATCTTTCACAAATAAAAACAACAAACATAATATTAGTTCTGCTGGCAGTAAGATATAACAATGAACCAATTACAACACGATACTGAGTTACCTCTGCTGAAATTCCATTTTCATCCTTATCAAGTTTAGTAGATGAGCTCATTGGAGTGGAAATAGCAGAGCATGTTTCCTATGCCAAACATTTTCAGTAGTTCCTTAGTATACTTAGCCTGATTTATGAAGATTCCAGTATCAAGTTGCTTAATCTGCAGTCCTAAGAAGAATGTCAATTCTCCCATCATGCTTATTTCAAATTGTTCCTGCATTAATTTAGAAAACTTTGCACATAATTTGGGGTTAATTGACCCAAAGATAATGTCAACATAAATCTGTACTAATAAAATATGTTTATTCTTAACTAAAGTGAACAAATTCTTGTCTACTGTGACGATTGTAAAGTTATGATTGACAAGAAATTGTTAGAGCGTGTCATACCAAGCTTGAGGTGCCTGTTTTAAATCATACAGGGCTTTGTGTAATTTAAATACATGATGCGGCAAGAAATGATCAATAAAACCTGGAGGTTGTTCAACGTAGACCTCTTCTTGCAGTAGACCATTTAGAAAGGCACTTTTTACGTCCATCTGATAAACTTTGAAGTTCTTGAAAGCAGCAAAGGCTAAGAATATTCTGATGGTTTCAAGCCGTGCTACAGGTTTATATGTCTCATCATAGTCTATTCCTTCTTCTTGTCTGAAACCTTGAGCCACCAGTCTTGCTTTATTTCTGACAACAGTACCTTCTTCATTTAGCTTGTTTCTAAATACCCACCGGGTTCCAATAACAGCTTGATGAGATGGTCTAGGTACAAGAAACCAAACTTCATTTCTTTTAAATTGATTCAGCTCTTCTTGCATAACTTCAATCCAATTGGAATCCAGAAGAGCTTCTTCAATCTTCTTTGGTTCATCCTGAGAGATAAAAGCAGCATGCATATATTCATTAATCATTTGCCTTCTGGTTCTTAATGGAGCTGCTGGATTACCAATGACCAAAGATTTTCTCCAAACAAAAGGTTTTAAAGAAATTTCTCCCTAGTTTGATGGATTCGGATCATGCTCAGCTAAAGCAATAGCAGGTTCTGGAATGTCAACTTTTGGTTCTGGTATATCCTATGTCTGAACAACTGGTTCTACCAGAGGAATGTCTGGTTCTGGATTTTGAGCATCTTTGACGCTATGTTTTGCATCATCTTCACTATCTAGTTCCAGATGAATCATGTCTAATCTGTTACTTAGATTTGGCACGTTAGAAATTCCAGGAGCACTGCTATCTTCATCAAAAACAACATGAATAGATTATTCAACATTAAGAGTTCTATTATTGAAAATTCTGAATGCTTTTCTTACTGCTGAATATCCAAGAAATAATCCAGCATCTGATTTTGAATCAAATGCAGACAAATGATTTTTACCATTATTGTGCACAAAGCATTTGCAACCAAATACATGAAAATAAGATACATTAGGCTTACTTCCTTTTCATATCTCATATAGAGTCTGATTCAGCCTTTTGTTGATCATGGTTCTGTTTTGTGTGAAACACGCTGTATAGATTGCTTCTGCCCAGAAGCGCTGATAGATGTTCGCATCTGCTAGCATTGTTCTAGCATCTTCTTTAAGAGTTCTGTTTCTCCTTTCAGCTACTTCATTTTGTTGAGACGTTCTGGCAGCTGAATATTCATGATGAATGCCATATTCACCTAAATATAACTCAAGAATCTTGTTAGTAAATTCAGTGCCCCGATCACTTCTGATTTTAATGACAGAAACTGATTTTTCATTTTGAATCTTTTTCAGAAGCTTGATCAGGAGGCTACTGGTTTGATCTTTTCTATTAAGAAATATCACCCAAGTAAATCTAGAAAAGTCATCAATAACAACAAGTGTATACTTCATTCCCCCTAAGCTCATTATAGGTATTGGACCAAATAAATCCATATGCAATAATTCTAAACATCTTGAAGTTGATTTACTACCTTTATTTTTGAAGCTAGATCTTACTTGTTTACCAAGTTGACATGCAGAACTATACATGATTCTTAACGAAGTTAATATCAGGTAAACCCTCAACTATGTTCTGCTTCTTGAGATAATTAATTAACTTGAAGTTTAGGTGATTCAGTCTCTTGTGCCATAGCCAATGTTTATCGTTAAAGGAGGCAACTAAACATGTAGGAATATTAACATGATCTATGTTCCATGATATTTTGTAAGTGTTGCCTTCTCTTTTTTCTGTTAATAGAGTAAACTCATCAACATCTTTAACTGTGCATGTGTGCTTCTAAAAAGCTACAAAGTAACCATTATCACACAGTTGACTAATGCTAATCAAATTGTAACAGAGATTTTCAACCAAGAGCACGTCATTTATAGTAATGTTATCATGGATAATCTTACTATTGCCCACGGTTTTACCTTTTGAGTTGTCCCCAAAAGTTATCTTTGGTCTAGTACAGCTCATTATTTCTGAGAGTAGACTCTTTTGTCCGGTTATATGTCTGGAACATCTACTGTCCAGATACCATGTGGAGCTGCTGATCTTGGCTTTCCTCTCATGTTCCTGCAAGCATAAGTTTTAGTAACTGGTACCCAATCTATTTGGGTTCGAGCCTTATCAGTCCTTTAGGAACCCACATTTGTACAATTTTAGGTGACCTTGTACTTCGGGTATCCACAGATGTGTGTGCAACAGAAGGTCTGTTATCTCTAACAGAATGCATCTTAGAATGTTGTTCTTCCTTTCTGTTTTTGTTGTCTGGTCTGTATTTCTTCTGAACAGGTCTAAAATTATAGTACTGGTTGTTTCTAAACTGAGGGTTGTCCTCCTGAGTTAAATCCCCTTCTGGATCCATAACTCTGTTGGACTCTTCCCTTAGGTTCAACATAACTAGACCATAATGTTTTCTTCTGTTTGTCTGATCCAAAAACCTTTCAACTCGAACAGTTGGTACTACTGGTTCATATACCACACTGTATTTTACAAAATGAATGTATTTCCCTTTGTTTGTTTCCAGTTCTGGCTTAGTAATTGTTTCAGAAGTGCTTTCACTATTGTTGAATCCGAGACCACTCCTGTCTCCAGATTGCTTATGCAATTCTTGCATCTTCTCTAATGAAACAGAAGACTTGTTCCATGCATTTACCAGAACTGATAGCTTCTGATTCTCAGATCTCATAGCTGGTAATCTGCATTTACTCTATCATTCTCAGTCTTCAACTTACTTATCTCAACTTTTAGATTACTACAGCTGTTTTCTTACAAGCAAGTAAACTTACTGATTTGATCTCTAAAGTTTTGATTTTCAGTTTTAACTTCCTCGAATGATTGAGAGAGTCTTGAGTACTCTTCTACCATGTCATGCAGTGCTTTAACCAAATCAGTTCGTGTAAATTCATTAGAGTCATAGTCAAATAACTCTCCGGATGTCGAGGTTGATTCAGTGTTTGCCATGAGACATTTGATCTCTTCTGCATCGCTATCACTGGAATGACTTTCTGAGTCAGAAGACTCAGAACTAGAATCCGCCCATTTTGACTTGCTTTCTTCTACAATCATCGCTTTGCGGTCTCTTCTGGATTTCTTGTCATTCCTCTTGTATTCCTTTTTCTTTTGATCATCCTGCTTTAGTTTTGGGCAATCAGCAATGAAATGCTTGACTTTTCCATAGTTGAGAAACGCCATGTCACCAGGTGGTGAATCCTTCTTAAAGTTTCGGTTAGGACACTGGTAAGCTTGATGATTCTTATTCATGAATCTGGAAAACTTCTTCACAAATAGAGATATTGCATCGTTGCTGATCTGTTCAGCAGTCTTTTCATATGTGCTTTCAATGGCAATAGCAGGTGATGCACTTAGAACAACTGCAGTAGTAGCAGTAGCAGTAGCAGTAAGAGCCTTGGTAGGTGGATTTGATGAGGGCTCTTCTCCACTTCTCACTACGAGTTCAAACTCATGGGCTTTTAAGTCTGCAAACAAGTCGTATAGTTCTAACTTGTTCAGATCTTTAGATACTCTCATAGCCATAGTTTTTACATCTCATTCTCTGGGTAAAGCTCTCATAACTTTGAGTGTTATTTCTCTGTTGCCATATTCTTTCCCCAGAGCTGCTACATCATTAACTAAGCTGCTGAAACGTTCATCAAACTCATTCAGAGTTTCTCCAACTTTCATTTGAGATTTTCAAATTTCTGCATTGCTACAGACAACTTATTCTTCTTTGTCTGTTCATTTTCTTCACAGATTTGGATGAGTCTTTCCCAAATTTTTTTTGCAGTAGAACACATCTTGATCTTGCTGAAGGTGTTCTTATCAAGTGTTTTGTAGAGTATGTCCTTCGCAACATTGTCTAGATTGGCTTTCTTTTTGTTCTCGCCAGTCCATTCATTTCTGTGCTTCTCAACCATTTGTGGTGCATCCTCAGTAACAGCAATAACTGTATTTGGCTTTAAAATTTTCACTGAACCATCTGTGATGACAAACCACATGTCATCGTCTTGAGCTGCAAGATGAGCTTGCATCCGGATCTTCCAGTCATCGAAATATTCTTTTGAAAACATGGGTACTTTGCTGAAGTGTGCCATATCTGTTGTAAATATTTAAAACAATAAAAATCTGCTCTGATACCACTTGTTGGGGATCGATAAAGAGTTTAGAGGGGGTAAATAAACTCTTTCCTTTGTTTGACGATTTTGTAAAGGGTGCTAGAATCCTGTTAGAGATTATAGCTGGTCTTGTTCGAATGTAAATCCAGCAGATCACAATAAGTGCGGAAACGATCCAATGGAGTACGATGAGAAATAATAAAACAATAGGCAGTAGAACAGTGGTTATTTCTGGAAGTTCGAAGATAAAATCATCTACGTCTCCCATTCTTCTGTCTCCAGAAGGTATCACTAAAAGACTTTGGATATTACAGTACAACACTTGTACACACCCACTTCAGCAGGACTTACTCTTAGCCTACTGAAACTCTTAGTTACACAACTCAATAAAACGACTACAACAAAGTTCTGGAAAATACTCTTTTCCAGTTTACAAACTCTTCTCAATGATATAGTAAAGTTTTTAGCTTGAAGAGGTTTTCGAGACAGAAACAACACAAAGTGATCTCAGAATATCGGATATGGATAATAAAGCGTGTGCTGCTTTTCTGTATGTTGAGCTAGAAGATAAATATTTGATGAAAGCTCAAAACTCACGTTGGAATAATCGTTGCGTTGATAATGATAATAACATTGTTTTCTATAAAGGATTGACCTCTATATATATAGAAAACTTGAGTCCAACATAAACAAAACGGTCTCTTTTGACTTCTGATAGAATCAGCTTTATCACCTAAAAAAGAGGGTCCTGCAGAAAACTTTCAGAATAATCAGTCTTTGCTTTATACCAAAACTGGTAAGGCGTATTAAATAACTTTGTACAAAATTAATGGTGCAATTAATGCTAGTACTAGGTAAAGTAACGATAACATTTAAGATTGTAACGATAAAGTAAAAGACGTTAAGTTACTTCTGCTTAAGCTAAGTTCTGCTTATAAAGCTACGTTCTGCTTATGGTTTTTCTAAGCTGATAAGTACTCGAAGAGTACTGCTTTTGTTAACGCGATACGAGAGCTTCTGCTTTTATATAGTCTCCTAGTTTTAGCTATCGTGACCTACTGGTTTTGACTCTCATCACCACAATTAAGTCTACCATAAGCCTTTAAAATTTAAAAATGCAAGGTTCGGATGGTTGTTGCATGGCCAATAAAATGTGGTCAATACCACAATTACTATGAAGGTAAATGAATACAATCATGGTTGTTTGCACAATGTATTCATTTCTAACTCTTGGCTTGGTACAAGGGTGTATGCATAAAGGCTACAATGAATATCATAATTTATTTCCCTTAAATTCTAAAACTTAAATAAAATTTGCCCTTTTGCTAAAAAAATTACAGCTCTGGTGCTTGAGAATATCAGGGTGTTTGATGTGATTTTGGTGTGATTTTACTCTAATTTTGGCCACTATTTATAGGCTGTAAATAACCAGTTGAAATGTCATTCATTCATGGCTATTCACTTCATTTAAATACCATTATTCCTCTTTCATTGTGTTGTTACAAGTCTATAGAATTGTATCACCTTCCTTTCCTTTTAATTCTCGAAAATATGGCTATTGAAATAATTGGTTAGATTCAAAAATATTGTGCCAAAGTAAGCCTTTAAAATGTAAAAATGCATGGCTTGGATAGTTGTTGCATTGCCAATAGAATGTGGTCAACACCACAATTACTATGAAGGTATAAATGAATACAATTATGGTTGTTTGCACAATGTATCCATTTATAATTTTTGGCTTGGTACAACGGTTTATTTTATCCTACCCATGTGGGCATTGCCCCCATGATAGGATGGATGGCCAAGATTTGTCCATGCATATATAGAACCCACTTTTTTTTTTTTGAAATTGTATGTGTGGCAAGATCTTACCCGTTGAAATGAAGTGATGGTAGTGCCCACATAGATAAGATCTCATTAACCTGGTACAACGATGTATGCATAAAAGCTGTGATAAATATCAGATTTTATTTAACATAAATTCTAAAACCTGAATCAGATCTGCACTTGTGCTAAAAAATGACATCTCTGGTGCTTGAATGGCAGGGTGTTTGGTGTTGTTTTATGTGATTTTACTCTACCTTTGGATACTATTAATAGACTGCAAATAACCAGCTGAAAGGTCCTTCATTCATGGTTATTGACTCCATTTAAATACCATTATTCCTCATTCATTTGCTGTTACAAGTCTATAGAATTGTTTCACCTTTCTTACCTTTTAATTCTCGAAAATATGGCTGTTGAAAGGTATGGTTACATTCAACGTAAGGCTTGGATTGTTTTTGCATGTTAACAATTATGTTGTGCCAGCCTTTAAAAATTAAAAATGTAAGGCTTGGATTGTTTTTGCATGGCCGATAGAATGTGGTCAACACCACAATTACTATGAAGGTAAATGAATACAATTATGGTTGTTCGTATAATGTATTCATTTCTAACTCTTAGCTTGGTACAAGGGTTTTATGCATAAAAACTGCAATGAACATCATGATATATTTCCATTAAATTCTAAAACTTAAATCAGATTTGCGCTTTGTCTTCATATGGAGAAAAAATCTCGAATTAGGTATGCATGTTGATTAAAATTTCGGGTCTTCACAAAAACTTTGGGCGCTCTAAACTATTGATATTATGTAAATAGTTACAAAACTAATTTTGTTAATAAAATATATAAAAGGCAAACTTGATTAATGATAAACACTTAGAAGACTAATTTTAACATTCAATTATTTTTCTACTTTAAGCACCAATACTTCGATATATAAATTATTATTGATATAATTAGAGCGCCAAAAAATATAAGCCCTAAAATTTGTAAAGGTCCTTTTTTCTATCATAGGTTTGAGCCCAAGAATCCCAATTCTGCGGCCAAATCATTCCCACCCTCCTCAACACCTACTGCCCCAATTTCACCTATCCCTTCACTTATCAAATCCTCCCAAAATGCTTCATCAATTGGCTTGTAATCCCCTTTTTCCAAATATTTTCCCTCCACGTTCAGTTGAGGTTTTTGCATACTCAAGGCCAGTTTCTCAAGCTCCAAATCACCAAATCTTGGAACTTCATGACGGCTATAGTACTCCTGAGGTTCTTGCTTAACATAGAACTCCCCATCCCCAAATTTCTCAATTCCAACATCATTTTTGTGTGCGTTTTCTTCACTTTCCCGGCCTAATTCTCGAAATCCAATTGTGGCCAAACTTGCTTTTTCCCCTTCCTGGAACACTACTTGTTCAGCCCCAACATTTTTTGAGACATGCACTGGTACTCTTCTTCTCTTTTTGTTGCTTATTACTTCTTCAAGCTCTTTCTTCTCGTCTTTTACTCGCATTATTTGTTGCAAGAAAGTGGGGTTTTGTGTAGCTTTAACCAAGAAACTCACAAATTTTTTTTGCTTAATTTCTGCCCCTGTAAGCCTTTGTTCCATTGTTTTAAGACATAACAAAGCGGTTTGTTGTTGCTGCCTAAGTTTCACTAATTCCGTCACCAGAACTTTCTTGTCGCGCCTCAAACGATCAGTTTCTGCAACTAATCCAAGACTTCCAACCGCCACGCACGAATCTAGACTTTGATTCGATGTTAGAGAACTCGAATATTGTGTCTTTCTTCTTATGATGTTTTTTAGAAGATGCCTTTGTCCCCTTAAAAACCCTTCATTCGCAAACTCCCACCTGTCTGGATCAACCTTCCTGAACCCCTGAAAAATCACGTTTCTTCATAGTCATTCTTCACAATAATATTTGCGAAAATCATATTTTTTAGTAAAAAATGCAGAATTTGCTATCCATTAAACACAATTTAACTAAAACGCTCTACACTTAGAAATAATTCATGGGAAGAGATTAGGGAGTCTTCGCAATAGATTACACTTTTAAAGAAATGATTAAATTTAAAGATTACGAAGACGTGTGAAAAAATCAAAAGTGAATGGTGTGTTTGGAAACAAAAATGAAAAGCTGAAAATTAGAAGTGAGTAGTATTGGAAAAATAATTGATTCTAATACACTTTTTACTATAATCACTTTTGTAAAAGCAAAATCAGCATCCTTCCAATTTTTAGATTTCAATTAAACTAAGAAGAAGCTAACCCAAAATCTGGATTTAAGAAAAACACAAAATTGATTTTTGCAGCCAAAAGCCAATAATCATTATTTTTTAGTTGTTGCAAACACTCTCTTAATGTTGAATTTAGATTAATGGATTTCGAATCAAGAGATTTCAAATACATAATATCAAATTCATTTATTTATTTGGACAAATCAATTTGACAGTGAATTTCAAATCTCAAATTATTATTTTTCGACTGCGTTAAATTTCAAATTCATCCCAAAATAGAGTCATTCGAATCCTCGATCTCTTCAATACTCCCTCAAAACCAAATCTTTCAATTCAAATGCAAGATTTTAGCAATGAGTGTCGACTTGTTAGATACTAGTAGAGCTTAATCATTCTTAAGAACTTGAGTCACGGAAAATTATATTGACTCCCTAAAAAAATTACATTGACACAATAAAATCGGCACACAAAATTTGAAGTTAAACAAATATAAAGAACCCATTTAAATTATGAGTAGATCTCTTTTGAGATGGTCTCACGATTTTTTGTTCAGTGAAACGAGTCAACTCTGCACATATTTACAATAAAAGTAATATTTTTGACATAAAAAGTAATAATTTTCTTGGATGATTCAAATAAAAAGATTTGTTTCACAAAATTAACCCACGAAACCGAGTTTTTGTGTTAAATCATATACCAGAGGGTTAATTGCATTTGAACGAAAGAATTGATGTGAAATGAAGACGTTCGAAAATATTTATAAATTTGTTATAGAGGGAATTTGAAATTTACTTTATTTTATCTTACTCTTTTAAATCATGGATCATCTTTCCAAATTCATCAATACAAACGGAAGAAAAGATTTTTCAAGCTAGTTTCTAGCTCTAGCTTCAATGTCACATACAGTAGTTATCTAATGAACCTCTTCGTACTATATGGATCGAACTTATGCTAAATTAGAGGAACTAAATTATTTTTCTTTTCCTCCACTAAATAAAAAAAAGTGAGAAATTCAAAACCATCTTAAACAAATTGAGAAAAAAAATTTAAGAATATTACTCACATAAGAATTAAGCTGCCTCACAAAACTTGAGAAATTATTGTGCTTGAAGTATTTTGGAAGAATATTGGTTGCAAATTTTTGAGGATCCCAAACAACGAAACTATTGTTTCCACGACTCCACGAAACGAACTCATCTGTACTTGGATCTTCAACAAAATCATAAGTTTTGCTGAGAAATGGCGGAGGACCAGTCTCTTGCAAAGCCTCCAATGGCCGAGGAATCAGTTCCTCGCTATCCCAGTACTCTAATGAGCTTGCTCCTACATACTCCTCCTTCACAAAATCTATTGAAAAAATCATAATCTTTTGAGGAATTTTTTACATAACAAGATCGGTAATCAAATTTTTTGACAAAAAGCTAGCCCTTCTTTCTGGGAATTTTTTTTTTTTTTTGGGGGTCTAATCTTGAAGATAAATAGGGTTTCCACTGAAGATTATCAAGAATACTAAATCAAACTACATGAAACAATACGAAAAGATGAAAAAAGATCTCTTTTTTCTTTGATATTTCTTTCCAAGAAAATTGAAGGGACCAATACACTTGCAGATCTAAGAAAAGATTTGCTGAATAAAAATGTTTAAAGAAAACAATTAACAGCCGGTGAAAGATGGGAAATGAAGGGGGGCCTAAGCTAGGTTTCAGTGAAGATGGAGAAAATAATTAAATATAAAAATAATAGTGTGTGAATTATTTAATGGCAACATGCATTACTTTATGTTATTAATCCAAGTCGTGTTGGAAACTTTGAATAAATGAAATTTTTAATTAAGTAATTATGATGTAAAATCTGTTTTTTGTCAAAAAAAAAAATGTAAAAATTCTTGTTTTAATCGGTTTTTTTGTATATTATAAATTTTATGTACTTGAGTTCATATATTTATTAAACTAGGTAAAGACACGTGCGACGCACGTGAATATACATTTCCATTATCAATAATTGTTGTTAAAGAAATGAGATCAAAAGAGATTAATTTACAAAAAATTATATATTAATGATTATGCTATATTAGTCGATAGAAAATGAGTAATACTATATGTGCAACCAAATTTGTACAATAATTATTATAATTCAAAAAAATCAATACAGAAATTTCATTTATCAAAATCTCATGATAAATTAAATATAAAATCTCATTAGATAATAACAAAATCTCACTATATAATTGTTGTAAATATCGCAGTACAATATATTGGTTGTACCTTTAGCATTATCAGTAGGAAATTCAATGTAATATAATTTGTACTACATGTATTATAAAATGAGTGCAAAAGATATTTGTTTAAAAATTTTATATGTTATAAATCTAAGGTTATTCTTGAATGAAAGGATTTCAAATCCATGGATTTCAATACATTCAAATGTATTTTTGTTATTTAGAGAAGTAACATCATAAACTTCAAATCCACTCATTTCATGTTTATATAGTAGTATTTCATGTTAATTATGATATTTTTCAAGCCCACCCAATAATAATGTTATTTGAAATTTATTCTACTTTATATAAATAATAATATGTAAATAAGTAATGTGTATATTCAATATTTGATATATTATTTCATTGTTAACAATAAAATTATAATTCTAATCCATAAATTTGAAATCAATTTATCCAAGCGCAATCTAAATAAATTAAAAATTGTTGAAAAACATAGTAGTAATAAATATTATAATTTTGTATAAATTAGACATTGGAGAAAATATAATATAAAATTGATATCACAATAGTTATTAAAATTAAATTTGAGAGAAGAATAAAGTATAATACATAACGTTGACCACTTATTTTACAACGTGTTATTGATTTATGAAAAATAAAAATATAATATAGATAATATATTCTAAACCTTAAATTAAATTATTGCGTCAAATGTTTTTTTCTTTTATATTTTCAATTTATATTGCTTTCACGATTTTTTTTTTGTCATCAGTTTTTTCTTCTCTGTGAAAAAACAATATTATTGCTATCTTCATTAGCAAATCTTATGAGAAGAAATGTATATTCTTCTCTAATTGATGCCTCTACAAATCTCCACACAAATTAAATATTTTGTAGAAAAAAAAAGTTTGTTTCATCAAGCAAATAAAACCAAAGAATTTTGTTATTTCAGTATTCTACAAATTATATTTATTTTTTGTAAATATTTTAACTTAATCTACAAGCAAATAAAATCAATGAATTTTGATTACTCTATCTTCTAGACAACTGACAAAATATGATTTAATTAATATTTTATTATATTTATCAAAAAGTGTTCAACTCTTGATATAACATATTTATGCAATATGTTATTTAAATACAAAAATTCAAAATTACGATAACATATATTTTTTTATATTTCATACTATATTATTGGAAGTATTAAATTTGTATATATTAATTTTTTTTATGAGAAACTTCTTGCATATATAACTCATTCAAAAGATTATAGATTTACAAAATAAAACAAATCATATTCAATTTAATATTTTGTGAAAAATATATGTTCACTTCATCTACAAGCAAATAAAAACAAATAAATTTTACATTTCTTATTATCAATCATAATTCATAAGGAGAAATATTGAGCAATAATGAATAATTTTTGTAAAGATTTATTCATAATAATTTTAAAAATTTACCTTCAAAGATATGTCATTTCAAATTACATAAATCTATAATTGATTTATATCCATCCTTTATAAAAATATATCTTCGTCAATTGCAAGATCATCGAATAAGTAATTATTATAGTTTATGATCTTTACAAAGACGAAAAATAGTCAAAATTAGTAAAACTGTATGTATTCAATCATATATTGTTAAATTTTAATAATAAACTAAGGCTTTGAAAAATATTAGTTGGATTTTTTTATAAAGAAAAATAGATAGAATAAATACTCACGAAATATTTATAAGGTAATCTTTCTTTTATATCCAATAATGCTTTGTATCATTTTTGTAAAATGTAATTAACCGTCGAACCTTCTTCATAACACCAACCCACATGATTTAATTATTTGGCTTCATTATTTTAATTCGTCGTTTTAAATTAATTATTCTCAATTAATGCAAAATAGAGGATATTTAATATCATGTCCTTAGACAAATTATGTTTTTTGTGGAAAAAAATTCACTATATTTACAACCAAATAAAACAAAAGAATTTTGGTTTTTCAATATTGTACAAACTAATTTTTTTGGGAAAAAATTATTTTCGCTTCATCTATAAACAAATAAAACCCATGATTTTTTGTATTTCAATATTCTCAAATTAATATTTTGCGGAAAAAAATATGTTCAATTCATCTACAAGAAAATAAAAACCAAAAAGTTTTGGAGTTTCAATCTTCTTGGCAATTTGATCATTGCTACGTAGATTGATAATCTTGACATCATCATAATAATTGATTTACAAAAATTTCATCACCAAATTAAAGTCATAATGAGATCCTACCTATGTGGGCACTGCACTAACTTCATTTCAACGGGTAAGATTTTGCCACACATACAATTTCAAAAAAAAAAGTGGGTCCTATATATGCATGGGCAAATCTTGGCAATCCATCCTATCATGGGGCAATACCCACATGGCTAGGATGAAATAAACCAAATTGAAGATAAACTTCTTGCATATAAAAAATCATTCAAAAGATTATAAATCTACAAAATAAAATAAATCACATTCAAACAAATATTTTTGTGAAAAACATTTGTTCACTTTATCTACAAATAAATAAAAATCAAATAACTTTGACTTTGTCTATGGAGAAGTAGTGAGTATTGCTAATTGATAAATTTTATAAAAATTTATTTATCATAATTTTAAAAATTTACATTCAAAGATATATCTTTTAATGTTACAAAGACTATAATTGATTTGTCCATATATATCTCTTATAAAAATAATCATTCGTTAATTGCAAGAATCTCTCATAAAATAATTGTTATAGTTTCTAGCCTTTAAAAAGAGGAAAATATAGTTAAAATTAATACAAATATATTATTCAATCTTATATCGTTAAAATTACATAATAAACCAAGGCTTTGAACAATATTAGTTGACTTTCTTTTTGACAAAGAAATATAGATAAAATAAATATCAATGAAATATTTATTAGGATTATCTATATTTATATCTGATAATTATTGTATCATTTTGTAAATGTAATTAAATATCGAAACTTCCTCATGACACCAACCTTGTTAAAACAAAAACAAAATTAGTTTAATTATTTGACTTCATTAGTTTAATTCTTCATTTTGAAATAATTAATCTTAATGAACGTAAAATAAAATATATTTAACATCATATCGTTATATAAACTAAGTTTTTGTGAAAAAATATTTTCACTTTATTTACAAGAAAATAAAACAAAAGAATTTTGTTATTTTAATCTTCTACAAATTAACTTTTTTGTGAAAAAATCTACAAATTAAGTTTTTTGTGAAAAAATTCTTTTTCACTTCATCTATAAGCAAATAAAACCAATATATTTTGGTATTTCAATCTTTTCAAATTAATATTTTTTGTGAAAAAAGTTTGTTCAATTCATCTACAAGAAAATAAAAATCAAAGAATTTTAAAGTTTCGGTTTTTTTGGCAACTTGATCATTATCTAAAAAAAATGTAGTTTGACAATTTTGTACTTATCATAATAACTGATTTGACAAAAACATACTCACTAAATTTTTACTGTGTGTACAAACTAAGGACAAAGTTGACAATACACAATAGAAAAACTTTGACATTGATTCACACTTTTATAATATGTATAGATTAAATTAAATTAAATTAAATTAAATTAGATAAATATATAAATACAGTAATATTGTTTGCTATCTATTTTACGTCACTCACACTGCAATTTAAAATAGCGTAGCTTTGAGTATATGTAATACAAAATGATTA
Source organism: Primulina tabacum (assembly GCF_025594145.1). Lineage (NCBI taxonomy): Eukaryota > Viridiplantae > Streptophyta > Magnoliopsida > Lamiales > Gesneriaceae > Primulina > Primulina tabacum. The sequence continues at coordinate 41,882,388 of NC_134554.1, forward strand.
CAAATATATTTTTTCAGGAATTATTCGATCATTTTGAATTTAAGAAAAAAGGTATAAAAAGTTATTTTATACCGATTATATATATTCTATTATTCACGTAAATATTTCTCTTCTCCTTTTGTTTGACTGGAAAAGCAAAATGCAATAATCTCCAATATTAAATTCTGCAATAATTACGACAATTTAGTGCCAACGAATCGTAGACACGCGGCACCTTGTTACAAGGAATGCCGTGGCACTTATCATGTGCAGACGGATTCATTTTATTTAATTTTTTTCCATAATACGGGGTTTTGAGTTTTGATAATATAAATAAATTTGTATTAAAAAATTAAATAACAAAAGAAACATGAGAATTATGAAAATGAATTTAAAATAATAATTACTTGGATGAAATTAAAAATACATTTATGAGAAAAAAATATTTGAAATAAAAAATTTACCCTAATTCTTCCTTCTCCATGTAACGAGCGCATGTCAATATAATTCACATTCATTTTTTTAAAAATATTGTTTGATAAAAACTATTACCATATATCCAATATCTTTTTGGAAATGCTGTTTGCCGAAATTACAAGTGTCTAACGGGGACATGAGTCATAATATTTAATAGATTTTTATTGTGGTGCATTATTCAGACTTTTTGTTGGCTATATATATATTTAAGACAAGTGGGAATTTTTGAAAGATATTTGGACAAGTGGGAATTAAAATCGATGAAGCCATATTGTCAGATAATTTCGTTTTCTTTGTTTGGGAAAAAGTGTCATCCCATTACAAAAAAGACAAATGAAAACCAATATAAAGATGGCTCATGTCAAGTCTAAGAATCAAAGATGAGGATTTCTGGCCAATAAAAGAGGGACGAGTAGTATTTCGAATTAGACAGTATTGATTTATGATAATAAAAAAAATCTCTTCAGTACAGCTCACAAAGGGCATGTAGCCCAGTTTGCTACATGATAAAGTAGAAGATTATTTTATTTTGAGATTCAAATTATACTATAGACACGGGGTTTTAGTCCAAATGATCTCATCCTCTTTCTCTTGTACAGTGGTTCGGGTTCGAGCCCTCCCCATCCGATAGTTTAGGAATTATTAAAAAAAAAGAAAAGAAATTATACTATGATTCATTACATGTTCATATAAGTTATAATTAAGTTTTGAAAATATAATTAACATTGATATGAGTATAAATATATAACGTTAAAAGAAATTTCCAAACATGATCTACTTAATGAGGAAACTTATTGAAACATAATGAAACAAATAAATGAAGCGTAATGAAAAAAATTTATGATTTTCTTGATGAATCTATTGATCAAAAAAGATGGGAAGATAATCTGCGGAAGAGCATCAATTGATGGACTAGCTAGTTGAAGAAAAAAGAGAGTTGAGAGAGACAAACAAATATGAATGGCCGAGAGAAAAAATTTATTTTAGAAGGAAAATTCAAAGGAGAACTTGTCAAAAAATCCCTATACTCATTCTTAACTTTCTCTTTACTCCCTACCCCACTAAAACTTTGTTTCAACTCCTCATTTCTTTTAAATTTCCAAATTTACCCTTATATCTATATTTTGAATAATTGGTTTTTCTTTTGTAAATAATGGCCCATCATGCTTCCGAAAGATAAATTAAATCTTTTACCTTTTTGACCAGAGTGCCACCGGGTTGTATCCACCGTATTTTACAAACTGCTCCTCACAGTCCAACCACGCGATCGCAACCGATGGTTACTGACGTAGATTCCTTCAGCAGCACTTGGCACAACCCTAATTCGTTTCCTACCTTAAGGGTGTACAGTAAAAGATAAAATTTTGAAAATAAAACATGAGAGGGGCTAAGAGCAAAGATCTCTTTATTCAAACACCAACATTTTATTAATACATAGTAACCTCCTATAAAGAAGGAGAAACTTGGTTAGCTACTAATAGTAGCTGAACTCACTACACACATATACTTGAAAGAAAATTATTACAAATGATTTGAAGAAAAATAAAGATGTTGATCGATGCCTTCATCTTCCTTCTGTCTGCTTATTTATAGAAGGCTTCCTTCGGATTTGAAACTCGGACTTCAAATCTTCATAAGCCTTTACAGCTTGCTTGGGGACCATATAGTAGTTGAGTGGTCCTTTTCCTGCAATGTCTTTTTCTAGATTATTAATCTAGACATCAACTTTTCCCATTCTTTTATTTCACCGCACTGCCAGTAGGAATGCGTTTGAAAAAGATCAGCTGTAATTTCTTTCCCTTATTCTTGGAACGTTTGAGCTAATGATCTGAGGGCTTTTAGCTCCTTCCTTTCATGTTTGAGTTTTCTTTTTAAAACCTTCAGATATGTAAAAATACATTTTCTTTAGGTTTTCTTGGTGTGATTTACTGGTTCCAATCTATCATTATTTGTAGATGAAAATTTCGGAACCAGTTTTCTTGCTTTTATTCAATGGATTCCTTTTTCAAATTAGGTATTCAATGATCCTTGTCATTTTCCACCCATTATTGGTGGTCCTTGTCCTTCCACTCACATGGTGGGTTTTCTTTTTGCTAGTGGGCTTGATCATATGTACACCTTTAAATTTGTCTAGGAATCTTTGGTTTTCGTTGTCCTCGAGGAAAAACGTGAAGGTGGTCCATCCCCACTTGTGCTTGTATCGTTAAAGTGTTTCCGATCAGATCTCGGTTTGAATCCCTTATCGAATTCATGTTCCTTCTGGTTCTGGCATTCAAGACAGATGTTTTCTGACCATCTTCCTATTTGTGCCATGTTACAGAATTTTCGGCGAGTCTCTTTACTAGCCGGCAGCTTGCTGTTCCACAAAAGATTTCTCTTTTTCTCGAATAAATCTTCTGCAAAACTTGTGGTTTTTCATGTCATAGTGTTTAACATGAATGATCTGTTCACGGAATGATTATAAAATTTGAACAGGAACTTGACTTTGTCCATCTCAATGAGACAGACCCATAGACCCCAAGCTCTTCTGGTAGACATATCGTCTTTAGAAATTGAAGCAACCAGGGGTGTTTCTTCTGTCGGAGGGTCCTTGATAAATTTTTGAACATTTGTATCCGGCCTCCTTAACTTAATGAAATGAAAGGCTTCATGGGAGCCTTTTTCTGCTGGTTCTGGTGCTGCACTAAAGAAGTATAGCTCCAAAACATCTCCTCTGGACAAATAATCATTATTCGCCCAAGTCTCGTGAACAGCTTCCTGGATCCACTTTGGTAGACTTGAGATTTCCGGAAAGCTAGGTGATGTAGTATAAACTGAGGCAAGAGCCCCGAATTCATACCATGCTTTAACCTCCTTTGGATATGAATTTGGTTTCATCCATACCCAGGGATATTTTCCTGAAACATCAACCCTGTTGGTAGCTGGGTTAATGCCAATTTTTGTCTTTAACTTCTCCCAATTCTGTTGATAAACCTGAAATGGAGAAATTGTTGCTTCGTTAGTACCAACCTTAGATTTGCCTTTGTCAATACGAGGCCTAAGGTTGATCTATCCCTCTTCAGAAGGAATTAACTGCATCTCCATTCTATTTCCTGTAAGTTCCATTGGGATTGCCATTTCTCTTCTAGAAACTTTATAGATTAGATGATGCTTTCTGTTTCTTAGGCCAAGACTTCCCAAGAACTTTTCTACTTGTCCTGCAGAGAATCCTTGATATCTCTGTAGACTAGGGTTTTCTCTCATGATCCTCTGGACCATGTTATTAGATATCGTTGTCTGGCTAAAGAATCCAGACAGATCCTCATGTGTTTCGTGTCGAAACACTTCGTCCTTAGTCAGATTCCGATTCAGTTCCATCGGATCCTTCTTGACTTAGAACTTCTTCTTCTTCATGTATACTCTCATCTGAGGCAATGTCCTCAAATCGGTATATTTGAATAAGATCTTGGTAATAAACTGCTTCTTCAATATTCGGGGTAGGATCGAAGCGTTTAATACCTCTTTTTTCATTTTCTGGACAGTTGGTCGAAATATGACCTCTTGCTCCACATGTCCAGCAATTACAATCCTTAAAACTTTCATTTGCTCGAGTATAAGCTCTTCTGAAAGTTTTCTTTGTAGGTGTTCTACATGTGCTTTGAGATGTACTCGATGCTTGAGATGATATCCTACTCCTTGATGGTTCGCTTCTTTGTCCAGATTTATAAGATCTAGCTTTCTGTCTAGACCATACAGTTCTTGGCTTCCAAGAACTTCTTCCACTTCTAGCATAAGGATGATTCCTAAAACTTTTCTTCTTATGATTCTGTGGTTTACTTCCAATAATTGTTGGAAGATCATTTTCCTTACAACACAAAGGAGTTTTTTTGTTTATACCCCTTAAGCGTTTGTAATTCTTTTGTAATGCTGTCATATGACACCATTCTGCCAATTTTCCTTTAAGGAAAGAGGCTCTTCTTGCCAACGTATCTGGATTTCCAGGTACGTATTTCCTTATGAGCATTTCTCTCCAGGGACTTGGCATCTTTGCGAAGAAAAGCTGCATAGCTATATCTTCCTCGACTCCTGAATTCCATCGATATTTAGTGAATAACATAATGTATTCATCTACCAAACATATATCGTGTAATTCAAGACTATACAGGGCTTGAGTATATTTATTTCTCTTCTTTGTATCTTGACTGTTAAAATAATCTACCCCTATAAATTGTGCTTTAAATAGGGTAGTCATTTTTCCGGCTATCTCGCTTAGAGATTCTCCGGCTAGGACTGACTCTTTCATTTCTAATGAAGTCATGTCCCAAGCAATTTTCACTGATCTCATTAGACTCATTTCTAAAAGTTTAATGAATCCTTCTTTGTTGAGATCAAGTGTTCCTGCTGCGATTCTCATAGCAAATGTCCAGTCATCTATGAGATCTTCCCTGTTTTTGAAATCTAATACATCAAAGTTAAGCATAACCCCGTAAGGATGTATCGGATCTAAAACAGTCTTCCCGTAGCGTGTTTGGTGCAAGAGAATTTGATTTCTCCTTGTCCTAGTTCCCGCAGGGTGTGATCCTCCACCAATATGGAAATCAGATTGAGATTCTCTCATGTTTACATTCTGAGATCCCACACTTTTCCTTGGTGGTTCCTGAGAAGATGACTAGGTTATAGCAGGTATTTCTCCTCCTGCTGTGTTCATCTTTAGATCTACCACTTTGAGATTTACGAAAGATTCCGCAAGCTCTTGTACATCCTCTAGACCAATCATTTCTAAAGTTGTCATCAGATAAATTTCTTTTCTGAGACAGATTTAATTAGATTGATTATCTTTTCTTCTTCAGTTAATGGTTTTAACACCACTCTGGCCTTCCCTTGTTGATGTAACAAAGGTTCGGTGCCAAATGATGGTGGTAACCAACCTCCTAAAGTTCTTCTACTAGAACTTGATTGTTGTTCTAGTTTCTGAATTCTTGTTTGAATATCCTTTAATATTCCAAGAATTTCTTCCTGGGTTTTAAGGATTTCTTCAACTCGTTGGGGTACAAAGTATAGCATGTTGCCATAATTTTGTACTGTTTTTTGGATCTCTCTAAGATCTAAAGAGAGCTTAGAGGAGTCTGGTACTATCTCCAGAAACTTATTTGCTTGAATCATAAGTTTATCTGAGAGTTTACCTGAGGGTGCTATTGCTTCCCTTTCGGCTTCTGATATCTAACAATAGTTAGATTAACTTGTATATATTCCAGAATATTGGAATAAATCTTGTAAATTATTTTTCTCGAACCTGAGTTCGGATTCATAATTTTTTCGAAATTCTCCTTCTCTTACAATTAGTTACTATTAAAAAATAAAGTTTGTGTTTGAAATAAATCAACCTTTGGCTCTGATACCATTTTGAAAGCGCGGAGGATCAATTAAACTAAAAATAAGAATAAGGGTATTTTTGTCCATTTTAAAGTATTAGGGAGTTTAAAGAAAGTTTTTGATGTGTAGGGAGTTTGGATAAAGTTGAGGTTGGGTTTGGGAATTTATGAGCAATTTACCCAAATTCAAATGAGGTTTATATTCTATATATTTCAAACAAAAATATTTTCATTAATTTATACAACCATAAAACTGATATCTTCTTTAAAAAAATACTTAAAAATATATATTCCATAACATATTTTTTTAAGAAAATTTTATACTTTTATCCGATCTGTCCCAAATTGTCAGGTAATTCGCTATTCGTAAGTAACTTTTATGTGTTCGTCTCCTCCAGCCATTCTTTTTTAATTTTGTATATCTCAAGTTACGAGCTTGAGTTTGAAACGAAATCCAAATTATATGTATAGTTCTTAATGTGATTTATTTGTTGGTCTCACGTGCGGTAATTTAAGATAATAAACCCGAAAATAAAGAATAAACTGGACACCGAGATTTACGTGGAAAACCCCTAAAAATTATTAGGGTAAAAACCACGAGCAAGATGAAAAGAATTCAACTATAATATTTTGTGGTATACAACTCATTCACTGTGTTTGCAAAGAGAACACACACTCTTTTAATACAGGAGAACAAACACCTCACAAATATTATAGAACTAATAAGATGAGAGAAAACTCGAAGAAGTGATGATTTCAGAATGAAAGGGGGTCTCTATTTATAGAGCTCCTTATAAGTGTGAAAACGCGTATATAAAGCGTTATTCATCTGAATATCCAGTCAAATTTTCCAACTGCATTTTCAATCTTCAAATTTTGCTGCCAGCCCATTTGTTGAGTCAACTAAATGACAATGCATTAAATGCATTGTCTATCGACATTTCTCCCACTTGGAGAATTGATTGAGAATCAAACACATCTCCACACATCTTTTCAATCTTGTCATTCCCTGCTGCTTACGTTTCTGCTAGGCCACTTGAGGATCTACACCACTCAAACTTTTCAATGTTCACTGGCTTGGTCAGAACATCAGTTATGTTGTCCTTCGTATGGATCTTCTGCATATCCACGCTTTCTTCTTCTACTACTTCTCGTACAAAGTGAAATTGGACTCCAATGTGTTTCGTCCTGGAATGAAAAGCCGGATTCCTTGCGATGTGCAAGGCACTCTGACTGTCACAAAACAAAGGAACATTCTCTTATTTGTGTCTGATCTCCTTCAATAACCTTTTAATCCATATTGCCTCCTTGCAAGCTTGAGTAGCTGCCATGTATTCTGCCTCTGTTGTAGATAACGCCACAACTGTCTGCAGTTTTAAAACCCAGCTTACTGCTCCCCTTGCAAGTGTAAACACATAACCATTAGTAGATTTCCTCTTGTCAGGATCACCTGCATAATCTGAATCAACATAGCCCCTGAGTGTAAAATCTGATCCTACATAATATAATGCAGCATTCGAGGTACCTTTAATGTATCTAAGGATCCTCTTAACAGTGCTCTGATGCTCTCGTCCGGGATTCGCCATATACCGACTAAATGCTCTCACTGCTTGAGCAATGTCCGATCTTGTACATATCATGGCAAACATCAAACTTCTCACTGCTGATGCATATGATACTCGAGACATCTCCATCCTCTCTTGTTCACTGCTAGAACACAGTTCGGAGGATAACTTGAATTAACAGGAAGAGATGTCGAAATTGGCTTACTATCTTGCATGTTGAAGCGTTGCAAGACTTTCTTCAAATAATTTTTCTGGGAAAGTCAAATATTTCTGTTACTTCTGTTTCGGTGAACTTGCATCCCTAGAATCTTGTTTGCTGGTCCCAAGTCCTTCATATCAAATTCCCTAGCCAACTGTGCCTTCAATTCTTGGACCTAATCTTTGTTGGGGCCTGCTACCAACATGTTGTCCACATACAACAGCAAAATAATATAATCATCACCAGACCTCTTGAAATATGTACAAATGTCTGCACTTAGTCTACTGTATCCAAGGCTCATGATATAGGAATCAAATCTCTTGTACAAACACCTCGGCTCCTGTTTGAGACCGTACAGAGATTTGTTCAACCTGCAAACAAGTTCTCTTTGCGTTTTTCCGCAAAACCTTATGGTTGGAGAATATAGATTTCTTCTTCAAGATCTCCATGAAGAAATGTCGTTTTCACATCTAGTTGTTCTAGATGTAGGTCAAACATCGCACATAATGCCAGCACCACTCTGACTGTTGTAAGCCGAACCACATGAGAAAATATCTCATTGAAGTCAATGCCTTCTTTCTGAGCATACCTTTTTACCACCAATCTAGCACGATACTGCTCCACTTGGTTATTGCCATCATGCTTGATCTTATAGACCCATCTGTTTCCAATGGCTTTCCTCCCTCGTCGTAGTGTAACAAGATCCCAAGTTTTATTCTTGTCCAATGCCTCCAATTCTTCTTGCATTGCTATCATCCACAAGGATACATCCGAGCTTTGAGTAGCCTCGTGGAAACTCGATGGCTCACCATCCTCTGATAATAGACAATATGCAATATTGCTTTCAGTGATATAATCTGAAAGCCAAACTGGTGATCTTCTGTCTCGAGTTGACTGCCTCACATTGGAAACCTCAAACTCAACATGTTCTTGTTCTTCGTGCTCTGGTACTGCTTCACAAGAAACTTGACCTTCGTCCGTGTTATTTTCCACCTGAAATATAGTAGATTCTGAATTCAATGTGCATTTGTCTCCCTTTACTTTATCTTCCTCGAAAATAACATCCCTGCTGATGACAAGCTTGTGAACAATAGGATCCCACAAGCGAAACCCCTTTACTCCATCAGCGTAACCCAAGAAGATACATTTTTTAGATTTCGAATCCAACTTCGATCTTTCTTGCTCATTGTACAGAACGTACACAGGACTTCCAAATGTATGCATCAAATTCGTCACTGGTAAAGTTGTTCAAACTAACCGCTGTTTGTTTTCTGGTGAAGCAAAAGTTTTTTTTCTTTGAATAGAGATAAATGCCCTGTAACGTCTATTACTAAAATACTTATAGAAATTTTTTTTTGAAAGCTCTTTTCGAAAAACAATCAAACCCATGCATGCAATAAAAGCTTTCGATCCATCATTTAAAAAGTGATTCAACTACCGAATAAAAGTACTGAAGTTAAATAAAAAATAAAAATATCATCAAATCACTAGACTACTATTTTAAAAAGGCTTTAATGCAATATTCGAAATCCTGCCAAATCCTCGACATATAAAAAGATGTGAAATGAAAAAAAGACATGATGTATCATCCCTTACTCAAAAACATATAATGCGGAAAAACATATAGTCCTCGGGTTAACGTGCACACACCCAGCTTCGCCTACTCAGTCTTCAGCGCCTCCAGTATCCACATCATCATGCTCACCTGCATCATTCACCCCTAGTGAATCTAAAGACTCAACACACCTGAACTGTAATAACGAACACATATACATGACATGCAACAGTGAAAAGTACTGTAATTAAAATAAACTTCACGATTTTAAAAGCGTGAACTTAATCATAACATGACAAAGCATAAACGTATCCAAAACATATCTCAATATATCAACATATGTTCATTTTCTTTAATTGAATTCAGATAATTAGTTGGGACTTTCGTATCAGCTATAATCGATGGATCCATCTACGTATAACCGCGGTACCCAGTAGCGGGGACATCAGTGATAATATTATCAATCCACTGAGATTTGGTCTTACATGTTCGTGTTAATCACAACAAACTCTCATCCTTCAAAACATATCATCATATTCATCACTTATAAAAATCATTCATATACGTAAATTTTCTTAAAATCAAGCATGCGACGTATTTTCGTATTTTCATAAAAATTCATGTTCATAATATCATATACATTTTAAACATGAAATTTTATGGATCACGGTGCTACTAGGATTGCTAACTCGACCAGAGTGCAAAATGACCATTTTACCTCTAGAAGCCTTAATTGACCATTTTACCCCTAGGACTCAAAATTTCGACCCGAAGCCAACCGAACTTATTAAAACACCTCAAAATATAATTATAATAATTTCTTAGACGTAAACTCAAGCCAAAACTTGGACTAGGGTCCCGGTTTTAACCTGAATCAGCCTGAAACTTAACAAAAATTTTCCAAATTTTAACCACAACTTATTCACACCCAACCAGCCCCTAAACAACACAATTTCAGCCCATTTGAACCCCTTAAAACCGGCTGCCACTTGCTGGAAATTTCTGCACCTTGCATCCTTCAAACCCTAATGCGTCTAGCCCTCAGGAACTCGATCATAGACCAAACTAGACCGGACCACCCCGAACCAACCACTCCTAGCCCACCTCTGGACCCTCTTGGACCGACCTAACCATTGCCCTCAGCCCCATGCACGCAGCAAATGAGATCCACACGACGCAAGCCCGAAACCCGATCATGCAACCCTAACTCACGGCTAGCCCCTTCGATCTTCCTTCCACACGAGACCAGCCACGCATGGACCTCCCTAGACCACGGCTTGAACCCACCAAGATCCGCACCACGGCCTGGTTCAGCCCTTCATGGCCGTAGCCTCCTCCTCCCTTCACTTGATCACCCAATAATCTTAGATCTCCAAAGACCCGATCGGTCCTCTCACCTAGCCATGACTCGACGTGCTCTCGGCCCCTTTTTCCTCCTAGATCTCGACGTGGACAGCCCTTTAGAACCTATATATATCATCCCCTTGCACAAAACCATAGAAAACGTGAGGTACATGAAGAAAAGTATGCATGTTTCATGCCAAAACCATATAAATCTGATGCAGACGATAGATTTATGAATTCCTCATGCAAAAACACACAAACAAGCATATAATTATGCAAATGATGAGAAAAACAAGATTTAGGGCGTGTCTTTGTGTATATACGCTCGAAACCATTGAGATATTCGCGTAGAACTTGCACCGGAGAGACTGGGAAGGAATTCTTTGCAAAAATTTGAGGAAATTCGAAGGTTTCTGCTGGTAGATTCAATATAATATTTAGTGTATATGAGCTCTTAATTAAAAATAATGAGGTTAAGTAAAATTTTGGGCCCATTATGCATTAAAAAATCTCATTAAGCCCAAACACTCCCGAAAAATATCTCGTTCAGGTACGTTTTTGAAAATATTGCTCGAACTCTCAAAAAGTCCCCCGACTTGCTAAAATTTGCGTACCGGTTAAAAATATAATCCGGCAAGTAAAAATACCCTACCAAGACCCATTTTCAAAAATCACATTTAATTACACCATATATTAAATAATTAAAAATAATTATTTAATAAAAAAATATTTTTTTCTTAATTGTCATCGGTCTTCGTTCCTCATTCGAGTGCGAAATACTACTAAAAGCCCTAATACATGAAACCTTAACAACCATTAAACAAAACACATATCCACACAATAATATTCATGAATTTAATGCAGCCAAAATAATTAAACAAATATTTTAGAGAAATATTAAATTGCATGCAGTCAGGTTACGTAGTTCGAATTTTCTAGACCTTACATGACCAATGTCGGATGAATGGCCGGGCCGGTTCGGCTTCGTTATTTGATGTTGTCCCCCGATTCGCCAATCGAACTCCAAGCCTTGCCTATTGCACTCCGGTTAGAAGTGCAAAAACACAAGCGACATTGATCTGAGTATTGTAACATAAATACCCGTGCTTATTGCTATACATACATATAGCATACATACGTATGTATGTTCTTTTTGCAACCAAGTTATGTCTTTTGATCTTCAATTTATGAACACATTAATTTTAGTAGCACTAAGGATTTAGTTTTCTTTGTATTTATACAAGTTATGATGAATTTAAAGTTGTTACATGCATGCAAATAATATTAATTTATTGACTTCGAACTAAGTATATAGATTTATTAAAATCGATTATGTTTAAAAACAATGATGATTTTGATACTCAAAAGATAAAGGACTAACATTTATAATATATGAATAGCTAATCGACTAATTTTCAGATATATAAAAGGAAATTTTTTATTAATGATAATGAATTCAAAAACTAATTGGGCATTCTGAATAGATAAAAGGCAAAGTGTCAAAGCCCTACACGAAGCGTGATGAAGCGTCGCTATCAAGTTTCCAGCTGGAACAAATTTAACATGAGAAGCGTGAAAAAATCTTTTAATTTTTATAATAATTTTAATTATATCAAATCAATTAATATATTAAATAACACAAAAAATATACAAATTTTAAAAATAAATACGTAAATTTTCAAGTTATAAAAAAATATTTTCAAAATAACAAATTGTGTAGTAAATTTTTTTATCAATCGTCATTGAGTCAAGTGTTTTTCTTAGTCGCAAGGAAGGGCTCATGAAAAAATTATTTCGACGCTTTTAGAGGTTTTTTGTTTGAAAAAATTATACTATTAAATATTAATTATTTAAAATAAAATTAAAACTTTAAACTTTATTAAAACAAAAATTTACTTCAAAAATTATCCTTAAAAAAATTGAATTTTTCGCGTTTTTTACACACGTACGTAATATGATCAACCATAAGTTAACTTATTTTTCACACTTTTGCTAGAAGCAAAACTTTTTCCTCACACGTTGTGCTTAATCGCACTTAAACCACGCTTATTCATATTTATTAAATACTGTTACATATACAAGACCGAAAAATGAAGTTTTACCTCTAAAAATACTATACTAATATCAAATACTATTCAATATATAAAAATATGATACTATTAGATAGCCAAAAAAACCATAAGCCCAAAAAATTTTTAGATCTCCTTTTTTTTATTTTTGGTTTGAACCCAAGATTAACTCCAATTGCCCAGACAAATCACGTCCGCCCTCCTCACCAAGTGTCCCAATTTCACCAATCCCCGCATTTATCAAATCTTCCCAAAATCCTGCGTCAACTGGCGTGTAATCCCCCTTTTCCAAAGATTTGCCCCCCATAATGAGTTGAGGTTTTTTCATACTCAATGCCAATTTCTCAAGCTCCAAATCACCAAATCTTGGAGTGTCACCGTCGTGCTCTTGAGGCTCTAGCTTAACATTAAAGTTCCCATATTCCCCAAATTGCCCGATTCCAAGTTCATATTCGCATGCCTTTTCCATACTTCCTTGGCCTACTTCTGGAAACCCAATACTCCAAATTGTGGACAGATTAGTGTTTTCCCCTTCATGGAAATCTAATTCTTCAGCCTCAACATATTTTGAGACTTGGTCCAGTGTTCTTCTTATCCTTTTGTTGCTAATCACTTCTTCAGGCTCTTTCTTCTTGTCTTTTTGCCGCAATATTTGTTGCAAGAAAGTGGGGTTTTGTATAGCTTTTGTCAAGAAACTTGTAGTTTCTTTTTGCTTCGTTTCTGCCCCTTTAAGCCTTTGTTCCATTTTTTTAAGACATGACGAAGTCGTTCGAAGTTGGTGCCTAAGTTTCATAAATTCCATCATCAGAACTTGCCTGCTGCACCTCGAACGATCGATTTCTGCATCTAATCCAAAACTCCCCGCCTCCGCATACGAGCCTAGACTTCGATTCGATGTTTGGGAGCTCGAGCATTGTGTCTTTCTTCTTATGATGTTTTTTAGAAGATGCCTTTTTCCCCTTAAAAACCCTTCATTTGCAAACTCCCACCTCTCTGGATCAACCTTCCTGAACCCCTGAAAAATCAAATTTCTTCATTCTCTATATTTCACAATATATCTAGAGATCTTGTGATTATTGCAAAAATCACAAATTTTTAGTAGAAAATGCAGAATTTGATTAAAACTTTAATTATCGAGGAATTTGCTTTTAAATTCAGTCAACACAATTTAATTAATTGGAAGAAATTAAGATTTTAGCAAGCAGTGTTAACTGATTAGTTACAGCTAGAGCTGAATGATTTTTAAGAACTCTAGCTAGTCATGGAAAATTACAGACTCCCTCAAGAATAATTACTTTTACATACAATAAAATCTGCAAGAAAAATTTAAAGTACTAGTTTTATATATATATATATATATTTTGAACATGGTACTAATTTTATGTTAACTGTAATAAGAATAAACAAATATAAAGATCCCATTTATACTATTTACCAGAAGATTGCATAAATATTTGATTTGTAGAAAATGATTTAAAATTTTAATTAACTTGATATGAGATGGATTTTTTACATTCATTTTGATTTAACTTATCCAAACTACTCAATAAATTTCAAATCAGGGATCTAACTTCCATCTATCCAATCCATCCCTTTCAAAGTCTGCAGAAGCTTTTTTGAGCTAGTTTCTAGATCTTCCAACAAATTACATTATAGGTCCTATAATTTTATTTTACCAATAAATTTTTATAATTAATAATGTAATTTGTATTTTTTATTTTTAATCTTTTAACAAATTTTTTTATTTTTAATCATTTTTATGTTTTTTTTTAAAAAAGTTCCTTAATTTTATCGGAGTCTAGTCTATCGTCTATGCCGATTAAAAAAACTAAAAAAATAACATAAAAGTTATGTGACAAAAAATTATAAAAATATAAAAAAATGATTAAAATTGTGAATTTATCATAATAAAATCAAAAATAAAAAAATAAACAAATTATAAAAGTAAAAATATAAATTTACAGTAACAATAACACGACAAAAAGTGCAAATAATTATAAATTATGGGATAAAAAATGTCATTGATAAAACTTAGAATTTATATTACTCACATAAGTATTAAGCTGCCTCACAAAACTTGAGAAATTGTTGTGCTTGAAGTACTTTGGAAGAATATTGGTTGCAAAGTTTTGAGGATCCCAAACAATGAAACTATTGTTTCCACCGACTCCACGAAACGAATTCATCTGTACTTGGATCTTCAACAAAATCATAAGTTTTGCCGAGAAATGGCGGAGGACCAGTCTCCAGCAAAGCCTCCAATGGCCGAGGAATCAGTTCCTCCCTATCCCAGTACTCTAATGAGCTTGATCCAACGTACTCCTCCTTCACAAAATCTATGGAATTATTCATAACCTGGGATTTTATTTTCTTTTGGTAGCTCAAATCTTGAAGATAGATAGGGTTTTAACAGAATATTATCAAGAATACTAATAAACTACAAGAAGAGATGCGACAATAGAAGGGATGATACATTATTCTCTTTCACCTTTTTTATTTTCCTTCGAGAAATTTGAAGGAATTCAATTACATGTGGATTTAAAAAAAATAGACGAAGAACAAATAGGTTTAAACAGAACAATGAACAGCTGGTAGAAGATGGGAAATGGGGGAGGCTAGCTAGTTTTAGGGAAGCTGGAGAAAATATTTAATTTAAATAGAAAAGTGTGGAATTATTTAATGGCAACATGCATTTTTTTAAGCCAAGGATTAAATTCTTTGAATGAGTGGAAACTTGGTTAAGTAATATTCATATTTTATAAATTTTTATGTGTTTAAATTAATATATTTATTAAATAAGTACGAGTATATAAATTAATATTTTTTATGATGTTGGAACGTCCATTCACTATTTTTCGTTGTGTACTGATAACTCCAAACCAATAAAATAGTCTGTGAATAAGAGCAAACCATGTTTTCAAATGCTCATCCGAGAAGGCGTTGGTAAGAGAAATAAAACTTTTGACCATTGACTAAACGTTTAACTACTCTACCAACTTGAACATTTTTTTTAAACATAAATGTATAAATTATTTATGTTATTAGTATTCCATTTTTACATCATTCGCACTTCAAAGTTTGAATCTTAAATGTACTCAAGATGTTGTCGTTTGAGATCTAGTCGTCAATCATTTTTTTAAATTAAATCTATTAATTCAAACACGATTTAAATTATATATTCTTATTTTTAAAGTAAATATACCTCACTCTCCTTTTGGTTTACCATGGTGCGCCGGGAAAAGATAAATACAGAAGCATGCAATAATCTCCAATATTATTACATTTTATAAATTTTGATGAACCTGAGTTCATATATTTATTAGTTTTAGTATTATATCTTTGAATTTTCGATAATTTTAGTCTTTCTTAAGTGATGATGCGGAGTTGTACATATATATCATCTTCATGTGACAGTCGCAAAGACGTTCTTTATCAGCTCCACGTCTGAAAAAGACTAAAATTGCAAATATAAAAAACATGGTGAACCAAAATTAATATTTGACGACATAAAAAACTAAAATTACACAGATAAATGTAAATAACTTATATGGCAGTTTTTCACAAATATTATTATTCATAAAAATTATGTTTGATCAAATATTCTTATTTTTAAAGTAAATCTCTCTCCTTCTGGTTTAATAACATCGTTGACTGGAAAAGCTAAATGCAATAATCCCCAATATTAAATTCTGCAATAATTACGACAATTTAGTGCCAACTAATATCTCCACACGCTGCACTTCGCTACGACGCATGGGCTGGCCGTGTCTCATTTGTCACGGATACAGCAAAGAGCTGATATGTCACGTTGTAAACTTTTTATATTTGTGAAAAAAAACATTCAGTTAAATTTACGATTGAAATTTCAATCGTAAATTGTGAAAAAATTATTTCCTGTGTATACTATTTCATGAAAAAAAATTATTTGAACCCAAATAAAAACATTGTATTACCTTTTTCCCGTATCACATGGTCATTTATATTATTAATTGTCCTACATGGTTGGATAAATAACCTAGCGGTTATATATATGGATTTTGACAATCTTCCCCCCTTGAGCTAGTTTTTGAGGTTGAGTTAGGTCCAAGTTTCAATCTTAACATGATATCAGAGCTCAGGTTCCACTGTTATGTGTTGGACTACTCAAAGTTGGGTTATCCTTCTGCCCATAATTAGGTCATTTGTAAACTTTACGCTCCAGATGTTCATTTCTGAGCGTAAGATGGGTGTGTTAATTGTCCCACATCGGTTGGATAAATAACCTAGGAGTTACATATATAAACTTGGACAATCCTCCCCCCTTAAGCGAACTTTTGGGGTTGATTTAAATCAAGTTCAAATCTTAACATATATCATCAAAATTAGGTCTCAGTCCCTAAAATTTTAATTTTTTTGCAACTTTAAATCTTCATTTTGTAATATATGTTCTTAGTATAGATATAGCACTATATTTATGTCAAAATTAGTGTGATGTCATTATTTTTGCGAAAAAATGAATATTACAAAAAAAATTTTGATTAACAATTTAAATTACAACGAGACAAACAAAATAGTTTTAAC
Organism: Primulina tabacum; assembly: GCF_025594145.1. Taxonomy (NCBI): domain Eukaryota; kingdom Viridiplantae; phylum Streptophyta; class Magnoliopsida; order Lamiales; family Gesneriaceae; genus Primulina; species Primulina tabacum. Next base: position 41,899,487 of record NC_134554.1, read on the forward strand.
CTTTTTCACCATTCTGCTGTGTACGTGGTGAAGATGTGATAAATTTTATATTATTATTTTTTTATGAAAATTAGAAAACGGTCAATGTCTGTGGTGAAAGGACAAGTGTTCAATGGAGATGGCGAATAATAATATTTTATAGATTATTATTGTGTGCAGTACTCAGACTTTTGTTGGATATTTAGACAAGTGGGACTTGTTAAAGATATTCAGACAAAGTGAGAATTGAAATGTGAAATAATCTCACGTTTTTTTCCTCTTTTAGGTTCACGTTTGGGTCCATCCATTACAGAAAAGACAAATGAAATCCAAATTCTAAAATGTCGAGGATAAAGATGATTTCGTGTCAATAAACGAGGGACACGTAGTATTTCGAAATGGACGGTATTAATTTATGATTAAACAAAATTTAAACCTGAAAATTAAAAAGATAGACATGTAAAATAAATTAGGAAGACTGGAGTTATAGGGTAGCTGAAGATAGAAGGCTAAAATTTGAATGAAAATTGTGAAATGATTATCTCAAAAAAAAAAAAAATACAAATTGTGACTTGGGATAAAAAGGGTGAAGAAAAAATAATGATTTTCGAAAAACGTGTTTGTCTCTTGATACACGTTTTATACTGGAAATAATAGAGCACAAAGACATATCCGGAAAAAGAAAATAAATAAGAGAGGACAAAATGACCAAAGCGTGGATTTATGAAAATGACAAGAATTCTTTAAAGGGAAGTGGTGATTTCCCCAAAGGAGGTAGGTGAAAAATGGTGACTTTTCCAAAGGAGGTACGTGGCCCAATCATGGAAGCAAAATGGGCAACTGATGCCTTTTGGATTTAGACAAAAAAACTCACTTCATCACTTAAATTCGTGACACGGATATAAAAATTATTAATTTTTTTTAAATTTAGTGGTTAAGCTGTATTTTGGGATTACAAAAGAATTATTTCATCAGTTATCAACATTAAAAATATTATTAGGATCAATGGATAGAGTGGGTAAGTAAATACCTTACAAAAATTTATCTTTTGAGCTTAAAGAATCTCAACTGGTGTTAGCAGTCAAGCTTAAATATCGTTCTTTTGAATGTAACAGACAACTTGAACAACCACTACGAAAAAAGTCCAAGTGAACTATGTGAATCAAAGCTTCTCAAAATCATTAGACCATAAATCAAAAGGCAATAAAAGTAAGTTAAATGCACACAGAAAATTGCACATAGATTTATTTGCATTGAATGTTAGCAACGGGTTCGAGAATTATTTTGCTCTGAAAATCTCCACTTCGTGTAATGGAAATATTGAGACAACATCCGCAAAGAAGTTGGCTGAAGATCGTTTTCGTGGATTCCCTTTTAGCATCACACTTTTGCTTTCTCGTTAACATTTTATTCTGATTATTTGTTTTTTAGAAAACTTTTATTTTTCCTCAACTTGTTGAGGAAATTGATTTTAGTCTTAATCACTAGTGATAAATTCTTGTAAATGGTTTGGTTTTCAAGTGATTTATTTTTGCCATAAGGCACCGCAAAAGTATTTATACTTGTGCAAATTTAATCTCGAAATACTTGTGCAAATTTAATCTCGTCCATCTATTCATTTAAAGTGAATTTGTGTTACAAACTTTAATATTCCGCTACATGTTGTCTTAAATGTTATAACATTTGACACAACACTTAATTCTGATAAAACACAAATTTACGTTTTTACACTACTGTTGATATATTTATTCACATCCGTCGAACATAAGTTATTGCTTCAGGAGTCTCTTCTGGATGAATAAACAGGGCACTTGGATTTTAAGAAACCAGAGGAACAATAACAGTTAGATAAGCAGAAGGTCTGGAGATGGTGAAGGGAACAGTTCTTGAACATGTGAGGTTCTTTGAGCATCTTCTTCCATAGCAGTAGCATTAGAACCTTGGATTTCTTGATGTTCAGTTGGGGGGATAAAATGGATGATCTTACAATTCCTGCGTTTCTTGTTGATGATCATAAGAAAATAAACCAATTTAAGTTATAAATGGAGTGTTCAGCAGAATCTCTTGACAACAGATGCTTTAGCTTGTGTAAGAGCCACTTGGACAATAGAATTTAGAACATCATCCACTGTGGATAATGCTAACTCTCGTGTGGAGAGCAGAGAGAAGGATTTATGGGGTTGAACAGATGAGGGGCAAATCAACAAAGAAAGTATAGAAGTACTGGATGCAGTGTCTCTGGGAAGAGACTTTGCAAGCCACAGAGGACTTAAAAGCATTTTCTTTTTCAGCAAGAGGTTCTTCAATCATCATTCTTTTTTTATTTTCAGATGTATCAAGGCAATTGAGTCCAGAGTAAGTGTCATCCGGCAGGGGTTCATGAATTACGACTCCCAAAGGTCTGGGAGCAATGAGAATACTAGAAGATGAACAAGCTTTGGATGTAGTGGCAGACAGAGGTGCTGATTTTGGGTTCTGTTGGTTGAAAAACTTCAATGGTAGGAACATTATTGGAAGGTTTGGTTGGAGGACTAATGGGTTTGGAGAAGATTTCAGCTAAGGTTACTATCTTCCTTTGCAGTTTCACCTTAATGGTGTGAGCTTTATTTGTGGCATGATTAAAAAGAATGACATTAGAGCCCTCAGAAGTGGTATTCTCAGAGTCACTCAAGAGAACCAACTTCCTCCCTCTTGGACTTCATCTCATTTACGGTGGATTTGGAGATAAATTAAATATCAAAAAGTCCTCGAGTAGGAAGCTTGAAATTGGAAGCGAACATGAGCTTTATCAACGTTAATCGCCTTTCCACCCGAAGTGAAAGAAACTTGTTTGCAGAAGATTTTTGTAGATAATAATATGAAAACTCAGAAAAGTATTGAGTCCAGAAGTCTTCAAATACTTGAACATGGACACCATAGCAGCGTCGTCAATAGTGTAGACAGATTCGAGGTTAAATTGGTTTGCGTTCATCTTATATTTGCTTATTTCTTCTACAAAAATAGATATGAATCAGAGTAAAATATGTCAAGGATGCAATAAAGTTGCAGATTCTGAATTCAAGAATGTGAAGGGTTGCTGAAAAATCAACAAGGGTAAATGAGACGGTGAAAAACTATATGTACATCCAGAAAAAGACAAACAATGATATATGTTAGTATAATTGTGGTTACTTTCAAATTTTAAAAATATTTTTCCATTGATTAACCAATAAGAGAAAATGAAGTAATTTAATGTAACCATAAATTCTCCTTAATAAATAGGAATAAATCATTTGATCACACTATATGAAAAGGATTACAGAATAGAGAGGTGCTGAGTAGACCTTTTTGTTTCATCTATGTAATCAATGAATCAATTTAGCCTCACATAGTGGTTTGGTGAAGATATCAACAACTTGTTTTCCAATAGACATCTATTCCAATCTAATATCTTTCTTCACAACATGATCTCTGATAAAGTGATGTCTAATATCGATATGTTTGATTTTTTAGAGCAATATTGGATTGTATGTAATTGCAATTGCACTTGTGATGTCACAAAATATTATAAAGTTAGAGACATCTGCTTTATAATATCTTATTTGTTGCTCAATACATAGAATTTGAGAACAACTACTTATAGCAGCCAAATATTCAGCTTATGTTGTTGATGCATCAATGAAAGTTTGTTTCTTACTGAACCATGAATTCAATCTGACCAAGAAATTGACAAGAGCCTATGGTATTTTTCTTGTCAATATTACACCTTGTACTGTCAACATCTGAATATCTAATAAAATTGAACATTGAATTTTTGGAATACCATAAGCCAACATTTTGAATTTTTTCAGACATTTTGTTATACGTTTTGAAGCAAGATAATGTTATTGCTTAGGATCAGAATGAAATCTTGCATGAATACACAAAAAAAATATAATATCATATCTACTAGTAGTTAGATATAACAATGAACCTATTAGACATTGATATGATTACCTCTACCGAAATTCCCTCTTTACGTTTGTGTGATTTAGTTGATGAACTCATGAGAGTTGTTGTAGCAAAGTATGTTTCCATGCCAAATTTTTTCAGCAATTCTTTTATATATCACAAGTAATGAATACTCATTTTTCACAAATTTAAACATGATTTTTATCCATAGAGTGCGTGCTTGAATGAGCGATTGAGGTATATGATCTTTGATTGCGATCAGATTCTGTAAGTATGCATGCTTGAAATAAATTCGCTGTTGAAAGCTTGATGACTGTGTATCTCGTTCTTGTTGTGTGTCTTGCATGTTTCCAACTCTTCTTATATAAGCTGTTACTCCAACGGTCGGAAAAATGATGAGTAACATTAACCTATAACCTTGGAATGATGTATCACTATCAACTGCAAATACATTAAATGTTCTTCAGCTAAGCATTTAATGTTCTCTTTGCTGGCATAGCCTTGAATCACGTTTCTTGAAGAGTTACTTCTGAGTTTCCTTTTATGGTAACTGTTTTTATCATCAGAACTTGTAAGATATAAGTAATCTTTTCTCTTCTGGGATAGTGACTTAAATGCATATCGATATTGTGACTAGTGCATAACATGGTTGACTTGTAGCGATGCAAAACCATTTGAATGTTTTGAACCGGACATAGAATGGTTTTCATTAAGTGAGCAATAAATAGCTCTTTAATGATTCGACATAAAGTTTTCGAATAGCCGGTTGAGAAGATTGAACTTCTTTTGCTATAAACAGTCGAAAGATGGGCGGACTGAAATCCTAAGCAGTTGAAGACTAAGCGGTTGAACCGGTACCTGTTATAATTGCAGTTGTTTCCTGAAACAGTTAAGTGTTGTTTTGATTTTGTCAATCACCAAAACTCTTGGGTAATCATAATTTCTTAACAGTTTTTTTAGTAATTTCAATACCGCGGTCACTTCGACTTTTGGTAATCATAAAAGACTTTTAATTTTGAGCACATTTCAGAAACTTGATCAGTTGAGCACTTGTGTGAACTTTGCTAATGTTTGTTGTCACGCCCCGGGACGAGGGTTGGTCGACACCGGCGTTGCTCTCAAATTTACATTCGAAAGCAACAAGCCTCAGAAGTACAAAATTCAGAAACCAGTCTTTTTATTCATAATACTCAATAATCCATTATCTGTTACAACTCAAATACTAATGTTTTACAGCGGAAATGTAAAACCATACATAACAGTATCTTAACAGATGCAGCGGAAATAACATAAACTAGAATCATAACTGAGAAATGGCAGTCTTTTTCATCAGTCTTAAAACTAAATCTGCTTTTCTTCTTTTAATATTTCTTCCTCGTTCTTATCTGAGATGAATTTGGTGGGTGAGTGATATGGCTGTCACTCAATAAGCGGGGGCGGGAATAACTCCGAGTTTTCGAAATCATTTTCAACAGAAACAGTAATACAAATAATATACAGAAAGCTCTTCTTTTCAGAACATGAATCAATATTCAGAACAGGAATCAGAAATTAGCAAGTAAGTAAGCACTGAGAACGTTTGTGAATTTCATGGCTAAACTGATATCAGTCCCATATATGTTCTCTTCTCTAAGGGGTGAGGCCAGAATCAGAAATCATAATTCAAAAATGTTCAGAATATATATTCCTACCATTAGTTCACTAGGTTTCAGTGCTTCAAAATCAGATATCATAAATATGTAAAACAGGAATTATCAAACTAATTTCAAGATATTTATACATAAGCCCACTTACCTGTAATTTGATATAAGGTTTCAGGTAGAAGTCTGGAATCTGCTTGTTCTTGCTACTGGTTTCTACTGCTCGAAAATAAGCACTCTCTTAGCTCGAAAATTCAAGTGATAATCTCAAGATTTGTGTAACATCCAATTCAGAGGTTTGATGGTGTTATTTATAGGCAAAATTCTAACTGTTAGCTTCCCAATTAATGGTCATAATCTGCCATTAACAGCCTTTATTTCATGTTAAATGCTTCAGTTACAAGTCATGAGCTGAATTAGTAACTGTCTGCTGGAATCTCGTTCTTCTGCTGCTGGATTTTATCTGTTGTCTGCTGCTGAATTTAATATGCTGGAAAAATACCATCTTCTGAAATATTAGCTTCTGCTAGAATTTTGCATTGCTGCTGAAATGCTACCAGCTTCTGAAATATTAGCTTCTGCTAGAATTTTGCATTGCTGCTGAAATGCTGGAAATTCGGGTTCTCACATTTGTCTTCATTAAAAGCAATGAAAAAATTATGATGTTCAAGTTGACCATGTTTCTAATCAGTTTTATATATATTATCATTTCCTGTTCCAATCAGAAGTGTATCATCATTAGCATTTTTTACAATATACGTGTTTTTGTGAAACTCTACTGAATATCAACTATCACATAATTGACTAATACTGATTTTATTATAATACAAATTATCATCCAATAATACACGTTTAATAACAATATTATCATGAATAATCTTACATTTACCCCCACGATCTTATCCTCTGAGTTGTCTCCAAAAATTATTCCTGGTCCTCTATATTCAGAGACTTGTAATTGTAGTTTATCTTGACATGTCATTTGCTTTGAACATCCACTATCTAAGTACTAAATGTAGCTTACTGACATCAACAATATCATTTTTTCCTGCATAAACAGATGTTATTAACTTATACCCAATCTATTTAAGTCTAAACCGCATTTGTACCCTAAGGATCCACATTTGTACTGGAATAACAGGCCGTGAACAATATATGTCCAAAGGAGTGTGTGCATTAGAGGATCTAAAATAATTTCCATCATAATTCATCCTATCATATTGTTCCAATATATTTTTTCGTCGTTCAATCTGTATCTCTTTGGAACTCGCCGACAACTCTGGAATCGATGATGTTTTCCCGTTCATTGAGACATGCTTTGCCGAGATTGACTCTCTGATGGGTCCAGTCTGTTGAAGAAAATTTTTCTCTCAGGCTGAGCATAACCAAATACAAAGTGTCTACTACTGTTTATCTGATTTAGTGACTTTTCAACTTGAATTTCAAGTTCCTTAAATTCATGTATCGTATTGGATCTGGTAAAGTGTATGTCTTTCCCTTTGAATGTTTCTAGATACAATTGTGTACTGGTTTCAGAAGATGCACTTCCATTGTTGGTAAAGCTTAGACCACTTTTGTCACAGATTACATTTGTAACTATTTCATATTTTTTTTTAAAACAAAAGAGTTATTCCACGTATTTATCAGTAGATCCAACTTCTTGTTTTCGTTCGGTAGCATATGGTAATTTTTATTTACCATTTCATTATCTGTCTTCAGCTTAATCGCCTCAGCATTAAGACCCTCACAATTATCATTTTTGTAAGCAATCAGACTTATTGATTTGGTCGATCGGGCATCTGTTTTCAGTTTTGATTTTTCGAATGATTGAGGTAGCTTCAAGTACTCTTCTATCACATCATTCAATGCTATAATAAGATCATTACATGTAAATTCTTCATAGTAAAAGTTAAATAACTTATCATTTTCCATTTTTCCATATCAGCATCAGTCATCAGGCATTGGACTTTCTCATCATCACTGTCACTTGATTGGCTTTCTAAGTCATAAGACTCGGAATCTGAATCGGACCATTTGTTTTTGTTTTCTTCATCAACCACAACTTTTATGTTCTTTTTGAACTTTTTGTCTTCTTTTTTGAACTCTTTATGTTTCCTTGATTTAGCTTTCTTATCCTTAGGACAATTGGCGATGAAATGTCCTTTCTTTTCCACAATATGTATTGCGTTGTTGATTTTCTTTTATGCAGTGTGTATTGCGCGCTGTTGATTTTCTTTTGTGTGACGTGCATTAGGCACTGTCCATTGTCTTTTCCTCAACTTGCATTACGCGTTTTTGATTTTCTTTTCCACGACGTTCATTACGCACTCTCAATCACCTATGACTTTCAACAGCTTTTAGTTGTACAACATGCAATGCGCGCTACGGAAAGCCGAATGTGTATTGCAAAAGATCATTTCTGTTGATTTCATATCGCTGTTGATTTTCTTTTCCACGGAGTGCATTGCATGTTGTACTGTACATTGTCTTTATCGATATGTGATTGCGCGATGTTTATTTTCTTCCCGCATCATGCATCAGACATTGTTGATTCCGAGAAGTAGATTGTGTATTGTTGATTTTATTTTATGCGGCGTGCATGTGCGTTATCAATAATATATGACTTTCAACAGCTTTTTATTGTTCAGCGTGCATTGCGCGCTATGAAAATGATCTACGTGCTGCAAAATTTTTTTTGCTTGTAGTGACCTCATCACCTCCATCGTCCATTGCCAGCTTGTCTTAAGTTTCCTCAGTTCAAAATCTGAGATGATCTAACATGAACTCAAATGAGTGGAAATGCACATATTGGTGTACACAAGAATCATTCACAAGCCCCCATATGAGTGTGCTTGATTTCGTTTATCCTGAAAAACACATCGTTTCCATCCTAATTGGCATATGATGGATGGCTGGGTTTAGTTTCTTTATTCGACATTGTCAACGCCCTTTCACCAAGAACTCCAAGCATCGACTATTGCATTATCTGCATCATAGTGCATGAATACAATTAAGTCATATTGATCAGATTGAAAAATACGTAGCACAACTATGCGTACTTCTTACCATACATACATATGTACCTCGAAGTTTTTGCAAACAATTTTTGATATTCTATTGATGAATACATTAATTTAAAAAATAGTAATAATAGCTACACGGCTAATTTCAAGTTATGTTTGAGAGTTGATTTATTTAACATAAAAGTACAAAAATTGATTAGATTGTGTGTATGTGTAAGGACCCAAAAATTTGAAAGGAGATTCAACGAAAAAATAATGACAACTGAGTATCATCTAATGTCATTTAAAAAAGGCAATCAAGAGTTGTTTTGACTTCACAAATAACAGTCATTTTAAGGCTTATGAAGGCCTTAAAAGAGGGCTGTAATGGGCTTGAATGAGAGCCTTTTCATCTCGCCTCCATGAGCCTATAAATACCCTGCAAGATGACCAAAAAGAAGACACAAAACATCCACAAACATTCTGAAATTTTCAACAGAAAGTTAGCTATATTTCCGAGCTCCCTAGCTGCTATTCTCAAGCATCGATTTACCTCCTTCCCACACACATTTTGTCCCAAGTTTTGAGCTGAAGTTGTTGCTCAAAGTACTGTCACTATTTGAAATTCCAGCAACTGTGCATCGGATTTGCAGCAACCAAGTCTTGTACAAGTGTCAACACCTTACGGTAACACAACAAAACTAGCATGAGTTATTCACGTAAAATATTCACTTCTCGGTTTCTCTGCACGCTTCGACAAACAGCAACGAACTTTACACACATCCCTCTCTCTCTCTTTGTATCTCTACTTCTCTCTCGTTCTCTCTTATTTCTTTTACTTTTTACCTAGATTTGATTCCTAATGGCGAATCCTACACAATTAGAAACAAAGAGTTTTATTAGGAAAAAGAATTTTATTGAATAGTAATAAAATATCTAGAGAACTTTTCATAATATTATCTAACAAAAACAACTATAGAAGAAAATCTAATTAGTTTAGAAAGACAAAATTTCATATTTAAATATATCAATATTATCAAAGAAGGAATTTATTAAGAAATATTTTATCCTTTCAATGTTGAACTTAAAATTGTTACGTGCTTGCATAAAATTAATTTTATAGTTTTGAATTTAAATAGTTATCGTTTTAAAAATCGAAAATCATAAAAACACAATGCGAAATTTGATATTTAAATAGAAAAAGGACTAAATTGTTAATGTTTTTAAATAGTTACACGGCTAATTTCCATGATCAAATAGATAAAAGGCAAAGTTGAGATTTTCTAATAGAAAAAGTGCCCGACGTGTCGCTAGACTCGCAACCCTACCTATACATGCAAGACCTAAACATGATGTTTTAGCTGCATGAAAGATGATCATGTGTCCTATAATTGTCTACCCTACAAATATATAAGACAGACTTAGGAAGCATTTGGAGTCATTAATATTTCAAATATGTTGTAAATTTTCAGTTAAATTTAATTAAAAAGAATTTAATAATGATTACTAAGGAATTCAAATAGACATATTAATACACATAACATTTGGGACAAAATTACAATTCAAATAGTACTTCAAATAAAATTTTTGTTTTTAAATCAAATTCTTTCATCCAAATACAACCATAAATAATATTAAATTTTTAATGATCCATCATAAATCATATAATTAAAAAAAATACATTCTAAGTTAAGGAAAATAACATTTTTATCGATTAACTTTCTATTTATGGAATTTAATCCATTAAATTTTTAAAATTTGATTTCAGTGCATTAACTTTGATTTTTTTTTTTTGGCCTTAGGTTCTATATTGTCGGAGTGCTGACGTTACACTAGAAAATTCTGACATGTCATCAAAATATTTGATGTAGCATCAAATATTGTTGACATATTCGATGCCACGTCAACGATTTAATCAAAATAATTGAAAATTAAACTTAAAATATTGAAACTAACCAAAACCTAGGGGTGATCAAATTTTTTTATTAATCGTCCGAACCGAATTGCATCGCACCATTTTTTATAATATTTTATAAAAACCGCTGATTAAAAATAGTAATCATAAACCGCATCACATACGCGGTTCGATTATTTTTTTTTGCTAAGAACCGCACCGCCTAAACCGTTTGCCATAATATTTGGCATAAGATTATAATAATTCGTAAATAATATATTCAATTAAAGAAGTCGTCATTCATTATATCTCAACTCTCTACAAAATTATTACTCCTACAAATAAAACTTATCTTTTTCTTAATTATTCTCCATATTAATCTTTTATTAGAGTATTTATTTATTTTACCACGATAATTTGTTTGAATTTGAAAGCAAAAAAAAAAAAATTTATAAATATCATTTTTGTTGTGAGTGTGTTGTGTTATTAAATTATTAACTTAGTTTTGAATCTTGATTATTATTTTTATTTAGTTTTATATTTTGAATAGGTCTCTTGTGAGACGGTATCACGAATCTTTAGCTGTGAGACATGTCAACCATACCGATATTCATAATAAAAAATAATATTCTTACCATAAAAAGTAATATTCTTTTCATGGATGACCCAAATAAGAGATCTGTCAAACAAAATACGACCCGTGAGACCGTTTCACACAAATTTTTTCCTTATCTTTTTATGATTTGGACTATATTTTATATTTGAAGACACTCTATTATTGTTGTTTTGAAATAAATTAGAATATATGTTCTAATATTTTTTATTAAAAAAGTCGTAAACCGACCGCAACTGGCTGAAACCGCTCAAAACCGTAAGACTAATTCTACATGTAAAATCGCGATTATTTTTTAAAAATACTAACCGACCGCATATGATAATTCGGTTTGAATTTTTTTAAAAAAATCGTAAAATCACACTGTGATCACCCTTACCAAAACCCAAAATCACACAAGTCAGTTGATAAAAAAAATTATTTTCTCTTCAATTAATTTGCAACAATGTCACATTATTTGAATAAATGAAAATTCAAAAGAAAATTCGACAAACATACCAAACAAGCAGGCTAATAGTTTATATGATGGTCCAAATAAAGTTCACTATAATTGAATGAGCGCAGTGTAACTGTTGGCTTAATAGGAGGTAAAAACGGAAATAACCTTCTTGATGCTAAGAAAAACAAGAGACAATATCTCTAAAAACACATTATATTAATCATGAATACAGTAGTGGGAAGCCAAATCATTCAAACAGAATAATATTGAATATTACAGCAGAGGTGAGGTCAATCATTCGAAATGCAAATTATGATATTGTTAGAGAGCCAAGTCTCCTTTTTTCTATCTTAGGTTTGAACCCAAGAATCCCAAACATTGCTCAGCCAAATCATCCCCACCCTCCTCGATACCAAGTGTTCCAATTTCTTCAATCCCATCATTTATCAATTCTTCCCAAAACCCTTCATCAATTGGTTTATGCTCTCCTTTTTCCAGAGGCTCTAGCTTCATAAAAAAATTTCCTTCCTCAAATTGCCCAATTCCAATATCATCTTCGTATGCATTTTCCACACTTCCTTGGCCTATTTCTTGAAACCCAATATTCCCAATTGTGGAAAAATTGGCACTCCCCCCTTCTTGGCATACTAATTCTTCAACCCCAACATTTTTTGTGACATGGTTTAGTACACTCCTCCTCCTTTTGTTGCTTACTACATCTTGATCAGGCTCATTTTTCTTGTCTTTCTGCTTCAATTTTTGTTGCAAGAAAGTGGGGTTTTGTATAGCTTTTGCCAATACACTCACAGTTTGTTTTTGATTCATTTTTGCCCCTTCAAGCCTATGTTCTATCGTTCTAAGCCATGATAATGTGGTTAGTTGCTGCTGCCTGTGTTTCACTAACTCCGTCTCTATAACTAGCTTGTCGCATCTCAGACGATCAATTTCTGCATCTAACCCAATGCCTAGACTTTGATTCGACGTTTGAGAACTCGAGTAATGTGTCTTTTTTCTTACTATGTTTTTCAGAAGATGCCTGTGCCCCCTTAAAAATCCTTCATGTGCAAACTCCCACTTATCTGGATCAACCTTCCTAAAGCCCTGAAAGATTACATTTGTTCAGAGTCTGTATTTCATAATATCGAAGGCCTAGAATTCAATCCGTTGAAAAATTGCAAAAGTCATTCTTTTCAGTATAAAATTCAGTATTTGATAAAAACTCTAAGCATCGGGGACATTCTCTTCTCAAAATTATGTTTCCAGTAATCGGAGTTGACTAATTAGATAGTACTTGCAGATCGAAATGAGTTTTTTTCCCGAATTGGAGAAGGGGTTTATGGGTCTTGAACATGGCACCTCGTCCCAAACTTGGGACACTGAATCCAGATGAGTTAAAGCCATGACGATCTAAATGATTTCTGAAAACTTGAATCACAGAAACTTATACTAACACAAAGCAACCTACACAACTTATTATAAGTACTTTTATATTAACTATACAAGATTTGTTGGTTTCGAACACGGCACCTCGACCCAAACTCAGGACTTGAATCCAGATGAGTTATCTACCGGCTGTGATGATCGAAATGATTTTTGAGAACTTGAATCACAAAAACTTATACTGACACTACACAACTTGTTATAAGTAGTACTGTTATATTAACTATAACAAGATACATTGGTCTCGAACACCGCATCTCGCCCCAAGCCCAGAATTCAGATGACTTACAAGCCATGACGATCGAAATGATTTTTGATAACTTGAATCACAGAAACTTGTATTAACTGTAAAAAGAATATAACGAGCACATATAAAGGATCCCATTAAAAACTTATACTCCTTCAATGTCCCATATACTTGAATATTTAAAAAAAAAAACTTTATACTGAACCAGAAGAACCAAGAATTGTTTTTCGAATAAAAATACGTTATGTAATGAATTGGGAAAAAAACGAAAGAATATTCCTCACATAAGTGTTGAGCTGCCTCACAAAACTTGAGAAATTATTGTGCTTGAAGTACTTGGGAAGAATATTGGTTGCAAACTTTTGAGGATCCCTAACAACAAAACTATTGTTACCTGGACTCCACGAAACCAATTCATTCGTACTTGGATCGTCGACAAATTCATAGGTTTTACTGATAAATGGCGGCGGCCCCGTCTCCAGTACAGCCTCCAACGGCTGAGGGATCAGCTCCTCGTAATCCCAATATTGTGAAGAACTTGATCCAACACACTCCTCCTTCATGAAACCTGTAGAAAAACCCATGATTTTGTTAGAGATTTTTCGATATGATAAGACTAGTAATCATATAGATTTTCTAGGGGAAAACTAGCTAACCTTTCTTAGTTTTTTCTGGGTTTTTTTGGGTCAAATCTAGAGGATAAATAGGATTCTAAGAGAAGATTACTAAGAATAACAAGATGAAACAATCCCATCTTTCTTTGTTTTCTCCTACAATAAAATTGAAGGGATTCAATCACTCGTATTCTCGGCAAAAAAATACATATATATGGAACAATTGTCAGCAGAGGAAAGAGTGGAAATGAAGTCGGGTTAGGTTTTAGGAAAATGAAGAGAAGATTTAAATAGAGTAAGGTGATTAATTATTTAATGACAACAGGCACATTATATTAAGGCAATTGTTGAATGCCTTAAACAGGTGTAAAACTTGATTATGTAATTATGATGTATACATGTTTTAATCGATATTTTAATTTATAAAAATATAACTTTGTAATATATATATATATATATATATATATATAATATTTAAAAATTGAGTGTAAAATTACAAATAAATAGATTATAACTTTACAAATCTACAAGAAGAAGGGTTTAAGTCAAAATATTCGATAATGTCTTCATGATAATTTCCATTATCAGTATTAAATTTAAAAAATATTTTTTATGTGAGATAAAATATAAACTTTAAATATTTAAATCAATAATAATTATTAAATTTATAATATATATATATATATATATATATATATGTATCCACGCGGTAAGATATATCTCATCGGCCAAGAAGATTAAATTCCGCAATTATTACAAAATTAATGCCAACTAGCTACATGTTACACGCGGCACCTTGAGCACTAGCACCACATCTTTTGTTTATGTCCAGAGAAAAAACAATGAATTTTATATAAGTATTTTTTCAGGGAAAAAAAAAAGGTAAATTTCCAAAAAATATATATGTCAGTGTTTCAATTAACATGCAGTATCTAACCATTATTTTTTAGAAATTAGTACCTGACAGATCTATATATTTAGTTTTAACTACCAAAAAACAAAATTTACATTTTTACCCTTTATTATTTAAATAAATGTATTATTTTATACACAAAAATTATATTAATTTTCTCCATTTAAAATATAATTTTAACAAAGTATTGTTTCTCAATTATCATGGAATAAAAGTAAATACTTATTTTGACATACCAAGTACATATTATGGGGTTTCAGATACTTGATTTCGCTCTTTGAATACTCTAAATATATAAGAAAATACTATATTTTCCAGCATTCACCATAAATTCAGTCATTGTTGGTCTTTTCATGAAAAATGCATTAAGATGACTTATTCATGTCATTTTATTTTTTAAAAAAAACATAGGTCGTCAGTCATCGTGAAATAAGATTAAATATTTATTTTCACTAACAAAATGCTTATTTTGGAGTTCCAAATGCTTGATTTTACTCTTTGAATACTCCAAATGTGTAAAAAAATACTGGATCTTCGAGTCATCACAATAAATTCAATAATTGTTGGTATTTTCATTGAAAATACATTAAGATGACTTATTCATGTCATCTAATTTTTGAAAAAAAACAGTTTCTCACTCATTGTTGAATTAGAAAAATTACTTATTTTGATCGATAAAATACCTATTTTCGGGTTCCAAATATTTGATTTGGCTATTTGAATACTTCAAATGTGTAAGAAAATACTTAAGTTTCAAGTAATATTAAGTGACTTTTGATTGTGTCATTTGTAAAGTTAAAATGTGATACTTAAATTGGTACAAAGAGTATCTAATTAGAGTATATAAATACATGATTTTATCCCGTAAATACTCATATCCAATTATTTGAGGATGCCAAAATATAATTTGAAGTTAATATTAAGTGATACCGATGATGATATTCGTGAAGCAAAAATGTGATACATAAATTAATACAAATAATACATAATTCGAGTTCACAAACACTTGATTTTACCTTTTAAATACTCAAATTCGATTGAGTATGTCAAAATATATAATTTGAAGATAATATTGAATATTTTTTTTAAATTTGAGATTTGTGAATAAAAAACGTGCTACTTAAATTGGTACAAATGGTACCTAATTTGATTTCACATATACTTGATTTTACCCTTTTAAGACTAAATTTTGATTATTTTGGGATATAAAAAAAATATAGTTTCAAGTAATATTGAGTGACTTTTGATGTGTCATTTGTGAAGTTAAAATGTGATACCTAAATTAGTACAAAAAATATCTAATTCGAGTCTACATATACTTTATTTTACTCCCTAAATGAGAAATATTTTAATTTGAGTTTTCAGATACTTGATTTCGTAAATGAGATACTCACAATATGTATTAAAATACTAGATATTCGAATAAGCAACGTAAGTTCATCAAGTGTTGGTATTTTTATGGAAGATACATTTAGATGACATATTCATCTCATTTAATAATTTAAAAAAAAAACAAATTCTCAACTAAGCATGAAAATTTTAAAGTACTTAGTTTTACTTGAGAAGTACCTAATTTGAGTTTGCAAATACTTGATTTCGTAAATGAGATACCCACAATATGTATTAAAATACTAGATATTCGAATAGGCAACGTCGGTTCACCAAGTATTGATATTTCCATGAAATAAGCATTTGGATGACATATTCATATCATTTAATATTTTTTCTGTAAAAGAAAAAACAAATTTCCAACTAAGCATAAAATTTTTAAAGTATTTGTTTTTATTCGTGAAGTACCTAATTTGATATTGTAAATATTTAATTTGTTACATGAGATACTCATAATATGTAATAGAATACTGGATATTCGAATATGTATCGTAAGCTCACCAAGTGTTTATCTTTCCTTGAAAGTTTTGAATGACATATTCATCTCATTTAATATTTTTTTTGTAAAAAAAAACAAACAAATTCTCAACTAAGTATTGAAATTTTAAAATACTTATTTTTACTTGAGAAGTATATAATGTGATACCTAAATTAATACAAATAATATCTAATACAAGTCCACAAATACTTGATTTTACCATTTAAATACTCAAATTCGATTATTATTTGATGGTGTCAATATTGAGCTTTGAAGATGATAAGTAAGTCTAAGTGCTCAAATCGACGTTCGTATATAGGAGAATGCAAACGTTGTTTCGGTAACCTATAAACGTCGTTGATCTTGTGTATTTATAGAAGTCTTGAATCCAACGTCTATAAATAAAACTGCTTCTTTGACAT
The DNA here is from genome assembly GCF_025594145.1 of Primulina tabacum. Lineage (NCBI taxonomy): Eukaryota > Viridiplantae > Streptophyta > Magnoliopsida > Lamiales > Gesneriaceae > Primulina > Primulina tabacum. The sequence continues at coordinate 41,916,487 of NC_134554.1, forward strand.
CTGATAGGATCAGCTTTATTACCTAAAAAAGTTCATGCAAAAAGCTTCAGAACAATAAGTCTTGTTTCATACCACATTTGGTAAAACGTATTAAATGACTTTGTTCAGCATTACTGATGCATTTAATACTCGTACTTGGTAAAGTAACGATAACATTTAATATATGACCGATAGGTTTTGATTTAGCAAAAGTCAAGTTTTGCTTCTGTTTTTCTAATCTGATAAGTACACGAAGAGTACTGCTTTGTTAAGACGATACGAGAACTTCTGTTTTTATATGTTCTTCTGGTTTACTAACGAGATCAATTGGTTTTGACTATCATCACCACAATTAAATTAAGTCTATCAGAGAATTTGTTTTTTCCTTTTATAAAAAAATATTAAATGAGATAAATATGTCATCCAAACGAATCTTCCATAGAAAACCAACACTTGATGAACTTACGTTGCATATTCGAATATCCAATATTATATTACATATTATGAGTATCACATGTACCAAATCGAGTATTTGTAAACTCAAATTAAGTACTTCTCATCCAAATGCATATTCCATGGAAATACCAACACCTAGAGAATTTATGTTGCATATTCGAATATCCAATATTGAATACATATTATAAAGATCTCATTTACGAAATCAAGTATTTTCCAACTCAAATTAGGTATTTTTCAAGTAAAATTAAGTACTTTAAAATTTTCATGCTTATTTGAGAAATTTTTTTATTTACAAAATATATATTAAATGAGATGGATATGTCATCCAAATGCATCTTTCATGAAAAGCCAACACTTGGTAAACTTACGTTGCATATTTGAATATTCAGTATTCTATTACATATTATGAGTATCTTTTATATCAAATCAAGTATTTACAAACTCAAATTAGGTACTTATCATCCAAATGCATATTTCATGGAAACACCAACACTTGGACTCTTTGAGAACTTACGTTGCCTATTCGAATATCCAATATTTTCATACATATTGTGAGTATATCATTTACGACATCAAGTATTTGACAACTCAAATTAGGTACTTCTCAAGTAAAACTAAATACTTTAAAATTTTCATGTTTATTTGAGAATTTTTTTTACTAAAAAATATTAATTGAGATAAATATGTCATCCAAATGCATTTTTCATTGAAATACCAATACTTGGTGAATTTACTTTGTCTATTCGAATATCCAATATTTTAATACATATTGTCAGTATCTCATTTATGAAATCAAGTATTTGCAAACTCAAAATAGGTATTTCTCAAGTAAAACTAAGTATTTTAAAATTTACATGCTTAGTTTGGAATTTGATTTTTTTTACAAAAAAATATTAAATGAGATGAATATGTCATCCAAATACACCTTTCATGAAAAAGACAAACAATATAATGACTAAATTTATGGTGATCGTTCGAAGATCCAATATTTTTCTTACACATTTGGAGTATTTATAGAGCCAAATCAAGTATCTGAAACTTCAAAATAGATACTTTATAAGTCAAATAAGTACTTAATCTTATTTCATGATGAGTGAACAACTATATTTTTTTAAAAATAAAATGACATGAATAATTCATCATAATGAATTTTAAATGAAAAACCAATAATGATTGAATTTAAGGTGATTTTTCAAAAATATAATTTTTTTTACTCATTTGGAGTATTCAAATAACACAATCAAGTATCTGAAACCTCATAATAGGTATTAATACTTTGGTGGATGGAAAACACACAATTAATTTGGTGGGTAAAATTATATCTTTATTTAAATAATAAAAGGGCAAAAAAGTAAATTTATCTTTTTAGGTAGTTAAAACTAATTTATAGTGTGTGTCAGGTATTGATTTGTAAAAAAAATCATTTAGGTACTGAATCTTAAAGTAAACATGGACAGATGTATTTTTTTCAAATTTACCCAAAAAAAAAACTACGCATATTTTTAAGTTTAATTGAAAAGGTTAATTTGTTAAATAAATTCCCTAGTACATAATGTCATGACCTTTTTTTTTGTTCGTGTTACGTGATTTTAAAATTTGTCAAACTGATCAAAAATCGGTCCGATCACTTCATAGATTTTAATTTTTAAAAAAATTAAATTTTTTATATATAAAATTTTATTGTTTTGGTTATATATATATATATATATATATATATATATATGAATATATGATTGTTCTGATTTAAACTTTATTAAGAATATTATTTTAGTAATTTTAAGATTTATTTTGATTTATTTATTATTTTAAATATATAATATTATATTTGATTTTATGTATTTTTATTAGATTTTAAACTTGGATAAATATTTTTTTATTAGTTATATATACGGACTTGGAGATAAAAGTCTTTTTTTCATTTTTCGACAATAAAGTAAGACCAAGCTCGTGAGCTTATTATCTTAGGTCATAATAGTTGATAGGATCCCCTTTATTACGTCCTTATTTCCCCACGTGTGGCGACATGAGGGCGAACAATGGAAAAAAAAAAATGAGATTTAAGATATTTAAAATCAATAAAATATATCGTCTACTATTATTTTATTATTTTATATAATATAATGATTTTTCATTCAGTTCTTCGATTTAATTGGTCAAACCAATTAAATTATTTATAAGATAAACTGGTTCGATTCGATTATGAATTTTTTTTAAAAAAAGCTGTTTGTCCATGAATAATGGTGGTAAGGACAAGTGTTCATTGAGTCATAATATTTAATAAATTTATATTGTGACCAAGATTCGGACTTTTGTTTCATATATTCAGACAAGTGGGAATTTTGAATAACGAAAGAGAAGTGGGAAGTCAATGATACCATCCTTATATTATTTGGTATAATAATTACTAAGTTAAGAGATTATTTTTAAAAAATAATTTGAATTATACCAATAAAATCAGCTATAAATTTTTTTTAAATAAACTTTCATTTCTAATTAGTTGTTATTTTGTGAAATTGTATGAGACAATTGTATTTACCGTTTTTCGCCATTTGGAAACTTTTTTATTTTATTTATTACAAGTGTCACTTCTTGCAAGATAAGTTACAAGTGTCGCTTTTTTATTTTATTTATTACAAGTGGCACTTCTTACAAGTGTCACTTAGTTGTTATTTAGTGAAATTTCCAAGAATATATATAATTATTAAGGATAAAGATGCCTAGCAACATATGAGCACAAGTGGTAATTTAAAAGGACAATTTTAATTTATAATAAAATATCCTATACCATCTAATTCAGGACACGTAGTTCATCCAAGAAATGATTCTGAGTGAGAAATTTTGCTAACCAAACAGATTTACACATATAAATTACACGTGCATATTTATCATAAAAACTTTAAAATATTATTTAACTTTGATATGAGGAAAAATATAAATAACACAAATGAAATTCTTGATCATGATTGACTCTGTAAGGGTTATTGCTTAACAGATGTGAGTGTATATAACAGTAGTAGTATAAAAATGTAAATTTGTGTTTTATCATAATTAAGTGTTGTACTGAATGTTACAACATTTTTAGACAACATGCAGCGAAATATTAAAGTTTGTAAAACAAATTGAGTTTAAATAAATACGATAATCAAGATTAAATTTGCGCAAAAATTAATCACTATAAAACCACTGAGTTTACACGAAAACAATACCAATAGTGACTAAAATCAATTTTCTCGATACGTTGAGAAAATAAATGCTTTCTAAAACAAAAAACAACAATAAAAAATAATAAAGAAAGCAAAAACGTGATGCAAAAAACTGGAACAAAAAAAAACGATTTTTGGCCAACTTCGTTACGGATGTTGTCTGTAGATGCCTCCAACAATCAAAGCAACACGCGGTATCAGCACTTCTTCGATCAGCAGCGACCTTGTGAATTAATTTTCTCTGAAATTTTGTGTCGTGCAAAGTGCATGAATGATCAATTCAAAAGCCCCCACGAAAAACTCTCACGAAAAACTCTATGTACGAAAAACTCTCTATCTGTTTTTGCATGATATGAATCCTCTTATTTATAGACTTCATCTCTCGTAGAGTTTATCTTCATAAGGAAAACCTATTACACAAGGAAAGTAGAAGTTTAATTAGGAACAAACTTCTTTTGAACAAATATATCATATCACAAAAATCTTAGAATAATTATCACATTAATTGTCACAATATCTTGAAAAGCAAAACCATATTTAAATATTCCAAAATCATATCAATAAGAAAATAAATTTAAGGAAGATATTATTTCTGGGAATAAATTATATCTTAAAATTCAAGATTATTTTTATTTTCAGACTCCAATGAAAGATTTATTTATGTACTATGAGATAAATAAGTTGAGATCAAATTACAAGATTTTTTTTAGAATTTATTGATGAACCGATTTATCACAAAAGTTCAAAAGACGATTGCAAACAACATTATTAGTAAAAAAAACGGTTACTCTTATCAAGAGATCAAGGTTTCAATCGGTCTCTGCTTTCATCATTCCAGTTTTGAGTATGTTACACAAAGCTTGTCTATTACAGTTTATCTGTTTAGCGTGATTTATAGGCTACTTGATTAATCTTTAAAGTTTACTCATAGTCCACCAAAAATAACGATGGCAAATTCCCAAAGATAAACATAATAATAATGATCCAACGAAAAACATAAATAGCCAAAACAACCACAAAATCAACCACATAAAAAAACTAAACAATTATACCCCCTAATATCCATAAACATCTTTGAAAAGTTTTGGCCTTGAATTATATTGGATATCAATAATTATTTTTATTGGATAAAGTAATCGAAACGTGATATTTGAGTTGATATATACTTTAAAAGATTTGAACTGAATAATTATCACAACCTATAACTTTTAATAAAACAAAAAATGTTCGATATTACAATTAATATTATGAAATCGTGTTGTAACAATGGAACTTCTTGTTGATGATTCACTTCCAATTCCTAAACAAAATGATGATATTCTCAAGGGCCAAAACTTGTGTGAGACGGTCTCACGAGTCGTATTTTGTGGGACAGATCTCTTATTTGGGTTATCCATGAAAAAATATTACTTTTTATGGTAAGAGTATTAATTTTTATTGTGAATAACGGTAGGTTGACCCGTCTCACAGATAAAGATTCGTGAGACTATCTCATAAGAGATCTACTCATTTCCAAGTAGGGACAATATAATGATCTTGTTCCAATTTAGATTCTTAAGATATTTCAATTATTTTTTATGCTAAATCTAGAACAAAAATTTTGTAAATACTATAAAGGTTCGAGAGATGGAGAATTTTTTTTGGGTATTTTTGTTTTCCTGATATTTGATTTGGAAAAAATAGGTTCCCCGACAATATCTGGTAAAATAAAGTGCTTTTTTAATTCTATTTTTGAAAAATAAAATAAAACTGAGGAAAAATTGTGTCTTATATATTGGATTTTGATCATCTCATTAATAAAAAAATAATTCTTAGTACTATAACTTGACTTTTTCTTTTTCATTTTTTTTTTCACATTTTAATCGATTTTGGTCGGAAAATTAATGACGCCGTGTAAGCAATATCGCATGCCAAAAATCAAAATATTTATGTTAAATATTTTTTAAAATATTCAAACTATATAGAATTATACTTTATAATATTTTTTAATTACAAAGTTATGGTTTTTTTATTTAATAAAAGAAAATCCCTTATTTTATTTAATATTAGATTATTACAAAACTGTAAATATATTAGCATTCAAAAGTATCTAAATCTTATCCACATTTAAATAATTATATCTTATTGTTAGAACATTTCATTTTCGCAATCTATATTTTGATGTTAACAAAACTTATTTATTTGTTTCTAATGAGTTTACCTAAGTGCACAGAAATTAAAAATGATAAGGTTTCGAACTGATAAGTTACCAAGCTTAAACTGAAGCTATCGAGACGCAAACTGAAAGTGACAACTGATTGATCGAACTAAACCAGTACAACTGAAGTATCAAGTGCAGTTCAACTGATTGTCCAGTTGATAGGTGGTTCAGCAGAAGACCTTCAGAAGCTCGGCCAGCGGATGAAGTGTTCAACTGATGAAGAGCCCAACTGACCAGTTCAACTGAATCAGTGAAATTAGTTCAGCTGACGAGCCAACTGATTTCACCTCACCAGTTCAAGACCAGTTCAACTGACCAATTCAGAACATCAGTTAGGAGTGAACTAGTTAGCAGATACGACAAGCTTAATCCAGTTGTGTACAAAGGTACAAAATCCATTGTACGATCAAGGTACAATAAGAGACGTTGCAGTAGTGCTTAAAGTCAAATGTTCCAGATATCTATTTGAGGGAACAAATTCAAACTGCAACAAATTCATTCACTGAGTCTCACTGTACGTTCAGCCAAACGCCTATAAATAGAAGCTGAAGCTCGGTGAAGACGATGATGAGAGTTGACAAGTGAAAAGATAAAATACAGAGAGAGCACGCATAATGCATATCAGCTTACTAGAAGCAATTTGCCCACAGGGAACACTATCGTGTTATCAGCTTAGTTAAGAAGCATAATTCCCTTAGTGTGTGAAAACACTTTCTTGTAGTGTTCATTGTTTAGTTCACACACACACACACACCACCCAAATACAGTCTTGTACAAAGACAATAAACTTGTGTATTTAGTCTTTGACACAGACATTAAACAAGTGTTGATTGGGAGGTGCTGCCTTCAGTCTAGTCTAGGAGTTCAGTTAAGCAGTTGGTAAGTTCTAAGCTGTGTGGGTTATTACACTTGTTGTAATTAATCAAAGTCTTCTAGTGTATTCTACCCGATGAGGTAAAATGAGTGACGTAGGAGCAATTGAAGTCTCCGAACATCTATAAACATATTTTGTGTTAATTATGTTTAACTGTCTGTTTTAGTTCTTAACTGATTTTGATCAGTTCAGCTGATATCAGTTCAGTTACGAACATAACTGAACTGATATAAGCCAGTACTGATTCCCCGATATTTTCAGTTATTCAGTTACAAATGATATAAAATGTATCAGTGTTTCTTAACGAAAGATTACTTCGCGTGTTTTCCGCTTGGTTTGTAACCAAACTCGATTTAATTCATCGATGTAAACATTCTTAGAACACGAGCTATTGCAGCTCATTGATTTATTGTGTTCAAGGAACTTCAAGGTGCCCAGCACACGGTCATTCACTTATCCAATTCCAATAATTTAAATAAAAAATATACCATGACAAGAAAGTTTATCAGTAAAAGGAGCTCATGTTTAATAAGATAATATAATATAAATATTATAGTTTTTGTAAATTAACAATGATAACCTAATTGATTGTTCTTATTTTTAACAAATTCATTAAAAGGAGCTCATGTTTAATAAGATAATATAATATAAATAAGTTATTTAAAACATTAATTACTGTTAGGATTCGGAGATTTATTAGAGGAGGTGAAAAAACTATCTCTATAAATATCTGAAATTTGGTTAGGTTAGCAACACTTGAATTTTTATTCTTGTCGGTCAGATTTCTGTAAACCAGCAATTAGGCAACTGTGTGGAAAAGGCTCACTGAATCGGTTAGAACAGTAAATGGTAAAGATCAAAAACAGTTTGGCTAGCAAAATTAAAGTAAATGCACAAATCATGGTGTGAGTTCGAGATTGCAATAAATCTCGAGATTGCAAAAGAGATCACTCAAAATATCAGATTGCGAAAGAACTTTATTATTTGAACAATAAAATTCTTTAATTAATTATTTTTTATACCAACGACTAACTTTTAAAGTGTGTGTTCGAGAGTATTTCATGAGATATGTCTAATAGAAGGATTTGCACTTTTAGAATGCCGATTGGTTTGATTTTTTATTGGTTAGTCAAATTGTAATAATGATAATTTATCATTAAAACTCAAAGAAAGTTGTTCAACCACACAAAATTTAGTTGTTTATTATCTAAATTTAGCTTTGACAAATTTAAAGAGCTGAGAATCATTAACCGATTGAGAAGAAAATATCGGAATTTGAGTTTGAGATCGATAAGTAAAAATTTTCACAAGATGATTTTTATCCACGTGCCACGTCAAAGTTCCACAACCACTTCCTGTTGAAATTTATAAGTTTTCGAACAATATTTGCTTTTGGCTTACATATCACTGGAGGAAAGCGTCACTTTTTCGAAATATTTGATGAATACATTGGATGTCAAGTGAGAGACCGCTCAAATTTTACTTTTAGGTGTTATCGGATTGCTCATAATTTTTTGACTTTGATGATGACGTATTTGTTGAGTCTCTTGTCCACGTTCTTGATGTTCTTCATCGTAAAAATCAAGGCTATAGTCAATGACATTGAATGAAAGAAAATCGCGATGCTCAAAGCCAGGTACGTAGCATGATGCCCTTTCCCTTTCTTTGTCATCCCTACGACTTGATCCGGCTTCGGTCATTTGTATAAATATGAAAATAAATCAATAGTTGACAATAAACCAATAATTGAGACTTAATATTTTAATAAGCAAGAAAAATGTTAGAATAGAGATTGAGAGAATATCGTGAAAAAATGAAGGGATGGAGGTATTTATAGAAAAAAATTTGGACAAAAAAATAGCAACGGTCAACCTATCGGTCCAGACCAACCCGACGGGTTGACCGTCGCACAACAGCCATGTTATCATAATAAACGACCACAAATTCGTGACGCGGTTGACAATAGTCAAGCAATCGTAATCGTGGATCTTCAACGATCAATTGATCAACCAATATTGACCTACCCGAAGGATTGAATCTGTCCAACCCGGTGGAACGACGTGTTTTACACCCGTAAACTATAACCAGACCGTCGACCACGGATCGGTACTGTGTCAGGTCTGAGTTTGACCCAGCCATTGGCCAAGTCTAGTCGCAAGAAATAGGAGTTCTGTATATATATATATATATATATAGCTTTTTCCGAAAAAATCATACTTTGGTTTTGCTTTATTGCTGTCCCTTCAAGCCTTTGTTCCATTTTTTAAAAACATGATAAAATAATTAGTTGTTGCTGTCTAAGTTTCATTAATTCCATCTTTAGGACTTGCTTGCGTGCCTCAAACAATTAATTTATGCATTGTTGATCTGGCTTTCTCTTATTTCTTGGTTAGTTCAATTGATAAAAATAAAAAAATAAAACTTAAAGCAAAATAAAAGACATAAAAAAATTTAACGTTGTTCGGTCCAACCAACCTACATCAAAGGGTCACGCTCAACTAACAAGCAGATCCACTAAATATAAGCAGTTACAATGATATAATGACTTATTCAAATAAAAGACTTCCTCTTTTCTAATGACACATCTATGAGGAACATATTCTGTAGACTTCATTTGACGAGTACCACTCATTTTCAACATCCACTCCCTTCAATAACATGTGGATTGTTCTCTCCCGAGGAATGAATCATCAATCGTTGAATGCTTGTGCACCACCATCAATAGAAAAGCTTTCAAAACATAATGATAAAAGTAACGATGTTTGAATCTTGTCGTAGTAGATATCGCGACACATAATGGCCCATGAAATGAACATATTCGTTTTGACTCGTTAATTTCGCGTCCAACCAACCTGACAAGCTCACAACATCAAATATGCAAGAAATATTGTTCTCCCGAAAATTCATCTTCTTTTCCTGAAAAATGTCTGAATGAATATAGTGCATAAAAAATGCAACCAACGAATCAACTCTAAAAGATTTGATATTAAAATCTCATCGGTCTCCCTCGACCACACATGACCACTCTCGCCAATCTTCAAAATTAATGAACACTATTTTGTGTAAAAGAACTCATCATATCCATAATAGACATTATATTTTTAAATCGTATATCATATCTTTTTAAGATAATGTTATCCAATATCTTCGTTATATTTTCAAAACATATTAAAACAAATATTTTGTTCATTATCTTTCTATCTCCAAAAATCTTTAGATCAATATTTTAAATTTTTTTGACAAATAATCTGAAAAATAAAGCCAACAAAAAATTACATCTAACATGCATCTAACCCAACACTTCCCACCTCCATTTATGAGCTTGGACTTTTCTTTGACGTTTGCGAATTAACTCGAATATATATTGCGTCTTTCTTCTTATGATGGTTTTCAGAATATGCCTTTGTGCCCTGAAGAACCCTTCAATCGCAAACTCTCACTTGTCAAAATCTACCTTCCTAAAACCCTGGAAAATTACATTTATTAATATATTAATATAGAAAGCCTAAAGATTTTATTTGTCAGTATAAAATGCACATTTTGATTAAAACTCTAAGCACTGAAAATTTTTCTTTCCAATCCATTCTGCACAATTCAATTAAGATGCTCCACACTAAGAATTATAATTCCTTAACACATAGTACATTGGAAGAAATTAATTCTTTAGCAATCGGTGTCGACTAATTGGAATATTGGACCCCATTTTAGATCAAAATCATGCTCCTCCTCTATGGAATCTCCAGAAAATTCATAACATTGTTAGTGAATTTTCGATATAATAAATTTAGCATTCATATATTTCCGGGGAAAAAAAAAAAGCAAGTCCTTCTTTCTGGGTTTTTTCGGGTCAAATCTTGAGGATAAGTAGGGCTGACTTCAGATCACCAATAATATTGATTCAAACAAGAAGATGAAACAATTTCTTATTTCCTTTTTTTCTTTTTCAAGAAAATTGAAGGGATTCAAACACTCGTATTCTGGGGAAAAAAAAGAAGCATATATAGAACAATTAACATTTCTTGGAATGTACTTTATTTAAAAGTTAAATGGGAAAATGTGGATCATGGATTATTCTTGTTTGGTAAAGATGGCTCAGTGTCCAAAATCTTGTGTTTTTTATACTTTTTTTTTCCTTTTTTCTTTTTGAAAACCGATGTGTTATTATGGCCATGAATGGTGGTGATAAAGACAGGTGTCTAAAATCATGATTCATATTAAATGTGTTGCGGGTAATATTCGGAACTTTTCTTTAAAAAAAATAATTAATCGGATTTTTGTTCGATATATTTTGACAAGTTGGGATTGTTAAAAATTAATATTTAGACAAGTGGGAAATTGTTGAATATATATAGACAAGTGGGAATTCTTTGAAGCAACGGTGAGATAATTCCGTATTGCCCTTTTGCTTCTCTCCTTGTTTATTTTTTAAAGAATCTTTTAGTTAAGAATATGAAAAGATAAACTACTAAAATACAATTTTGACAATATAACGAACCAAAATCATAATTGCAAACATGACGAATTAAAAACAATTTTTCCAGACACGAATGGACTTGGCTGTGAGACCCAAGTTTTTTGGGTTCAAATCAACACTCTGGACCAAGCTCATCTTAAATTAAAAACCAAAAATTCATAAAGGCATATGAGGCAACAACTCGAAGGCTCAAGGTTCTCGTGCAATCAACCTTGAATTCAATGTTAGTATAAAATCAACGTAAGTCGAACGTGTATTTTCTGGTATCTTTGTAGCATTCTAAATCTAAACATGTGTTCTGTTGTATGAGATTCCTTAACAATGATTTTTATGGTACAAAGTTTCTATTTTGATTATGAACTTGTATAGTAGGAATACTGGATACCTGTTAGACCCTTAAAGTTTGGCTCGATTTCATGGCATGAATGCGGAGTGCCATGAAGCAAAGTGTTGATACTTAACATTTAGTTATGTCCTACATTGTGGGGATGTGTTTGGTGCAGAAAAGGTGTTGGCAATAGTGAGCTTGGTTGCCATTTCGAGTTGGCTGATTTGGGGACACGTGTCATTCATTTCTGATGGTTTGAAGCAGTTGTTGGGCAGTTAAGAAACTTGGCAACATTCACCAACAAGTGGCATGCAGGCAGGGCACTTGTACATGGCAGTTACACTTGGCTCCATGCAGACTTGACAGGTGTCCTAGACAGTTAGTTTCGGTTTTCTGCACTGTATTGTGTTTATATGCTTTGGCCTTGTGTTGCACAAGGCATTCACGAGTGTGAGCCTTCTTTGTGGGCAAACCTGGGCTTCCTTTTGTAATTCTGACTGAGGATGAATGCAAAGGTTGAGCATTGCCCGTAATTTGTTGTGTGCTTTACACTCTGCACGTTTTGACTTGGTTTGCTTGGCTCTGTGAGTTTGATATTCCACTAAATAATTAAACACGAGGGTTGAAAGTTAGGCTGATTGAATCAGTTCGTGATTCAAGCCGCACAAGGGTTAGAAACTTGAAAAAAAAGTTGCTGCGTGATTAACTCCTGTGACAGTTGGTATCAGAGCCAGGTTTGCTCGAATTTGTTGAAGTTGCAGACGCCCAGATCATGGCAGATTCGTCTAGCACTTCCGGAACGAACAATACTTCGGTGCGGGATCGTATTCTAGAACATGAAACTAGAATGCGAAGACTTGAAGGGCTCCTTGGTGTTCCAACCGGATCACCCACAGAGACGCTTTACCAGCAAGTTGAAGGATTGCATGCTATTGCAGAAACTAATGTTGGTAGCATTGTAGATCTGACGGAATTTGTGGAACGAAGGTTGGTGTCTGTTGGAGAAGACCTCGAATCCAAATGTGATGGATTCGAACTTGAGTTGAATTTTTTGAAGAAGACCGTTGGTGCTAGACCAACCGGGCATTTTGCCTCTTCAACAAAGTTCAAAGTCCCTGATCCTAAGCCATTTGGTGGAAAACACAATGCCAAAGAGTTGGAAAACTTTCTGTGGGACATGGAAACTTATTTCCAGGCTGCCAAAGTCCCTGATGAAGAGAAAGTATCAATAACAAGCATGTATTTGATCGAGGATGCAAAGTTATGGTGGCGAGCTCGTCTATCTGATGATGCTAGTGCAAACCGTGACAAGATTGAAACATGGGAGACCCTGAAACGTGAATTGAAAGAGCAGTTCCTCCCTAGCAATACTTCGTAGCTTGCAAAGGAGTCCCTTCGAAAGTTGAAGCATTCTGGAACTACTCGGGATTATGTGAAAGATTTCAGTTCACTGATGTTGGATGTAAGGGATATGTCCGAGGAAGAAAAACTCTTCAATTTCCTCGCAGGATTGCAACCTTGGGCCCAAGTTGAATTGCGAAGGCAGGGGAGTCAAGGATTTGCCATCCGCCATTGTTGTTGCTGATAGGCTGGTTAATTTCAAAGCCATTGGTGCTAGTGATCCTGTCCTGAAGCGAAATGATGCGAAAGATAAAGGCAAGCCTAAATTTGTCAAATCTGACAAATTTAGGAAAAAGAAGAGTAAGAAAGATGGTGAAAGCATTACCACCAAAGAGACCAAAGAAACCTATGTCTTTGATAAAACGAAGCGTGGGTGCTTCATATGCAATGGTGACCACCGAATGCGAGACTGTCCAAAGAAGGAGAAACTATCTGCATTGGTGGCCGAAGAGGAGAAGGTGCAGAAAGAAGATGGTCCCTCGTTGGTGAATCCTTTACAATGGTTGGGTGCTTTACATGCTAATTCGTCTCAAGCTAAGGACTTAATGTATGTGAAAGCCCTCATCAATGGTCGTGAGATTATGGCCATGGTGGACACAGGTGCAACACATAACTTTGTTGCTGAAAGGGAAGTTCAGTCGTTGGGTTTGAAGCTTGCTCAACACTCGAGTCAAATAAATGCAATGAATTCTGAAGCAAAGCCAATCAAGGGGGTGACCAATGTGGAACTTAAGGTAGGGAGTTGGTCCAGATAGTGTGGTTTGATGGCTGTTCCTCTTGATGATTTTGATGTTATTCTAGGCAATGAATTCTTGGTTGCGGCTCAAGTTGCAGTGATGCCACACTTGGGTGGATTATTGATAGCGGATGTCAATAATCCTTCTTTCGTGAAAGGAGTGTATGATGTGACTACAATCTCCGGAAAGAAGGCAGGTCTGATTTCGGCCATTCAGATTGAGAAAGGCTTAAAACATGGTGATGTTACTTATATTGCAGCCATTGTCGAAATTAAGCCCGATGTGTACCAAGAAGTGCCCGATGCAGTTGCTGATTTGCTTGAGCAATTCCATGACATAATGCCCGTGGAGTTGCCCAAGTCGTTGCCACCCCGACGTGCTGTTGATCATAAGATCGAATTAGAACCAGGTGCGGTGGTGCCTGCAAAAGCTCCGTATCGAATGAGTCCCTCAGAACTTGTTGAGCTGAGGAAACAATTGACCGAGTTGTTGGATTGTGGGATGATTCAACCATCTAAGGCCCCATTCGGATCACCGGTGCTGTTCCAAAAGAAACAGGATGGGACGCTAAGGATGTGCATCGATTATAGGGCATTGAATAAGGTTACTATCAAAAATAATTACCTTTTTCCAAATGTCCTGGATTTATTTGACAAGCTGTCAAAGGCAAAATACTTCACCAAGATCGATTTGAGATCAGGTTATTGGCAAGTGAGGATTGCTGAAGGAGATGAGGCAAAGACCACTTGTGTCACAAGGTACGGTTCTTACGAATTTCTCGTGATGCCTTTCGATCTAACTAATGCTCCTGCGACGTTTTGTAATCTGATGAATGACATGTTGTTTGAGTATTTAGATCGTTTTGTGGTGGTGTATTTGGATGACATCGTGGTATAGTTAGTCTTTGGAAGATCACTTGATGCATTTGACTGATGTATTCTCACGTCTTAGAGAATACGAGTTGTATGTGAAAAAAGAGAAGTGTGAATTCTGTAGGGATCAGATTACTTTCCTTGGACATGTGATAAGCCATGGAAAGGTTCACATGGATAAGAAGAAGGTGCAAATGATTGTTGATTGGTCTGCCCCGAAGAAAGAATCTGAATTAAGGTCCTTCTTGGACTTAACCAATTACTACAGGAGATTCATTATGGGGTATTCTCGGATCGTTGGGCCATTGACTGACTTATTGAGGAATGGCAACAAATGTGTTTGGTCGGTTCAGTGTGTGGAGGCATTTGAGACTCTCAAGAAGGCCATTGTGTTAGAACCCGTGCTGAAATTGCCTGAGTTTGACAAGCCATTTGAAGTGTTTACAGATGCATCAGACCGTGCATTGGGTGGAGTTCTTATGCAAGAACGGCACCCCATTGCCTTTGAAAGTCGAAAACTGAAGGATGCCGAGGTGAGGTACTCGACTTATAAAAAAGAAATGATGGCAACAGTGCATTGTTTGGAGGTGTGGATACATTATTTGCTTGGCACAAAGTTTGTTGTAAACACAGACAATGTGGCCAACACTTATTTTCAGACTCAAAAAAAGTTGACTCCTAAACAAGCACGCTGGCAAGAATTCTTAAGTGAGTTCGATTTTCAGTTGGTTCACAAGGCCGGGAATCATAATGAAGTTGCTGATGCTCTTAGTCGAAAATCTGTACATGACTATGTAGAAGCATTGACAGTGATTGAGTCGGACTTCTTGGGCAGAATTCGTGAGGCATCTCCTCTAGACAAAGTGTATCAGAAGTTGGTTGATCAAGTGCGGAATGGGAAGATTCGTAAGTACTGGATCGAAGACGAGCTTCTGTTTGCCAAGGGAAATAGGGCTTATGTTCCAAGCGGCCCTCTTCGAAAGGAATTACTTCGAGAAACACATGATCCTCAATGGACTGGTCACCCAGGTATTGCTCGAATGTTGGTTTTGTTGTCTCGGACTTATTATTGGCCGAAGATGGAAGAAGATGTGGAACATTATGTCAAAACTTGTCTTGTTTGCCAACTGGACAAGACGGAAAGATTGAAAGAAGCAGGATTGTTGCAACCATTGCCTATCCCCGGGCGGCCGTGGCAGTCCGTCTCTATGGATTTCATTCTTGTCTTTCCAAAAGTTCACGGTTTGGCTTCCATTCTCGTTGTGGTGGATCGCTTTACAAAGTATGCAGTATTCATCGGTGCTCCAAAGGTATGTTCCGCTGAACTTACTGCCGAGTTGTTTTTCAAGAATGTTATCAAATGCTTTGGTTTTCCGCAAGATATTGTGAGTGATAGGGACACAATGTTCACGGGAAGGTTCTGGACTGCTTTGTTCAATATGATGGGTTCGGTGTTGAAATTCTCTACTGCCAATCATCCACAAATTGATGGGCAGACTGAGAGAATGAATCAGTTGTTGGAGGAATACATGAGGCATTATGTGACAGCAGGTCAGCGTAATTGGGCAGATTTGCTTGACGTTGCACAATTTTCATACAATTTGCACAAGCCATCAGCTACTGGTTTGAGTCCCTTTGAGTTGTTATATAGCTTTCAACCAACAACACCTCATGAAGTTGCTTTGCAGAAAAGTGAGGGTGATTGTCCTGCTGCTTATTGGTTTGAAAGAGCAAAGCAAGAGTTGTTGGATGAAGCAAATGATAACTTGTCCAAAGCTCAACACAGAATGAAGAAGTATGCGGACAAGGGTCGAAGGGATGTTGAATTCCAGGTTGGTGAGCAAGTTCTTTTGAAGTTAACTCCTCAAATTTGGAAGAAAATCAGTGCAAAGACGCTGCATCGTGGGTTGGTTCCTCGATATGATGGTCCTTTCGAAGTGATGACTAAAGTGGGGAAAGTTGCCTACAGGTTGAAGCTATCCGATAGGTTGAAGATTCATCCAACTTTTCATGTGAGTTTTCTGAAGAAGTTTCAGGAAGATCAGGCTAGAGTGCAGACAAGTCGTGCACCGCCAGTTGTTCGATATGAGTTTGATCGAAAAGTTGAAAGAATTCTGGATGACAGAGTTTGGGTCAAAGTAAGAAGAATCGAAGAGTTGATTACTTAGTCCAGTGGGTGGGCGATTCTGAGGCAGATGCTACTTGGATCCGAAATGTTAATCTATGGCAATTTGAAGATGAGATTGCATGAATATGAGACAAGGAAAAGCTTGCTAGGGGCTTCGACGAGGACGTCGAGTTCTTCTAGTGGGGTTGGTTTGTTAGACCCTTAAAGTTTGGCTCGATTTCATGGCATGAATGCGGAGTGCCATGAAGCAAAGTGTTGATGCCTAACACTTAGTTATGTCCTACATTGTGAGGATGTGTTTGGTGCAGAAAAGGTGATGGCAATAGTGAGCTTGGTTGCCATTTCGAGTTGGTTGATTTGGGGACACATGGCATTCATTTCTGATGGTTTGAAGCAGTTGTTGGGCAGTTGAGAAACTTGGCAACATTAACCAACAAGTGGCATGCAGGCAGGGCACTTGTACATGACAGTTACACTTGGCTCCATGTAGACTTGATAGGTGTCCTAGACAGTTAGTTTCGATTTTCTGCATTGTATTGTGTTTATATGCTTTGGCCTTGAGTTGCACAAGGCATTCACGAGTGTGAGCTTTCTTTTCGTGCAAACCTAGGCTTCCTTTTGTAATTCTGACTGAGGATGAATGCAAATCAATTGGCAAAAACATAAAAATTGTGCAAATCAATTGGCAAAACATAATGTGTTAGGCATCAATTGTGCAAAAACATATATTTTGTGCAAATCAATTGGCAAAACATTGTGAGATGCTTGGGGAGATAGATGAAATTATGTCTACTAAATAAAATATAAAAATGACCAAGAAAACTAGTACGAGAAATTATATTTTTGGTTTTGTAACGTACAAATTTCCATTTTTGGTCTTGTTATCAGTTCATTCATGTTTTTAAATGGCACTAATTCACTCTTTTTCTTTCTTTTTTTTAATAAATTTTCACCAGAACAACAACGTGATATTAGACACGTAAAAAATGTTAGTGATTATATCAATAATTTTCGATATCACATTATCATTTTTTTTACATCACATCAACGTTCCGATGGAAAGATGAAGTTATAAGGTACCGGAAGATGGAATGTCAAATTTTTAGTTGTGTTTAACTTTGTTGCTGGTGTTTCCCGCGAGAGATTTTAGAAAAATAAAATAAAATGCATGATAAATGTCCAATCAATGAGTTCTATTCAGATAGTTTATCTTCATACTATGTTTATGGAATTTTAAAAAATTTAAATATTTGTGATACTTTAATATAATAAAGAGTAAGTTTCTTGTAAGACGATCTCACGAATCTTTATCTTTGAGACGGGTCAATCCTACCGATATTCATAATAAAAAATAATTACTTTTAGCATAAAAAATAATAATTTTTCATGGATGACCCAAATAAGAGATCTATCTCACAAAATACGATCAGTTAGATCGTCTCACATAAGTTTTTGCCTATAATAAAAGCGCTTTTAAAGATCAATGGAAATTTGAATTATGACTGATATAACATGATATGTGAAAGTAACATTTTTTTACACAAATACGTTAATAGTATTATGTGAAATGTCTGTTTTTAACAATTAGAAAACATTTTTAAAACCAAATCAAATGGATTATTCTATGTTACATTCGAGTATTTTCCTCCATATGATGTGGTTAAATGTTAGTACTTGGATCATCAACAATATGTTAAACTTTCATAAAATGTGAGGAACTCGCATGAGCTAATTATACTGGAATAGAATGAGAAACACTCTCGATATAACATAAACTAATTATGATCAAACATAACAACCGATGAAAGAGTGCAATGAAGGAGGCTACTTTTAGGACAGATGGAGAGAAGCTTTAAATACAATAAGTTGTTGAAATATTTAAAGGCATGCAACATTCTTTAATTTTTAAATTATTTTAAAAAAATTATTAAATAATAATTCCTTCGTCCCAATTATATTTTTCACATTTTGTTTTATTTGTCCCAAATATATACTGCTTTACAAATATACTCCTATTTACTTTGAGGTCTTGTATTAATTAATTATTGAAAAGATAACAAACAATATATATAAACACTCATTAAATTAGGGTAAAATTGGAAAGCTATTGTATGATAATAATGAATTTTTTAATCTGAGTGAAAAAAGAAACAAACATATATAAGAGGGACGGAAATAATATAATATTTGAATCGATATTTCATATTTTTTAAACTATTATTCAGTTGAGTGCATATTAATTGAACTCTACTTTACGCAAGTTCACGAAAATATTGCTCTTCTATTTGAGTGATATTCAGCAGATTTCCGTGTCCTAGGCTCTGGAGGCACATATTCACAAATCGTTGATGCGAATAATACACCTAGTTGTAAAAATAAACAGAATTGGGTTACTTTATCTACCATGTAAACGGTAGTTGTTTCTGTGGTTTCATTGTGCCAACTCAACCATCTTAGTCAGCATTTAATGAGTGACATGGCAAAGTTAACAACTTCAGAGCTGAGGGATCGAGAAAGTAACTGGAGAGGAAGGCTTCTGTTGTAACAGATAGGATAACTGAATAAAGGAGTTATGCCCATATAAATAGAAGCAAGGAGTCTTGAAGGAAGGCAGTTCTTTGAATAGGTTCATTCGGTCATCTCTGAAGGAATAGAAGTACACCAAGAGAGAATTCAAGAGCATGTGTTCTGAGGAAGAAGAGAGTGCATGTTGAGAGTGAATTCTGTATGAGTGCTTGTTGGTTTTTCTTTGTACTTCAAACTCAGATTGTTGATGAATAAAGATGAGCTCCTCCCGTGGATGTAGGTCGATTAATGACCGAACCACGTAAATCGTGTCTTGAGAGTTATTTTCTTTTATTTTGCTTATCTTGTGTTGAGTTCTTGGATTGATTGTCTCGTAATTTCTCAAGTGTGATCTGTTAACGAGTGATTACAAGAGATTCTGAGAGCTTGGATCCATTACAAGTGGTATCAGAACCAGGTTCTAAGCTGTACAAGTCAAAGCGATGGGTACAAAGATTGAGGTGGAACGTTTTGACGGAAAGGGAGATTTTGGTTTATGACGAAGGAGAATGTACGCCATTCTTGTTAAACAGAAAGTTGCGAAAGCCCTACTGGGTGAAAAGAATCTCCCTGGTACACTTGACCGTGAGAAGAAAGATGAAATTCTTGAATTGGCGTTCAGCACCCTCACTCTGAATCTAGACGATAAAGTTCTTCGGGAAGTATCCTCGGAAAAAATAGTTGCTGGCATATGGAACAAGTTAGAATCTCTGTATATGAAAAAATCCCTTCAAGACAGAATCTATCTAAAAGGTAAACTATTCGGGTTCAAGATGACAGAGACTAAATCAATATGCGAAAATCTTGATGAGTTTAACAAGCTCATTTTAGACTTACAAAATATTGGTACAGACGTAGAAGATGAAGATAAGGCCATTATCATTCTTAATGCTCTTCCAAGATCCTACTCAGTGTTCTCTGATACTATGAAGTATGCAAGGGAGTCCCTGTCATTCGAAGACATACAAAAGGCCCTAAAGGCAAAAGAATCTCAAACACACAATGAAAAGGAGTATAAAGATGTTGGAGATGGATTGTACTCTCGCGGCAGAACTGATAAGAAGGATTCTCGATCAAAACACCGAAGTAGATCGAGATCCAAGACAAAACAATTCAAG
The DNA here is from genome assembly GCF_025594145.1 of Primulina tabacum. NCBI lineage: Eukaryota > Viridiplantae > Streptophyta > Magnoliopsida > Lamiales > Gesneriaceae > Primulina > Primulina tabacum. Next base: position 41,936,825 of record NC_134554.1, read on the forward strand.
TTCTTTCTCTGTCATAGACCCGGTCATATCAGAAGAAACTGTCCAGAACTTAAAAGAAATGGTGAAAAACATCGAGATCAAGGTGAAGCAGAGGCAACACTTGAAGGATATGAAAGTGAGGATGTCCTGTGCACAGCAGACCTCAAAAAGGAAAAATGTTGGATACTAGACAGTGGATGCTCTTTTCATATGAGTCCTAATAAGGATTGATTTGAGTCTCTAAATGAGTCCAATGGGGGACAAGTCATTCTTGGTAACAATAAAACCTGTAGAGTGAGTGGTATTGGGAACATCAGATTGAGATTAAGAGATGATACTGAGAAAATCCTGGAAGAAGTGCGCTATGTACCAGAACTTAAAAGGAATCTCATTTCTCTTGGCACTCTTGATAAACAAGGATATACATTCAAAGCTGCTCAGGGAATATTAAGTGTCTCCAGAGGGTCTCTAATTCACATGAAAGCAACTCAGCAAAATGGCTTATACATTCTAGATGGAAGTACCATTGTTGGATCTGCTGCTACAATAAAAAAGGACCAAGATAATACAATGCTATGGCACTTAAGGCTTGGGCATGTCAGTGAGAAAGGCTTAATAGAATTACATAAGCAAGGACTGATACGAAATAAACAAATTACACCACTAGCATTTTGTGAAGATTGTGTAAAGGGAAAATCTACTAGAGTAAAGTTCACCAAAGGACTACATACGTCAAAGGATCCCTTGCAATATGTGCACTCTGATCTGTGGGGGCCTTCACGTGTTGCTTCAAATGGTGGGGCCAGATATTTCCTATCCATAATTGATGACTTCTCTCGTAGAGTATGGGTTTACACATTAAAGAATAAGAGTGAAGCTTTAAATAAGTTCAAAACTTGGTTGACTCTCACTGAAAATCAATCCGGACAGAGACTTAAGAAGCTAAGGACAGACAATGGGCTGGAGTTTTGCTCAAAAGAGTTCTTTGAATTCTGCAGGGAAAAGGGTATCTCGAAGGCACCTAACAATCCCTGGCACACCACAACAAAATGGCACAGCAGAAAGAATGAATAGAACACTACTTGAAAGAGTGAGATGTATCCCTGTCCTATTCAGGGATGCCCAAATCTTTCTGGGCCGAGGCAGTAGCTACTGCATGCTATCTAATTAATAGAAGTCCATCAATACCATTGGGTTTTAAAACTCTCATGGAATTGTGGACAGGGTCACCTCCTAATCTAGATGAACTAAAAGTGTTTCGATGTGCTGCTTATGCACATATAAAACAAGGAAAACTAGATACAAGAGCCATCAAGTGTGTGTTTCTCGGCTACCCAGAAGGAGTTAAAGGCTATAGATTGTGGTGTATAGAACCTGGAACTCAAAGGCTACTTCTAAGCAGGGATGTGACCTTCAAAGAGGATATGTATCCTTTTAAAGATAAACCACTGAATATATCAACTCCAGAAATCAGTACCGGTAGCAATGATACATCTGTCAAGGTGGAGCTTCCTAACCTACTACAGGAAAAGGATGATGTCATTCCAGACTCCACAGAAAGTACAACATCACAAAACACATACCTGGATGACTATCAATTAGCAAGGGACAGGGAACGAAGGACCATTATACCACCATAGAAATATGGTCATGCAGACTTGGTCTCTTATGCTTTTTCAGTTGCCTCTCAAGTAAATGAAGATGAACCTCGAAATGTGGAAGAAGCAATGAATTCAGAAGAGAGGCACTCATGGTATACTGCAATGAAAGATGAAGTTGATTCCTTAATAAAAAATAAGACCTAAGCCACAAAATCAGAGAATTGTTGGCTCTAAGTGGATCTTCAAGAAAAAGGAAGGTATACTCGGAGTTGAGAAGCCTAGATACAAGGCCAGGTTAGTGGCAAAAGGATACTTGCAAATTGAAGGGATAGACTACCAAGAAATTTTTTCACCTGTTGTCAAACACAGGTCAATAAGGATTGTGCTTGCCATTGTAGCTACTGAGGATCTTGAGCTGGAACAGCTGGATGTTAAGACAGCTTTCCTGCATGGAAACCTTGAAGAACTGATTTATATGGAGCAACCACAAAATTTTGAATTTAAGTCAAAATCACCACATGTATGTCTTCTAAGAAAATCCATTTATGGTCTCAAGCAAGCCCCTAGGCAATGGTATAAGAAATTTGATGAGTTCATGTTGAATCACAATGTGGAAGACAAATGCATCTCTTACTTTATGTTGATGACATGCTAATTGCATGTCATAACCTTACTGAAATACAGAAGCTGAAGCATGAACTCAATGACCAATTTGAAATGAAAGACTTAGGGGCTGCCCAAAGGATACTAGGAATGGAGATAGTAAGAAACAGAACAAAGAGAGTTCTATGGCTTACTCAAACTGGATACCTGAGAAAAGTGCTTCAAAGGTTTGAGATGACAGACTGTAAGGCAGTGCAGGGACCACTTGCAAATCACTTTAAGCTGTCAACAAGCCAATCACCAAAGTCTGATCAGGACAAAGCCAATATGCAGAAAGTTCCATATGCAAGTGCTGTGGGATGTTTAATGTATGCTATGGTCTGTACTAGGCCAGATCTTGCTTATGCAGTTAGCTTAGCAAGTAGATTCATGGCTAACCCGGGAAAAGAGCATTGGCAGGCAATTAAGTGGATCCTCAGATATCTTAAGGGAACCCTTGAGTTTGGGTTGATGTTCAGACATACTGGTGAGGCTTTGGACATTGCAACCGGGTATGTTGACTCAGACTTTGCTGGAAGCTTAGACACAAGAAGATCCTTAACCGGATACATCTTTATGGTGTATGGGACAGCAGTAAGTTGGAAAGCTATGCTACAACATGTGGTAGCTCTATCAACAACGGAAGCTGAGTACATTGCCGTTACTGAAGCTGTAAAAGAAGCCTTATGGATGAAAGGATTCTTGGAAGACTTGGGATATGCTCAAGAGACAATAAATGTTCACTGTGATAGCCAAAGTGCAGTACATTTATCCAAGCATCAAGTCTTCCATGAAAGATCAAAACACATAGATGTTCGAATGCATTTTGTAAGGGATGTGATTGATATAGGCTCTGTATCAATAAGGAAGATCAGTACAAAAGATAACCCTACAGATATGTGTACAAAGGTTATTCCAAACTCAAAGTTTCAGCACTATTTGAATTTGATAAATGTTTCCAGTGGGGAAAAGACGTAGAAGCAAGGAACCTGGAGGAGCTAATCAGTTTAAGCTGGTTGATTGTCAAGGTGGAGAATTGTGGTTTCATTGTGCCAACTCAACCATCTTAGTCAGCATTTAATGAGTGACATGGCAAAGTTAACAACTTCAGAGCTGAGGGATCGAGAAAGTAACTGGAGAGGAAGGCTTCTGTTGTAACAGATAGAATAACTGAATAAAGGAGTTATGCCCATATAAATAGAAGCAAGGAGTCTTGAAGGAAGGCAGTTCTTTGAATAGGTTCATTCGGTCATCTCTGAAGGAATAGAAGTACACCAAGAGAGAATTCAAGAGCATGTGTTCTGAGGAAGAAGAGAGTGCATGTTGAGAATGAATTCTGTATGAGTGCTTGTTGGTTTTTCTTTGTAATTCAAACTCAGATTGTTGATGAATAAAGATGAGCTCCTCCCGTGGATGTAGGTCGATTAATGACCGAACCACGTAAATCGTGTCTTGAGAGTTATTTTCTTTTATTTTGCTTATCTTGTGTTGAGTCTTGGATTGATTGTCTCGTAATTTCTCAAGTGTGATCTGTTAACGAGTGATTACAAGAGATTCTGAGAGCTTGGATCCATTACAGTTTCCTACCTAGTCCCTCCCCACTTTTTATTTAGGCAAAAATTTGTGTGAGATGATCTCACGGATCGTATTTTGTGAGACGGATCTCTTATTTGGGTCATCCATAAAAAAATATTATTTTTTATTGTGAATATCGATAGGATTGACCAGTCTCACAGATAAAGATTACTGAGACCGTCTCACAAGAGACCTCCTCTTTTATTTATGGACACATAGGAGTTTGCCAACCCCACCCTGACCGAGTGCTTTTTTTTGTCGAAAACTAATAATAATAACCATAGGAATATTTCGATCCATAATTTTATTACTTGATTTTAATGTGATAATTTTATACGGATTTAGAAAAGTGGAAATTTTTATAAAAAAAAATTAGACTATTTATTATTATTATTTTAAAAAATAAGGAGAAGTGGGATTTGAAGCAATTGCGAGATAATTTTGTTTACCCTTTTTCTTCTTTGGAGGGGAAAAAGCGTGACTTGTTTCAACAAGACGAATCTTAGCCGATACAAAGATTTCTCATGTCATGTTCAAGAGTTTATTATTTAGGATACAGACGTCTAGCCATTTGGTGAGGGACAGGTGCTATTTTTACAAAATAAATAATATAATAATAATTTATATTTTTTTAAAAAAAACAGAAGATCACTTAAACCAATTAATATAGGACGCGTATCTATTTTGTTCAGATAAAATAATTTTTGGGAATGAATATATATATATATAGATATATATAGACACACACACACTACTAATTACAAGTTCACATTAGTTTTCTTTTTTAAAAAAAGAATTTCTTTAATATATATTCGTGCTCATATCCAAATTTAAATAAATTCTTTATATATATATATATATATGTCTTTTTAACTTTTATGATTAATAGGTTCATCAAGAAATTCTTCGACTTTGACTTGTTTATTGAGTTTTTATTTTGATTGAAGATTACTATGATTGTGATTTGAGAATTTCATTTTTGTGATTATATATATTGTTGTGAAAAAGTAAAAATTTATGGTAAAAAGTAAAAATCTCAAACTCTCAAAATTATCAAACTACACACTTTATAATATTTTTCTCTCAACTCAATTGTGATTTTCTTCACAAATGAGAGATCTATTTATAGAAAATCTTTACAAATAATTCAAAAATAAATTCATCATTACCTACTTCATCACACACTAATTTTCAATATTTACAACTCTTATTTTCAACATTCAATATTCAACATTCAAATATTCAATACACACATTTTAAATATTATTTTTCAACACTCCCCCTTGTGATGATGATCATAATGATTGTCTTCATTACGTGTTTTTATACTGACTCGTTAAAAACCTTACTAGGAAAAACCCATTGGGATAAAAACTATAGAAAGGGAAAAAAGAGTGCAGTCACGTAAACTCCCCCACATGTTGACACGAACAATTCTTCACAAATTTCGTAGATTGCGCATCCTAATATTATATATGTGCTTTCTGAATATTGTCGTAGAAAGTGCTTTTGTGAAAAGACCTGATGAGTTTTCACTTGATTGAATGTGACGAACATCAATATATTTATTCTTCTCAAGCTCCTTGGTGAATGCGAAGAACTTAGGAGGAAGATGTTTAGTTCTGTCGCTTTTTATGTATCCTTCTTTCATTTGAGCAACACATGCAGCATTATCTTCATATAGTATCACAGGCTTCTCGTCGAACGATAATCCGCATGATATTTGGATATGTTGGGTCATTGATTTTAACCACACATTCACGACTTGCTTCATGTAGTGCAATAATCTCGGCATGATTGGATGAAGTTGTTACGAGCGTATATTTCTGTGAACGACAAGAAATTGCAGTGCCTCCACGAGTAAATACATATCCAGTTTGGGAACGTGCCTTGTGTGGGATCAGATAAGTATCCAGCATCGGCATAACCAATTATACTTGGATTATCATCTTTTGAATACAAAAGTCCCAAGTCTGTCGTTCCTCGTAGATAACGAAATATATGTTTAATTCCGTTCCAGTGTCTCTTTGTTGGATATGTTCTAAATCTTGCCAACAAATTTACGGCAAAAGATATATCAGGCCTTGTACAATTTGTAAGATACATAAGGGCACCGATAGCACTTAGATATGGTACTTCTGGACCAAGAATATCTTCATCATCTTCACATGGACGGAATGGATCATTTTCTATATTTAATGATCTAACAACCATTGGAGTACTTAAAGGATTTGATTTATCCATATTAAAACGTTTAAGGATCTTTTCTGTATAATTTGTCTGGTGAACAAACATTCCACATTCTTTTTGTTCAATTTGTAAACCCAGACAATACTTGGTTTTTCCAAGATCCTTCATTTCAAATTCTTCCTTCAAGTATGACACAACTTCTTGAATTTCATTATTCGTTCCAATGATGTTTAAATCATCAACATATACAGCAATAATTACGCATCCGGATGTTGTTTTCTTAATGAAAACACAAGGGCATATTGAATTATTTACATATCCATTTTTCATCAAGTGATCACTTATTCGATTATACCACATTCGACCGGATTGTTTTAACCCATATAATGATCTTTGTAATTTCACAGAATAACATTCTCTGGGTTTTGAACTTTGTGCTTTAGGCATCTTAAATCCTTCAGGGATTTTCATATATATATTACTATCAAGTGATCCATATAAGTAAGCTGTAACAACATCCATAAGACACATTTCTAAATTTTCAGATACCGCCAAGCTAATCAAATACCGAAACGTAATTGCATCCATCACGGGAGAATACGTTTCTTCATAATCAATTCCAGGTCTTTGAGAAAAACCTTGTGCAACAAGTCGAGCTTTATATCTTACAATTTCATTTTTGTCATTTCGCTTTCGAATAAAAACCCATTTGTATCCAACAGGTTTTACACCTTCATGTGTAAGGACTATAGGTCCAAAAACATTACGTTTATTTAGCGAATCCAATTCAACCTGGATGGCTTCTTTCCATTTTATCCAATCCTGCCGATTTTTACATTCACCAAAAGATTTTGGTTCATGATCTTTATTATTTATGATGTCGATTGCCATATTATAAGAAAATATATTATCAATTTCTTCTATATCTTTTAGGTTCCATATTTTTCCAGTATTAATATAATTGATAGAGATTTCATGATTCTCGTCAGTTTGTGGTTCTGACGGAACATTTTCATCATCATGTGTTTCTTCAGGAACACCATTCTCTATTTTGTGATCATCATGTGTTTCTTCAGGAACATCATTCTTTATTTTGTGATCATCGTGTTTCTCTATGAATTTTCTTTTTCGAGGATTTTTATCCTTGGAACCGACAGGTTTTCCACGCTTCAGGCGTTTAATGACATCATGAGTATCTTCAATTTGTTTCTTCGGAATTTCAATTCGAGCAGGGGCATTTGCAGCATGTATATATGATTTAGTCACCCCTTTTGTGTCTGCAAATGCATCTGGTATTTGATTTGCTATTCTTTGCAAGTGCACAATTTGCTATACATATTTTTCACATTGTTTTGTTCTTGGATCCAGATGTAACAATGATGATACATACCATGTAATTTCCTTTTCGGTATGTTTCTGTTCTCCCCCTAACATTGGGAAGATTTCCTCATTAAAATGACAATCAGCAAAACGTGCTGTGAACACGTCGCCTGTCTGAGGTTCAAGATATCGAATGATTGATGGACTATCATAACCGATATAAATTCCAGTCTTTCTTTGAGGTCCCATTTTCTTTCGTTGTGGTGGTGCAATAGGCACATACACCATACATCCAAAAATTCTCAGATGAGAAATGTCTGGTTCTTTACCAAATGTAAGCTGCAATGGGGAGTATTTATGATATGCACTTGGTCTGATGCGAATTAATGAAGCAGCATGTAAAATTGCATGTCCCCATATAGAAATAGGGAGCTTTGTTTTCATAATCATTGGTCTAGCAATCATTTGCAGACGTTTAATCAATGATTCAGCCAATCCATTCTGTGTATGTACATGAGCAACGTGATGCTCAACAATGATTCCCATAGACATACAATAATCATTGAAAGTCTGAGAAGTAAATTCACCAGCATTATCAAGTCTAATTTTCTTGATTGTATAATCGGGAAATTGATTCCTCAATTTTATTATTTGAGCAAGTAATCTTGCAAATGCAACATTTCGAGTTGACAGTAAACATACATGTGACCATCTGCTGGAGGCATCAATCAATACCATAAAGTATCTGAATGATCGACTTGGTGGATGAATTGGTCCACAAATATCACCCTGAATACGTTCAAGAAACATTGGCGATTCAGTTTGGATTTTGACTGGTGATGGTCTTATAATAAGTTTTCCAAGAGAACATGTTTTACATTGAAACTTATTATTCTGAAAGATCTTCTGGTCTTTCAATAGATGACCATGTGTATTTTCTATAATTCTTCGCATCATTGTTGAACCAGGATGTCCTAATCGATCATGCCAATTGATCAGCATTGAAGATTATCAACTACCATGTTTGATTCAATTGGACTTATATATGTATAATGAAATCCAGTAGGTAGCATTGGTAGTTTTTCAACTACATATTTCTTTCCTGATTTGTATGTGGTAAGACACATATATTTCTCATTCCCTTCATTCATTGTTTGAGTATCATATCCATGGGAGTATATATCATTAAATCTCAACAAATTTCTTTTTGATTGTGGTGAATATAAAGCATCATTAATCAAAAATTTTGTACCATTAGGTAACAAAAATTGTGCTTTACCACATCCTTTAATCAAGTCTACAGGACCTGATATTGTATTCACCATTGTTTTTGTTGGTTTTAGTTCCAATAAATATCTTTTATCTCGGAGGATAGTGTGCGTTGTACCACTATCGGGTATGCAAACTTCTGCTTTGTTCATAGCATTTTTCATTTTTGAACTTCAAAAAAAATATGCAATGAAATAAAATTACTGACAATACATTTATAAAAATAAAATACAATACAATACATATGTAAAAATATAGCACGCGATAAAACATTATCATACGGGTACATAAAATATTTTACATATTTATTCCACCAACAAATTGATCATTGTCTGAGAAATCAATCAGAAAGTCTCCGGCATCAAAATGAGTTGAATCACTCAAAGGTTCACTCTGTTCAGTGAAGTTGGTCTCCTTTTCTTTCCCCTTTATTGATTCTTTATAAAGTTTACAAAGGTGCTCAGGGGCTCGACAAATACGGGACCAATGTCCTGGAGTACCACATCTGAAACAAGAACTTTCAAATCTTTTTGAGTGATTCTCATTAACACTCATATTTTCATGATGCATTTTTCTGTGGATGGTTTGAGATACTCTTTTGAGATGAGTTATGGAAGTAACTATCTCGATTATTTTCAAAACCACGGCCGCGTCCACGACAACGACCACTTCCACGTCCATGTCCACGACCACGACCTCGATTTCGTCCTCGACCAAAATCTTGTCTATAACTTTGATTTTGGTTTCCAGATTTAAATTAATTTTTGTTTACGACATTTACTTCAGGAAATGCCGTTGAACCAGTTGGTCGTGCCTGATGATTTCTCATTAACAGCTCATTATTCTTTTCCGCCACAAGGAGACAGGCGATAAGTTCAGAATATCTCGAAAATCCACGCACTCTATATTGTTGTTGTAGAGTTATATTCGATGCGTGAAAAGTGAAAATGTTTTTCAAGCATTTCCAATTCAGTAATCTCGTGTCCACAAAATTTCAATTGCGAGATTATTCTATACATCGCCGAGTTGTAATCATTGACTTTTTTTAAAATCTTGGAATCTCAACGTTTTCCATTCATCTCGGGCGGTCGGAAGTATATCTTCCCTTATATGTTCGAATCTTTCTTTTAATCCCTTCCACAAAGCCATGTGATCTTTTTCAATTAGATATTCACATTTTAATCCATCGTCGAGATGTCGACGCAAAAATATCATGGCTTTTGCCTTTTCTTGTGGTGTCGATATGCCATTTTCTTTTATGGTCTCACTTAGATCCAATGACTCAAGATGCATTTCTAAATCGAGAGTCCATGGCATATAATTTTTCCCCGTAATATCAAGAGCAATGGATTTGAGCTTTGTCAAGTTTGACATGGTGGTACTAAAAAAAATTACGATGCATTTTATTAGTTAATGAATATTGCAATACAAAGTAATGGATAAACAACAAGTACAAACATTCATAAAAATAAAGAAAATACACGAGGAGGATATTCTCCGATAAATAAAAACTCGTGAGTATGATAACCAAAATAATTAAAAATATCCTTGAGAAAGTCATCTTCTTTTTTCTTCGAAAATTTGATGAAGAATAATTGTTTAGAGAAGAAGAAAAAGTTAGAGCTGATTGAATGTGTTTGTGAGATCATATTTATAGGACAAAAACTAGCCGTTTTGTTACCGTTTATGACCTTTGGTGTACAAAAAAAATAAATGTATGTATTTGTATAATTTTATGGTAATAATATGATGTATATAATATTAGTCATGCTTAAATAATTATGTATATCATATCACATTATTATAATGCAGTGTCACAACTTATTTTGTTTAAAAATCTTATAGGCTTTTATACTTGTCGTATCCCTTACCGGGAGTGTGGGATGTCGTCTTAACATCATCCCAGGATTTATAACAAGTTTTTGAAAAATTTATTTTTATTATTTATGAATAACATTATATTATATATTATAATAAATAAATAACAGTAAAATAAATATTATTACTTTTGTTACCTTTTTCTTCTGTTTGGAGCTTGGAAAAGTATGGAGGACTTTTAGAGCTTCGTGCTGATAACGTGTTGTGAAAAAGTAAAAATATATGGTAAAAAGTAAAAATCTCAAACTCTCAAAATTATCAAGCTACACACTTTATAATATTTTTTTCTCAACTCAATTGTGATTTTCTTCACAAATGAGAGATCTATTTATAGAAAATCTTTACAAATAATCCAAAAATAAATTCATCATTACCTACTTCATCACACACTGATTTTCAATATTTACAACTCTTATTTTCAACATTCAAATATTCAATACACATATTTTAAATATTATTTTTCAACATATATATATATATATATATAAAAGACAATCCATATCAATAAACACCACTCTTAATTAATCATTAGTAAAACAGAAACAAAGGCCACAGTAGTTTGAGAGAAGAAGCTAGCTGCAGAAGATGCATGGAAAGGTTAAATTAGTGCTTCCTGATATTTTCCTTGGAAAAATGGACTGGATTCAATAAAGATTTTCGATATCATATCAGTAATTATATTGTAAGTCAACATTTTTTAAAACGGTACCCTCATTTTGTTGTCCTATATATATATATATATATATATATATAAAGATAAACTTAAATAATCCAAAGTTTCTAAATGATCAATCACAATCGTTATTATAGGAAAATAATAAATACTGTAGCTGCACTCATAGCAGAAAAATCTCCTTAAATTAAATTGCGCAAAAAATAAGAATAAATATACAAACAAAATAAAATTTGAAAAACTTACTAATAAGTTGGGGAAATTATATATATATTTTTACATTGCACATTTATCCATGTTATCCTGTTAATCCAAGGTCTTAATCTAATAATTTACGCTTTTTCAATTTTATTTTTCACCAAGGTGCTGACATAATATTGAACATGTTAGTAATGTATATCGTAACATTTACAGTTTTTCGTGACACGGCATCATGGTTTTCATCGTTACGTAAGCACTCTAATAAAAAATAACTAAAATAAATAAAATGTACAGATGAATATACTAAGACCGTAAATCAACAGGCATCAAATAAATAAAGAAAAACGTGCAAATATGTTACATTTATGAGCCAAAAAATCATATGCTATAAAATATTAAATCTTTTGTTGTCTATATTAGGTTTGAACCCAAGAATCCCAATTTGCTCAGCCAAATCATGCACACGCTCCTCAGTACCAAAGGTCCCAATTTCGTCAGTACCTTCGTTTATCCATTCTTCCCAATACCCTTCATCACTGGCTTATAATGCCCCTTTTTCAAATATTTTTCCTCCATAATCATTTGAGGTTTTTTGCATACTCAATGCCAATTTCTCAAGCTCCAAATCACCAAATCTTGTAATTTCACCATACTCTTGTGGCTCTAGCTTAACATAAAAGTTATCATCCCCAAATTGTTCGATTCCAAAGTCATTTTTGTATACATATTCCATACTTTCTTGGCCTAAATGAGTACATTCCTCCTCTTGAAAAACTAGTTCTTGATCAAGACCAACATTGTTCGAGGTATGGTCTATTATTCTTCTTCTTCTCCCTTCGTTGCTTATTGCTTCACCAAGCTCTTTCTTCTCGTCTTTTTGCCGCAATATTCGTTGCAAGAAAGTGGGGCTTTGTATGGCTTTTTCCAAGAAACTCATAGTTTGTTTTTGCTTCATTTCTGTATCTCTTAGCCTTTGTTCCATTGTTCTAAGGCATGATAAATTGGTTTGTTGCTGCTGCCTAAGTTTCACTAATTCTGTTGCTAGAAGTTGTTTGTCACGCCTCAAACGATCAATTTCTTCATCTAACCCAAAAGTTCCCACCTCCGCACACGAACCTAGACTTTGATTAATCAACGTTTGAGAACTCGAATATTGAGTCTTTCTCCTTACAATGTCTTTTAGAAGATGCCTTTGTCCCCTTAAGAACCCCTCATTTGCAAACTCCCACTTATCTGGATGAACCTTCCTAAAGCCCTGGAACATTAATAAGTTTAGTCATAGTCTATATTTCATAATACAGAAGGCCTAGAAATCTTGTGGAATATTGCAAAAATCATAAATTTTCAGTATAGGATGCAGAATTTGATGAAAACTCTGAGCATCGGGTTCTTTGCATTAAAATCCATTTTACAAAATTTAATTAAGAAGCTTTACAATAAGAATTAATCCCTTCATATAAATTACATGGGAATAATTATATCTGTTTTCAGTAATCGAATTCCATAATTAGATCGAAATGAATTTTAACATCCAGAATCACAAATAATTAAACTAACACAATGCAACAATCTACACAACTAGTACTTATAAGTACTCTTATATCAACTATAACAAGAATATCATGAGCAAATACGAAGGATATTTCACAGACATAAATAATAAAGATTTTATACTAAATTAATTAAAGGTACTACTATTTATTTTATCGAAAAAAAAAAACCATTATGAAACAAATTGCGAAAACGGGAGACAATTGCTCACGTAAGTGTCAAGCTGCCCCCACAAAACTAGAGGAATTATTGTGCTTGAAATACTTTGGAAGAAGATTCATGGAAAATGTTTGAGGATCCCGAACAATGAAACTATTGCTACCTCGACTCCACAAAACGATTCTTTCGTACTTGGATCCATTGACATATTTAATCGAACTTTTCTACCTAGATATGGATCGAACTTATACTAAAAAAATATACATTATGAAATAAATTGCAAAAAAAAAGAGAATGTTGCTCACATAAGTGTACCTAAAGATTTTTCAAGTAAGTTTCCAGTTCTTCAATTCATATATACTTAATAAATCTTCCCATAAAACTTCATACTAGATTAGATATGGATCGAACTTGTACTGAATGAGTGGAGCTAAGATTTTTTTAAAAGAAAATAAAATAAAATTTTCAAACAAATTTTCGAGAAAGAGATAAAACTTAGAATTAATATTACTCACATAAGTATTAAGCTGCCTCACAAAACTGGAGAAATTCTTGTGCTTGAAGTACTTTGGAAGAAGATTCGTGGCAAATGTTTGAGGATCCCAAACAATGAAACTATTGTTACCGCAACTCCACGACACGATTTCATTCGTACTTGGATCGTCCACGAAATCATAAGTTTTGCTGAGAAATGGTGGAGGACCGGTGTCTTGTAAAGCCTCCATTGGCTGAGGGATGAGATCCTCGTTATCCCAGTATAGTTTTGAACTCGATCCAACATACTCCTCCTTTATGAAATCTATAGAAAAACTCATTATATTTTTAGGGATTTTCTGATGTAACAAGATCAGTTATCCCTTCTTTTCTTGGCTGTTTTTTCCTTCGTTCAAATCTTGAGGTTAAAAGGGTTTTAACAGAAGATCATCAAGAATTCTAATTCGAAAACAAGAACGAATACGATGGTAACTAGATGAAACAAGAAGATTAAGATGAAACTACGAGTAACAAGAAAATTGAATGGATTCAATCACTCCTGGTTTCAAAATAGACGTGAACAATTAGGAGCCGATGAAAGAGTGGAAATGAATGGGGCTAGGTTTCAGGGAAAGATGGAGAGAAGATTTAAATAGAACAAGGTGTTGAATATTTTAATGGCAACATGCATTATTTTATATATTATTATAAGGCAAGTGTTCAATACTTTAAATATATTAAAAATTGATTGATTAAGTAGTTATGATGTATATTTGAAATAATTGATGTTTTATATTTCATAAATTTTATGCTGAGAATTAAGTATACATAAACCGATAAATACACTAAGCTTGTGCTTGAATTAAGAGATTTTGTTTGGGAGAGAGATATTTGAAAAATAAATTTGAAATCATATCTATCTTGAACTGTTTCAAAATAATAACAATTGTCATTACATTTACATAAATTGACAAGGCAAAAACTTGTGTGAGACGGTCTCATGGGTCGTATTTGTGAGGCGGATATCTTGTTTGGGTCATCAATGAAAAAATATTATTTTTTATGCTAATAGTATTACTTTTTATTGTGAATATCGGTAGGATTGACCCATCTAACAGATAAAGATTCGTGAGATCGTCTTGTTACCTACTCAATTGACAAATGTGTGGACCTGAAATTCATCCAAACAATTATCATTACGTCTACAAAAACTATCAAATGTGTGGATTTAAAATCCATCCAAACATTAAAAATAGATATGAAATTCACCGACTTGATTATCAAATTCATAAAAAAAAATATAATTAACTTTAATTATTCATGGGTAAGTTTATATAACATAAAATGAAAAATCCAAATAACATTACTAATTAAAGTATACTATATTATTTTTTCACATGCATAAGTAGAAGATTAAACTCAAAGGTCTAATTTTCTAGATATGACCTTTTTCACCATGAAATGATCAAATTTTTTTATGTAATAATCCGCAACCGTTACCGTTTAAATACATATTTCGTAAACCATCGAGCTTAATATAGTAGTGTGCAAACTAGGTCAGTCGGGTAATATTTAGATATTTTTCATGTTTGATTACTCTCATCATTTTTAAGTAAATTTTTCTCGTTTTGTAATTATTAATGTTCCCTAGTTAGCAAAAGTGTCAATTATTTATTATTGTTGCCTGAAAGCATGCAATAATATTCAATTAATCTCCAAATTAAACTCTGCCATAATTACGATAATTTATGGCCAACTAATACTAGACACGCGGCACCTTGCTACAATGAATGCTCTAGCATCACATCATTCGTCAAGATTCAAAAAATACAACGAAAACAGATAATGTCAAGTTATATTTTTATATTTTTCAAAAATTCAGGTAAGTGTACTCACGGGCGGATCCTGGAGTTGCTCCGCCGAGGCGGGGTGGTAGCTCAGGTATCTCGATTTTTCTATACATTTCTCTAATTTTCCGATTGCTCGGACACATTATTTTCCAATATTAGTTCATTTTTGACTTTGAAAATTTTAGTTCGAGTAAAAACTGAAAATCTGAATCCACTAATGAGTGTACTTATATTAAACAATAACAGAATCTTGAGAATTATTGAATTAAAATTAAATTATTAATACTTAAATAGATAAATGTAAAAATTCTATTCTTTATATACGTGGTGAAGATGTGATTCTATTTAAATTACTGTTTGATAATGTTATTATTAGCATATTCCAAAATCATGCGGCTTTTTTTTTAAAAAAAAATTTGATTGTTGTGAATATGACCACGAATGGTGGTGTCAAGGACAAGTGTCCAACGACATATTCAGACTTCTGGTTGAAATTCAGGCAAGTGGGAATTGTTAAAAAAATATTCAGACAAGTGGCAATTGTGAATAATATTTAGACAAGTGGGATGTCGATGAAGCAATTGTTAGATAATTTCATCCTCTTTTGGAGGCATATTGTGGAGAGAAAAAAGTGTCACTTCTTTCAAAAAGAACAATACAAAGATTTCTCATGTCATGTATAAGAGTATAATATTTAGGATAAAAATTTCTAACCAATAAATGAAGGACAGATAGTCTTTGGAAAAGCAAAACATTATTGTTTGATAAATATATATATATATATATATATATATATATATTTGTTTAATTGGTATAATTGAAAATTTTATTTAACATAGTTCTCACAAATATATGATCATGGATATAATTTAAATTTGTAATATGAGCTGATATTTACCATATGACATAATTTAGAAATTTTCTCCGGTCCCACTTAAAATCACCCTTAGTTCATCAATTCATATAAATAGATATTCTTGAAAAAATCAAAATTTTCACCTGCAAAAATGTTGACTCAAGACAAAAAAAAAAAAAAACAGAGAACAACTATTCCAATTATCTTGTAAAATTAAAAAAGAAGATTAAATTAACGAAAACTCAAATTGAATTTCTTCAAAATCAATTAAAAGATCCAGAGATCAATCTTATTTATAAACAGTGGTTTACCTATCCAAATTTGAAAATATCTAAACTCGCCTTAAAGGTCTTCGAGAGACAAAGTTCACAGCTAGCTGCTTAAAGATGAAGGTTTGAAGACTTAATTTTCTTGAATACAGGTGGTTGTTGTAATTTAAGCCTTAAAGGTTTTGTTTAAGTTTGTGTGTGTGGGGTATCAGAGCCATTAATCTTGAAAAAATTCTTCAATAAAGTTTTATTCTTGTAATATATCTTATTCTTTTATCTTATAAAGAAGAAGGTAGATATACCCAGGAGAAATCCTTAAGTCGGGTTCCGTAAAGCCTGTAAAGACAAAGGATAAGGTAGGAGTAAATCCTTGACAGTATCTACTTAATTCTTAAATGGATAAAATAATACGATCTTTTACTAAGAATAAATCTTCAAGTATTACTAAGAACAAATAATTAATTATTTTCGAGAATTTCGAAAATAATATTCAAAACTGGAAATTACCAGTATCTTCCAATATGAAGATTTTAGATCTATTGGATTTAATTTTAAATCCGATTACATAATAAAAACAATTGAAGAATCAATTCCTTTAAAAGGAAGATATATGTAGAATCCGTAAATCAGACTACGTATAAGCCATGCATAATTTCTAGTATTTAAAATTAAAATGATTTTTTTATTTATTTCATGAGGATTTAAATTATTTTCTTTAAATTTAATTATTTTATGCAGTAGTTTAGTTGTTATCTTTTTAGTTAATTAAGTGAGGCCGGACTGGAGTTGGAGTTTTGAGATAAAATTTAATGTTAAGAAAACATTCCCAAAATTTATTTAAGATAAATAATAAGTTAATTTATTGTAAAAATATGTTTAAGGAATTATTTAAGTAATTTGAGATAAGTAGTAAATAAGTCCATTAAAGTTCATTAATTAATTTATTAATTCACTAAAATATTTAATGGATAGATAAAACACTAAAGATTTAAAATTCAATAATTAAGAAATGTTTTCCCCTCCATTTTATTATAATTTTCGGCCACTTCCCTTAGGATTAAAATTTTATTTGTCAACTCTCAAACTTTGATATCTTTCCCTATCCATTCATAGTAAATAATTCCCTAAAATTTTATTCACCACTAATTATCATTTAAGCAATATTTCTACCATGTTTATCTAGCAATATTTCATCCCTATTTATTTGAAAAATTTCGGCCACCTTGGGAGATTCGTTTTGGAATTTACAACTCACCATTTCTTTTGATTCCTTTCCTTATCCCTTTCTTGATAAATAATTCCTTCAATTTTAAATCTACATTAATTATCAATTAAGCAATTCCCTACCCTCATTTTTATTTGAAAATTCGGCCATCACTATTCTAGACTTAAAAATATTTGACAATTCATTCCTTTGATTCATTTCCATAATCTTCTCTTGGTAGATAATTTTCCCCCACTTTTAAATCATCCAACAATTAAATAATTAAGCAATTTTCTCCTTTGTTCCTAGACTAGAAATCAACCAAGTGCACCCCTTAATTATCCTTCAAATCCCTAGATATCATTATTGTTTCCTTATCTCCCAAACTCAAAAGATAACAAGATTCATTTCTCCCTTTAATCGTGCAACTTTTCCTTCATTTTCCCTAGACTTCCCCTCACCTTTTCCACCGAAAACTTGAGAGCAAACTTCAGTAGAAAAACGTGAGAAAAGCAAGGAAAAATAAGAGAGAAAAAGTGAGATAAGAAGAGCACTCCGTCTCCTCCGCGCCGCGTCGTCGTTTCGCTTGTTTTCTTTCAAAACAAATCCAGGCATGTATATGTTTTTTTATTTACTCCTCAATCAGGTCATAGTATTATTTTAAAACATCACATGTGCATGATTTTTAATCATAAAAACCGAAACAAGGCAGCAATAATTTTCGAAGAATGCACAGATATTTTCTCGGCAGATTTCATGCTTCACGGTCTTGTTGTCTTTGGTGAGTACAGATGGTTGGCTCGATTCCAGGGGCTCGAGGCTGCATCTAGACATGCACTAGGACATGATAGGGTCATGTAAGAACGTTGGTTCCAGCCCCTATACGCTGGAGATAGAGTTTTGACAGCAACTCCCCAAGCATGTCACTTTGTGTCTCGAATTTGCATGTGTATGGTCTAAGGCTGAGATTCTGATCTTGGCTGCCCTAGGGGCTGTAGTCATGGTTAGAACCTCTCCTTGGCTTGTCTAAGACGTGACCAAGTCGGCCTTTCAAGGCTTGGTCCATGGTTGCATCGGTTTTTCAAAAACAAAACAAGACAAGCCCCCTTCGATCCCTTTTTATTTTTTGCATGTGTGAGTTTCGAGTAGATGGTGTTGGTGTGGATCATGGTTTGCTTTTTAGCCCTTAGCGATGGTTCATACAATACCTCATGATGTCTAGCCCAGGCCATGGTCAATCAAATGGCCACTGGAATGGTCCATGACAGCAAGCGAAGCAATCCTCCCCACACGCGCAGCGTGACTTCTCGGGTGGGAGTTTCGAGTCGTTCTTGGTGTTGCTTGGATTGTGGCTGGCCTAGGGCCCTTAGCCATGGTTCAGGCCACACCTTAGGATGTTGGTAAGAGGCTTTGGTCAGTGGTTCAAGCCCCAATGGCCATTAGCCTCGCAAAGAACGCATGCAAGCGCAAGCGCTGCTGCTGTAATTTTCTGTACAGCAGGTTGGTGCTTCGGTTTAGAGGCTCGTTTGAGTTCTCGGTTGACTTTTAGCCTATGGCCTTGGACTTGACAGTACCTCATCAAGTTAGGAAGGTCATGTTTTTGGCCGTTTGTGATTCGGTTAAGTTTAGAGGTCGTGCGAGGATTTACGGTGCAATGTGCCAAAGTGACTCTCGAAAGAGCGTTTCATGATTTTGGTCTCCATTGCGCAATTTTCGTATATTACAGCCCTATGGTTATGTTTTTCAGTATTTTAAGAGTATTTTAACCATGGCTAAATGATGGTTCGATGTTGGTTCGGGTTGGTACGAAGCCATGGTTGAATACTTAGTTAGTTGGGCGTAATTGTCTAGTTTTTGGGTCGATTTTGAAGTGTTAGTCAAGATAAGTTTAGTTGCATATTTTTCATGTTATAATTAGGTCGCAGCGAGCCTGGAAACGATCCAACCCATTCGGTAAAATAATACAAGATTTTTAATTATATTACGTTCATAAAAATATAAAATGTTCGTTTTTGAGATATATGCGATATTGCTTGTGGCCACTTCACGTTCATGGGATTGCAGCTTATCATGGGATTATTACTTCATCCGGTGGTCACTGACCGGTTCAGTTCATGTATGGGTACAGATATCCAGTCCAAGGGCTGTGATGATCTCTACCGCCCAATATACTGTGGTTTA
Organism: Primulina tabacum; assembly: GCF_025594145.1. Classification (NCBI taxonomy): domain Eukaryota; kingdom Viridiplantae; phylum Streptophyta; class Magnoliopsida; order Lamiales; family Gesneriaceae; genus Primulina; species Primulina tabacum. The sequence goes on from NC_134554.1 coordinate 41,956,697, forward strand.
TTCTGATTCAGACGATTCATTTCACGTTATGGGCCACTTGCGTAGAACATATTCTCAACAGAAAATTATTATATGATATTTCATGACAGGGCTCTATCGAGCAAACATTTCACTTACGATTTTCAGTTCAGTTATGCACGTATTTATAATTATTCATGACACGATTTTCATGTTACGCTTTATGATATGATATTTTACGTTACGCCAGATTTTACGATATTTTTACTTGTTATCCATGATATATGCATGCTGAGTCTTTAGACTCACTAGACTTGATTGTTGTAGGTACTGATGAGGTCGGGACCGAGGGCGGGGACCAGTGAGCCATCTTGGATCGGCAGTAGTAGGAACCCGAGGACCTCATAATCAGCACTTACTATTTTTATTCCAAAATCAGCATTTTTATTTTGTTGAATTATTTTAAGTTGTTATTTTGAAAACATTGTTTACTTCCGCTGCTACTTTAAACATGGAATCTTTTTATCAGTTTATTTATGAATGAGGAATTTTAATTATTTAAAGAGAAAATTTTAAATTCTTCCGCAAATTTTCAAGTACGAATTTCGGGCCTCTACAATATGATTCATTTAGTTTATTATCTCAAAGACTTGTTGATATTCACAAGCAATCTTACAAATTTATGCATCTAGGGATGATTCAAGTAGGTTTAAAACCTCTTACAAGATTAGGATTAAATACTTCAGCCTTAATTATTGTACGGGATCAAAGGCATAATAAATTTGAAGATTCCTTATTATGAATAATAGAGTCCTCATTATGCGAAGGACCAATACATTTTATTTGTTTTCCTAATTTTTCAATCTCTCTTTCTGATCCAGATATCATAAAAGCACTCACTTTGAACATAAAGACCGAAGGTTTTGATATGACAGATGGAACAGAAAATGTTGTTCTATTACATTGAATTTGTTATAAGGTAATGAATTCAATTATTTCTAATTTTAGAATTAATACTAATGAAATTAGTTCAAAAAGAGGATAAACTACTCTTTTTATAACCGATATTAATAAAAGTAATATTATGATTTCTAAACAATTAATTGGAGTCAAGTTACTCTGCCAGAAATATGGAAAATGGAGAATATTGCTCCTTCTCTTAAGGAAGAAGCTAGAAAATTAGAAAGCATAGTTCAATATGTTGACGGTGATGTTGAAATAAAATTCTCATCTCAAAGACATTTATGAATTAAACTTCCTGAAGAAAGTAGAAATTCTACTTCTTCTATATCTGATTTTGAAAAAATTAGTATATCTGGTCTTCAAAATATTAATGAAATATATCTCAACCTGAATACAAGGTTGATCTTCTTGAATCTAGTACTTCTCGATTTCAAAAAAGTTATTCTGTTAATAATAGAACTTCTAATTCCCCTACTTTTTCTGATATGAGTTATAATATTATGGTTAATAATAATAATAATAATAATAATCTTATTCAGAAAAGTTTAGATAAGATTAAAAATCTAAATAAAAAAAATGGTTTTTAAGTTGTTTAAACCCAAAACCACAAACTCTATATTCCTTAAGATATACCAAATGGGTTGAATAAACTAAATTAAATTTAGATTTTTTTCAAATGGATGGAAAACTTATATTTTCCAGCAATAAATAAAATATTTTCAAATTTTTCAAACGAGTTTTTTATAAATACTCTTGAATCAATATATAAATTATATGTTCATGAAACTGGAGAAAAATCTTTTGAAATTCATCATCCATTCACTACTTTACAAATTAAAATGGGTAATAAAGAGATATACGCTGCTCCTATAAAATCTGAATTAGGAAATGGTAATTTTGATCATATAATTCAGCAAAATAATTTTACTAATCTTACTTTACATTCTTTAAGAAATCAAACTACTTGAATAGAAGAGCTTTTATCAAAATCTAAACAAGAAACATCTAGTGGTGAAAGTTCAAGAACTTTAATGATAAAACCTCCTCATAATCTTAAAAGAGAAAAATTTCTTTTAAGTTCCAAAAAAGATGAAGATTTTATGGAAGGTCTAATAGACAGATTACAAAAAATAAATATAAAAGAAAAAAGTTCTATTTCAGTAATTACCAAAGCTGAACAACTTTAAAAATTTTCAAGTTCATCAGAGGATGAAATGCAAATTAATAAAATGCATAAAATGTTAATTGTAAATCATTTTTATAAAAAGACAACACCAATTGATTTTCAATTAGAAGAAAAGAAAGATTATGTTCAGTTTAATGGAGAAGCCATTACTGAATGTAATATAGATGAAAAATCTGAATATCAGATAAAAACTGTTATTAAACAAATGTTAATATACTCTTCTGCAGCAAAAATAAAAGGTAATAATGATAGGCAAATTGCTCAAGCCATTATTACTGGTTTTACTGGCCAACTTCAAGGTTGGTGGGATTTTTATCTTTCAAAAGATGCAAAGAATAAAATTCTTAACTCCTCTATAATTGATCTTAATGGAAGAGAAGAGTCAGATGCGGTTATGTTAAAAACTAAGTTTCGGCGTTTGACAAATTGCGAACCAACTGCTTATATAACTGAATACGAGAAAACTGAACTACACAACTGAATGCGTACCAGCTAAATATTATACACGTCATCAGTTGAATCAGAAATATAACTAATTGATCAGTTGGGAACTGATCAGTTGAAACAATTAGTTTTGTGTTTTCTAGCAAAGTATCTTTCAGCTGATCCCTCAGCTGTATACATCATCAATTAAGAACGACAACCGACAAGGAGTACACAACAGACTGCAACAAATAGTGGAACACCGCATTTCAGAGATTACAATATACGAATGTCAGAGAATATCGACATGGCAATCAACGGATATAAAGATTCAAAACGTTATTTAATATTACCGTTGAGAAGGAAGCCTATAAATAGGTTAAGAGAGCAGCTGAGAAAAATACACGAACTACCATTCTATTCAAGCTTGCTATTACTCTGCTGAAATCACAACTCACATTCAGATATCAAAGCTCAATCTTATCAGATTTATCAGTAGCAATTAAGGCTACCTTTACGAGCTTGTTAGCACTTTGAAATCTTCTGTTAGATTCATTCAGTTGTGTTATATTCAGTCACGCACTGTAAAAGTTAATGTATACTAAGAGTTTCAGTTTTGGCAAGTGTTAAGTCCAAACTGAAGTGGGTCAGTACAAAGTTTGTATTCGATCAAAGTCTTTTAGTGGAAATCCTAACTTTTTGATAGAATGGGTGACATAGGAGTTATTCCATTCTCCGAACATCCAGAAACAAATCGTGTGCATTTAATTTCAGTTACTGTCAGTTATTCTATCTTTCAGTCAGTTTACTTCCGCAACTGTTTTTCAGTTAAACTGATTGTTATTGACCGATGAGATACCAAAGGTCAGTTTGTCACTAAATTGAACTCAATATTCGAGAAAAATACAAAACTTGATAGTGTTTATTCAATACCCCTTCTAAACTACTTTCCACCTATTAACCGATCTCTTCAGGTTAATACACTTATTTATACTATTCTATCTAATTTTATTGGAGCAAATGAGATTCAATTAGATAGATATCAGGAACAATTAATGAACTTGAGATGTCCAACAATATCTGAATTCAGATGGTATAAAGATGTTTTTATGACAAAAATTTTAATCAGAAATGATTGCAATGCAAATTTTTGGAAAGAAAAATTTATTTCTGGACTTCCAGTTCTTTTCGCTGAAAGAGTTAAAAACATATTAAAATCTAAATCTCTAACAAACTCTATAGATTGGAGTTTACTTACTTATGGAGATTTATCCGCAGAAATAACTGCAGAAGGAATAACTCTTTGCAATGATATCAAGTTAAAAAGACAACTTGATATGCAAAAGGAAGAAAATCGAAATATTATCGGTGATTTTTGTGAACAAATTGGTTTTCAGTCAATGCAATATCCTAAAAAGGATAAGAAAAGAAAAAGATATCCTTTTAAAAAGAAAAAAACATTATATAAAAGATAAAAATAAATTTAGAAAATATTTTAAGAAAAGGTCTAAAACAGACTATAAAAAATAATGATCCAAATAAAGTTTCAGTATGTTGGAAATGTGGAAAAATTGGACATAAAGCTAATAAGTGTTATGTCAAGAAAAAGATAAATAATCTCAATATAAATAATGATTTAAAAGAATCATTAATAAATATTTTTCTTAATAAAGAAGAAAATCTAAAGCCGAAAGATTTCTATATTAACATTATTGATGAAGAAATATCTGCATACTCTAATAATAGTTCAAATAATGATTCTGAAATATCAGAAAATAAAATCTGTGATCCAGATTATGACTGTGACACATGTCTCATAAATTTTATGAGATTAGAAATAAATGTTATATCTAATGAAGAAACTTTCATTTTAGATCTTATAGATAAAATAAAAGACCTTATAGAAAAGAGAAAAGCTATAGAACATTATATAAATATGATCAAACTCATTATATGCAAAATAATTCATCAGACAATATTAATCAAGAGCTGATGGACAAAGCTAGCAGTTCCAAGCAACCCAATCTTGCAGAGAAAAAGAGGCTGACATTCGAAGCATCTTGGAAGAGAGATCGAAGACTTTGTCTTCACGAAAACAATATTCACCTGGACTAAGATTCAGGAGCTGCAGTCACTCCAAAGAGAAGGACTAGTTGCCACAAGTGAGCAAAAGGCAACTGAAATCAAATATAATCGGCGTCTCTCCGTCGTTCATACGTTATATCTTGCCACAAACGAAGGTCTCTAATACTTGATTCTCATGAAGGAGCATATAATTCTGGAAGAATTGCCTTCTCAGAAGGCTTCAGGAGAACTTCCTTCGAGGAGATATCCAGTTGGATGTCCCTTTGGCAGGATGCAGTAGATAGGGAACTGAACCGTGTAATAGCAGCTCGATATTATCAATAAGATTCATATTTTTGTTTATTGTTGTTCATTATTTTACGGCTTTGTTATTCTGCATTCAAACTGGTAATAACTGAACAAGAATATATAATAATGTGAATAACATTAAGAGAAATCAATTAAGCCAAGAATATTGCGAAAGAAAGTAAACTTAGTCTCGGGAAGTGGCTTGGTAAAGATGTCAGCTGCTTGTTGTTCAGTTGATATGTACTCCAGTTTGATTTCCTTCTTGAGAGCATGATCTCTGATGAAGTGATGTCTGACATCAATATGTTTGGTCCTTAAATGAAGAACTAGAATTGTATGTAATCGCAATGGTACAAAAGATTGTGATTCTTCTGCAATGACTCCATAGTCTTTCAGTTGTTGCTGAATCCAGAGCAGTTGGACATAGCAGTCCACTACCAGCTCCAAAAATGGTGTCTGATTCCTCTTTCTCTATTTCTTTTTCTAATTTATCTGGAAGGATAGAGTAAGGGGTGAGTGATATGGTCGTCACTCGGTAAGTGAGGGATGTTCGAGCACAACATAACAAAATGCATAAAAATTCAAAACACACACCATGCATAACAGGACTCATATCATATGCATATTATTAACCAGACACTAAGATTCCTCTACTTTTTATGGTTTACTGATATCAGTCCCTAATTTTTACTCCTCTAAGGTGGCGATGCCATATAGCGGTTTCATTCCTACCGCGTAAGAGTCATATCATAGTTGGGATTCTCTCCCATTTCAAGTTGAATCATCACATTCCCAACACATAACTCGTGCAACAATCGTAACCAGAAGGGGGTAGAAGAAAAATTTGCATTCGACCAAATTTTCAAAAACGAAAATTATACATAACCGAAATTAAATTTGAAACAAGACCACTTACCTTAGACCTGGAAGAAAACATGAAGAATTCGAAAACCATAGAAAAATCATGCAGCCGATACTTCGAAAACGCAGCAACACATCGCCTGAAAAATCAGTCGTATTGAAAAATTCATTGCGCCTTATTGAATCGTTGGATCGAGCTTAAACTTTTACAGCACGTTCAAAAGTACGTCAAATAACTTATGAATGGTGAAGATCGGATTTGGAAATCATTTTATCCTGTTTATAGATGAAAAACCGTAGGTATGTTGCTCCTGCCTAAAATCTGGGCAGTTTTCTTACGAATGTTATAAACAAAAAACTAACCGTTGGATTTGGCCGAATTTTGGATATGTTATGCGAAATATATTGAGGCATATTCTGAACGGTGGAGATAGGATTCTGAGCATTGGCCGAATTTTGGATATGTTATGCGAAATATATTGAGGCATATTCTGAACGGTGGAGATAGGATTCTGAGCACTTGAGGGAGAGAAATAATTTTCCAAACTCAAACTGAACTTTGATGACAGCAGCAGAATATTTGGAGAGGAATTTCGAAATTTTGGAGAGAGAACTCAAAAATTTTAGTTATAAATTCTGAATGGGAGCTTCTCTTATTTATAAGGGGTGTTTGTTATTCAGATCATGTATTATCTCCTTGTTTAAACTCTAAATTAAATCTTGAATCTAAGATATATTATTATCTCTTATCTATCTCATTATCTTTATCCAAATATATATAAAAAATATCTCTTATCTTATATCGATAACTTGTATTTATATATCCCAAAATCGAATGTAGATATATTATTTTCTTAAATTTTTGAACTCCTTGGATAATTGTACACAAAGATTAAATTATCATACACCACTTTATATAATTTTGATAATCTTAAATAAAAAAACTTGATAACTTAATTCAAATTTCTAGTACAAAAATAATACATCGAGTTTGAAATTTACGGGTTTTCCATTTTCCATTTATTTCAATAAATTTCGATTGATCCTCAAGAATTTATTTTCGATTCAACTGATTAAAAAAATATGTTTTTCCTTAAATAATGTGAGCAACAAAGTTTCGTCTTGCCTACTTTCCTCCTCCATAGTAGACAAATTAAACATTTCTTCCCCACCTAATGATTCACTCTCCACTGTGTTTTGTTCAACATTACTCGAATCATCAACCAGTGAAGTACCATCATCTATCTATTCAGCTTCCACAACATACTGCTCAACAGTCGCGTCAAAAACCAGTGTGTTATTATCATCCTCAACTTCAACTTTAACTTCAGATTCAAGTTCAATTACAACATCAACCTCAATTTGAGAATCAAGCTCAACGGACGACTCTACTACTGTCATCTCCTTACATGGACATTGGCTAGTATCATGCCCAACTTCTAAACACCAACAACATATAATATCACAAGTACGAGAAATTGGGTTTTTAAATTTACCTTGATATTCATATTTGGATGATTCATGGTTTGTACCTGTCATTGGGCTAGCCATGATCTTCTCATCCATGCTCGACCTCCATGTAGATGCCAATAACTCCTTAGGGCACCCACATTGATGTTTGAACCTATTGGTTTGAACACTAATGTGGGTGTTAATTTCAATGTGGGTGGATGTTAATCACCCATCCACTTGTACCATGTAATGTGGGCGTTCAATCACATTACTTTATATATATATAATTTTATTATTATTTTTTTAAAGAGAGTGAATGGGGTGGGCAAGCATTAGTTACATATATTAATATTTTATTTATATGTATATTATTTAATTTAATAATGTATTTTAATAATAAAATATAGATTATTTAATTTTAAAAATATTAATAAAAACATATTATTATTTATATAAAATAATAATAATTTAAAATTTTAAATAATTTGAAATTGAATTTATGTAATGTAAAATAAGAATAATGAGTGGACTAGCGGGACCTACAAATAATTAGTGTTAATGTTAAAATGAATGTGGTAGAATAAATGTGTTAATATAATGTGTATGTGGCATGTGGACCCTACGATTTTTGCTGACATGATGGGTGTTATAATGGTAACGAATGCGGATGCCCTTATGCACATAACGTTCACCTCTTCTGCCTAATCCTCTATCGTAGTGATAAGGAACAAATCGATTCATCATCACCCTTTTCATCTCATCCCACGTTCCTATAAGGTCCTCATTGTATCTCCTTCTATCTCATCCTAACTTAACACACCAAGTAATAACATAGTCGATAAACTCGCTACAAGCTCGCCTTACATTCATTGCTTCCATATAAACCCGACTCTCAAAGATACACTTCATCATCTCCTCCCACTCAAGGTAAACCTTTGGATTAACTCCCCCATTGAAAAATAGAATATTCATCTTTGTGCCACTCAGCCTATACCTTTCTCGGATTCTATACCCACTATTTTTGTCACATTGCCTATCATCATCACAATCCAAATGCAACACTCTATTTACGTCAACCATCTACCACGTCTATTCTCATCAACCTGCCAATCATATGTTTTCTCTTCTTCGCACCGCCTATACTTTCCACGTAGAGAATTAAACTCATTCGCCCATACTCTATCCAACTCTATTAACATTGTTTGAAATTGACGATCGTCAAACATTATACCTGCAAGAAAAGGTTATTAGAAAACAATAAAGAATACAGTTTCCTGACCACGAATCCTCACTAGTCACTCCAAGGAAAATTCACTCGACCCGCTTTTTTTTCCTCACTACAAATGCCTCGCACTTCATTCCAAGAAATAAACACTCACGCTCAAGTATTTTACTCGATTTTGAGAGTTATATCGTATGGTACACTTTTGGCTCTGTAGCTTGTGTGCATCATACTCACAAGTTCAAACTTCACGGCACTCGCAAATCGACTTACTCCGACAGCGTATAACAAGAAATTTTATTTTCTTTTTTTTGATTGTGAGAGACACTTGATGTAGAAGAAAATGATCTTTCATTAAGAGGAATTTCCTAAACTCAAACCTGTACCACGCCCAACTCAAAAAGAAAAAGAAAAAAGAAGGGCGACTCACGGAATTTCGAGAATCAGAAGATTCACGAAAGAACGAAGAACGATAGTACAACACAGTTTTGAAAACAAAATGAAAGGATAATCGGATCTGATAATAAAAATGAGATACTTACTTGAATCAAACGGAACCAAAAGCTCTGATAACAAATGATGTGATTCTTCAAACATGAAAAGCAAACGCGCTCAAAAACGGAGACACGCCATCGATTCGATGAAGTAAAGAACGTTGTGTTGTCCTGATATTTTTGGAACAATTAATTGTTTGTGATATTCACATCTAAGCTACGAAAAACTTAGCAATAAATATTCATGAAGATAACAATCGATCTCAAACAAACCTTCAAAAAATTCATCTTTGACAATCCAAGTGAAGAACAATCGACAAACGCCACAAAGTATTAAACTTTGATAAGTTTGATCTGAGAAACACAAAAAGGTATATACAAAACCTAGCTTTAATTTGATATAAAGACTCATAAAATATATTAAAACTCAATCTGTTATATCGTTATTATGTTTTACAATGTGTTTATATCAATAAAATACAAAAAAATCGTAATCTAAGGGTTTTCATAACTAAAATTTGCATCACGGCACGCATGTGCACGTAAATTCACGTGGGCTTATGTTGTCGACCAGTAGAGCGCGTGCTGGTGAGCGTCCAGGCGCATGGTTGTGCCACTCCTAGCGCAGGTGCGCGCCAGGTTCTGCCCTATGCACGTGGGTGTAGGTCAGCTACTGTCCTCTCGGGCCATTTTGCACTCGAATGCATGGTTGCTCGACACTCTCTCATTATATTCTTCTTTGAGCTCCTTTAATTCTTGAACATGTTTGATTCTTCATCATTAATCATCATCAAAATTGAAAATCTGAGACAACAACGCTTCTTAAATCTCCTTCCAACCATTAACACACCACACCCGATCAAATTCATATCATATCCTCTCCTCAGATCAGCTTGAACGCCTTCTCTGGATGTACGAGATAAATACTCCTTTGGTTATGCTTCAACAAATTTTCTCCAAGATGAAGGACTTGTCTAAATCAATGACAAACGCCAAAATAAAGCACTTTTCACATACAATTTCTTTCGATAATTTCAAGAAACAAGTCCTTCGCGAGCTCTGTTCTATAGAGACCAGCTTCAAACTAATGGCCACATATCAAGCTACCCAAAAATGCAAGCTATCACCAAGAATGTTGAACTCTCAAGGAAGATCGCTTAAGTAAAACATCATATGGATGTTGATATGAATCCACCTAACTCCACCTCAAAAGCTAGCTCATGAGAGGAGGATTGTGAATTCATATATATTTTGCCCAAGACAACTCTTGCTAACTGATGTGGGACACATCATTCCCGACCCCTTTAGACTGCACGTCCTCGTGCCAACTCTTTCGTTAACCCGCACTCCAGGGCACTTCCAGGCATTCCCGACCCCTTTAGACTGTACGTCCTCGTGCCAACTCCTTCGTTAACCCGCACTCCAGGGCACTTCCAGGAATTCCCGACCCCTTTAGACTGTACGTCCTCGTGCCAACTCCTTCGTTAACCCGCACTCCAGGGCACTTCCAGGAACATGCACCCACACGACCAGTCAAGAGTATGGCTCTGATACCATATGATATGAATCCACCTAACTCCACCTCAAAAGCTAGCTCATGAGATGAGGATTGTGAATTCATATATATTTTACCCAAGACAACTCTTGCTAACCGATGTGGGACACATCAGATGCCCGACTCGATCATATCCAAGCAATCTTATACGAATCCTCGTACGAATGAAAGCAAACACGATTATTAGAATCGCGCCCTCAATTCAATATCGAACAAGATTCGATTGTGTTGTCCCGATCTTTTGAAACAAGCAAAGATTTGTGATATTCACCTCTAAGCGATTAACATTTAGCAACAAATATCAACGATGATAACAATCGAATTTCAAATGAACCTTCAAATAACTTGTTTTGACAATCCGTGCGAAAAACAATCGACAAACGCCACAAAGATACAATCTTTGATAAGTTTGATTTGTAATGAACAAAGCTTTAAAAGCCTTGAGAATTGAGAGAAAACCTCAAAATATTTATTATCAATCTGAATTATGAATTGTTCATAGTGTTTACAATTATTAAATAGACAAAACAAAGCAAGAAAAACAACATAAATCGTGTAAAAGTAGTAAACTAAGGTTGGCTAGCAAAGTTGACACGGCAGTGCGCGCGGTAGCGCGTGATCTCGCGCTGTGACGCGCCTTGTTCTGCATGTTCCAGCCGGGTGGGGGGGGGGGGGGGCGGCTGCGTCGATTCATGCGCGCGCACGGCTGCGCCGCTTCTGGCGCGGGGGGGGGGGACGCGTGCTACTGTCCTCATGGTCTTTTAGCACTTGAATTACATTCCAAACACTTCCATCATTGTGTCCATGTTCCTCAAGTTCCTCTAATTTAGACACCCCATTTATTGAATTTCCTTGGTAGCTCACCATGAATCCTTGAAGTGTTTCTTCTTTTAATTCCTTCAAAAACTTGAATATGTTTGATTCTTCATTATTAATCACAACCATACTTGAAATTCCAAAACAACAACGACACTTAAATCTTCTCCCAAACATTTGGACACAGTGCCTAGCCTGATTCATATCATACTCCCCTTCTTCAAAAAGATTTGTCCTCAAATCTTGTCTACCTACGCAAAAACGAAGCAAGTTAGTAATAACAAAATTTATATGACCAACATGCTTACCTTCAGGTTCAAGTTTGTAGACGCTATCATTTACTTGCTCCATCAGCACTAGAAAACCCAACTTCACGGTCGCCTTCCATATGTTTTCATCATCCTCAACATACACCAATTGACGAGTGACACCAAATGATAAGATATCATTAACTATCACAAAAATAAGGTTTTTCCCTTTCTTAGACCTAGTTAACACACAAATGAAATCCATACACGTGTACGACAATAACTCACTAGGAATAAGACATAGTTCATGCACGATATAAGAATCTATCCAAAATGTCATTCTCTTATATGCAATGAATGTTTCACAATCCCACTCAACATACCTCTTCATATGAAACAAACACGTATAATCATGCATTTTATCAAAGATAAAATCACCACTGTAAGCATCACTAGTACGTAACTCATGCAATGAATATAGAATGAAGAATTTATTCTCCTTAAAATTGTATTCATTATGAACATAAAAATTCTGATATTCATTCATGCTCTTTCCAACGCCATCATCAAACAAGTATGAATCATGCAAATAGAACACACTAGATGTACTACCCATGTAAACATTTAACTCTTCACAAAAATTTGAACATATTGCATACAATTCATTGTCATGACTAAAACTCATCAATTTGACAACTCTTGAAAAATCACAATCACTAACATTTAAATTTGATCTATTCAATATGTCATCATTCTCAAATCTATGACTTCTAGGCACAAAGGTTAATTCACAGTTAGACCCTTTAGACATCCCACTCTCAACTCTCTCACCAAATGCTTGAATACAACACATCAACGAAGTAAGATAAGGACGAAAGTCATACCTCATGGTTGTTGTGTTGGTAACTAACCTTACCTCATCGCGATGGTACTTGTATTCTCGAGGCTCGGACCCTTGGGTTCTCCCTTTAGTAAGACTCACTTGTCTCCTTGGCATGACAACCCCAAGAACCTGCAAATAAGAAATAGCAATGCTCGGGATTGAATCGGCTATATCATCACCATAACAATAAACCACTTTGCACAAAGGTACATGAAAGGGTTTATGCAAGAATAAACATCTCTCCATCTCACTCTTTTGGGCCATAAAGTTCTTTTTCTTTTTATTTTCTTTGGCCTCTTTTTCTTGTTCTTTTCTCTCTTCCTTTCTTTTCTATGGCCATCTCACTCTTTTGTTCTCTCTTTCTTTCGGTCATTTTAATTTCTTTTTCGCTCAACTCAAGGAATTTCAATTGATTCTCAAGAACAAAAATTGGATTTAATTGAACAAATGAAGTATTTCGTTGCTCAACGAATTTATGTATAATAACTTTTTATTGCCTACTCTCCTCTCCCATGATAGACAAATTAGAAACTTCTTCACCACTCAATGATTCACTGTTCACAAGGTTTTGTTTAACAGTACTCGTATCATCAACCAGTGAAGTATAATCATCTAACAACTCACCTTCCACCACATACTGCTCAACACTCGTGTCAAGAACCAGCGTATTATTATCATCCTCAATCTCCCCATCCTCAACTTCATATTCAGGTTCAGGCTCAACAGATGATTCTACTATGGTCACCTTATCACGTGGACATTGATTGATATCATGACCAATTTCTAAACACCAAAAACATATAATATCACAAATACTAGAATTTGAGTTTTTACTTGTACCTTGATATTCATATTTGCTAGCTTCAACTCTCGACTCTTTCTTTGGCCTAGCAACGAGTTTCTCTTCCAAGCTTGTCCTCCACGTGGATATCAACGACTCCCCATACAAACCACGTTCACCTCTTATGCCAACTCCTCTATCTTCCTCACATCGCATATCATCATCCATATCCAAATGCGACGCTCTATTCTTTCCAAATCTACTAACTCGTCTATCCCATCAACATACCTATCATACATCTCCTCTTCTTCACACCTCCTATATTTTTTCGTAGAGGCTTAAACTCCTTCTCCCACATTTTATCCAACCCTCCTAACATTGATTGAAATTGACGATCGTCAATCATTATACCTGCAAGAAAAGGTTAATATAAAACAATAAAATATAAGTTTCCTCACCACGAATCCTCACTGGTCACTCCAATGGAAATTCACTCGACTCTCTTTTTTTTTCTCTTTTTTCTCACTACAAAATACTCACCGGTCACTCCAAAGAAATAACGCTCGTACTCAAGTGTTTTCACTCGAATTTGATAGTTCTCTCTAAGATCTGCTCAAGCTTTGTACTTGTATATCAAACTAACAAGATTCAACTTGTGGACACTTGCAACTGTCTCACTTGGATTGCACAAAGCCAAGAACACTAGAATAACACAGATTTGAAAACATAACAAATGATAACACAGATCTGAAAAAACTAAGGAATAACACAGATCTGATAACAGAACGAAATTTATGTTTTTCTTTTCTTATATTTTTTTTATATAGAAAGATTTGACAATAGAAACGAAAGGATACCACAGATCTGAGATCGGAACTGAAATTTTAGACAGATCTGAAAGTAACAACAACAACGATAACTTACTTGAATCAAACAGAACCAGAAGCTCTGATACCAAATGATACGAATCCTCGTACAAATGAAAGCAAACACGATTATTAGAATCGCGCCCTCAATTCAATATCGAACAAGGATCGATTGTGTTGTCCCGATCTTTTGAAACAAGCAAAGATTTGTGATATTCACCTCTAAGCAATTAACAATTAGCAACAAATATCAACGATGATAACAATCGAATTTCAAACGAACCTTCAAATAACTTGTTTTGACAATCCGTGCGAAAAACAATCGACAAACGCCACAAAGATACAATCTTTGATAAGTTTGATTTGTAATGAACAAAGCTTTAAAAGCCTTGAGAATTGAGAGAAAACCTCAAAATATTTCTTATCAATCTGAATTATGAATTGTTCATAGTGTTTACAATCATTAAATAGACAAAACAAAGCAAGAAAAACAACATAAATCGTGTAAAAGTAGTAAACTAAGGTTGGCTAGCAAAGTTGACACGGCAGTGCGCGCGGTAGCGCGTGATCTCGCGCTGTGGCGCGCCTTGTTCTGCATGTTCCAGCCGGGTGCGCGCGGTAGCGCCGAAACACGCGCTGGTGCGCGGCGCGCGGCAGTGCCGAAACACGCGTTGGGCGCGCGGCTGCGCCGATTCATGCGCGCATGCGCGCGCGTGGCTGCGTCGCTTCTGGCGCGAGGGGGGGCGCTCGTGATGCTGTCCTCATGATCTTTTAGCACTTGAATTACATTCCAAACACTTCCATCATTGTGTCCATGTTCCTCAAGTTTCTCTAATTTAGACACCCCATTTATTGAACTTCCTTGGTAGCTCACCATGAATCCTTGAAGTGTTTCTTCTTTTAATTCCTTCAAAAAATTGAATATGTTTGATTCTTCATTATTAATCACAACCATACTTGAAATTCCAAAACAACAACGACACTTAAATATTCTCTCAAACATTTGCACACAGTGCCTAGCCAGATTCATATCACAACCCTTTTTAGCCAGCTGCAAAAAATTCTTGAGTTTATGCAGCATGGTGATGACAAAAAAGAGGTTTGGGGAGGATGATAAAAGGAGGAGATGAGGTAGAAACATCGATGGCAGTTCAAGTTCAAGCTTTTGTAGATATGTTATTTATTTTTAGGTATAGTAGATTGTTATTTTCACGCACTTGTACTAATGATATTTCATTTACTCAATGAAATTAATTTGATTGAATCATCTCTATTACTTAACCATTTTTTCTATAATTGTTGTATAGACCTATAGCTTGATTTTACCATCACCAAAAAAGAAGAAATTTTTATAATATTTCTTTAACCCTAAGCCAATCGGGAAAAATACTTTACCATAAGTTTTGGTGATTGACATATAATAGCATCTATTTGTTCGGGATCCAACCACTTATCTTTTTTATTTACAAGTTTTTCCGATAGCTGGATCAAGTCACACCGCTCAAAGAATATTATCAACTCAAGCTGCAGAGATCATCTGTCTTCTGACCAGACCAAATCAGAAATGAGGTGTACGAATATAACCATTAAACTTCAATTGCACTGCAACCAGTCAGATATGATCAAATCGAAGTGGATACATTGAACTCAAGCCATTGCAGTTTAAAAATTATTTCATAGTATCCTACCAACTCCCAATTGACATATTGTTTCTTAAAGTGTTATAAAGTCAATCAATTTTTCGGAAGTTACAAGGGCTAAAGCCAAAAAAAGTTAAGAGACATTAAATGGAATTTAATTAAGTATACAATGTTGAATGTGACAAGGTCATTCTGTCGAGAGATAGTACAAATGATCGCTAAAAAACAAAATCAGATCGTTAAAATTTTCCAACTAAAAAATGTATACTCAGGACAAAAGGAAAAAGAAAATAACTATGTTTCAAAATCTTTACATAAACTTTGTTTCAAAATTCGAAAGTTATATTGCGTAAATTTTAATTTAAAGAACATTGAAATCATAAGTTCGGAAAAAAGAAGAAAAACAACGAAAATTTAGACTGATTTTTTTTATAAGTGGTTTTAAGGAGAATTTACGTAGATTCCCATAGTTCTTATCAGTGTTCTAAAAAGCGGTAGGCGGTAGGCGGGCGGTTACCTACCGTCTAGCGACTATGCGGTTTTTTTTAAAGCTTAAATTCATTAAGTGGTTCATGAGTATTATGTTTGTATATGAAATATATATTATTATAAAATTTAAAATTGTAATAATAAATATATATTAATAAATTTTTATATATGAATCATCCACATCAGTTTACTACTTTACTACAACCGTTGTACAATGAAAATTAAACTTGTTCAACATTTTTTCCAACATAATATATTGATATTAAACCTAAACATCTAACTAGTTCATGTCCATATTTTTCCAATACTTCTTCTGTATTGGATTCAAACTCAAAATCCATGGCTTCTTCCTTCTCTTCATCTGATACAAATTCTTCTTCGTGAAGTTCCCTTACATCTTCAACATTTGTCTCAACATCTTCATCTCCACCATCAACAATCCATCCTTGTGCTATAGTTGCTTCACTAGCAAGTAGAACATCCACTCCTTGTGCCATAGTTGCTTCACTAGCAAGTAGAACATCCACTCCTTTCTTCTTGCCTTCTCTTCTTGTTATAAAATCGCCTAGACGGCTTTCGCGCCAGGCGGTTGATTAATATGGTGGCGTCTAGAAGTTTCGACTAGCCTAAAATCGGGGCGGTTTTGGACCGCCCAGCGTCTAGGCGGACCTAAGCGGGGAGTTTTAGAACACTGGTTCTTATCAACAAACTCAATCGTAGACATTGGAATTTGGATGCAAAAAATTTGAACTTGACAGAAATAATCGAAAAGGAAGTAGTAGTATCCACGAAAGAGATTGAAATAATAATAACATTTTCATTTAATAATATATAAAATAAAAAAAATTGAAAAAAAATAAAAGAATACGGCATGATTTGGTTTGGCCGTGCTAACAAATATCTCCACGACAATGTAATATATTATTATATTTTTAAATATCAACCTAAATAAAGGGTCCACTCCCTTTGAAGAAGAAAATACCGATAGAATCTCAATTCTTTCGAAAAAACAAATATATTTTCTTTGTCCTTTGATAATGACACACGTTTTAAAGTGAAATTAAAAAAGGGACAAAATGACTGAAATTTTATTCTCTATTTGGCAAATGGGACCTTTTTGAAAAGAAGGTACGTGGCCCAATCACGAACGCAAATCTGGCTGATATAATGATTTTTCAGGCTTTTTTTTAATTTTACTTTTTTAAAAGGACAGCCCAGAAATTGGTACACAAGCGATTATTTATTCTTGTATATATATTACCTGACAGGATTTCAAAGCATACAAAATCTCGTGTGATTTTGTTTCACTTATCCATTTATATTGATTTTCAACTTGATTCGATTCATGAAAAAATATTATTTTTTTAATTTTGTGAATGATTTTTCTCTTATGTTTTGTTTTTGTATGATTTTTATTTAGGATAACTTCCAATTGATGTTCTTTTACATGAAAGTATTTCATTAATAATTATATCAATGTTAAAAGACATTTTATCCACACAACTTTCAATGAATCAATTCCAAAAAAATTAAATGGAAGTGGCTGAAAGCCTAATCAAAGTTTGATGCTACTTCTGTTTGGATAAAATGTTTTTTGCCCCTTCAAAACTTCCTGAGTTTCCAAAAAAATTCTTCGTATTTAGATGAAATTAATTAATTTTTGTCAAGTGTGCGTAGGGATGTAATATTTTTAATTTTTTAATTTTTTAATTTATTTATTTGAATATCAAAATTAGCCCCATAATTATTTGCAAGTAATAAATTTTAATACTTTATCCACTTGAATATCAAAATTAATTATAAACTACAAGATTAAAATTATGTGTACGAGAGTCATCTTTTGAACGTATGAAGCAAAATACGTACTACATTCGCAAGAGCCACTTCTTAAACCTATATGAGTCACTTCTACATTCTCAATATTAATAGATCAAGGGTTCGGCCGCAACGAGGACGCATCGTATAGCATTCTGAAGAAGAAGTGATTGCAATACTCTTTGTCCCACATGAATTAGAAACACGGTTTAAAATAGTTTATAGTGGCTTACAATAGACTCTTATATCAACTTAAGTGACCATTTTAGTAAAGTGAGAACGAATACAAACAAATTGGCTAACAAATAAATTAAATGATGATAAAATTAATGTAACAAACAATTGGATGTGAGTAATTATGGGAAATTGGTATAATCTCCAATATGGAAACATTATTTGCTGAAACTAACCCCTAAGAAAACCCCAATACGAGTAGGGTCGATGATGTACCCGTAGGGGTAATCCAAGACCCAAAATTATTTAATGTAATATTAGCAAATATGTGAGCCCAATCATGCAATGTAAAATAATATAGCCAAAAAATCATAAGCCATAAAAAAAAATCTCCTTTCTATCTTAGAATTGCTCGGCCAAATCATCCCCACCCTCCTCAATTTTCTCAATTTCATCAATCCCTTCATGTATCAATTCTTCCCAAAACCCGTGATCATCAATTGGCTTATATTCTTCCCCTTTGTCCAAAGATTTTCCCTCCATCATCAGTTGAGGTTTTTGCATACTCAATGCCAAGTTCTCAAGCTCCAAATCACCAAATCTTGGGATTTCATCAAAATCCTGAGGCTCTAGCTTAAGATCGTATGCGTTTATTTCACTTCCTTGGCCTGTTTCTCTAAATGCAAGATTCCCAATTGTGGCCAAACTAATATTTTCCCCTTCATGGAATACTGATTCTTCAACCACAACATTTCTTGAAACGTGGTCTAATATTCTTCTCCGCCTTTTGTTGCGTATCACTTCTTCAAGCTCTTTTTTCTTGTCATTTTGCTGCAATATTTGTTGCAAGAGAGAGGGGTTTTGTAATGCTTTTGCCAAGAAACTCATAGTTTGTTTTTGCTTTATTTCTGTAACTTTAAGCCTTTCTTCCATTGTCTTAAGACATGAAAATGTGGTTTGTTGTTGCTGCCTGAGTTTCACTAACTCCATCGTGAGAACTTGCTTATCGCGCCTTAATCGATCGATTTCTTCATCTAATCCAAAACTTCCCACCTCCACACACGAGCCTAGACTTTGATCAATCGACGTTTGAGAACTCGAATATTGTTTCTTTCTTCTTACAATGTTTTTTAGAAGATGCCTTTGTCCCCTTAAAAACCTTCGTTTGCAAACTCCCACTTGTCTGGATCAACCTTCCTAAAGCCCTGGAAAATTACATTTATACAATATATTAATATATTGAATAGAAATCCAAGCTAGAAAGCTTGTAAAATATTGAAAAAATAATTTGTTGACAGGATTTGATGAAACATTATGAATCAAGAATTCTGCTTTTAAATCCATTCAACACAATTAGAGAATTAAGAAGCTCTACCTTATGAACTAATTCCTTAATAAAAAGTACATCGGAAGAAATTAAAATTTTCAGTTGTTTTTGGCTAATTAGAAACTGGTAGAGCTGAATTATTTTTAAGAGCTTGAATCACAGAAGATTATACTAACACAATGTACTCTACTCAAGTTATTATAAAGACTCTTAAATTAATTATAATAAGAATGAGCAAATACAAAGGATCCCATACACTTACTTAATAAATCTTTGTACCAGACTGGATATGGATCGAACATATACCAAACGAGATGAGCAAAGATATTTTTCAAACGAAAGAAACATTATAAAACAAATTTTCAAGAAAGATATAAAACTTAGAATTAATATTACTCACATAAGTATTAAGCTGCCTCACAAAACTTGAGAAATTATTGTGCTTGAAGTACTTTGGAAGAATATTGGTTGCAAATTTTTGAGGATCCCAAACAATGAAACTATTGTGTCCTCGACTCCAAGAAACGAATTCATCTGTACTTGGATCTTCAACAAAATCATAAGTTTTGCTGAGAAATGGCGGAGGACCAATCTCTAGCAAAGCCTCCATTGGCTGAGGAATCAGATCCTCGTTATCCCAATCTTGTAATGAACTTGATCCAACATACTCCTCCTTTACAAAATCTATAGAGTTTTTCATAAGTTTTCGGAGATTTTTTTCGTGGTTCAAATATTTTTCGTGGAAAAAGCTAGCCCTTTATTTGTGGTTCTTTTTTTTTTCCAGATCTTGTTGATGCATAGGGTTTTGACATAAGATAATCAAGAATATAATTCAAGAAACAAGAGGAGATACGACGGTCACAAGACGGAACAATCCCTTTTTTTCTTTGTTATTTTCCAAGAAAATTGAAGGGATTTATTTGGCTGTGATTTTGGAAAAAATATATACAACAATTTAACAGAAGATGAAAGAGTGGAGATGGAGGAAGCTAGGTTTTAGGAAAAATGGGAGAAAATATTTAAATAGAATAGGGAAGTTGAATTATTTATTGGCAACATGCATTAATTTATACATTATTTAAGACAGATGGTTAATACTTTGAATATATGGAAACTTGAATAATTTATTATTACGTACAATTGTTTTAATCTATATTTTATGTTTCAAAAAAGAATCCTTGAATTTACAGATTTTAATAATTTTTTTACCCTGTCCTTGGTTGATCGTCAATACTTAACGGGCACGTGCCTGATTTCTTACAAAAATAGAAATATAAAATTAAGGCAAAATCGAAGATTAAAATTAAATGCATGCATGCATGTCATTGTTTAGCTGGAATTAATCGAAGATTTTGATTTTAAGTGAACAGCGTTCGTAGATATTTTCATGTTTGATTATTCTTAGTCTTTTTCCATGTATTTCTCCTTTTGGGAATGTTGCCAAGAAAAGTGTCTATTTTTTATTATTGTTGCCTGAAAAGGATAAATAAATGTAAAAGCATGACATAATAATAATAATATTCAATTGCTAAAATAATATGATAATAATATCCAATTAATTTCCAATATTAAATTCTGCCATAATAATGACACCATTTATTGCCAACTAATAATAGACACGCGGCACATTGCTACAATGAATGCACAGTCATGAATACATCTATCCAACAAAAAATATAATATTTTATGTTATGTTTTTCATGTTTTTCGAAAACTTTCAGATAAATGTAAATAGTTAAAAGTTACATTGGGTAATTTGACAATTAGGGTTTTAATCAGAACATTGAATTTTTCGGGAAAAAAAATTATCAATCTACCAAGCTATCCAACTAACCCTAAGAATATTTACGAACTAAAAAATATATGTATTGACCATTGTCACTCTTCTTGCGGGGACGAGGCAAAAATGATTAAAAATGCAAAATGTCTATTCCGTCTGTAATAGCGGCGGGGCTAAAAAATTTTATAAAAAAAAATGGTTGTCCCTCACTTGAAAGAAGTGGGGGAGCAAATATAATTATCTTTTTTGTGTGTCTCGCATAAGAAATTTATTTATATGATATTTCAAATTTCTATTGAAAAAATTAATTTAAAAAAGTTGTATTAATCAATGAAAACACTGTGAAGCTTGTCTTACTTTTCATAAAGAATTTAATATTTTTTGTGCATGTTAAATAAGAGTTAATGTTAGGATCGGGAGATAAGGAATTATGAATTCATACATATTTGAAATGTTGAGAGAATTATGAATCAATAATTCTGCTAAACTGATAAACCAATAACACTAAAAAAAAGACTTAAAATGATCTAAGCACTATCTCTTGTGATGTTCTTTGTAAGATTCAGAGCGCTTGCTTGAAACAGTTGGCTTCTTAGGATCAGTTCTCTTTCACGGTGCTTCTTTTTTAGGGTGACCGCTGGATTTAGTTTTCTTCTGGCTTGTGCTTAATTTTCTTTTTGTCAATAACACTAGGGACTTGAAGGAAGTCTAGCACAATATATAGTTAGTTTAGCACTTATACAATGGATCTTTTCAGACAGTTGAGAATTGACAACTGAAAGTTGTCGCTTTGTAATTGTCCAGCAAAAGTGATTGCAGAAGCCACTGCGACAAAGACGCAAAACGACAACGGATTTTATTTGTTGTTTATATCCTTTTTAAAACTGTTGTAACTGATGGTGGTTTTGAAAATGCGTTCAACGACAACGGTTTTAAACCGTTGTCATAGCTATCATTTGCGACGGATTATTGAATTCGCGATGGATATAACCGTCGCTAATATTAACGATGGTTTATGAAAAACCGTCGCTAAAATTAGCGACAGATATCATGACAAAATGTCACTAATTTAATAAATTTTCGCTAATATTAGCGACGGTTTTCCATATAGTCTGTCGCTATTTTTAACGACGGTTTATCATGTTGTCTGTCGCTAATTTTTTCAGTAAAATAAAAAAAAATACTTCTAATAATTTAATAAATCTAAAAAAAACTTACAATCTGACTATGCTAACAATATTCATGATCTTAACTAACACTTAAAAATTTACCAAAAATTGAAACGAAAAAATTTACCCTAAATCGAAACTAAAATCGTTTAAGAGAAAAAAAAATTAAGTATTTTGAAGTGGTGTGGAGAAAAATAGACAGAAAATACTGATATTTATAGACAATTGACGACGGCTTTTTGGTCAATAGCGACGGTAATTTCATAATCTGTCGTTATTAGCGATGGTTAGACAAGCACCGTCGCTATTAACGACGGTTGTTTATTAATCCGTCGCAATATTTAGTGATGGTTTTTAAAACTGTTGCTAAAGTTAGCGACGGTTTGACCTAAAATCGTCGCTATTTTTAAATTAGCGACTGTTTTATTAAAAACGTCGCTAAATTTAGCAACGGATTAATAAACAATTGTCGCTAAATATAGCAACAGTTTAAAAGAACCGTTGTTGTTTGTCCAGAAAACACGCTAATCGACAACAGTTTTCTAAAACCGTTGTTAATTGTTCAAAAAAACACGTTAATAAACAACGGTTTCTTTTGCCCTAAAAAAACGCTCAAAGACACCGGTTTTTTGTCTTTTGCCCTAAAAAAAGCTCAAAGACACCGGTTTTTAGAAAACCGTTGTATTTGACCACAAAAAAAGGCTAAAAAACAACGGTTTTTAGAAAACCGTTGTCTTTTTCTTAAAAAAACATACCTAAGACAACGGTTTTCACTAAAACCATTGTTAAAAAGTATACGACAACGGTCCTTGGTTTTGAATGTACAAAACCAGATACTCACGAATATAAGTTCAAACTCGAATCTACAAACACATAATTATTTTGAATGTATTTCGCTTGGTTTGAAAATCAAATTCGATTTAATTTTTTGACGTTCAATATTTCAAAAAACGAGATATCGTAGCTTAATATTTGTCTCTCAATTGATCCTATCAAATTATATATAAAACAATTAGATAAGCTTCACAATATTTTTCATTCCTTAATATAACTTTTTAAAATTAACATTTTCAATAGAAATTTGAAATAACATAACCACCTCCAGAGACGGTTCCAACAAAAATTGCTTTTGCTCCCCGCCATTGCCCCCTCTTTGGGTTTTTTTTATAAATAATTTAATTTTAAAAAATTAATTCAAAAATAATTTAAAAAAAAAATTTCAAAAATACTGCAATCCGTGCTTGCTAAGCACGGACGCTGGACGCTCCAACGTGGCACAGCGTCCGCGCTTACTAAGCGAGTAAGCGCGGACGTGGCTTATCCCTCCTCCCTTATCCCTCCTCCTCTCATTCCTTATCCCTCCCATCACTCTCTCATGTTAATTTTCTCCCTTATTCCTCCTCCGCATCCATTTTTATTTCTCTATTGTTCTCTCCTTTTCTCCTTTTCAGATGATCGACAACCTTTTCAAGAATGGCAGATAATCGAACTCCAGAAGATCCCAATGTCTTCTATTTACAAGCGACACATATGTTGTCTACAGTTTCTTCCGTAACAGTTGATGATATTGTCAAAGTGAAGAGGTCAGATAATTTGATTTGGAAGTTGTACACCGATAATTACATACACAATCGTGTACTTGCATACTTGATTGATATGGGTTTTTATGGAGTTTTAGAATGTGGTACACAAATTTTTGATAATCATTTGATTACTGCTCTTGTTGAACGTTGGCGACGCGAGACACACTTTTCATTTTACATGTGGTGAAGCAACAGTCACGTTACAAGATGTTTCAATAATTTGGGGTCTAACAATTGATGGTGAAGTAACATTCACGTTACATAGAAAAATTCGTTTGATCGATTCCTAACATTTTATGCACAACTTCAACCAACTCCAACAAATTAATAGATCGTAATACTCGTATCGGTCTAACAAATGGAATGCTATATTCAACAGATCCATCATCGATAACTACATGACCACCAAAATATAAAAGTACATCGATGTTAGACATTTTGCCAATGAAATTTGAGAGAAAAATTTAGATGAAATTGATATCTCATTCATCGAAGTTATCATTAATTATATATACAACCATGTTGAAGAATACTTCAATTCACGTGAAATTTCAGAATGCAGAGTTCACGTGAAAGGAAAGCATCATAGAGTTCACGTGAAATTACAGAGTTTACGTGAAAGTTGAAGAAATGGACGGCCAATAATAATCAAAAAAAGGAAAAAAAATAATAATAAAATATACAGAGTCCGTGCTTACAAAGCACGGACCCTTGGCTCCACGTTGGAGCGTCCGTACTTCGTAAGCACGGACGCCTCCACGTTGGAGCGCGGACGCTCCAACGTGGAGCCAACGCTCAACGTGAGCAGCGTCCGTGCTTCGTAAGAATGGATTGCAGTATTTTTGAAAAAAAAATTAAAATATTTTTGAATTAATTTTTTAAAATTAAATTATTTATAAAAAAAGAACCCCTCTTTTTCAATGATGGGACAACCATTTTTTAAATAAAAAAAAATTTAGCCCTGCCGCTAGCACAGGCCGGGTATTTAAAGTTTCGAATTATTTTTGTCTCACTCCTGCAAGAGGCGGAGAAGCCATTTTTTCTATGAAAATCTTATCCCCGCCGCTAGCACAGGCGGGGCGTTTAAAGTTTTGAATTATTTTTGTCCCGCTCCTGTAAGAGGCAAGCCAACAGTGAATAAAAAAAATTTAGTTCGTAATTATTTTCCAGGTTAATTTGATAAACTACCAAAAAGCACTGTAAATTGATAAATGTTTCAGAAAATGAAAATATGATTAAAAAAGCTTTATATGTTTATGACAAAAACTTGTGTCAGACGGTCTCACGGATCGTATTTTGTTAGACGGATCTCTTATTTGGGTCATCCATGAAAAATATTACTTTTTATGTTAAAAGTATTACTTCTTATTGTGAATAATATCGGTATGGTTAACTCGTCTCACATATAAAGATTCGTGAGACCGTCTTCGCAAGAGACCTATTCTATGTTTAATTATATATTTTTTAAAAAAACCTTTGACGATTGCAAAATATTTTCATCTAATAAAATAAATTGGAAGTAAATTATGAAAAAAAATTGAAAATAATATTCTGTTCCTATGTGTGTGTATAATTCATTTTAAAAATTTATTTTATGGTTGATATTCCATAATCTTGTTTGTTTTTTTTTTTTCGAAATGTCTGTTATGTTGGTATGAACGTTGGTGGCAAGGCCAAATGTCAAAAGGTAAATTATTAGTGTATAATAAATATGTGTTCCTTGCACTGCCTTGTTCGAATTTGTTAGATATATAGACAAGTGGCAATTGTTAAGTATATTCGGACAAGTGGGAATTGGGGAACGTACCTAGACAAGTGGACCAGTTGATGAAGCAACTGGAGGTCATTACTTTCAGATTTTCAATGGAAAAAAGACAAGTGAAAACCAATAGAAAGATTTCAAAGGTTACGTTTAGGGATAAAGTATTGGGAATAAAGATATCAAACCAATAAACAAGAGATGGGTGGTATTTTGAAATAGACAGTATTAATTTATGATTAAATATATATATCTCTCAGACATAGCTTACAAAAGACACGTATCTCCTTCTGTCAAATCATGAAATCAAAGATAAAAGAAATTGAGATTGCTGTCAAAGGTATTGCGACAAAATCTACCGTCTAAAATGTTAACAAGGGATCAAAACACCAACGCAGAAATTTAGTGGATCGGGCTGTGTTGTTGTATTCCAAAGCAAACCATCGGACTCAAACAAGATAACAACAAGATGAGGATGAGAAGTATTGCTCTTGTATCTACAATTTATCATATTTAGATGCTATGCAACCGTGTCATGTTTGAAAATGAGGAGTTGAACGTCGAGGACACCATCAACAAGATCAAGATTCAGATTTTCAGATGTATCCCTACTACTACTGATATGATTATGTGATAGACATTTTGTTGTATATTATATAAGCTTTTTACATTTTCTTAATGAAAGCATTTTCATTAAAAAAAGATAACAAAATGTCAACAAAAGTGATATATAGACTACTAGCGCCCTCAAAATCTATAACAACCAGCTTCGAAAAGATCGGCATGAAAACCAGTTGGGGTGGTTGCTGTTAGAACACCCACATTGGGTGTTAAAGCCCACTCACATGAGAGAGGGTGTGGGGCGTTCATACATATGAACGCCCTTGTGTCAGTTTTTTTAAAAAAATAATTCAAAACTTAGCGACGGTTTGGTAAAAACCGTCGCTATGTGCGACGGATTTTCAAAACCCGTCGCTGAACGCGGGCCCCACGCACGTGATGAATTTTCCTTATTTAATGTTATTTAATGTATTAGTTTAAATTTCAAATTTGTGTATTTAAAAAAAAAAACGGAAATTAAAATAAATTAAAAAATAATGTTAAATAAAAAACTAACGGTTGTTTTTGTTTTTAAAATTAAAAAATTGTTTTAACGGCTAGTTAACGGCTAGTTTATTAAAAAAATAATATATTCATCTATAAATATTCACACACTACACAAATTATTTCAAACATCAAAACATATTATTTTTCACTCCAAAAATCTTCTCTCTTCTATTTTCATCATCTCAAAATTTTTTTTTTCAAAAATTTCTTAAATCCTACTTTGTTCCGAAATGGATGAAAATTTCTCAAAATTTCTTATATCCATATTTTTCATACCCACCAAATTATCCACATAATCCATATCCACCAAATTATCCTTATAATTCATATCCACCAAATTATCAATATAATCCATATCCACCAAACTATCCATCTAATCCACATGCAACCAGTATGCCATTTATTTCTCCGACGGAAAATGAACCGGCCACTCCTACTTTCGTCCCAGAGAGTCAATTGTTCGACCGTGAATCCCCAATTGAAGTCGTAAATTTGGAGAATGTGGATTCTGGCGCTGAGGATAGAAAAAAACGGTCAACCTGGAGAAAGGTTGAAGACAAGGTCTTAGCGAGATCGTTTGTCACGATCAGCGATGGCCCAATCATCGGCAATGATCAAAAGGCGGAAGCTTTCTGGGGACGTGTTGCAAGCTACTACAATGACAATCGTCCCGCAGATACACCCAATAGAAGTGCAAGTGTCATACGATCGCACTGGCACAATACCATCCAAAAAAAAGTATATCGCTTCAATACAAATTACAATAGTATTTATAGTGCATATCGTAGCGGCCACAGTGATGAGGATATACTATGAATTGCGTATGAAAAATATCGTGCGGAAAATAACGGCATCGCATTTAATCTTGAGCATGTGTGGAGGATCGTAAAAGACCGTCCAATGTTTACTCAACAGTCCGTTGATCACCATGTTAGCACGAAGAAGGCAAGGACCTCGGAGTCGGGAGCAAGCAACACCTCATCCAACCAAGATGCGAGTCTACATGTAGACCTAATTGAAGAAGAAAATCGTCCAATGGGTCAAAAGGCAGCAAAAAGAAAGGGAAAAGGTAAAACGAGATCGGACATGGAGTGTATGACGACAAACTTGGACAATATGTTTGCAAAGTTTACTGAATATACAAGCATGAAAAAAGTTGAAGTTGAAATGAAACAAAAACAACTCGAAGTAGAGGAGATGAAAGCAAAAGCTGCTATGGCCAAAGTTCAACTAAAGGAATATGCAATCCTTTCGAAGGATACTTCGCAAATGACATATGAGCAACTTATCATCCACGAACGTCTATGTCAAGAGATTAGGGGGAGATGGAATATTTAATTTGCAGTTATTGTAATTTTCATTTGTTATAATTTTCATTCATTGTAATTTTCATTTTCGTTAATGTAACTCTCCGATCAATTAGTATTTTACATCTTCTCTTAAGTTTAATTTATTTTCTAATATTTTTATGCAAGTGTTATTTATTATTATATGTTGTACCGTTTTATTTTAGGTTTATAATAAATTTTTTAATTTTAATTAAATGACACTCATAAAATTAAATTATTTTACGTACTGAATATATAAAAACAAATTATTATTAATATAAAATAATAATAATTTAAATTTCTTAAAAAATTTGAAATTGAATTTATTTAATATAAAATAAGAGTAAGATGAATGAGTGGACAGCGGGACCTACAAATAATGAGTGTGAATGTTAAAATGAATGTGGGAGAATAGATGTGTTAATGTAATGTGTATGTGGCATGTGGACCCCACGATTTTTGATGAGGTGGTGGGTGTTATAACATCCACCAATGCGGGTGCCCTCATGACATGGAAAATAAACAATGAGTTGGCCAAAATATTGTGAAATGCTTAGAGTGATAGACATAAAATTAGACCTACAAAAAATTAACCAAGAAAAACTAGTATGTTTTTGCAATCTATGAGAATTAAACTAGTGCTCAAAATTCAAACCTTATAATGAAATATAAGGTTATAGTTGACGGTAACTGCGCAACTCAAATTTTTTAAACGTATAGACGTTCAAGTATCATGTTTCGATTGTTTTACATAGCATGGAGAATTATTGTAACCAACAATGTCTCTTCCAATAATTACACTTCTTGCAATCATTGAGAATCAATCTCGTGACCTTGACTCTGATATCAATTATAGGACAAAGTGTTTTTCGTTTTACCAAAAATTATAGGTGGCAGTAACTGTTCAACTCAAATTTTTAAAAATTATACAACAGCTCAAACGCCACGTTTCAATTGCTCTTCCAACGAGAGCAATTATTGCACCACAACAATCCTCTCAATAATTATATTCCTAACAATCAATGAGAATTGAACGTGTGACATTGGTTATGATATATATTGTAAGACTAAATGTTTGTCGTTTTATTAAAAGTTATAACTGGTGGTAACGATTCAATTCAAATTTTCTAAATAATGCAGTACCTCAAAAATCACGTTTCGATTGCTCTACTCAATATAAATAATTATTGAAACCAACATTATTCATAAAGATGATATTAATAATAAAAAAAAGGATTCATCGAATAATTCTTAGTTGACTTATATTTTTTATATTAAATATTTTGTTGTATTTACTAATTTAATTAATCTCCTTTTATAAACTTATTTGAATTGATTATTTTATAAATTAAATTAATTGTTAATATAATTTCTTAAGTGTAAGATTTTCTTATATTGATAAATTTATTTCGAATAAAATAATTTTTGTATATAAAATTATAAAAATATTCCTTTTAGAACTGATAGTTCGGAGAACATTTAGTTTGGTTTTCAGTCTTTTTGGGGTTTTATTCGGGGAAATGGGTTTTTGCCAAAATATAATATAAAATGAAGCGTATGTTTGATTCTTTATATAGGAAACATAAAATACTAGTATTTATTAATCATTACGTTCTTATTTGGCATGCATGATCTGCGTATATTTTTATAATAATAATAATAATGTATTTTTAATAATAAAGGAATTTAATTAATAGTAATATTTATATTAGAAATTTTTGAATTAAGTTTATTAAAAATAATTAAAAGTCAAAAAAATTTAAAAACAATCTACTGTAATTTACATGCTAACTAGTGCTGAGATCAAACCATTCCCTCTAATTTTGTATGTCTCACACCCATATTTAAATTTAACAATATGGATCATGATTCACATTTGAAATGAAATTCATATTGTGTTCATTTTTAAAAAAAATGTATTTGTTCTAAATGTTGATTAATTCTTTACCTTCGAACATTTAGAATTAGGGGAAACGTCATTTTGGCGCAGGGGAGAAGCTCCAATGGGACGCACCTCCCGTTCCCTCTGCGCCATATTTGGCGCAGGGAATTTTTTTTTTAATTATAAATATTTAAGAATTATAGATATTATTTATCTAATGATATGATATTATTATTATATTAATTTAATAATTAGATTAAATAATATATTTTTATTATTTTAATAATTAGATATTTAATAATAAAAATTAAAATATTTAATTATATAAATTTATAAATATATTTTTAAATAATTTTATAATTAAACATCTAACAAACAAATATTTCATAATAAAAATTAAAACACAAAAAAAATTAATGATAATTATATTAGAAAATTTATAAAAATATTTCTAGTTTTTTTTTATTTTTGACATTTTTAACTCTCGTAAATATTAACAAAAATAAAATTATAATTATAGTACTAATATTAACAATAATTATAATTATATTGTTAAATTTAAAAATAAACAGTAAACAAATGGAATATTCTTTTTAGTGTAAGATTTGAAGTAAATGTGTTGGAGATGAATGTTATATTTGGTGCAGAAACTGCACTATTTTTGTGCAGAAACTGCACCAAAATAGATTTATGGGTTGGAGATGGCCTTAGCAATCGAATTTTTACTCTAGGTTAACACAGCGATTGAAGAATGCTTTTTATATTATGTGTGTGTTAAATCCAATTTATCCTGCAGAAGAGTTATTTGATATTATGTTTGCAAAAAAATAAATTGCGTGTATCTTTTATTTTCACATCAGTACTTCGGTGGAAAAAAATAAAGTACTTCGGTGGAAAAAAATAAAATTATCTAGACAATCTCATTTGAGATAAATCGTAGTGATACAACTTTTCAATCATTCTTTCTATTGATTCATTTTATAACTCGAAACTCCTGATTTCGAATGAAACATCTCTTCTATTTCACAAGAATCTTTTATTTCAGGCATAAGAAAAAACGAATTAATTGATTCTATAAAACAAAAAAAAATTGAAGTCTATCCATAAATGAATAAATAGAACAAAAAAATAATTTTCAAAAATATCTTGTTCATTCTTGTTCTTGTTGGGCCACCCAGAATGCAGTGTTCTAAAAAGCCCGTTTAAGCTTGAAGCTCGACAAAAACGCCCCGCCTCGGAGAAAAGCGGTTAAATTATAGTTTGACCGAATTAAGCGTGAGTAAGATGTTTAATTAAGTGTGCTTAAGCACAATTAATCACATCAATTTATTTTTAAATTTTTTATTTTGAAGGTATATCTTTTTATTGTAAAATAATAAATTAGGTTTATAATTTAGATGTTTATTTTTTAAATTTTAATTATGATTAAGTATGTCTGATAATGATTTGACAAATATTTAGCATTATTTAATGTGGTCTAGTTGCAAAAACAAATAAAGATTGCAATTTTGAGATTTTTATGCTTTTATAAATATGATAATTAAAGCATCGGACTTAAATTTATCATATTTATGTATTATTTTATCTATTTATTGGTTTGAGATAATTACAATTACATTAAAAATAAAAAACGTTTTTTCACACATAAGTATGTGCTAATCTCGCTTAAGCTTCAAAATCTTGGAGCTCGACATCCGCGCTTCGGGGCGCTTCACGCTTTTTAGAACCTTGATAAAAAAGCAATACTCTTAGCATAAAAAGCAATAATCCAAATAAGATATATGTCTCACAAAATACGATATGTGAGATCGTCTCACACAAGTTTTTGTCTTTATATTATGTGTGACTGTTAAATCCAATTTATCCGGCAGAAGAGTTATTTGATATTATGTTCGCAAAAAAATAAATTATTTGTATCTTTTATTTTCACATCATTACTTTAGTGGAAAAAATAAATTATCTAGACTATCCCTTTTGAGAAAAATCGTAGTTATTACAATTTTTCAATTATCCTTTCTATTGATTCATTTTATAACTTGAAACTCTTAATTTTGAATGAAACGTCTCTTCTATTTCACAAAAATCTTCTATTTCAGGCTTAAGAAAAAAATGAATTAATTGATTCCAAAAAACAAAAAAAATTGAAGTCTATTCATTAATGAATAAATAGAATAAAAAAATAATTGTAAAAAATATCATATAAATTTTTAAATTATGATTATGAAAATAAAACAGAAGTGATCATCCGATATGGTCTATTTTTTTCAATATGATTTATTTGATCGGTCAAATAATTTGAGAAAGTGAATTTGTCTCGCAGATTTAGGCAAAAGATTATAAGAAATATCTTCACGACTATGTAATAGAATAACATATATTATTTGTCAACCGAAATAAAGTTTGATTTGAAAAAATGTAACGGGGAAGAAAGAGGATCCACTCCCTTTGAAGAAAAAAGTATTGATAGAATCTTAATTCTTTCGATTAAATATAAATATTATTTGCTGTGAGACATTTATTTTATAGAGAAAATAAGAGGACTAAATGATTATGAAAATGACATAACAAAAATTTACGTGGGACGGTCTCACGGATCATATTTTATAATATGGATCTCTTATTTGAGTCATCCATGAAAAAGTATAATTTTATATTGTTAGGCATAGTTTGGTACACATTATAGGATAAACATGTGATATATAATATAAGGATAAGTTAAGGATAAATAAGATGTAGGATATTATATTTAATGTTTGGTATGATTTTAATAAGAGTGATTAAATTTATATATTAGATTGTAACGAGAAAATTAACATTATCATAATAAATTTTATAATTTCAAAGTTTTTGCTTGAGTTCATATTTCTTATCTGTTCATGCGCCGATAGTGCTTGCATGATTTATTTATTTTTACCTAATTTTTTATATTATATAATATGATAATTGAGCCCTTGATTTTGTGAGTCAAGTCAAATATCAATTTTTAAGGTTAATCGAGTGATATTAATAATTTTATTAATATTTATAAAAATTATTTATATAATTATCTCGAATTCATTTATATAATTAACATATTATATAATATATAAAAATAAATAAAAATATTTATTTGATTTTAATTTCTACCTACTAGCCTAAGTTTATAAAAATCATTTATAAATTGAAGGCAATTAAGTCATTTGTAGTGTATTTTATGATTAAATTAAAATTATCACACATAATAGAAGGGACATTTTATCCTTCTAAAAAATTATTTATCAAGAGCCCATAATATTATCACGAGCTTTTTAAAAATGTACCAAACATGGGATAAGGAGGATTATTTATCAATCCCTCCCTTATCCCATATACCAAACTATGCCTTAGAGTATTACTTTTTATTGTGAATATCAGTAGGGTTGACACATCTAACAGATAAATATTCATGAGACCGTCTTAAAAAAAACCTACCCATTTAAGAAATATTCTTTATATGGGACTTTTTCAAAGAAGGTACGTGGCCCAATCATGGAAGCGAATTTGGCGAGTTATTCTTTCTATATTTAATAGAAAATTATACCTCGGTGATGGGGTGGACGGAGATTATATCTCATCATTTACATACATTAGTGTATGTGCATGCGTTACGTGTTTATATAATTTTTTTTAATGTTTAAAAAGTGATAAGCACTAGTTGGATGGTGGTTACTCATCGCTTAACATCTAGATGAAACTTCGATAATTTTTTTTTTACTTAAATATCTATTTTTTTCTTCTATATTTTCCAAATAATTCATCTATATCATATTCTAACTCAAAATCAATAGCATATCATCCTCTTTATCCGATATAAATTGATTGAAAAATATTTCAAATAATATTTTTAAAAAATTTAAAAAATTCTATATATTACATTAGGTAGAGCTATCTAGCGAATCTAAAATCGGGACGGTGGGCCAACGCCTAACGACTAGACGACATCTAGGTGGCGCTTTTTAGAAAACAGTTTTTTTAATAATTAATTCAGTTTTATTTAAATAAAGATAATATTATAATGATAAAAAATAATTAAAGGCGATACTATATTTGATAATATACGATCATATCATAATTATAAAATTTAATGTAAAATTAAATTGTAATTTAAAATAATTTAAAAAAAAAAGACAGGACGAATAATTTAAAAAAAAATTAAAAAGGACAGACAATGACCATTTTTGTCTCTAGAATTCTTAATAAATAGTAATATATATTTATATATGTGTTTGTGTGAGTGCATATTTCTGTATTGCATATGTAAAAATGTTAAACTAAAATATATCAAAATAATTTTGTTCCATTACTTTTTGAGCATGTCTCTTGTGAGACGATCTCACGAATATTTATCTTTGCGACGGGTCAACTCTACCGATATTCACAATAAAACTAATACTCTTAGCATAAAAAATAATATTTTTTCATGGATCACCTAAATAAGATATCTGTCTTACAAAATACGACCCGTGAGACCATCTCACACAAGCTTTTGCCCCACTTTTTTTAAAAAATTTGACATATTCTAATTTGAAATTATAGCGCAATAAAATTAAAAACAATATTCTTCCACAGATTAATTTGAGTTTGAGCATAATTTCCGCGTGTCTCTTTGAAATAGCACATGTATATTTTATGAAATCCCAAAAAAAAAAAAAAAAAGAATTGTATGAAATGCATTAGTTGTATTTTCATTTTTCAAGTTAAAATTGAGATTACTTCAAAAAGTACACAAGATGTTCTCCAACGTAGATAAAACATCGATTGCGTATTTGCGCGCTGGGGGATTACGGTTTAGGTTGTGGTTGGGAAGAAGATAATTTCACAGAAAAGGATACCTCAGATGTGGATGGGAATCCGTCTTGAAGCCAAACAAAGACACGCAGAAATCTCAATATAACATATATTAACCAGCACGTTCGCCACATTTAACGTAAACAGAGTCGAAAATACACACCCAAACCTTGATCAAACAGTCTATTGCAAGATCTCAGGTTCGTTATTAGTCAGGGGATTATATTACAGGAAAACCATAAGTCCAAACCGGTGGTGGCGACAGTCGGCTGAATTCTGTCATCATCTAGATGTACTTTAAGCTGCAGCATCAACTGTTTGTCCAGCATTTTTCTTCTGCACGAAAGATTCAACATATTGTTTCCTGCAGGAGACAACATTGTGGTGTTAGATCTCAAATTAAGAATTTTTAATGGCCGACGTAGGAGTTGGGTTATTCGCAGGAAGCAGATGAGTTTTAGTATTGAGATACCTTGCAGGTAGATGATCATGAGGACGATTAAATGGGGTCCAAATGGGATCACCAACAAAGAGCCGCATTGCCTGTATGTGACAATTTACAGTAAAAAGACGCAATCTTGAATAACAAGAACAAAAGGTGGAAGATTAACACAAAAGCCCGTATTTACTGATAATTTTAATGGTCGTGCCCACCTTGATATAGTTGTCCGAGTCAAGGGTGAAACGATGATAAATACCAGCTGGCAGGACAATCATCGCCCCTTTCTTCACCCAAATGCGGATCCAAGCTTCATCACGATCACGAACATCAAAATAACCTTCACAAAAACATAAAACCGTTTAGCTTCAAAGATCTTTGATAAGAACAGAAGAATCATCAAGTCAAGTTAGTCACGTAAAACTACCGCTCCCCGCAACACAGTAGCGGATCTCTTCATCTGTGTGAAGATGTTCTTCATAGAAGTTCTTGATCTTCTCCTCATAATTGTGAAGTTTTTCTGGGCAAACCTCGCAAAAGTCCTGAAGAAGATAATAACTTCACGTGTCAAGAGGGTATGTGAATTGAATAATTTGATATAAAAAAAATTTTAAATACGTGATTTTAAATATATAAATTATTCAAATGCTCTTGATTGAGGTGAATTTCAAATTCACTCTCTCTCAATTCAAACTCTTGTATTGATAATTATTCCGAACTTGACAACCCTTCACCAAATTCATATCGTTTTATCCAAACACAACATAATGTTTACTACAAAGAAATAAACTGATGTCTTATTACTCAACATATTTCCATACCATGTAGGAATATCCACGGGCTTCACGAATTTTCTTCAACTCTGGATCAGTTTCGTAGTTGTCAGCATCTAACCTCCAACTGAGCACTCCAAGCTCTAAAATAATCGCAACAAAGTTCAAATCAGAAGCACAAAACTGAGAATTATGAATAACCCGTTCAATGGCCCACATTGATAGGGAAGAACGAAATTAATTGCTTATCTTAAAGGGAACGTAAACAACATTCATTAGGTTTTTCTTTGCAAAAAAATTGCATTAGTCCCGGACATAATCAATCAAACCAAGTAAGTATCTCGAGCCATTTGGGAGACAGGTAGCACCACATGCTTTACACCAAGTATCTCTAAGTTCAGATCATAATCAACAAAATAAGGAGTTAGAGCAAACATAACACAACTTCCAAGACTCAGATGTACCATCAAGCTTTTCAAATGAGAGAAATTCTTTAGGCTCGCGGTGATGGGGAAGTCTCTGATCTTGATCGCTGTCATCCATGTACCATGCCTGAATAACTTCCGACCTGTCATCCTGCATGTAAAAAAATTTGTTAGCAATGAATTTCATGTTGGATTGTATCTCAGTCATGGACACCAAATTCAACAAAACTATGCAAAGGAAGATCAAGTGTCCCATTAAATGTTGGAAAGTTTAACATCATCCTCATTGGCAAATTCATTCACATTGACACTACAAATACCACAATGATTTGGTGCGCACAACAGGAATAACAAGTAAATCAACAGATGAAATCTGATGATGATATACAGTTTAGAATTCCTGCAATCTTAATGGTTTTGCATTGTCTCGGCTTACATATACCAGGTCTCTTTTTACTGGACGCGTTTCAGAGATGTAGCACTGATTTAGCAGTTGCCAAACCGAAAACTATACGTTCATTTTCTTCAAATTTATATCATAATTTTAGTAGCCCTTTTATTTTTAGGTGTAAAAATATCGAAAACAAGAATTACTTAGTATCTTGTTCAGATTAGACCCTTCTTTATAATCTAGTATTTCAGTACTACACAAGTTGTGTGTCAAATTTTTGATAAAATATTAATTCATAAACTTTAATTCATATTTTTATCTTTTAATATCTAAACTAACTTAAAGAAAAATTATTATTAAAAACATACATATTATAAAAAATATATATTATGAATGATAGATTCATTTAAATAATTTCAAAATATATTAATCTTTATATTTTAAAATAGGATCGTAAGTTTAAAGTAATGAGGTCGTTTTAGGTAAATGCTTCACCAAACACACCAACGTTTGTTTTTCTGAGAGTATCTCCTTTAATTAGATATCTAGTTAGTCTAGGTTGTGTTTGAGTAGTTTACGTAATATAAATTATCAAAGAATTTCTCCCCTTTATTTGCTAATTTAAACATTCTTTAAGCATACGAAGATAAGTCAATTATTTTTTCTTATTGTCCAGCTATTCTACAAGTATCAACGGGATCCCTCTCTTTGTCAATTAGTGTCACAACCAACACCATTGCTTGACACCATCGATACGACACCGGTCCTACTGCCAATGTAAACGAAGTACTCTGTCAATAAATATGTCAACTACAGACAGCAAGCAGTACCACAAACCATCCCTCAACTAAGGGTTCCATGGTTCCCGTTCCGGAGCCTTACATATTGGGCAGCCGTTACCCAAACCACACCCTCCCCCCTTTTTTCTGAAAACAATCCAACCAGATCTAGATCTGGTTCCAAGAAACTTAACAGGGCAGTTCCGGACTGTTTCGGGTTGATCCGTCTCGTTAAACATCCCTACCACAAACCCAGAAGAATTTGATTTTGATGATAAGTACAAAGTCATGGCAAAGAACCCATTAATTCCCTTGCAACACAAATACCGTCTTTATCGTGGGGCAAATGTCACAGCGTCCAAAGGTTGCTAAGCCGGCCAATATTAGGAATTGGGTAATAAATTTTATATCCATATTAAAATTGAGATTTGGACATAACTCAACCTCAAATGCTAGCTCCAGGGGAAGGGACAACTAACACACCTCCCTCACGCTCAAAAATTAACATCTGAAGCGTGAAGTTTACAAGTGACCCAACTATTAGTAGAACAGGTGGCTCATCTATAGGCAGTCCAATATATAACGGTGGAATTTGAGCTCTTATACATGTTAAGATTTGGATTTAGACCTAACTCAACCCCAAAGGGATGATTGTCCAAGTCCATATATACAACTTTCATGAATTTTATCCAACCGATGTGGGACAACTAAAAATCCCTAAATTTCATGGAACCTTTGACCAGAAGAATCATTGGAATATAAAGGATACCCCAATAACAAATGTATGCCTATAGTTGCTACACGTCTCAAAGGTTGTGTCGCCACTTGGTAGCAACAACTCAAAACCTCCCATCTAATTCAGTGTGAACCGTATGCCAACATTCCAAAATTTATGTAAAGATAACAAGACGGTGAATATGCCACAGAGGTTTGTTCATTTGCTTACAAGAAACGAGATCACCAAAACCGAGGACAATCAATTTTTCGATTTGCCGCAGGATCCGACAATAGCTTCAGAACATTCTAAACCTCTTTGATTTGGCAAGGTTCTGTCTGTAATAAACCCGTCAATGAGCCTTGTTGGCCTAGAAAGAATTCACACCAATTCCCTTTCTCTGAATCAATGTAGGTGTACATTTATGCTCCAATCTCCAGCACCAACTGCAATTTTACATTTAGTGCCACAACCACTCCTAGTCCTGGACAACGTTTTCAAACCTAACACAAAACCATCTACGGGAATTCGACTGCCCACAACCCCTGAACCCCCAATTTTCATGCAACCTTCTCGTCCAAGTAGCCTTTCAATCCTTCTCCTGCAGAGATTTGGGTCACTTCCAAACGGCTCGGCTGAAATCCAGACGACACAGTTAATAGCCAAGGAATAAATATGATTTCAATGATTTCCACGAAGATGGCGAGGAATATAGTGAAAGAGAAGAGATCAATGATAACATAACATAAGAACAACATAATTACCTAGCCCAAAAGTAGAAGCTACGTTGTCGTTGGTAACTAAAGTCTCTGAGGTTAGCGAAACAGGCTGACAATCAGTATATAATGCTTGAGATATGAAGCTAGGACTTTAGGACCTAGGATGCTCTCAGCAAACCAACCCAATATTCATGAAGCACCGGTCAAGGGAATCCAGCTTTCAGCCTCAAGCAGGGAAACTTACTTTAGAATCTAACCACTCTTAGCTATGTGATAATCTTATTCATTCCATTTTATAGTGAAGGGGAAACTATGTCATTTCATTTTCGACAAAGAGGAGGTCCGAAATCTTGTGATGGCGGCAGAGCACTGTCCCACTCCTTACAATCATACCTGGTTAGAGTAAGGATCAAAATTTTCAAATGCTTCTACTGAAAATTGTGCTTTAGGGGATATGCTTCAAAGTCTTGTGGGAGATATTATTATGACTTACTGCCAAGTTAGTCAAAAGAAATTTCTCGTAATCATTCTAAGAGCCAAGGTACACGTTTTAGCCCGTTCCAAGTGGTCCATGAATGTGTTCCGTGTTGCCTGGAGACCTTGATTCAGCATTCTTTGAACCAATGAACTCCACAAGAATCATGGGAATACAAAAATCCTCCCTACTCCCACTTGCGAAATTAATAATTCAATTGCAGAAGTAGAACTAAGTCAGATATTCCAATCTACAGAACCGATATATATCAAGAAAGTCATCACACCATATACAAATGGACAACAGAATTCATACGTTCTTTCCAGGCCAAGTTTATTCAAACAAATCGTAACATAGGCTACAAGCATAACCATGCTCATTAAATTATAAAATTCTAAAGTTCTTAAGAATTATTTACTGATGACCTCTGTAAATTTTATTTCGCCCTCCTAAATTCTTCATCTTCTTAGGTACCGTAAGCAAAAAATTCTCAACCCCAGTGAAATTTATATGTTCACCTGGTTATCAACTCAAAATTTCAAGCCATGGCCGATCATATTTTTCTCCGGGGAAAAAATTCCAACCTTTACGCAAAATATTCAACGCACAAACAAATAATTCCAAAAAAAAACGACAATGACAAAAAAAAAAATACACAGAACAGATCCAATAGAAAAACACTGAGATTAATCAAGCTTCCGACCAACCACGAAAACGAAATCAAATCCCGAAAATCAAAGAGCTAGAAGCTGTAGAATCACAAAACCTTGCTGAGGGAACCCATTTCCTTTGTTTCACCGAACGACTGTTAGCGTGAGTCAATTTTTTTGTTTTATTTATATTTAAGCGTGAATCGATTTTTGTGCGCGTGAAGAAACACCGGGGGTATCATTGTTCAAGGGACTAAATTATCCCTCTCTGTTAAACATCGTATGTCCAGGGACCAGGTTAATTGAATTGTGGGGGTGTTTTGGTCATTGACTAAAACGATTAAATATTCAATTACGTAATGTCAATTAGTGGAAACTAATTGATCTGCACACGTTATGCATGTGTACAATTTTTTTTATCATTATCGATGGACTAAAGTGAAATTTGAAAAATTATGAAGGGACTAAATTGATACTTGAATTGTTGAAATAAAAAAAATAACAATAAAAGTGTGCGTTGAAATTGAAAAAAAAAATAAAAACAAAAGTGTAATACAAATCCAACATTCGAGATGTCGACAGGTGGAAGCAATTTTATTGTAACCGACAAAATAAATTGATTCATCTAGACTATTATTAAAACAATGGGCTTGTCTTATATCTTATGGGCTTGCGACTATTTTTGTTTTTTGTATTTTAGGATATACTTTAACTAGTGATGACTAAATTGTGATTTTCCAACTGATGGTTGGAAAGTGTTGTGGATTATTTGAGCACCCAACAACTCAACGGAGTCCGCCGAGGGAACACAAGGCTTCCGAGGGGGCTCCGGCGAGGTTGTCCGCTTTCACCATATTTATCCTTAATGTGTCAAGAAGGCCTGTCTGTTATTGTAAAGCAGGCTTCACATGAGATCAACTGTATTCTTGCTTTGCTCCCTATCTCTATCATTTATTTTTGTTGATGATACAATATTTTTTGGAAAGACGTCACCATCTAATTGTGAAATTATTAGGGACATGCTATTTTGCTTCCATTGATTTGGCCAAATCTTCAATAACTTTTAGGCCAAACACTACAAATTTAATGAAACAACGGGTGTTGGTATGCCTCCGAATGAATCATACGAGAGTTATTTGGGTCTCTCTGTTTTTATGGGACACAAACACAACAAGAAGAGGGTCTTAGAGAACAGAGGGTTTGGAGGAAAATGAAAGGGTTAGGAGAATCAGTTGTTTTCGGCAGGGGGAAAGAAATCCTTGTCAAAGCAGCTGGACAACTGCACAAGCTACTACTACTTACACCATGAACATTCTTAAAGTACTGGGTACACTTATGTAGATCCATAAAATCTTAATTTGTGTGAGACGGTCTTACAGATCGTATTTTGTGAGACGTGTCTCTTATTTGGGTCATCCATGAAAAAGTATTATTTTTTATGCTAAGAATATTATTTTTTGTTGTGAATATCGGTAGAGTTGATCCGTCTCACGGATAAAGATTCGTGAGACCGTCTCTCAAGAGACCTACTCAATCTTTAATAGCAAAATTTTGGTTGGGATGAAAATGACAATAAAACTAGGACAAAAATTTGTGTGAGACGATCTCATGAGTCGTATTTTGTGAGACGAATCTATTGTTTGGGTCATCAATGAAAAAGTATTACTTTTTATGCTAAGAGTATTATTTTTTATTGTGAATATCAGTATAGTTGATCCGTCTCACAGATAAATATTCGTGAGACCGTCTCACAAGAAACCTATTCTAAAACTATGCATACATTGGGTAAAATGGAATATCTAGTTTAAGTCAAAGGGGCATGGTAGTTAGCAGTGTTGGAAGGAGTTCTGCCTTCCAGAACCAACCATGGTGTCTTGAAACGGATACGGTGAACATGGTGCGAGCCATTGAACAAAACTTACCTCTACCGCAGAAGCACACTTGGTTGCTGAAATTCGGGTAGAATGTGTCTGGTGCTATCACTCAACACCGCCCACGAGAGATGTCGCTTTGGTGTCCACTGAAACATTTTTTGTTTTACCTAAAACAATTGAGTAGGTCTCTTATGACACGGTTTCACGAATCTTTACTGATATTCACAATAAAAAATAATACTTTTAGCATAAAAAATAATACTTTTTCATGGATGACTCAAATAAAAGATATGCCTCGCAAAATACGATCTGTGAGACCGTCACACACAAATTTTTGCCAAAACAATTTTGTTACTTTTAAATTTTCACTTCTATTTTGAAAGAGTAAAGTCTAATAATTTTCTTTGAAATTATTTAAAATAATCCATTTTTTCTTTATATTTTATAATTTTTAGGTAATAATTTTCTTTAATTAAATTTAGATTATAAAAAATAAATTATGATTTAAAGTATATGCATTTATGTTTTATTAACTATTTTACACACAGAAGTACAGGTGTCCTAATATACTAGTGTGTGTCTCGATTGATGCTATGCATGAATAATAATGATAATAATATTAATAATATATTTTTTCTATTTGCCAATTTCTATAATAAATAATAAGCTCCGCTCACAGCTTACGAGCGCGTTTAGTTAAAAATCAAAATTGAAAAATACAATATTTTCTATTTTAAAAATAATAAAACTTTTTTTTTTCATTTATAAACACAAAATTGATTTTGTTCAGAAAGTACATATGAGAAATTGCTATTTTGAAAAACATTTAAAAATGCTATGTAGTCCCAATTTTTCTTATGAACGAATGGATCAGCTCGAAAAAAACCCGCAAATGACATCGAGTTCAAGCTCAAAATAGTTGAAACTTGACTAAGTGAAGTCAATTTGATAGATTCACGAGTTAGCTCGATTCGTTTATATTTCCTAACCCAACCTCTTATCCAAAAATTTCTTCTGAAGTTTTTGTAAAATAAATATAGTGGTTCTAAATTCATTTAATCTCGAGTATAGCATTCAGCTTTGCATATGCAAACAGAGGCCGGCTGTCGCCTTTTCAAAATGAGAAGGTCCTACGATCACATGCATAGACTGTTGTTTCAAGTTTGAGATTGTCTAAACCTCATCATCTCCAAAAATATTAAAAAAATGTGCAGTTTATTAATACTTTGAAATTTATTCCCTTGGTTTTTAAATTAAACATTTGTTATTGAGCCAAAAAATTTAGGCAAATACTTGTGTAGACGATCTCACGGGTCGTGTTTTGTGAGACGGATCTCTTATTTGGGTCATCCTTGAAAAAATATTATTTTTTTATGGTAAAAGTATTATTTTATGTTAAATATCAGTAGGATTGATCCGTCTCACATATAAAGATTCGTGAGACCATCTCACAACAGACCTACTCAAAGTTTTAACTATCAGTCAAATGACAACATTATTTATTTATATTTATGATATAGTAGAGCTTCATATTAAAGTCTAAGTGACATGTTGACATAAAGATCTGCACCGACGTGGGTTCCAACGGGCTGTGTTGGTAAGCCCGTGAATCCAAAAAGGGTTTTGGGGTTGAAAGTCTTATGACTTAAGATTTGATATTCCTCTTTTACGATCTATTTGACCAACCAGATCAAATAGCATAATGTCAGCAACACGAAACACGAGCATTTCC
This sequence comes from Primulina tabacum, assembly GCF_025594145.1. Classification (NCBI taxonomy): domain Eukaryota; kingdom Viridiplantae; phylum Streptophyta; class Magnoliopsida; order Lamiales; family Gesneriaceae; genus Primulina; species Primulina tabacum. The sequence continues at coordinate 42,000,609 of NC_134554.1, forward strand.
CAAATTGTCACTCATTCTTTTGTTTCTCTAACCCTGGCACTCACCCTCAATCCAACATATCCCTTTAGAATAACAATTTCTCCAAAAAAAAATAAAAATCATAATGCCCAATGAAACAGTCGAGTTAATCAACAAGCAAAATCAAAAATTTTATCTTTATTTTAATATGAATGCCATATCGATTTTCCAGTATTATTTGAAAATTAAATAATGTTTTTTCCCCCATCGTTTAAGTTTTTCTATATTTTCCAATTTCATCACAAAACTATAATAATCAACTTAATTATTTAAAATAAGAACCTCAATGCGTAAAACAGAGGGGAAACATACTCAACAAACCAAAGAGATTCATTGAAATTATCTTCACAAATCGAGTATTATACAAATTTTATAGAAAATTCTAATCTCATGCCACAACATATAGTGATCATATAATTTTTTTTTGAAAAAAAATAATTATATTTTTATATATGCTTCAAGTGGTGCAACAATGTCTTGTATAATGTTGGTGACATACTTCTTCCTCGCCGGATGATCGTCCTGCGGACGGTTGAACGGTGTCCACACTGGTTCTCCGACGAACAACCTCATCAACTGCAAAAAATTAAATGATATACACATTCGCAACATAAAAACATTGTATTACATATGTCTAGAATAATCTGACAGAATGTCCATATATCTCGTTCTCGTTTTACAAAAATTATTAATAAGAGCATACGAACCTTGATATAGTTGTCGATGTCGAGGGTAAATCGATGGTAAATTCCTGCAGGCAACACGATGAGGTCACCGGGTTTGATCCATACCCGGATCCATTTATCCGACTTGTCCCGGACATCGAAGTACCCACTCCCTTCAAGACAGTATCGTATTTCCTCGTCCGCATGTATGTGCTCCGTGAAAAAATTCTTCAGCTTGTGGTCATAGTTTTCTACCTTGTCAGGGCGCAAGTCCAGCAAGTCCTAAATAAGAGATTAAAAATTGAGGGGTAAATTCCGAAAATCGCTCAATTATATTAAATCCACTAAATTCGTTGCGTAGAAATCAGGGGAAACTCTAAATTTCGTCCACGTGTTTTTTCTCTTTTGTAATTTTAGTTATCTATGTTATCGGAACTATGTTTTAGTCTGGTCTCTTTCAAATTTTGGCAATTTAGTTTTCTCGTCATCGAGAAATACTGATATGACAATGCATACGTAAACATCGTGTCAAGAAAATATCAAGATCGAAAAAAAACCGACGGTGCTGAAATTTTTATTCAGAAAGAAATGGAAATTATGATTATACCATGAAACTGTATCCTCTCTCTTGTCTGATCCTGTCTAATGCCGGGTCATTCTCGTATTTATTCGGGTCCAGTTTCCAGTAGAGAACTGCAAGACCCGCCAAGTGATCCATTGAGACGTATTCGGGTGGGTTTTTCTGGTGTGGGAGCCTTTGATCTTCTTCATCTTCTTGCATAAACCATGCCTGCTCGTTCATATACACAAATATATTAATTCATACAATTAATACTAAAATTAATCATTAAAACTGAGAAGAATTAAAGTTTGTGAACAATAATGAAATTGGAAACTTGGGACTGACCTCCAGCGCCATGAGAATTCAGGGTTTCAGAGCTAGCTAGGACAATAATGGAAGCTTGGAGATTAATGGATTAAATTATGCTTGCTTGGGATGTTGACACGTCCATTGATTTGGGAGGTATGTATTTGTTTAACTTCTTCTGGTGCATTTTGTGAAATATCATCGTTTTTTGTGGGCATATTTCAATTTGGGACTGAGATTTCGAGATAGGATGCACATAAATTATTAAAATCTGGTACGGGTTGTAAAAAAAACTTCCCCATACTCAAATAAATAATAATGGGGAAGATATATATAATATATACACACACCCACAAAACTACATTTAATGAGTTATTATTATTGGGTTTTTTTTTATAAATAATATATTTTTATAACTTATTTATTAAAATATAACAAAATCTGTGGTTTTGTAAAAATATTACAATCCGGAAATCAGATTTTCGGATTCAATTATTTTTTTAAAAAAAATTACCGCTCACGGATTCTAAGATCCGTGACAAAGTCACGGACCATAAGAATCCGTGGCAAACTGCCACGGATTCTCAGAGTCCGTGACTAAGCCACGGGTTCAATTAATCCATAAGCTCCCCCTTTTATAAATGAGAACCTCATTTTCCTTCATTCACGGTGAGCTCCTCCATCTTTCTTCCTTTTCCTTTACTTTATTTCGGTCACCGAGCACCTCTTTCGATCATCAAGCACCAAGCTCGTCTCTTTCCAGTACCGGTCTTCAGAAGTTTCCATTTCTTCATTAGTGTAAGTCTTCGTCATTTTTTTCAGAATATTAATAGGTAACGATATTATTTTTGTTTATTATATTTATTATTGTTCGTTAATTATAGTAGTTTTAAGTAATAACATCAGTTATAATATTAATTGTATTATTCGAATTATAATACTATAATTTAGAATTGTTGAATTACCGAGCACAGACGCATAATAGTAGTTTTAAGTAATAATAATAACTATACTTAATTTAATTATAAATATTATAATATTAATTGTATTATTGGAATTAGTTGTAACATAAATTGTATTAATGGAATAATTATAATATTAATTTTATAATAATAACTATATAATTATAAAATTGGAATAATTATAATATTAATTGTATAATTGTATAATAATTAAAGCATCACGTAATATTTATAATAATAACTGTATTATTGGAATAATTATAATATTAATTGTATACTAATAACTATACTTAATTTAATTACAATAAATGTATACGTACTAATATATTTGTTATAATAACTATTACTAATGTATTTATTGTAATTACATGTTATACTTTTTATAATAAATAACTATTACTAATGTATACATTTTATAACAAATAATTATTACTAATAAATAACTATTACTATTGTAAACATTTTATAACTATTGCTATACTTAATAATTACATGTTATAATAAATAACTATTACTAATGTATACGTTTTATAACTATTATTATACTTAATAATAATTATTACTAATATATTTATTATAATTACTTGTTATGTTTTATGAAGTATTATTGATTTTTAAAAGAAATTATTTAATTTACAGTAATTAGTTTTATTATCAATTTATCATCAACTTATATGTTTTTTTTTTTCGATCCGAAAGTTGCAAATAAATTTTGTTTACTATAAAATTTGTAGTTAAATTTTGTTGATATAAAATAAAATATAATATTTTTTAACTAATGATTTTTTCTTTGCAAGATGGCTGAAAATACGGAATGTGTTGTATTTGTGGGATAGACACATATCAACTAATATCAACGCTGAAAACATGGATGCAATAATTCCGTCACGCCGGTCTGACAAATGTCTTTGGAGATTGCTTAATGCTGGGATTCACCTCCGTGTCCGCCTATATCTTGCACGCATGGGCTTCTATGCTGTCATTCAGTGTGGTCCTATTAAATATTATGATAATCATTTGCTTACAGCCATTGTTGAGGGATGGCGTCGTGAGACACACACATTTCACCTTACCGTGGACGAGGCAACAATCATCCTGCAGGACGTTGCCCTTATTTGGGAGTTGAATATTGATGGCATTCTCATCATTGGTGTAGATACCGCGTACAACAAACATACTTTACAACAGCGCTGCGCTACTTGGTTGGGTTTTACGCCCACATCTTCTCAGATTAAAGGTGCACATCTTTATCTGATCGCTTTGCTAGACAATTGCCTAAATAATATGATTAATGATCAAAGCACTGAAGAGGACATGACACAATATTCTCGTTGTGTTGCATTAATGATCATTGGTGCATGTATGTTTCCGGACTCGGAAGGTGCTGCTGTGAAACTTATGTATTTGCATTTCCTTGAGGACATAGAATTAGTGAATACGTATAGCTGGGGTTCTGCTGTGTTGACATATCTTTATAGAGAGTTGTGCGACACATCAATGAGATTAAAGGTCGATTTGTGTGGCCCAGTTCAGATATTGCAGGTATTTGTACACCTCTACGGTCATTATATTTGTTGTACTTATTTTTCATATGATTTGACTATTTCTGTTGTATGTTATTGCAGATTTGGATGTGGTATAGAATTACTCTTCTTTGCCCTGATAGAGCTCAACATGTATCTATTTCAGAAGAACAGGCTACGGATGTGCTTCGGGGTCTATCATTCCCACCATACAGCGCATGGTACTAATAAGAAATAATTAAAATTTATTATTATTATTATTATTTTATTTTGTTTAAATGAAAATATTGTGTACTTTTATAAATTGCAGGTGGAGACGCGGATTCTCTTGGACACACACAGCCCATCATTCGGCCCGTATAATGAGAGATATGCTTGACAGGATGGTAGAAGGGCAGGTAGATATATAAATTAGTTGTTTAGAGTTTGAAATTTTTTTATAAATTCAGTCTAAATTATATATTATCAAATTGCTAATCTTTTTTTCATTTTATTTGCTTCAGTTTCTGCGGACAGTTTATGATATGGAGTCCCCGGAGGTTGGCAGAATTCTTGATTGAAATAGAATTCATCTATGTCGGTCGATATGCGCATTGATAAATTTTCATATAGTTGAGATGCATAGACTAGAGTGGTGTCTCCGACAGTTTGAAATGCGTCAGGGTATTCGGCCACCTGCTACTAACTTCGACAATTTCCATAAAATGACTCGACAAGGCCGGAACAACTTTGATTGGGCGACATGTCACAAAGATTTTGTAGAAATGTGGAATGATAGATATAATTTTGTGATTGGTGGGGATTAAGTCATACCTGGAACACCCGCGATCACAGTGGACTATGTTGGTTGGTATCATCGCATTTCACAAATAGTGCTCTCGCCGCCAGTGGTACCTTCGAACATCATGGGCTACCATCATGTTGATGCAAACTACCGACAATTTATCGTAAGACATGTTCAATTTATCTACATATGTACGTAAATTTAATATATTGTATTAAATATATGTTACATAACATATGCATCTATGTCACAGACACGCCCAGCTCCGGTGCAATATCCACCGATGCGGACAGGAAATGAGTTTGAACCCGGACCATCATCTTCAAATATGGCATACACTATTCCGCCAGTGGTTTCAAGCTTTCCATCGTATGACACTAGTTACTACACTCCATTTGCTGGTAGTTTTACACAAGTTTTACAAAGTGACTTTCGACCGAGTATGAATGAGGGTCGCCCTACTTTTAACACGTCGCTCATACCATTTCAACAATATTCTGATACAGAAGGGTATGAGGTTGGTGGGAACATTGCCGATACCAGTACATCTGTAGCACAAACAAGTACGCATGGAGATGTTGAACAGATGTTAGGTCGTGGATGTAGAGTAATCAGAAGACCACCGTGCTGAGGGGCATCGTTACCATCGACATTAACTATTTATTTAGATATGCACAATTACTTACATCGTATTGTTGTATGTTTTTCAATTTTTTTATTTTAACTACAAGTTGTTGCTGCAATATATTTTTTCAACATTCGTATACAATTTTTGTATTATTGACTTTTTAAAATTGTGGAATGTATTGATTGTGATTTATTATTCTTATACGAATAAATTTACGGATAAATTTATAGTAATGAAAAAATATAAGTGTAATTGCTAAATCAAGTCAAATAAGTCAACAAACTACATATTAAAAAATCTTCATAACAATACAACACTGAATTGTCATAACAATACAATACTAAATTGAAAAATCTACGTCACAAAATAATTGTTTGGCACCATAACTCAATCTTTTTACCTGCACCTACATGCAATGAACAAGAATTATTAATAAATACAACATTTTAATACACAATTTTGTAATTACATTAATAACTTCACATGTTATGGTTTAAAAATAAGGTACAATACGTTATTGTAAATCTTTTACCTCCCACGTTTTCTCTCCCTCGTTGATGGCTGATCCATCTCGTTTCTTATGCATGTCGTGCGATCTCTACCAGCCTGCCTCCTTTGTCGACGAACACCATTGTGTTGTAATTGGAATGTAGGTTCGTCCCAATATTGTTCATCATGAATAGGGTAGAATCTTCCATCATATATGTTCATGTATTCGCTCAATGTAAACCATGGTTGTACAAGCTGTGCGGGATTCAAACCAAACCATTTCGCTGCACATATAACATGTGAACAAGGAATTCCAAATATTGTGAATTTACCACACGTGCATTCACGCGTAGAAAAGTTCACAGCTTGTACGTGATGTTGACGACCCGGTCTTCCTCCTGTCGCGACGGATGCTGTTTTATCCCTTTGGTCAAATCTTACTACTCGATGTTCAATTGACTCTTTTGACCACATATCAAATTTAGAGTATGCATAGTCGGTTCATGGTTGCTTTTTTTCCAGCATCTTATCACTTCGCGCTCGCCGTTGAATGAAATAATGCACGCAACGCTGTAAGGCCATCTCCACTATTGCAGTTATTGGAAGACGTCGCACCACTTTCAACACACCATTAGTACACTCAGACATGTTCGTCGTCATTATCCCTCGTCTCCATCCACCATCATGAGCCAATGACCATTTTTCTTTTCGAATGTTTGACAAATACGTGAAAGTTGCTGCATTCTTTGTTCTAATTGCCTCCATAGTCGCATTAAATTTTGCTACTTGGTGTTGTATCCCTGCTTCCCAACATAAGTTTTTTAAATGAATGTTTTTGAACTTGCTGTTGAAATTAGAGCAAACATGCCTCAAACAAAAACGATGAACACCACGAGGAGGCTTGAAGTCAGGGAGATCTTGAACTGCACTTGTTATACCCGCATGTCTATCAGATATAAGGCACACACCACTACACCCTCTGGTAACATGTCGTGCAACATTACCGAGGAACCAATGCCAAGACTCGTAATTTTCTTAATCAACAAGCGCAAATGCTAGCGGCAAAACCTGGTTATTGGCATCCAATGACTGCTATGAGTAGTTTGTGCTTATATTTGGTGTACATATGAGTACCGTCTATACTGATTACGTTGCGACAATGTCGAAAACCATCTATACATGGTCTGAATGCCCAAAACACAAAGTTCAAAATTTTATGTGGATGGTCATACGGTCGATGATGCTTCCATTCTACAACAGTTCCTGGATTGTACTTCGACAAAGCTCTCATATATTTAGGAAGCAAAGTTACAGAGCTTTCCCATGTGCCATAGACTACCTCCACCGCGCGTTTCAAACTCTGTCATGCCTTAGCATACGATATATCATATCCATATTTTTCTTTAATACTTTCTCGCACATATTTGATTTCGTATGCAGGATCACAACGCACGATTCCCAAAAGTGTACTGGCTATCATGTTTACGTCAAGGTTGTGGTGATCTATACCGAATTGGGTAGACATGCATGTGTGATCATCAACACATTTCGTGATCATGAAGTAGCCTAAATTTTTTTTCAACGATGCTTGAAGTCCCCACCCACAATTGCCACCTTCGGACCAGTTCTTGCATTTGACCTTCCAAATTGTCGGAGAACTTTGGACAACGATATATTTACGTCTCAAAACCCGAACAGAAAAATCCTTCACTGAAGCTATTAAATCGTTTTTGCTCTTAAATACCATTTTTACACCGAGCTCTGGCCTTTCAGGATTGTAAAAGTTTGTTCGTGATGCAGAAGGAATACCAAATGAATCTGGAATTTGTTCGTCGTAGACTTCGTTGAAAAATTGGGAAATTTCACGTAAATATTGCTCATGTGCAATAAGAATGTTCTCTATCATTGTTGCTCCAGACATTAACACACGCGCCGATGTCCCTTCATTTGCATTGTCAACATGATGATCATCTTCTCCGTCACTTGATGTTGCATACAAATCATCATCTCTATTCATGACATGATGCGAACTGTCCCCAAATAAATCATCTTGCTCAGGCATGTGTTCTGTAATTGGGGTGGGAATATTTGCATCCATAGTAGAACTATCAAAATGTCTAACATTTGTGTTATTTTCCTCATCAGCCCAAGAATTTAAATCCAATTGACATGTTCTACTAGAACCCCATGCGACATCAACTCCTGATGGACCCGTGATATGATGATCCCAACCCCCTGAAGTATAATCCCGTTCTCGTGTTGTATTCATCCCCCACGCATAGTCTTCTTCAGTGTGAGCCGTGATATGGTGATCCCAAGGACCAGTGTCGATCCCAGAGTATGTATGAGCTGATTGTTCATCGACGTGATACATAGAAGGTCCTGCTTCATTCAAACCTACTGTTCCCAAACCTTGCGTTATTACTAGCATGATTGCATCAAAATCGTAATCACTTACGTTCTGTAACACTGGCGATGAATCAACATACAAGTACATGCAATGCAGTGTCTGTAACTCAAACATAAATTGTAGACTATCATGATCTGTGATATAGACATGCTCTTCAATGTAACGAGCCAACGAGCTATAACAATATTTCATTGACAACTTGATGTAGAATTTTGATGGGTCGATCTCTAGCTTGCGGTGCACATAATTCATCAATTGAGAAAATGTAGTAGACCGAGAGATTTTAATGGGCCTTGTCGTGGGGATACTATATCATATCCTACCATCTTCAATAATGACATAGCCATCTACGTAAAGTAAGGCTCTCACAGTATCCATGTCTGAACAAAAAACAATGACATAATGTATCCAATCATAACAAAATTTAATTAAAATTTTTTACACATATATTAAAATATATATTTTATATTTGATAAAATTTCAAGAATTACTTACAAGATTATTATTATTACTAAATAATATATTGTCAAATCAATTTAATTAAAATTTATATTTAATAATACAAATTTTTGTTTTTATAATAATAAAAAAATTGTTATGCCTTATATTAAAAATTAAGATTTTTAAACATGTGTAATTAGAATTTTTAAATATATTAATTTTTTATATTAACAATTTTAACCATTAAAAATATAAATAAATTAAAAAGACAAAAAAACATAATAAACAGAAACAAATGAAAAATTTATAAGATAAATTTATATTTTTCAAAATTGTTTTACTACATATAAAATTTGCGTTACCTTAAAACTTAATTTACTTACTAAAAAAAGATTTTTAAGTAAATTAATTCAAAATATATCATTGAAAAAAAGTATTATTATTATTATTATTATTATTATTATTATTATTAATTTAATACATGTACTGTCGAGAGGTACAACTTTGAAATAATTATAAAGAGTCATTAATCTTATTATTATTTTTAAAAAAAGGTAAATATATGTAACGCCTACCAAGTAGACTTCTTATCTTTATTTTATTATATTATTATAATTAACACGTTAAACAGTTAAAAAGTTCCTAATATAAACTCATTCTCATATTGAAATACTATAATATAATTACATTTTAAAATACGACCTTTGAAAATGACAAACCAAAATAACACATACTGGCCACGAGATTTTTTTAATAATAATTTCTTTCTGTAAAATGAAAATGACAAATCATAAAAACCCTCATTTCTCACCTATACATTTTGATTATTATTAAATAACATCCTATTCTTTTTCTGTAAGGAGATGACTTTAAAATCTGCACATTCAAACATCATAAATACATTTTCTGTCGGATTTTTTATGGCTTGTTTAATATGATTATTATATATAGCTTTTAGAATAAAAAATAAAGATTTGGTCAACTTGATTTTTCACGTTAAACCCATATAAATCATACTGAAACTAACATCAAATTTATCAAAATTTGATCATTGATCCTACAAATAAGGTAATACAACACTTCTCCGATACGAATATCCCAACTTACTCCATACTCTCATTTATTATTACTTTCTAACTAGTATTCGTATTAGTATTTCTACAACATAATTAATATTAAACATAAAAAAATTATAAAAATAGTATAATGCAACCGAAAAAATTATAATTACAGTAATACAACATAAATAATACAATTAAAATATAAGAAATTATTAAAATTACCTTTTCAAATGTGGTATTATGAAATTTGTAATTAAATCAGCTACCGAGTTTAACATCTGCAATAAATTACAAACATTATCAGAAATAATATAAAAAAAATTCAATATAGAAAGAAAAAACAGAGATTCGACTTACATTCGGCGCAATTCTCCCAATTTCTGATACTCAACACAATTCTCCCAAATCAAATTCTGAATTACTGAGACTCGGCGCAATTCCCTAAAATTCTGATATGCGAGAAAACTATCAAATCAAATTAGGAATTCCGATAATCACACGATCGATGCAATTTAAAAGGGAAAGAGAATCACGAATTCTTTATAACTAAAAAAATAAATTTCACGAACTGAAGAAAAAAAAGCGCTACGAATGCCGAAAACTTGAGCTGAAGTATGGATGAATTCGCCAAATACTCGGTGCAATTTATAGACATGAAATTGTGTCACGGATTCATTTGAATCCGTGACACATTTAAGCTTTTTTAAAAGAAAATTAGAATCCGGAACTTGAAACTCCGGTTTGTGATATTTTCATAATGTTTTAAAATCTGTAATATTTTAATAAATAAGTTTTAAAAATATATTATTTTTTTAAAAAAAAACCTCATTCTTGGGCACTTCATGAGCTGAACAACATGTTTGCGGACAGAAGTGTCAAAATTAGATATGACACCTCAACTTGATACGGTTCAATTCGAAAAAAATCAGGTTTGGGTTGTGGGTTTTCGGATTCGGGTCAGATCGGGTTAGACCCGATAGTTGATCCGGAAAAAATGATCGGGTTGGGTTTGGTTCGGGTCAACCCGGGTTGACCAGAAAATTTTAATTTTTTTTAACAAATATATAATTAATAAATATTGCTTACATTTTTATTTATTATATGTCTGAAAAAATATTTATTTTATATTTATATCATAAATTTTCTAATTTAATATTTATTTTGAATATTTTTATTTTTCAAAATCAGTTTGATCGGGTTGATTCGGGTTTGGGTTCGGGTTTGGCAATTTTTGAATAGTATTATTGCTCAATCCGACCCAACCCACCCGAATTGACACCCCTATTTGCGGAAACATTTTGTGGAACACCACATCGATAATCTCCTCCCACACAATTATATTAAATGTTTCGACGATGTTCGCTAGAACATCTCTTCGAACGTAAAAAAAAAAAACGGCCATGACAAGATGTCATACGAACATCGTCTAAACATTTCGTGCAAGAATGTGTGAGAGGACGATCGATATGACATTTCAAGATATGTTTCCGTAGACATTTTGCAGTGACGCTCACCAAGATGGACATCATATCAACATTAATAGATTGTATCAATAATGAATAATCGATGGTAGTTCATAGGTATTTATGAAAAACAGGCCAAATTACCAAATAGCAATCAATCTAATCTCTTTAATAGCTTAGGTACCTTCGGACATTCATTTAAGTGCATGGATGAATAAGATGAAATTTTAAGATAAATTAGATTTAATATAAAATAAACTTTTAAGGGGAAAAAAAGGATCGAGTGTTATATGGGACTACTAAACAACAAAGATCAATAATTTAAAATTAAAGTCATCGCTCATTAACGCCACAGAAATATCGAAAAAAATTCAAATATTTCAAAAATTATAATATAATGCCAATTCAGTATTGGTATGATATTTAAAAAAAATCAGTATTTTGATGACATTAAAAAAATTTCAGTATTTCGATATGAGTAACACCAATTTTTTAAAAATTTCAGCATAGACTGTATTATATCGATCCTGTACAGAGAATTCGGTATATCGAATTCTTTTGATAAGAACGATATGAAATTTATGTTATATCTACATTTCGGTATATCGAAATTTCGATACGATATATGATATACCGTCCAAACAAGCCTATTTGTACCAAATCCAAAAAGTATTCAACAAACGAATAGGGAACATTACAATCATGTACTTTATTTATCTCCTGTGCAAATTTGATCTTACATGTTATTAAAATTCATTTTTAATCTTGAATATCTTAATTATTTGACAGTTTTATTAAAAAAATTATAGGAAAAGCTAATGTGATATCGAATATGTGAACGTCTATCAGGTTCAAGTCAAAAAGAAGAATTATAACGGACTAAAACCGAAAGTTGATAAAATATCAAAATCGTAAAAAAATAAATATAAATAATCAAAATTACAAATCAACTATGAGATTCCATGCTAGTTTTATTTCACTCTCATTGTGTGACTGATATTGTTTCAAACATATTCCTGAATGAATTAATGGTTCTTTGATTACGAGTCATGTCATTGAGGGTAAGTTGGGCAATTCATCCGTTGCCATTAAGGTTGTACTCACAAATTTCAGTCAAACATGTGATGAAGAGATATTTATTATCTATTTTGCCCTTGTTATGGAAACGAAAGAATATCCTGTATAAAATAGTTGTGTTCTGCCTTCTGATTTATTCTTCCTTTTAAATTCTATCTAATTAATCAATATACTGCAAGTTTCTAATATTAAAATATATTTAAGAAATACACACTCACACATATAATATATACTAGTACACTGACGTACGCATTGCGTAATATTTTTTATAATTCGTTTGATTTCTATTTAAATGAAGATCAAAATATAATTATAAGAAATAATGAGAGATTAAACTGTAATTTTGATATATAAATTAAAAAATAAATTGAAAAATAAAGAATAAAAATTTGACCACAATAAGAATTGAACATATAACATAAACCCCAAGAAACAAAGATTCTATCCGAGAACTACATATTACTTGCATTAAAATTTCAACATTTTATTAATATATATATTTATTAAAACATATCATGACACCAAAGTTAGTTACACTAAGTATCTCAAACTTAATAAAATAGTGTATATATATATATATATATATATATATATATATATGGTAAAATTACTTTTTGATTTTACATCTTTACCTTGTTACGATTTTGGTCATCTATTATCTATGCTTTTGATATTTTAGTCATTTCTCTAACATGACAGCGATGTAACGCTGACGTGCATAGTGTCACATTAACACACTCGATAAAAAAAACATGAAATTTGTTAAAAACTAAAAATATCATATTAAAATTGATATTAATAACATCTTAAGTATATAATAGGAAAAAAAATGAAAATATTCCTATATTTTATCACTCAATTGTACTTTCCTATCGACTCAATTATTAATTACATAATCGAGCACAAGGAGCATTAAAACTGTGTATTTCCCTGTTGGTTTCAGTCTCTAGGGGGTATATGTAACGTCTGCCATTTTTCGTTTCCAGGCCCGAATCAATGTACAAAAAAATGCATTTTACCGTAAATTTTCCCCGGGCTGCAGGTAACAGGCAGGCCCCAATTTCATATGCAAATCATGCTAACTTTTTAGTCCTTTTTTTTTACTTTAAATCTAGCTTTATTTAAAGCCTTGTGATTACACTGACTCAATTTTCCAGACCTCTCCGAGCCCGGTTCGTCACCAGGCCCGCACTGGCAAATTAGATCCATGACAGGTTTCATTGATTGACGAAAAAAGAATTAAAGATGAATTCGATTTGGAAAGAGATATTTGATTCAAACAACTTCTAATTTTTTCGATCCAAATAAGTTAAAGAAAATTCAAAATCCAGTATCTGAAATCATCGATCCAAACACAATCTAAATTCAACGAGCCATCGTACTCATATGAGTTAAAACAAGGCCTTGATTTTTTACAGTTGAATTCTTCCATAAATGGGAATTTTACCGGTTTACTATCATTTATTACACTTTGAAGTGTTACAAGAAACGGTTGAAATTTAGCAAGCAGAACGACAATACAACCTCCAAAGCATGGAAAGGGAAATAGCTTTATTAAATGACAGTCGATTCAATTTCTTACCGTAAACCTTAAAGTAAAGAACATAGTCAACTATGCAAATATGCAATCCATCCCAGATTTTTCTACAAGGATCGTGTGGGCATGTGAATATAAAACAAGACGACAAAAGATAAAATCCAAATTTCTAGCCAAACGTATTTCGGGGATCAAGTCGCTTTATAAACATTAATATCTGTGATCGTTAAAGTAGCCTAGTTCTGTTTTCGTAACACGATATTTGTTATCGAAATGCTAACGTTGCGTTGAATATGGCTGACGTGGTTTCAGATATTGCTGATGTATCTTGCCTAACATATTGATGATGTGTTCGACGTCACGTCAACATTCTGATTAAAAAAAGTAAAGAAACAACGTTATTATACTAAGAAACAACGTTATTATACTAAGACTGAAATTTAACTAATTACAACAGGGCTCATTCCTTTACTTTTACATATATGTATGTATATATTTGTGTGTGAGTTAAAAAAAAAAGCTGACATTTCACGACCATGCAGTTTAGAACCACGTAGTACTAATGAAAGGTAGCATACAACAAACTGAGACAAACCCTTTAAGAATTCCTCACTTTTGTTTGAAAAAATTGACATGCACACCCCACATCTTTTAATGTAGTATGTCTCTTTGACTTGGACTCGCACGCTTGCACGCAACTATCACCAATAATATCACCTCAAACTCCATTAATTTGCTCATTCTTTCCACACACTTTTCCGAATCTTCTTCGTCGATTTCCTCTTCTTTTCAACGACATATATAACTTTCTCTCCCGTTTGCATATGCAATCCATTGTTTCCGGACCCATTACGATCAGCTATAGCATCAGAGATGACCGAACACCGCCGCCATCGGAGGGATATTGTTTCTTTTGCCACCATGGTCACCCTAGCTTTTCTCCTACTTGCCTCGATACCAGCTCTTGGCTTCAACCCAACTCTTCATCTAATTAGTAAGTACTCTACATGTAACTAAATTAAATAAAATTAAGCAGATTTGGAAGTACACGATGAATCTTAATTCCCATCCAAAATCTTTTCAGTTCAAATTTCCATGAACGTCAAATTATGAAAATCCTTTCAATTCTTAAAATTTTTATATCAGGAGTTGAAGATAAAGATACTAGATTAAAGAGAGTCAGATATGTTGTGTATCAATGTAGGTGTCGGAGAGAGGAAGAAGATTAGAGAGGAGGTGGCCGAGGCTGTCACGACACGGCGGCGACTGGCTGGTCTGGGCTCATCACCGCCGACTTGCATATCAAAATGTGGGTGGTGCTCGCCGTGTAAGCCGGTGCACGTCCCCATTCATCCTGGGTTGTTTAAGCCATTAGAGTACTATCCAGAAGCTTGGCGATGCAAGTGTGGGAACAAGCTTTTCATGCCTTAAAAAGGGAGAAAATTGATCATATAGAATAAAATAAATATATTTACGTTATTTGCCAATTAATTCTTATTGTTCATATCATTTGTTAATCATACCGCAGAAACACAGTGGAGTTTATACAGTCTCGTTAGATAACAAACTGGTCAGAGGCTCAGATTTATTCGGAAGAAATTTAAGTATAAAGTTTGAAAGAAAAAAAATTTTAAATAAAATATAAGAAACTAATTGGGTTTAATTGGATCTCGTTGCCTAAAATTTTTATTGGATTTTAATTATTTTCTTTGTCTAGTATTGAATGGTGGATCCCGTTGGTCTATCTTCTTGAATAGAGTTAAACTCGAATGAATGTCTCCGATGTCCCACGTTCATGCTCTACTATAATAGATATAAATCCTATGGGGTCGAGTGTTTTTCATTTTATTAGAAAATATAATTGGTTACGATGTTATGATTCAAATTTTTCAAATTATACCACGTTTGGATTGCTTTATCATCGTAGATTGATAATTATTGTCCTCGACAATCTTGCTCAGAGTAATTATATGCATAAGATCAAACACATGATCGTGGCTCACGAGAATCAAACTAGTTTATGAGTTTACGAAACATTATAAACAAAATATAAAAGTAGATCTCTTGTGAACGGTCTCATGAATCTTTATCTGTGAGACGGGTCGACTCTATCGATATTCACAATAAATAATAATGCTTTTTAGAATAAAAAAGTAATATTTTTTCATGAATGATCCAAATAAGAGATCTGTCTCACAAAATAATGACATGTGAAACCGTCTTACACTAGTTTTTGTCAAAGTATAAACTGTACAACTCGAATATATTTTAGAACATATTAGTTAAACATCATGTTTCAACCACTCTCACAATAAAAAGTAATGCTTTTAGCATAAAAAAGTAATATTTTTCATGGATGATCCAAATAAGATATACATCGTTCACAAACTACGACCCGTGAAACCATCTTACACTAGTTTTTACCAAAGTATAAACTGTACAATTCGAATATATTTTAGAACATACTGATTAAACATCATATTTCAACCACTCTCCGGAAAGTAGATAACTTGGTTACCAACTGACTTTTGTCCATCATGGATTATATTTTTTAGTTAACTTTCCATAACATCCTTGCAGTACGTAAGTAGGTCCTAGCAGGAATATCAAAATAGTTTCTTGAAGTTGAAAGAGGCTTCCATTAATAAAGACTATGCCCATTCATTGGATTAATGAACGAAAATAATAGTTTCAATTAATACCAACTTCTTAAAATATGGAAAATTAATGCATTGTGTGGATATTTGTAAACAAATGTTCAGTCACATCATCATCTAATATTGAAATTAGACCATATCATATGAAATAAATTATTTTTTTTCTAAGGATAAAGATTTTTCTTTTTCAAACTCTCTAAATATATGTGTGTTACCATGATAATGTTTTTTAATTTTTTAAATAAATATATAATTAAAATTTAAAATATAATGGTTGACTTATGGGGCGTGCCTATTATTTTGTAAATAAACATCGTTTTTTGGATTTATCTATATTATATTTGGAGCATTATGATTGGTGAAATTTTAGCTTTTGAATCATGTCACATGATGTCAATTTTCATTGAAATACGAAATGATTCAGGTGATGTAATCAGTGGCGGAGCCACATGTATTGATACACACGCTTTAGCCCGAGTAGCCCAATTTTGTATAATTTTAAATTAACATGATATTAGTTTGGATAAATCAATTTAAAATATTAAATATTTTAGAATTTAAAATTTTAATTCAGACAGATCCATATTCTTGATTCCGCCACGAGATGTAACGAAGTTGATAATAAGAAAAATTACTTTGACAGAGAATAGACAAGTACATGGGCTTTTAAATAATTATGCATCCATAGTATAAATTAATCGTGTAAATGGGCTGGACCTGGACCGTATCGAGTACTTTTGCAATATTGACTCAAATTTCTCATTATGACACATATATAATTATGACAGATGAAGTATTATTTAGTAAATAAAATTTGGCTTAATCAAATTATATATTTTTGAATGTATTGTATTATGACATTTTTAGTTATATATATTTTTAAAATAATTATTATCATGTAAATACGTCTCAATGATAAATTTTGGTCATCCTCAAAATCATGTAATTAAATTATAAATATTATTTTTTGAATTTTTACAAGGACAAACTTGCAATAACTCCTCATTCTCATTCTCATTCTCAACTTTCTTCTTACTCCCCATCCATCTATTTCTTTGTTTAAACTCCTCATTTTTCTAAAATTTTCAAAAACATCCTTAATTTTATAATTTTGGTACGTGGCATTGTAATACCTATCGAGCATGTTCTTGAAGGCATATAGCCCCAAGACATGCAGCTACGCAAGGTTTTCAGTCTATATATCATTCTCAAATGATCGATTTTTTTTAAAGGCCCATCATGCTTCCGTATAATGAATTGAACTGTCTACCTCTTTGATCGGAGTATCGTCGGGTTATATCGGCCGGGTTTTACAGACTGCTCTTCACAGCCTAACCACGCAGTTGCAACAGATGGTTCCTGACGCAGATCCCTTCAACAATACTTGGCACAATCCTGTTTTGTTTCCTACCTCAGGGTGTGTAGTAAAAAGCTCAATTTGAAACCATACATGAGAGGGGCAAAAGCCTTGATTCTTTTATTCAAACATACAAATTATTAATACATAGTAACCTCCTGTAGAGGAGGAGAAACTTATTTAGCTACTAATCGTAGCTGAACTTACAACACACATAAACTTGAAAGAGAAAACATTACATATATTTTGAAGAAAAACGAAGAGGTTGAGTGATGCCTTCATCTTCCTTCTTCTTGCTTATTCATAGAAGTCCTTGACGGATTTATAGTTCGACTTCAAACTCTTGCTATAATATGATGCCTTACAGCTGAGGTTGGCCCTATCTGGTTGAGTGGTTGAATGGTCCCTCCACTCAACTTGTCTTCTTCCTAGATTATTAATCTAGAAACAGCTCGTTCTTCTGACTTTATCTCCTGGCATAACCAGTAGATATGTGTTTGTATTATATCAGCTGAGATCTCATTCTCTTCTTCTTTTATCAGTTTGTAGAGATCTGTATTATTTACTATCTGATTTCTTATTCTCTTGATGCGTCTTTTAGAAACCTTTAGATATTTGAAATATATTTTCCTTATGTTTCTAATTTTTCTTGCGTGTTTCTTCTCCCCGTTTTAGCTTCTTTTTATAGATGATTTTTCGGAGTTAAAGTTTCTTATCTGTTTATTGGATTTCCTTTTTCTTTAAAGAGGGAATCCAATGATCTTTTGTCCTTTACCACCGATTATTGGTGGTCCTTGTATTCCACTCACATGGTGGTCATTTCTTTTGTTAGTGGGATGGTCACATGTCCACTTTAGCTTTGTCGGAGAATCTTTGGCTTTCTGTGTCCCCGAGGAAATCGTGCTTGTGATCCTTCCCCACTTGTACTGGTGTCGGTAAAGAGTTTTCGATTAGATCTCGGCTTGAATCCTTTACCAAACTATGGTTCTTTCTGGTTTTGGCATTCTGGACAGATGTTCTCCGACCATCTTTCCACATGTGCCATATTACAGAATTTTGGACGAGTCTCTTTGCTTGCCGGCAGCTTGCTGCTCCGCAGAAGATTTCTTTTCTTTTCGAACAGATCTTCTGCGAAGCTCGTTATTTTTCCTATCATTGTATTCAACAGGAAAGATCCATTTACAGAATTTTGATAAAACTTAAATGGATACTTGACTTTGTCCAACTCTGTTAGACAGACCCAAACTCCTCATGCTCTCCTGGTAGATATGTCATCTTCAATAAATGAAGAAACTAGGGGTGTTTCGTTTGTTGGAGGATCCTTGATGAATTTCTGGACATTTATGTTTGGCCTCCTTAGCTTGATAAAATGAAAGGCTTCGTGTTAGCCTTTTCCTGCTAGTTCTGGTGCTGCACTGAAAAAATACATTTCCAGAATATCTCACTTGGACAAATGAGCATTGTTCGTCCAAGTTTCATGTACCGCTTCCTGTATCCACTTTGGTAATGCTGAAATCTCCGGGAAACTGGGTGAAGTAATATAAACTAAGGCAAGGGCCTCAAATTCATACCAAGTATTGACCTCCTTTGGATATGAATTTTGTTTCATCCATACCATATGATATTTTCCTACAACATCAACTCGAACCATGGCTGGGTTGATGCCAATTCTTGTATTCAATTTCTCCCAAGTCAGTTGGTAAACCTGGAATGGAGAAATTGCAGTTTCATTAGTACCAATCTTAGATTTACCTCTGTCAGTATTGGGTCTAAGGTTGATCTCTCCCTCTTCAATTCCCGAGGTGAAAGGTTGACTTGAAGACTCGAGATTGAAATCTGGAGTTTCAATTTTTTTTTTGTCCTACTCATCAGAAGATGATCCCGGCTTAACACTTGTGCTAGGGGTACTTGAATCCCCAGCTCTAGGTATAGAGTCATGTACTCGAAAACTCTTCATTCGAGAAACCAATGGCTTCTCGATACCTTGGAGGATAGGCATTTATGTTACAGACCATAATTGAGTATATGCTTGTAAACATCATGTAATTCGGCAATAGACAATTCCCTTATCCGCTTGTTGAAGCCTTCCCGCAATTTCTGCGTTTAGTGCTAACTTGTTAAACTCGGTTTGAAGCATTTCAAGGTGTTCCATCAAATGCCTCTGCATCTTGATAATAGCATCAATGACAATGTTTTCCATCTCTTGTTAAAAAATCTGGAAGAATATTTCCGTGAAATTTAATAATAATTTTATCAAAAATATAGTTTTGACATAATGCTTGTCATCTTAAAAGTCTAGCTTTTTCTGATTTGGATTCAATCCTGTTTCTCAGAAAAGCTTTCAACTTTTTATTATCAACTTTCAAAATAAATTTCTTTGCAAGTAAAAATAATGGTCATTTTTCAAAAGCCCTTTTTACTGCATAGAATTCCTTTTCGTTGATATGCCATCTTATGGCTTTTGCAGCTAAGAATAGTCCACTGCAATATCTGCATGGCTGTTCTTCATCTGGAGTGAGCTTTGTTAAGACTGCCGCCCACCAATGATCACTGACATCCGTATATAATACCAGATCATTCTCATATTGAGGAATAGCCATTTTCGGAAGATTTTTACAAATCTCCTTTAACTGGACAAATCCTTCTTTGTGTTCTTTTGTCCATATAAATCTTGCATCTTTCTTTAATAATGGACTAAACACCTTCCTGTCTTTTGCTGTATTTTTTTATAAACATCCCAGCAAAATTAACAACTTCTATGAAACTCTGAACTTGTTTCTTTTCTTTTAACTTGTTTGGAAAATTTTTCACCTTTTCTACTATATGATCTTGCAAAATTATTCCAGACTCATCGATTTCTATTCCGAGGAATTCAATCTTTCTTGTGGCAATGACTGCTTTCTTTGATGATAGAACCAGTCATTCCTTTTTACAAACATCAAAGAAAATCTCTAAATGCTTAATATGTTCTTTCATATTTTTATATGCAATTAAAACATCATCAATATAGACAAACATAAGTTTGAAATAATATTTAAATAGATTATCCAACTTTCTTTGAAATATCTGTGGTAAATTAGCCAATTTCATTTGTAATACCTCCTAGATATAGTGTCCTTGTGGTGTGGAGAAAGCTTTGAATTTCTTGCTTTCTTCCTCCATTCGTATCTGATAAAACTCAGACTTACAATCGAACTTTGAGAATATCTTTGCATTACATATGCAACTGATTAGATGTTCTCTGCTGGGTATAAAATACCCATCATACTCCAGAATCTTATTAATCTCTTGATAATTAATAACTAGTCTGAGTTTGTTCTTTTTTACTTCACCATGATTTCTTATCAGGAATCCTGGGCTGTTGTATGGTAAAATTCCTGCTTTGATTAAACCAATGTCAAAATGTTCCTTGATTATAATCTGCATATTCCTTTGATCAATTATATTCATTGAGATAGGCTTACAACGGACAAATTCATACTCTTTGTCTTCCTTAATTTTAAGGCAAGCTTTGATTTGGTTTTTATCACACCATGTCAAGGGATATTCATTGTAATTTTCTTTGATCATTTTCTTGACATTTTCCAATGATACCTTAGATTCAAACTCTACATCATTCTTATGTAGAGCTATCTTAAGACATTCTATTTCTTCTGGTTGGAGTTCTTTATCTGCCTTTAATTGGGGCATTGTTTCTCCAACCGTCTAGAATCCTTCATATTTAGGTTTAGAAGTTTTTCTTCATCACAACGCTTGCTGCGAAACTACATTGACAATTTTCTATAAAATGCCTCTCGCAGTCTCTGGACTAAAATTTTGTGATTACAAGGTGTTGTAAACAATAATCGTCTAACCTCATTTTCTTGAGTATAGGACTTGAACATTTGTAGGAAATTATTTCTTAGCAGAATGTCTGCTCCTGTATCATGAAAATAAATTGGTTGTGTTTTAACCTTGGACCAATGTGTTTTTCCAACACCGCCAATTACGATCTGTCATCTTAATCCCCTTACATAAGATTAAGATTCTTCTGGAAAAATCTATTCCAGCAATCTTTGGTAATTCTTCGTCCAAATTATTTGGAAAAACTCCTCTTTTTGTTGTACAGATTCCAGCACCTGAATCAATATAAGCAGCAAAATATTCTGCCTTATATTGTTCGTACAACATTCCTACTGGAATGTATATCGAGAATGGACTTGTGGTCATTGGATTTTCCACATCTTATCATCTGCCATAAACTCCATTCCATACTCTAGACGTTTCCAAGGTTTATGTTCCTCGAGAAACTCTAGTCCAAGAACCAGTCGATCTGATTCTTTTCCTGTAATTCCATTGATATGAACTTCCAATTCTCCAATATTGATCATTCCTTTGTAAGTTCCTATCATAGGTTGTTCCAAATAGTATATGGTATTACAAGGAAATTGATTCCTTTGTTTTGTAATATCAAATACTATTTCTATTTTCTTCCACCCTTCTGGGCATCTAAGCTTTCCTATTGTGGAAAAGCTTTTTGGCTCTTGTTGGGTTTCTTGGACATGTGCTTTTCTCCACCTGCAACTTGTAATTGTATCTCCCTGAAAAGATAGTCTCCTTGATTCTAATATAAGACTTTGATTCCTTTGTAGGATCGGTTTGTCTTGTATTTGGATATCTATTTCATGTATTAAAGGAAATTCAACTCTTTCTGGATAAATTGTCTGGGCAACTTTTCCAAATATCTCGGGTATTTCAATGAACTCGTTTCTAATAAACAATTCTGAATGATGTGTATTAGATAGAGCATATGAAATTTGATAGGTAATAGAATATGGTCTATTACATTCTTTCATCAGCCTTTTTCCTTAAAACTTTGATGCAATGTCAAGACTTGGCTGAAATCTCGATCCGCCAGGTTGTAGGCAATTCTCGGATATATTACTCATACAATTTTTCCTACGCAGATATTTCCTGAGATAGTTCCCAGTACTGAATCTTGAAGGTTCCCCATTTTTTTATTACATA
This sequence comes from Primulina tabacum, assembly GCF_025594145.1. Lineage (NCBI taxonomy): Eukaryota > Viridiplantae > Streptophyta > Magnoliopsida > Lamiales > Gesneriaceae > Primulina > Primulina tabacum. The sequence continues at coordinate 42,023,556 of NC_134554.1, forward strand.
TAGCAATATCAATGAGTGAATCTATTCTTTCTTTGAAAGTAGCTTTTATCATAATCTGGATTGCTCCGATATGAATCCAGGACATAGTCCTTGCTACCTCTATCTTGAGTTTTTGTAATTTCTCCTTAATTTCTTCAGAAGGAACTAATTGCATCTCTATTATATTTCATGTAAGTTCCATAGGAATTGTCATTTCTCTTCTGGAAACTTTATAGATTAGATGATGCTTTCTATTTTTTAGGCCAAGACTTTCTAAGAATTTTTCTACATGTCCTGCAGAGAATCCTTAATATCTCTGTAGACTAGGATTTTCTCTCATGATTTTTTGAACCATATTATAAGATATTGTTGTCTGGCTAAAGAATCCAGACAAATCTTCATATGTTTCGTGTCAAAACACCTTGTCTTCAGTCAGATTCCGATTCTGTTACATCAGATTCTTCCTGACTCAAGACTTCTTCTTCTTCATATATACTTTCATCTGAGGCAATGTCCTCAAATCTGTATATCTGAATAAGATCTTGGTAATAAACTGTTTCCTCAATATCCGGGGTTGAATCGAAGCATTTAATACCTATTTTTTTCATTTTCTGGACAATTGGTCAAGATATGACCACTTGCTCCACATGTCCAGCAATTACAGTCTTTAAAACTTTCATTAGCTCGAGTGTGAGCTCTTCTGAAATTTTTCTTTGTAGATGTTCTTCCTGTTCTTCGAGAGGTACTCGATGCTTGGGAAGATATCCTACTTCTTGATGGTCCACTTCTTTGTCCAGATTTGTAAGATCTGGCTTTCTGTCTAGACCAAACTGTTTTTAGTTTCCAAGAACTTCTTCCACTTCTAGCATAAGGATTAATTCTAAAAATTTTCCTCTTATGCTTCTGTGGTTTACTTCCAATAATCATTGGAAGATCATTTTCCTTACAACACAAAGGAGTACGTTTGTTAATACCCCTTAGTCTTTTGTAATTCTTTCGCTAATGCTGCCAAATGACTCCATTCTGCCAATTTTCCTTTAAGGAAAGAAGCTCTTTCGTGCCAATGTATCTGGATTGCCATGAACATATTCCCTGATTAACATTTCTCTCCAGGGACTTGGCATTTTGGCGAAGAAGAGCTGCATTGTTATGTCTTCTTCGACTCCTGAATTTCATCTACATTTAGTGAATAACATAATGTATTCATCAACTAAACATATATCATGTAATTCAAGACTATACAGAGCTTGAGTATATTTCTTTTTCTTCTCTGTATCTTGACTGTTAAAATAGTATACCCCTATAAATTGAGCTTTAAAAAGGATAGCCATTCTTCCGGCTATCTCGTTAAGATATTCTCCGGCTTGGACTGATTCTTTGGTTTCTACCGAAGTCATGTCACAAGCAATTTTCACTGATCCCATAAGACTCATTTCCAGAAGTTAAATGAATCATTCTCTGTTGAGATCAAACGTTCCTGCTGCGATTCTCATAGCTGATGTCCAATCATCTATGAGATCTTCTCTTTTTTTGAAACCTAATACATCTAGGTTAAGCATAATCCCATAAGGATGTATTTGTTCTAAAACAGATTTTCCATATGGTGTTTGGTGCAATGGAATTTGATTCTTCCTTGATCTTGTTCCCGCTGGGTGTGCTTCTCCACCAGTGTAAAAGTCTGATTGGGATTCTCTCATATTTATATTCTGAGATCACACACTTTCTCTCGGTGGTTCCTGCGAAGATGACCAGGTTATAGAAGGTTGTTAACCTCTCATCGTGTTCATCTTCATATCTACGACTTTGAAATTTGCGAAAGATTCCGCAAGCTCTTGTAGATCCTCTAAACCAATCTTTTCTATGGTTGTCATCAGATTAATTTCTTTTCTGAGACAGATTTAATTAGATTGGTCGTCTTTTCTTCTTCAATCAAAGGTTTTTGCACTACTTTGGCCTTTCCTTGTTGATGTAACAAGGGTTCAGTTCCAAAAGATAGTGGTAACCTTGTTTCTGAAGTTCTCTTACTAGGACTTTGTTCTAGAATTTTAATTCTTGTTTAATATTCCAAGAATTTCTTCTTGGTTTTCAAAGATTTTCCCACATTTTGTGGTACATAATACAACATATTGTCATAATTTTGTACCGTATTTGAATTTCTCTAAGATCTCTCGAGAGTTTAGAGGAATCATGTACTATCTCTAAGAACTTGTTATTTTGAATCATAAGTTTACCTTAGGACTCTGATAAGTTCCTTCTTGATATCTAACTTTAAGTTAGATCTTCATGCTGCAAATATTCTAGAGTTCTGGAATAATTCCTGTAAATAAATAATCTCGAACCTGGGTTCGGATTCATGTAATTTGAGAAAATTCTCCTCTTCAAATATTTTATTACTTTGATAATAATAATTTTGTATGTTTGAAATAATTTTACCTAGACTCTAATACCATTTTCGGCTCAAAAATTCAGTCACTTGAATATGAGGGTGTTTTTGTCACATTTTGGGGTTTTAGGGAGTTTGGGCAAAGTTTTCGAAGGGATAAAGAGTTAAGGTAAGTTAAGTTTGGATTTGGGGATTTAAAGCCAATTTTCTTTTTACAATTACATGATTACAAAAATCTCGTGCAATTAACAATGTCCTTGAGACCCAAAACGCATCCTTCTCCTGGGTCTGGGCAAGTGAGTTTAGCTACTTTCCGTGTCCGCGGATCATAATAAAAAACATAAAAAAAAAAAGTAATTATACAAATTTAATAAAGATATTAACCATTTAATTATATAATTTTAAAGAAAAAATACTAAAAATTAATAATTTAATTTGTTTCAACCGTTAATTTATGACAAAAATTTGTGTGAGACGGTCTCACGTGTTGTATTTTGTGAGCTGTATCTCTTATTTGAATCATCCATAAAAAAGTATTACTTTTTATGCTAAGAGTATTACTTTTTATTATGAATATCGATATAGTTGATTCAGAAATATTCGTGAGATCATCTCACAAAAAATCTAATCTTTGTTTATTGACATTTCCTTTTAAATTTATATTTGAATCAAGTATGTTTGGTGAAATAGTTGGTGAAATGGTCGCCTTCTAAAATCTACCTTCCCCTGCTCAGCTGCTTCCCATATTGAAGATTCAGATTTTGAGAACGAAACCCTAACATTACTCAGAACTTCTGTGAACATGGATTCTATCTTCCTTCGTCCCAATCCAATGCCCCCTAAGCTTCAATATTCTTCTATTGCCACCGATCTTCATTCGCCTCGCAACCTTCTTTCACACGCTATGACGAAGAAATTCACGGTTAAAGCCAGTTGCAGTGGTCCCGTACCCCCGTCTGATCCTCCCAAGTCCTCCATTTTCAGCCTCAAAAGCGCCGCCGCATCAGTTATCTTCGCGGCTGCCGCCTGGGGTAACTTCCCTTGGTTGAATGCCAAAGCCGATATTTTGTCGCCGCCGGTGAGTGTAACTGAAGAGCAGCTTGATGAAGCGGGTTCTGGGGAGGAAGGAACGAATGAAGGAAAAGAAGGTACTTCTTCGAATTCTCCTCTGGCCCAGTTGTTGGAATCCAATTCAGAAGCCATTGACGCGTTGAAAACACTCCTCCGGCAGAAACTGGAAGCGGGTGAGGATGAGGAGGGTTTAGCTATTTTAAGACAACTATCCTCCGCTCAGCCTGAAAGTCTTGAATGGAAGTTCCTGATGGCTAGAGTTTTGAACGAACTGGGGAAAATTCAAGAAGCCCGCGATGCCCTCGAGGAGGTTTTGACAAAAGACCCATTGTCTTACGAGGCTTTGTTCGAAAACGCGTTGTTGATGGATAAGTCGGGAGAAGGGGATGCGGTGATGCGGAGATTGGAGGACGCATTGAGGTTTGCTGAGACGGAGAACAAGGCGAAGAAAGCTAGGGATGTGAAGTTGATAATGGCGCAAATGCAGTTCTTGCAAAAGAATGTGGATAAGGCGTTGTTAACTTACGATGAGATTTTGAAAGAGGATCCAAATGATTTTCGGCCTTATTTTTGTAAAGGGATGATTTTTAGTTTGATGGATAAGAATGTAGAGGCCAGGGAGGAGTTTGCCAAGTATCGTGAGCTTTCGCCTAAGAAATTTGAGGTGGAAGGTTATTTGAGGACGCCATTATCGCGTATGAAGCTTTTTGGGACCGATGAAGGAAATTGAGTCTTGATTTTTAAGTTGTAGAGTTGAGGATTGATGTTTCTAATAATTCTGGTGCATTTTCTGCTCCTTCCAGCTCAAGTTTCCGGAGACTATAGTTCGAATGGTTCGGGTAAAGCAGAGTCTTTTCTAATAAAATTTCTGAGGAGATATAAGGTCTTTTGTTCTTGTTAAGATATATACAACATACGGTGATGATTTTGAACGGACTGAATTCATGAGTAATGAATAAAACCTCTCAGGTTTGGATTTATCTTTCACTCTTTACATTTTTGTGGTAAGTTAATTGAATATTGATGTCAATCTGAAGTTGGTGCCCTGGAAATTTTGTTTCATTGGTATAAGAAATTCAGGAATATTCTCAGGATAATCCTGTAAACGATAACATTATACAGATCAAATATGCTCGGTCTGCTTTTACTATCTAGAAATTTTTATATATTTATTTGGTACCGACTTTATTAGCTAATGGTCGATAGAAATTGAGAAACTAATGCCGGCAGTCATAATAAAACCAAGACTAAGGAGTATGGACCAGTTTGCCACCCTATGGCTAGTATTTTATGGTATAGCTAATCGGCTGTACTTTACTAATCCTCTCTAGCGCCTTTATTTGAAATATATGTCCCAGTTGTTAAGAAATTATTAATATCATTCTTATTAACTTTGTCCAGTTAGTTTTTATGGTCTCCCTTCATTTCGTTGGAGTCGGCTACGTGTGCATACTAGCCTCTTACAGTCTATCCATATTTTTTATATTCAGTTTTAACATAATCTTCAATTGCTGCCACCCAATGATTTGGTTAGAAACATGTAGAAAAGGGTCAATCTTTATGGTAGACGCAGGAAACAAATGCAACAGCTAAAACATGCAACTGAAGTCTGAAAGAATAATGTTGTCTATATTACAAGTGACTGCCTGCGGTATAAACTATCCATCCTATTATTGTACAACGAAACCATAACACCCACTGAAATATAACACGAACCGTATCTCATGTCTCAATGGTTAAATGTACATAGAATGCAACTCTGTATCCTAAATATGTTTCCTCAAAACCAGAGCCAAGCTTACCACCATGGTAATTGACCAAGTAAAATCAACTCTCGTGTTTAACTTAGCTGCTGTTACCAACCGAAAAGATTGACATGAGGGAAAATACTAGTAAATTGAAGAAAATATTTCAAGGGTCTCACCATGACTTGTACCCTGTTCGTCCAGATTAGTTGTTGGAGAAGTGCTTGATGATGTGTTCTTAAAGCTGAGTCCAAGATTTTGACAGTTCCCTCCAATCGAACCTAATATCACAAGTCAAGATCGATTTTAGGTCTTTTTATTTGATTGTAGCCTAAACTAATAATTGCTATTGCCGAATGCCTTAGTCCATACTAGAGGAGTAAATCGATCGAACCGCTTCGTGAGCTTGTCTAGCCAGCTCAACACAAGCTGGATCGAACTTCAATGTTATCAAGCTCAAACTCAAGTTCAACTTTTAGCTGTTCAAAACCTTGTGAGTCAGCTCACAAACTTGTAACTCTTTTTTATAATTTAATAATAATAATAATATGTGTGTGTGTGTGTGTGTGTGTGTGATCTGAGCTTATGAACAACTCAATTCAAGAAAACTTGGATTCCAAGCTGCGTTTGAGGCAGGACTCTCTTTAGTTCGGGCTCTGTGAATCTAAGCACGAGTTCAATCTCAATCTTTTAGTTGAACTTGAGCTTAGGCTCGCGAAACTTCACAAGTTGGACTCGATGGCACACGTTGTTCGCACACTTATCCTCACTTTCTACCATAACCAGTGCCAGATATAGTCGCTTCTTACTACTTCCTAAGCTCTATAACAATTGTTTTTTGTGATGTTCTTACATTGTTTGTAGCATGGAAATGCTGTGGAATTGAGCAGATTATAGTAACCCTCTTCACATTCGCAAGCGAACGTGAACGAAGAGGTCTTGTTGCAAGTACCACCTCCACAATCAGTCCAGAAGCAAGCTATAAGCAAGAAAAATGCATCTTAAGCATATAAATCTATAATGATGATATGAACTTGTAGTGGAGTATGAGAGTTTACTTACGATCGAAAATAGATATATTAGCTTCCTTGCTTTTGTTCTGCACTGGGGATGGAATATTTGCACAGGTGTAGTTGAGTGTACCTATAGAACAGAATTTTATATCAGTCTTGAAATTAAGATAATATTTTTATTAAATATTTGTCAACATTGGATCAATAATTTCTACAAGAAACCAGTGGAGTAAACATAAACCCTCAAGCAATTGACTTTTATAGATTATGAAGATGCTCTACCAACTTAATTTGATCTGGCGTAAAACATTGACATTCTAAAACATAAATCATCGATTTGCACACTTTTTAATCTTGACGAAAAGAGGATTTGGATTTCTTCGTGTTCTTATGATTTAATTTAATCTAATATTCATCGGGATGCTTATATAACGGTAATCTTTACGAGTACAAACTATCCGCAGCATTGGTTCTCAAATCGAGCATCTATATCGAGCCTTAAGCCTAAGGGGAACAAGAATAGTATGTTACACAGAAAATTTCCCAAATAACCTTCAATCATTCCATAATTTTTCATCAAAATATAGAAAATGGATCTGAAAAAAACAGAGATTGGGAAAAATACTGTTTCAGAGAATGGGAAAAATACCGTTCTAAAAAAATATTCAAAGAATTGAGAGAACTTACAATTGGGAATCACACAAGGCAAGAATTTGAAGTCGTCGTCGTCTTCAGAACGAGCTTGCCTCCATCCCCTCTCGCATGCACACTCGTACCCAAACGTGCCATTTTTAGAAACCGTGCAGTTCCCTTTCCCACATAAATTTTCTTCGCATGCATTGCCTATCCTCCAAAAGAGCAAAAACATTTATAAACAGTACTGATATGAGGCATCAAAAAAATTCCACAGTTTCATTCCAAGAATCACATATATTTGCAACTGAATTGAACTGAAGCCACTCCCAGATTGATGCATGCACACAAACATGTATGTATCTATATACATATATGTGCGTGTGTGCGCGCGTGTATAGACTGAATTCGAATAACCCCTCGACAACTTCATAATTTAACCGAATCGATATCATCAAAGAGTAGCAAAAATGGTCTCTCTCAAAAGTTATGGAGCATTATTTTCATGAAAAAGATGACTGAAAATTGTAGAGATACAAACCAAAGAAAGGTGGCCGGAATGGATTAAAGAACGCAGTGGTAGCAGAGAACTGGAAAGCTAGCAAAATCGCAAGAAAAGCAGCGTAGTGAACCGTAGCCATGATCAAGAAACTGGAAACAAGTGCAAATTTTTTTCCTGATGAGGATGAAGTTTTAAAGTTGATTTGGCACTTGGAAAATTTCAAATGGAGTATTAAGTTAGAGTGACGATGGACTTTTGAAGTAGAGGGGAGTCACATAGTGTAATGAAAGTTGTTGGGGGTTAGGGGTAGAGTTGCCATTATATTATTCATTTTTTCAATTTATCATGAGCCCTTTACCAATCACTGACTGCCACGTGTTTTTCCTTTGACATGGTATTTTAAGATATCTATCTAAATAAATAAAAGATTTAAATCCTAAAACACTTTGGTTTTTTTAGAAATTCAGAAAAATAATATTTACATTTACTTAAATAGGTTTGATGTTAAGTTTTGTTAAATGAAAACAAAAGGATTCTTTTGTAATTGTGAGGAGTATTAATAGAAAATCGAGACAGTTAATCACATGGGCTTCGCTTAATTAATAACGAATTTATATTCGTTAAATGAGTTAATTTATTCATATTTATAAAAAAAACTTTTGACATAAAATATTTTTCATAAAACGAGTCGGATTGAGATTCGTCTCAGAAAATTGAACTGTGAAATGGTCTCATATACTATATATATTATTTATATAATATTATGAAGTGTGAATTTTTATAATAGGTAATTTTTCCTAAAATATAGTAATTTTTTTTCCTAAATATAATTATTTATGATAAAACAAAGCATAACAAAATAATAACTCAAATATAAAATTTGTAAGGTATTATAATCGGGAGATTAGTTAGAAGGAAATTGAATAAACAATCACAATAGCTTGTCTAAAATTCGGATGGGATAACAATTTTGAATTTAGTAATTGTCGCCAAGTCAATGTCAGTTGGTTAATCGGATAAATTTTGTGCGGAATGAAGCTAAAGTGACATATTAAACACTCAAAAATGACTAAGTAAGAAATATAGTTGGGTTATCAAGAGTAATCTGATTGAAATGAAAATAACACAAAGATATTTCTGGATGTTCTAATATTTGAATAACTCCTACGCAACACCTTCTTCCTCGTGGGAATGATGTTCGATGGAAAATTTTGGATATTACAACTTTTGTAACAACCCGATTCAGTAAGGTTTTATCACTGCTTAATTGAAACTTCTAATATAGCTTACTTACTTGAACAATATTGAACAGTACACTAACTCTCAGCTTACAAGTGTTCCGAAATGAAAATATTAACCACAAATTCATCTTCAGTTATCTTATATAATACTCAAGTATGTGTTAATAAGCGTTGAAAGCAGTTGGACAGTTGAAAGTTTGAATATTTGAACTTATGTGATGATTTCAGATAGCCTAACTGATTTACAAATTCATCTATTTATAGACTTGGATACAACTGTCAGCAAAATTAAATATTATATATGTTCCAAATATGATAGTCATTAATCTCGTCTTTATCACGTCACTGTCCCTTCTAACAATTTGTACATTGTAGGTAGTACTCGCAAATTTCTAACAATTCAGAGACCGTTGATATGGAATATTTTATCCAATAATTCAGTTTTGTAACTCTGAGTAGTCTAAATGATTCTTCAGAAAATGTTTCTTCATTTACCCGACTATCTTTTAATCTAATTAATCTTCATATATCAGTTCAGAAGACCTAAATATCAATTAAGCTTCAAACAAATTTTGTCTTATAACGCTTTCAGTTTAGATCATGCTCAGTTTAGCTCATTATCAGTTTAGTTTGGCTCAATTTGTTAAATCATCAAAACTCACTGACTTACTTATGGAATAACAAATTTATTAATTCATCAAAACTTAAATGATCCAACACAAAAGAAAAATAGTATTCCAGAATAATTATATTTTTAACCAAATATAATGAGATAACAACTCAACCATAAAATTTGATAATAAGAATAAAAAAAATTTAATCCGACGTAATCGTATTTTATATCAAAGTTAACTTATAAGAGCAAACTAAATAATCCTATTCAAGCCCTTTCCTTAATTAAACTTAATATTAATTTTGGAGTGAAACACGTTTTGAAAATCTATCTCTATCTCCAGACGTAGGCTTCCAAAATAACTTCAAACTTCATGAAAAATAAGTGGATGCAAAGGGATAATTTTGAAAAATAATTATTCTATATATTATCTATCCATAAAAGACAACATCTAATTAGAGAAAATTCATTTTAATATGAAATAGTCTTTTGGCCAAACACTTTTAGATAAGAAAATGTGAAACCAAATAAAGAAAGAAATTAAAAAAAAAAGGAAAAAATGAATTTCAAATTTGAAATTTCAGATCAATCATCTATGGGCCTACTTCAAATGGGCTTACTCAAAATTGGAAGTAAGCTCTTTAATTTAGCAAATGAAATGTTGGAATAAGCTTCAACATGGAGTCAAATCAATATAATTATTTCTTAAGTTCAAAACAATATCTGTTTAATTTTTTTTTTTTAGTTTTTCTATTTTTTATTAAATATTTCAAGATTAAGTTCTCTTCAAATTCAATGTCTTTAATGAAAATTACATTCTGACAGTGTCACACTTGCACGTTTTTCATTTTTGATCTTGTTGTCAAAACATTCACAATTTTAATGTTTTTCATTTTTATTATTTGCCAAAACAGTCACAATTTTAATTCATTGATTTGCATTTTTTTTTTCCAATTTTAGTCGTTACGTACAATATAATTTATTGATAGTAATCAATATTTAAAAAATGAAATATCAGTTTAAATACTAAAAGCAATTGTTAAGCCAACGAAATGTAGAACGATAAACATCAAACAATAAAATAAATATATAAATTAAATGTTTAAATTAATAATTTTCATGAATAATTTTTAAACATTTCGATTCCATTTTTGGTTCTGGTCCTCAATTTTGATTTCGATATTTTATTTTATATGTTCGGAACCGTCCCATTATTCTATATGATCGTTGATATTTAAAAAATATAATTAAATATTTTGAATTTTTATATTTTTTGAAATGTCTTGAAAAAATATTTAACATCGTTGTCACATTATTTATGCTCACCCTCTATCGACATGTCAAATCAGTTTTGGGGACCAAACAGACAAAAATAAAGATATTGACTTGGTAAAGATTCAACGTCGCGAAAATTGTAATAAATATAAATATAAATATAAATATAAATATAAAATTTTAACATGTTTGTATGTAACTTCAAATAGTGATTATTGTGTCATTTTAAAATTTTAGTTTTAGTAACGTCTTTTGATTTTTTACAATTTAAGTTTATTTTTATCAGAAATATTGATATGATATTACAAAATTTAAAATCACGTTGGTGTCATGTTAGCACAATATCAATGTTATACATCAGAATCGGGATTAAAATAAAAAAAAAACTAAATCAAATAAGCAAATATACAAGATCAAAATTACAATTTTTCCAATATCAGAGTCGCATAAAAATGGCTAAATTGGAAAAAAAAAATGGTGAAATAACACAAAAGACCAGAATCGCAAAAAAATAAATATACAATACCAAAACTACAAATTTTTTCCAATTATTAGTGTATCATAATCAAAACGATATTATCGACTAATTTATGTATTGCCAGCCTTACTTAGTTGTTGTATATATAATAAATACAAGGCATTCAGAATCTTAATCACGTAAAATTTGACAGCAAAAAGGTACACAAAGACAAGATATATATACATTCTAATCAAGTGTAGCAAACCATGTGCAACGTAACAATTTAAATAATATTTTGAATTAAATAAATCCAACAAGGGAAGAAGATTGAAAACGATACTGACACAATTAATCAACTAATATTCCCAAATCCACATGCAAAGAAATTATTTTATTGGTAATGATAATCACATTCCACCATTATATGTCATAATATAATATATATGAAGAATAATTTAATTATGAAAAGTCAATTATATATTTTTCATTACCGATTAAATAAAAAAATGTGGAAAAAATTTCAACCAAGAATGCAACTAATAACTACCACGATTCTGGTTAAATTAAACTGTATTTATTTCTTCTTTTTTTTTATCTCTCACTTGAGAGTAGGTCTATTATGAGACGGTCTCACGAATCTTTATCCACGAGACGGGTCAACCATACTGATGTTCACAATAAAAAGTAATTTTTTTTCTTGTATGACCCAAGTAAGATATCCGTCTCACAAAATACGATCCCTGAAACCGTCTCACACAAGTTTTTATCGTAACTTAGAGACATTATTCTATGACGCATTACTTAATGTAAATATACACTCTTATTACACACACACAAACTCAAACAGCATATGTACGTTTTCCTAAAACAAAACCTTCGCGCATAGCTATTTATTGTTCGTATGTCACCAAGATCTTAAATTTGAGACTCGGTTTTGATTTCGACATTCAACTTTTTTGTACTTGGTGTTCTGAGTTTTGATACAGATGACATTCATTTTTTTTTTTCAAGCGAATTTTTTTTAAAATGTAACTATTCTAAAATATACATATTTTTACTTTAAAATTATTTAGTTGGTTATATTTATTTGTAAAGAAATTTTATTGATAATAATTATTTTTGTGGATCCATTATTTAATGTATCCACATAAATGAATGTATGTCATCGTCAAGGAGCAACTAATAAATACAAATGTAAGGATAGGTGGGCACTTGACATGTCTTGGATCATGTACGATTTTAGTTGAAAACTATTAAAGTTGTCAATTTCTAGGGAAGGATCTCTACCATGTGATCCCCTGTGGGGAGAGCAATGGGGCGGATCCCAAACTATTTCGAGGGTTTTTTACTCGAAAAAATCGGATATATCGTATTTCGAGTGTTTTTTACGGGTCTCCAAACTCATAGGGAAAATTGTCATCCTTGAATCCACCCCTACAATCTTACCCCTTCCTCATAGGAAAAAATATTTTTATATTTTTTTTTCAAACTAAAATAATTTAATAATATGTTAAATAAGTATTACTATCTTAATATAAAAAAATTTGTAGGATCGAGTGCTTACCGCTTTAACAAAAACTATAGCTGGTGATAATGGTGCAACTCAAATCTTTTAAACCGCACAGCAGCTCAAGCACCACGGTTCGATCGCTCCACCAAGTAGGGACAATTATTGCACCCAACAAAAGTATATTATCTTAAATAGTAAGATAACTATAAAAAAACCTATAAATTTACCTCTCATAGAGAAAGAAAAATAAATTAAGGTTCGTGAGGAATCTAAATTAGTATTGGGAAAGATTAGACAATTTTCTTGAACCCTAACAATTTCACATGCTTTTTATGTTCCTCTCATCCAATATTTATTCAGTCCTTTTGTTTTTTACAATATCATCCACAAAGGGATCTCTCTTTCTTTGTCAATTTTGTCGAATTCAAGCAATTCCAATAGTATAAAATGGACGAGTGAAAAAGGTTATCTTCTGAAATGGTTTTGTCACTGCCACGATTAATTCCTTGACTCGTAATTTTTTTTTAAAAAAAAATTTTATTATTTGTCTTCACGTTACTCGTGTAAAATAAGTATGGTCTCTCCATTAAGGCTTTACAATCTTCTCTATTTTATTTTATGTTTTAATAAATTAAATAAAAAATTACATCAGACACAAATTATGTGATATCATTTGAAGGCAAAAACTTGTGTAAGACGGTCTCACGGGTCGTATTTTGTGAGACAGATATCTTATTTGGGTCATTCATGAAAAAATATTACTTTTTATGCCAAGAGTATTACTTTTTATTATGAATATCGGTAGAATTAACACGTCTTACAGATGAAATTTGTGAGACCGTCTCACAAGAGACATACTCTCATTTGAATATGAAAATCCACAAAAAAAGTCGATAAATTTCTCTAAAACTAATTTTAAAAAATATGATTAAAAATATAACCATCTTCAATATCCAAATTGAAAAGAAATATACAAGAAAACATAAGGTTTAAAAAATTTAAGAATATGATAAAAATATTATTTTCAGATATAAATAGTAAATAAAAAGTATTGGATAATAGATAAAGAAAAAAATTAGATCGAATTAGCTCTATAAGTTGTTCTGTATATATTTTTGGTCTTTTAATTGTTCATCTTGTCCGAATTCATTTCATCGAAGTGCTGATTTGTATGGGACATTTCTATTTTCTAGGACAATATATACACGATGATTTTTTAATTTTTTCCAAAAAAAGAAAAATCTAAAACTCCATGATTCTATATTATTAGAATGACAAATGATTTCAGAATCACACAGCAAAGAAAGAGGTAAAAGTACAGTAAATTAGTTGTCATATTACAATAATAAATAGTGCAATTAATGATAAAGAATTATGTGATATATATATATATATATATATGATTGTATATAGAGGTGGGGAAGTTGCGGAAATATTACACTTTCTTTAGATTTCTCTCAGGAAAAGATTCACAGAGAAAGGAGATATGGGAAGAACTGGAAAATGGCTAAGAAATTTCTTGACAGGAAAGAAAGATAGGAAGGAAAAAGACATAAAAAATGGCATCGATCACCAGAATTTTTCGGTTTTCAACGTCAACGAGCAGCATCCCTCCACTCCCTTAACAATCCCGCAGCCCACAACGCCGAGGGAGAAGCGGCGGTGGAGCTTCCGCCGCTCCTCCGCCACCGCGCCGGGGCGGCCCGACTCGAACTCTCTGGAGAACATTGCGTTCACTCCTCATGTGATGGATCATCACTTGGAGGATGATGCTAAGAAGCATGTCTTGGCGGTGGCCGTGGCTACTGCGGCTGCCGCGGATGCGGCAGTGGCGGCGGCTAAGGCGGCCGCGGCCATGATTCAGCTGACCGCTGCCTCCTCCGAGAGGGTGAGCAGTGCAGTTGAGGAGGCTGCTGCCGTCACGATTCAGTCCGTTTTTCGCTCATATTTGGTATGCATTTCTTGTAAATCGAAACTAGCTGTTTTCCAAAGTCTTATGTTAATAATAATAACGTTTAAAAAAGAAACATGAATAAATTTTTCTTTTAAAATATAATAAAATTAGCTCCACTTCATTGTTTAGTTGAAAAGCTGTCAAATTTAAATTTTAAAAAATTTATATGAAAATTGATTCTTTTTAGTTGTTCTTGTGCGTTTAACATTGGTTTTATATTTTCTTTTTCAAGGCAAGAAAAGCTCTAAATGCATTGAAAGGGTTAGTGAAGCTGCAGGCATTGGTTCGAGGGCATTTGGTCAGGAAACAGGCGAATGCAACGCTTCGGTGCATGCAGGCACTAGTCAATGCACAAGCTCGAGCTCGAGTTCGAAGAATGCTTTTCGCCGAAGATTCCAAAAACATCAACCAAAAGCAATTTAATCACAGAAAATCTACACAAGAGTACAACTTCACCAATTCATCTCAAGTGTGTATTCTTTATCTAATGCTTTTCAAAATTCAGAGTGTTGGTTTATCTTACATTACTCAAAACAATCCTTTATGTTCATGTAGGATTTTGACAGAGGGCTAGAAGAGAACATCAAGATTGTGGAAATGGATCTTGGCAACTACAAGCCAGTTGCAAAACCAAGAAACAGCTATTCGAGCCAACCGCAAACCGAAAACCGAATCTCCATTCACCGTGCATCATCGGTTAAACACGATCATCAACAGATTTCGCAATCGCCATCAACTTTAACTGATATAACCCCACGAACGTGCAGCAACCACTTTGAAGAATGCTCTTACTGCACGGCACAAAGCAGCCCTCAATGCTTCAACTCAGCCATGTCTAAACCTGAACACCCCACTATCCCATTTTCCTATGCCAGATCAGAATATGCAGATTCCCTTTACAATGAGTGTCCCTTTTACCCCAACTACATGGCCTACACCGAATCTTCCAAGGCTAAAGTGCGGTCACATAGCGCCCCCAAGCAACGGCCCATTGAGCCGTTCGAGAAGCCTTTGAGTAGGCGGAAGCCTTCACTGGAAGGGAGAAACGTTCCAAGGGCGGTTAGGATGCAACGATCATCGTCTAACCTCGGTTCAAATGCTCAGAATTATCACTATCCATGGTCTGTCAAGCTTGATAGATCAACAGTTTCACTCAAGGATAGCGAGTGCGGTTCTACTAGCACTGTGCTTACTAACACGAACTACTGCAGATCCCTCATGGGATTCGACGTAAGTAATAGATAGTATCCATGTTTATATTCCTCGTTCGAATTCAAGATCTTGATAGAAACAAACTATTCAATAATGTTTACGTTTATTGTTATGACTGCAGGTTCAAGGAGCAAGATTCTAGCTAGTTTCTTGGGGGTGAGAAATGTGAACCAGAAACCATCTGGGTTGCTGCAAAGATTAAGAGAGAGAACTTGTATAATGTTGTTTGGGGTGAAATTTTTTTACGCTCTTGGTTTGATTTTGTAACGAGGGACCATTGTTTTGGAGCTCTTTGTATGTAATTTTATTTTTGATTTCTTGGTTAATTTAATTGTTTATGACTCAGTTTGCGACTTCATTTTGTTTTTAAGGGAGGATTGAGAAGTAATTACATTTAGAAATTTTCATTGCACGATGAGGCTGTAATTTGTGTTGATAGTAGTATAATGTTTTACATCAAATATTAAAGGAAAGTTTGATTAATTTTGATTGAAGAACACCATCATACAATTGGATATATACACCCAGCTTGACTTCAAACTAAATATCATAATTTGTAAGTTGTAACTTTCACACAGCAAACCCGAAAATCCAGGCGTGAGAGGAGCATGCATTCACGTGCTTCTGCAGGTAAATAGCAAAGGAAACACAAATTTCAAAGTTTTAAAAGATAGATCAAAGCATCTTATTACAATTACATCAATCTAATCCTTGTTCCTCAACACCAAGGAAATAAGTCTTGTCCAACTAAATTTAAAAGATGAACCTACCAACATAATGCAAGGAACAAACTGCAAGTCAAGCCAAATAGGCAAGTTTAAATTTAAGGGCTCCTTTGACTCCTACCAGATGATGGCCTTAGACATCCACAGAACGGATTCTTCTTACGCTTCCCGCTGTTTTTCTTCCTGTTGTATATGAAATCCCTCAGAATAATCGTTTTGTTATGAAAGAACTTGTTTCTCCCTTTGTTTGTCTTCTCTTCATCCAATTTCAACAAGATGTACTGAATTTTTTGAAGCTCGAGCTGTAACCTGCCAATACTTTCTGACCCTTTCCGTGCCTGTTCTGTCACTTTCTTTCTCCGCATTCTGGCAGCCTCTTTCAGCTGAGGGGAAGTTCGTCCGCTGGGAGACCGTGTCTCTTGTATAGTCTCAACAAGTTTTCCGTTCAAATCCACCAGATGTACAACGGTTTCTTCAGCTTCCATTAGTTGATCGTGCACAGTTTCGAAATCAACATTCTTTACATTTCTACTCGTTTGAGTAGTCTCCAATTTCCTTATCAAGCTTTTAACTGTCGTGTGGAGACACTCCAGCTTCTGTGCATCAGAGGAAAGTCTCTCTAGAATCCTTCTGCTGTTTGCTTCTCGACTGAGTTCACTCATTTTCGTTGACACCTCCAACATATCCACGCCTAGCTCTTTCTCCATGTCTGAATCGGTTGATGGAGGCTGGGAATTCCGATTTACATAATCAAACTGATCGTAAACCATATCCTTTTGTGTCATTTTGAATGACAACCTCAAAGATTCACCAATTGTTTGGCCTCTGTTTCTATCCTCAGCCGTCTCCCACAGCTCGAGCATTTGATCTGAAGCTCCAACATTACCTCTCTTGACTTGGTCTAGAGGAATATCTTTCACTAGCATCCCATTACGAATGTCAGAGGTTTTGGTTCGTATTTTCTGCAACTTGGGAGTATCACTAAGCTCATTTCCTGCATACCCTTTCTTTCTTGTGTGCTCATGTTTGTCTCGGCCCAAGCTATGACATGGTTTTGACTCCTCAATCTCGCCCATTGCTGGCTCAAGATTGGTATCCGAGTTAGATCTCCTCCTAGAGATGGGCTTGTTTGTCTGTTCCATTAACTTTCCAACTGCTTTAATTCTCATTTGCAGGCTTTGCAGACATAATATTCCCTCAGGAACTGGGGAATACTGAGCTTCAGGAAATTCTCCAGATATAATTTTACCAGAATGAGCAGTAGTTTCCAAACACTGCAAAGATAAACAAAGTTCAAGTGCACACAAGTCAAAACAAGCCAGTGTAGTAAGCAGAAGGGGCATGAAAGATAAATGAAACAATTGTGATGAATCAGTATCTGATAAGAGCGAGTATTACCTCTGCCTTTTGACCGTAGGCTGATTCACCTTTGGTTTGGAGAAGTGCCTTATTCTCAAGGAATGTGATATCATCTCTCAGCAAATCAACAGCTGGAGTATATGCAAAAAGTTGTGACTTTAATACGCCTATCTGATTCTCCAACAAAGAAATGTTCCCTTTCATCTCTTCAATCTCCATCGATTTAGAAGAACATTCATTTTCAAGATCTTGACATGTTCCATTAAGATCGTGTACCTTATTTTTCAGAAAAATTTCATTGATAGAAGATACTTGAAGATCAATATAAAATGTTGCTGCCTCGGCCTTCCATAGTTCAAACTCGCTGCTCTTATCACGGTGAACTAAAAGTTCAGACTCTAAGTTTTTGTTAACCATACGAAGACTCTCAATTTCCTTTTCCTGAGATGAATTCTTCTCGGAAATCAGAAGTACGGTCTTTTCAAAACTTTCCTGTATCTGATGTGACTTTTGAACATCACTCTGCAGCTCATCTACCATTTTAGACAACGACGAGTTCAAATTTTTGGAAGCTTCAAATTTCATTTGTGTGTCCACGAGCTTTTCTTCTGTTCGAATTAAAACCTCCTTCCCTCGTAAGAGTTCCTGCTTCATCAGAGCATTATATTCGTTTAATCCTTGCACTGCCATCTCCAACCTATGACCAGAATCTTTGAGAAGCAACTTTTCCACCTTCAGCAACTCAAGCTCCTCTCTCAACGTGCTCTTTTCTTTTTCAAGGGTATCATTGAATTCGTGTTGTCTGTTCAGATCTTCAATGAGTAACTTCACTTCTTTAATTTTCTGATCCCCAAAGCTCCTTAAAACATCACATTGATTGACAGTGGCTAAGAATTCAACTAGTACCGTATCATTATGCTGATCCATCTTACTTTTCTCTCCCTGAAGATCAGCAATTTTCTTCAGCAAATATTTGTTCTCGTGATTCATTTGAGAGTACAGTTCTTGCAAAATATTGTAAAGTTTATGCAAATCACCCTGTTTGGCACAAAGGCTCCCCAATTCAGCCTCGAGTATGGCCACATGTTGGTTACCCTCATTCATATTTAGTTTCAATAGCTTGTTAGCATCTTGGAGTTCGTCGTTTTCTTTCGTGACCACAACAAGCTTCTCAGCTGTGACTTTGAACTCATGCTCCATGCTCATTTTCTTCGACTCGATTTGTGTCCCCATGGATTCCAACTGCTTTAAAAGGACAACCAGAATTGAGTTCTCAACCAGAAGTTTCTGCTTATCATCCTCGTGTTTAGCGATGGAACGTTTCATATCCTCGATGTTTTCAAGAATATTGTGCACAAATATTTGCTCGTTTTCAACCTTGTTATTGGAAGAAGAGGGTCCAAGAACAGTTTCGATAGCCTTGAATACTTGATATATACCCAATCTTAGACTTTCTATTTCTTCCATCAGTAGTTCAGTTTCCACTTGCTGCTCAAGACTTTCACTCTCCAGCTCAGAAATAAGCTTTTCCGCCAATTTTGATGCCTCAACATGCTTTTGACACTCAAAAATCAGAGAGTTATTTTTCTCTTCCATATCTTTTACGAACTTCTGCAATATGAATATCTCAAACTGGGCTTTCATAGCTTTATCAAGTTCCTCTTCAAATTCCTTCTTCTTCCATTCATTTTCTTCTTGCAGGAGATGAATATTGTTTTCGAGTCTAGCCATTCTTGTCTCACTTTGGAACTCGGAGATTGTTCGTTCTTGCTTCTCGACACTCAATGAAACCTTCAGTTCTTTCATTTCTCCATTCATGACTTCCTTCTCCTTCTCTAGATCAGCGTATTTCACTTCCAACCCCATAAATCTTTTCTCGAGGCTTTTCAGTATCCTCTCTATGTTTTCCAACTTCAAAACCAGGGTGCTCCTTTCCATCAAAAGATTAAACCTTTCATTCTTCAGCATTTCACAGATTTCTTCAAGACCTTTAGATTTTTCCTTCAGACCTTCAAGTTCAACTTTTGTAGCTGAGAGAGAAATCTCAAGAACAGAATTTTTTTCCATTAGACCACGCATGTTCTCAGTTATAGCCTGCAACTGAGACAAGAGAGAAGCTTTCTCAGCAACAAGTGTGGCTTTTTCATCACGGAGAAATTGGCAAGATTCTTGCAATTCTGTCACCATTAAACGAGAGCCCTCCAGCTTGCCATTCAAATCTGACAGTGAGCTTTCTACAAATGCTTTTTTCTTCAAAAGTTCCTCCATGTTATCTAGCTTTATTGACAGAATTTCTTTTTGATTCCTGTCCTCGTCAAATATTCGTCTTAGCCTCAAGTTCTCATCCCTTAAGTTCTTGACCGATGTCGTGACACTTTTCAGGTTCAGACCTGTTTCTTCCACTTGTTTAACTAATGCCTGGTAGTTCCTACTCGAGCCTTTGATCTCGTCTTTCAAGCGTAGAATTTCCTCCTGAAAAGAATCACTCAGACTCATTTGATGTGAAACTTCGTGTTCGAGCCTCTCCTTCATCTCCCTTAAGCTAACAATCTCACTTTGCATGTTCTCCATATTAACATTTGATGACAGGTTTATTTCGTTCAAACAACGATTTTCATCGCCGGTCTTCAGAATTTCCTCTTCCAAGCCAAGTTTGCATGATTCTAGATCTTTTATCTTCAGCAGCCTGTTTTCTAGCTCCATTGCAAGCTTTCTCTGATCATCTTGAGATTGAGTATGCAAATTTTGCAAATTCTCGAGAGTGGCTTCCATTTGGGCATGTCTGGAGTTTTCACCTTGCAAATTCATCTGAAGTTTCTCCAATTCCTCTTGCTTCTCAGTAAGCTCTCGATCTTTTACTGCTATCGTCCTTGTCAGATTATCTGCCTCGGCTCGCAGTGACTGGTTAGACATCTGCAACAGATTAGACTTCTCTTCAGCAGTTTTGAGTTTTTCAGTTCCAATCAGGACTTCGTTATTAAGGCGTTTAACATCTTCTTTGGCACTAGATATATCTTTCTCGAGTTTGGCTATTATCTCCAAGCAGCACTTGTACCGAAGAGTCGATTCTTCCTTCTCCTTGTTTAGATCAGCCAAAGCCTTCTTTAGCTGAGATACTTCATTTTCAGCTCTTTCTGCTTGTATCTTGAGCAGTCTGGCTTCAGCTTCGGCCGCAGAAATTACGTTCTGCAGATCTGATATTTTTTTAAGACACTGCTTGTATCGATCATAAACTCCTTCCATTTCAAGCTCCAACTTTGAGATTTCATTTTTCAGAATTTGAGCTTCATTTTCTGCTTGAATTGCTCGTTGGTCAAATCCCCTCACATCTTCTTGAAATCGAGAATACTTTGACTCCAGGTTAGATATATTTTCCAAATACATCTTCTGTTTGATCAAACCAGCATTTTTTTCCACCTCTAACTGTATAAGTGCTTCCTTCAATGTCTGGACTTCAAGTTCGGCTTTGGTGGCTTTCTCGTCAAACCTCGTCGAATCCTTTTGCGCATTTTCGAGCACTTCCTCCAAATTCGATAGCTCTCCGAGACACCGTTGGTACTGGAGGAGGACATCTTCTTTTTCGGCTTGAATATCAGTAAGAGCTTTCTTCAAGTCCTGAACTTCGCTCTCGGCTTTTCCAGCTCTTTCAGTTGCATGAAAGACTTTATCTTTAAGATCCAAATTTTCATTTGACAATTCAAGGACTTCATCAGATTTTGAACTCTGGGCCACTGCTTCATTATGACCGAGCATTTCATATATCTGCTTTAAACCCTTTTTCCTCCCTTCCACCTCTGAGCCTTCCATATGAAGTCCCAATACATCCTCGAGTGAATCACCAATTTCAGGAAATGAATTCAGGGGATGTTGTGTTTCAGGTGTGTTAGGATCTCTTTCACGTGCAGAAGATTTCACAGGTGAATCGTCAAAAAGTTCGAACGGTACTTGGTCAGGAAATGCCTTTGCAATTGTTCGATGAGCATGGCGAAGTTCCCCGGTTGCGTGATTATATCTTTCAGCTAACGCACGGTAGGCTCGGTAAAACTCCTCCACTAATTTCATCAACTCCGGCCTTTTCTTGTAGTACATTTCAGCCCTTCTCGCAAATGAATCGGCGTCTTCTTCAATGAGCTTGATCATGGATTTGACTTTGGCATCCATGTCTGTTCAAGCACAGCATTTTTGGATTAGTAACTGACATAACCCAAAGCTAAGGAATGAAAGTGTTCAGAATCGCATAAAAGAAACAAGCATCAAAAGCAATAAGAAGACAATAAAATATATATTTGCAGCTGCTTTCTAGAACTAAATCAAGAGATTGTATAAATAAAATTTATTCCAATGAGCAAATGGAAAGCTCTGAAACCAAGAGCTTGAATCTTCATTTTAGTTAATGAGAAGCAAATTGTGAATGTGGTCTGTCTATCAATGGAAAATGCAAAATGAAGTCAAGCATTACTCTAACAATCCAGATTTCTGAATAAAAAATCTTTTAACGTCGCAAAAGATCGAGAAAGTGTAGTAGAAAGTTGAATGGATATCATGTGGGGAATTATTACCCACCTTTCAGATTTTCTTGAAGCCATCTCGAGTTTTTGGGGCTTATATGGCTGTCCCACCACCAAGAATATAAGCGCCTGGATGTGGACTGTGATAAAGTTTCCATAACTCACAAGAGATAAAAATTGTACTTCTTTAGACTCGAAAAGCCTGTGAATCTGGCCAGTATCAAAATCACTCCCCGTACTGTATAAACTAACTTGCACCTGGAAGAAAAGAATAAATGCAACCAAATGCATCAAATTTTCATTCCATGCTTTCTGACAATGATCTATGCCACTCAAACAAACTGATACATAAAAAAATCTCATCAGCACATTTCCTTACGATGATCACTGATAGAAAATCAAGGCATTCGGAATAACCTGAAAAGTAGCAGCTGCAATAAAAAATCACATCATCACACTTTCTTATGATGATGATCGGTGATAAAAGATGGACTCTCAACTTAATGGCGTGGAAGCTAATATACGTGAGAAACCTGCACCAAAAAGTAAGCAATTATATTGGAACAGCTTTAGTAAGATTTCTCATGAAAGTAGGTAAATATCATAGAGAAAGTAAAACAAAGAAAAAGAGCTAGTGAGCAGGTCAAATATATATTTACACTGTCGAAACTACTTGGAGAAAAAAGAAATCTCGTGAACTTAGGGTAAAATTATTCAGAAGTTTAAATAATAACAGATATAAAGAGAGAATATGTAAACAAAATCAAAAAAACACATATGAGACCACCAGCCAGTGCACGAAAAACTTGCAAGAAAAATTGCAATGATAAAGATTTTCTGAAGGTGAAAAAATAATCATATCGTTTATCAGCTCTTTCACCAACTCTTGGAGATTTGTTCGTGGAAAAAAGAGAGATTTGCATTGAACATATAAGAACATACTTGTATGCGATCTAGTAAAATGTAAACAAAGGCAAATAAACTATTCTCCCCTGGATAGAAATTGCAGAGATCAGGGAAAACACACAAATATAGAGTGAAACATAATTTTAACAAAGAATCTAGCTTTCATGCCAATGAGCTTCACCTAAACTGAAAAAATGAATCATCAGCATAGTTCATTCAAATTAAAAACACATTGAACAAAAAAATTGCACGAGCCCACATTCTCAAAAACATCAAAGACCTGAATCAGATAAGCGAAACATGATAATAGCAAATGGGAAATGGGCTTTCCAGAAAATATCCAAAAGATTGAGTCTTGGCGAGAAAAAATCATATATTTTGAGCAAACAAAGACTAAAACTTACAAATCACAAAAGCCCACTTACAATCTTGGTTGCTGCTGTTATGAAAAGCACTTCAGACAAATAAATCACCTACTTCACCCCATTTTTCACACAGTCCCGTCATCAAACGCCCTTCTCGCCTTCAATCTCTGAAGGGCAATTCGCACTTCGTTCAGGCTTCTGCTTTTGTTTGATACTTCGTCAGTATTCAAAGTATGCTGAGTGAAAAAAACACCACATGTGTACGTATATTATACGTATATAACTTTACATACACACACCCCCCTTTTCCTTTGCTTTGTATGGAGGCAAGTCTCTGGAGGAGACGAGTGATTTCATGGAAATGTGAATTAGGAATTAAAAAAAGAAATATATATTATGATTTCTTTGAATAGGGAATTCTGCAAACGGACACATGACTCGGTGTAATTTGATGTCCTTTGTCTTCACTTTCTTGGGTTTAGAAAATGCTGTGCACTCATGACTAAAGCATGAATGTGTGCAGTGCAAAGGCTGCAGTCTCCAAGCTTTGATTAACATCTTTAAAAGGATTTTCCAATAAAGAACTCAGCTTCTCTTCTTTTCCAGTGTAAATTTAATATGTTGATTTAATTAAATTTTGAATTGGATTATATTATTTTTTTAAGTCTTTGTAAAATTATATATCATAGATTCATAATGTAAATATCCCATATGGAAGTTAGTCGCATAGTGTATTGAGTAGGTCTCATGTGAAACTGTCTTACGAATCTTTATCCGAGAGAAAGGTCAACCCTACTGACATTCACAATAAAAAGCAATAATTTTAATGGATGACTCGAATAAGAGATCCGTCTCACAGAACACAACTCGTGAGACTGTCTCACACAAGTTTTTGCCTAGTGTTTTTAAAAAGAGTATCCAATATCTTAAGTTTTAATTTAAAAGATTGGATAGATTTTGGTTAATAAGTGTACTCCCATATCTCATATCTTACAATATTACATCCTTTTTTAAAAAAAAGCATTTTAATTTATTGCTTTATATATTTTGATTAATAATATTTTTTTCACCACAGTTAATGGATACATTTTCTTTTATTTTCTTTTAAATTGACAAATACCATGAACAAATTAAACCATATTCGAGAGACAAACCTCCCTTTTAACAGGACCTTTTTATAAATAAAGGGATAGAAAAAACAAAACAAAACAAAACAAATGTGAATGTTTTCTGGGATGGGGTACGAGCTACTTTTAATACATTAATTACATTTTTAGAAAATTTTAAGGTAAAATTATGTATTCAAAAAATTATTTGAAAATTTTTAAATTTGCTTAAATTTAAAGTAAAACTATGTATTCAAAAAATTATTTGAAAAAATTTAAAATTGCTTTCAATTGAGAGAGAGAGCCATCACCCTCAACCTAACTCGGATGCATCCTATTTGGCTTCTAGAAGATACACCAAGAAATCCTTTAAATCACATTCAGTAAAAATAAATTGCAATAAATGACTGCCCTTTTTCCCACCAAAGTCTATATCTATATATAATATATATATATATTCTTTGGTGGTTATCCCACTTGAATAAAAAGCTTAAAAGAGTTTCTAACGAGTAGACTTATTTAAATGATCTGAATAAGTTATTTTCGTAAAACGAGAACGAATATGTAACAAATGTTTTAGAAAATCATTGAATAATCGCAATTTCCTAGGTCCTATGTATGATAATTTGCATCAGTCATTTTCTAAAATAAAAACGAATATAAAACAGTTACTGTAGAGAACTACTGAATAATCGTATTTTACCATGTCTAGGTTGGAGCGTGAAACTACATAATTCACCTATATGACTATAATGTGGGGCAAAAACTAGAGTAGAAAATATTGGTGAAGAATTTTAAATGTGTGCCGCCCCTAATTCATGTTTATCATAAGTTTATATTTAAAAATAAAAAGATTGTGGGGTCTTAATTTGGATTATAAATTGAGTTATTTATGAGAAAGGGATGGTACAAGACTTTTTCGCCAGGTTTAAAAGTTTGCTTTTCTTCTCTTTTCTTCATGTTAACTACGTACATAATAATTTGTTATAATTTTGTCATTTATTTTCGAGGTTTTTCTTCTCTTTATTTTATTGCGATATTAATTATTTATTTGTCCAGTAGTAGCAAACACACACATATGAGTGGCATTGTTTTCTTTTTTTGTTAATTTCCAATTAAAAATAATGCGTGTAAAGTTCTAAAAGCGATCGTACCAATACAAGCTAAGCTTATGACGACCAAAATTATTACAAAGTTGGTGTTTGAATCTATATATATGTATATGTATGTATATATATATATATATATAAAAGCAAAGTTTTGTCAAAAATATTAATTTTCCGCCAAAATGTCATTTCTAAAAAAAGAAAGATATATGTACTGCATCAAATGATAATTTCAATTATTGTTTACATTGATTATATTAATTCATTTAGTTCAAATTTGAATTTAATTCATTTTTAAATTAATTGAAATATAATTTATGTATTATATGAGTTGTCTTTCAAAGTTTCTTTTTGAAGTTCTCAAGCCTATTGGATAACACAACTTGAAATATTTCATAATTGATAATTAATATGTAATTAATTAAAGTATGAAAATTAATAAAATTATTGTTATGCATATCAAATTCTTTTTCAAATTTCAGTTTTAAAATTGAATTTCTTGAAAGTATAAATTTCGCTTTTAATTTCAAATTTAAATCTAAATATCTTGAAATAATAAATAACATTCAAAGATTTGACATCAGTTCTATAACATGATTTAATATCTTTGTTCCATCACATGGTTCATACCAACGAGGTTGTGCTTAATATAATTTGATAGAAAACAATTAATTTTAAAAATATAATCCTAAAAAAAGAAATATATATCATTAATCTCAAAAATAGGATAAACTGCAATAAATGATTGAAAACAATTAATTTTATGCTATTTTTATTGATATTTTTGTAATAAAGAATGATTTATTTTTTAAAAAAAAATTCAAATGTGAATCGAAGAAATTTGAAAATAAAAATTTTAATTATTGTTTGAATTGATTATATCAATTCTTTTTATTAGTTTAAATTTGAATTTAATTCATTTTTATATCAATTTAAATGTAATCTATGAATTATGTGTTTTTTATGTTCTTTATTCAAATTGAAACTGAACTCAATTGAAAACATAAACTATTTTTAAATCATTCAAAAATACATTTAGCGCTTAGGCTCTGTTTAGTTCGTGGATACGATCTACCAACATATGGAAACTACAAAAATTCAAGTTTAAAATGTTTTTTTCATCATCAAAATTTTATTATTGTTTTTTCCACACATTTTATTTTTTGATTTAAGGTATTATTTATATTTTATTTATTTTATATTGTTCATAAGCACACACAAACATGTATAAACAAAGTTTTTTTTCATATCTGGAAAGTTTTTCGTCAAAAATAATATGCTTATAAAAAAATATATCATTATTAATGTATTCACATACCACATTAATATTTGAAACAAATAAAAATAAATACGTAATTAAATGTGAATTGTTTGCAAATTGTTTTTTAAAATTCAATTTAAATTTGATTTTTTTAAATTATAAACTACATTTAAGTATTTGCATTGATTATATCATTCTATTTAATTTCGATTATGATTTTAGTTATATGTTACTTTTATAGAATTTATGTTTACTACTCTCTACCATACTAAATAAAATATAAAAGCTTTTATATAATATTATGTTTTTCAATTTTGTTAAAAGAGTATCGGTAAATTGTTGTTATTATTGTTATGTATAGAACTTTAAAATATGTATTTTAATAGAATTTTAATATAAATATTTTAACATGTCCAAAAAATAATTATTTTTTTAATCAAAGTTTATTCATATAATAAATGACAAAAAATTTGAATTTTTAAAAAATGTTTATTTATTCTTTAAAATTTTGATAAACAAAATAATATAATTTTTTAAAAATATTTGTATATTCTTTTTATTTATAACAATTTCATTTAATCAATATAATAAGTCAATTTAACGATAAAATATTGTTATCATCATTTGAGCGTTATTTCAAATGACATTAATATTTTGATATAATAATTTTTGATAATAATATTTAAAATTTAAATATATTGATTATATTAAATAAATAATTTTAAATCATTATTCAAACACTAATACTTACTAATTTTAATCATTAATTATATAAAATAACACTCCGTGCATCGCAGTGGTGAAATACTAGTTGGTGGAAAAAGTAAAGAGTTTGATTTCTTTTATCAATATTTTTTGAGTGAGTTTGTCGCACATGATTTGTTCAGTGTAGTTTATCTGATTAACATGATTTGCTGGTTATTGCGTTTGTATGAAAATTTATCCAGTGATCACCAAATGGAGAGACCGCAGGTTCACAGGTCATAAAAAATGAATCAAGATTCTTGAATCGATCTTTAATCAAATATAAATGATATTTTATTTCCAAAAATAAAAATAAAAAGAAGTGATATTTTCCCATTTATGAGTGAAATGTAACGAGAATATAATTGAAATAGTTCTTTTTAACCTTTTGGAAAAAAAAATTATTTCTCATCACTTAAAAGTGTATAGACGCTATAATTACTTAGCTGGTGCACTTCAAATTTGTAAATTTAAGCTATTCTTTAGTGTCCACATGGCATGTGAATAATTTTTTTTTAATTGATCCTATCTAGGTAATTTTTTATTATATTTTTGAGTAATAATTCTTTTATTTTATTTTGATTCTTCAGGTAAATATATCTAGGTAATTTTTTATTATATTTTTTGAGTAATATAATTTTTATTAAATTTTTTGTTTTATTTTGATTCTTCAGGTAAATATATCTAGGTAATTTTTTATTATATTTTTTGAGTAATAATTGTTTTATTTTGTTTTGATTCTTTAGGTAAATATACAACCATAAGTTAGCAATGCCCTACTTCAACTACACAAAAAAGCCGTTGAATTCTTAATATTTTTTTTTTTGGGTGGGGAGAACCAATAAAGTCAATAGGGGTAAATATTATACAAGTATAACCAATATTCAAATAATTGTCAGGCTAAACATTTTGGATTTTAAATTTTTTTAAAAGATTATCCACCTTATTGGAATGTAATAATTGTTTATATTAAGAAGTGAGATATACGTAACATTTAGACTACTATATGTTTTAAAATATTGAAGTTACAGCACAACGTTAAACATCTGATCATACAATTGATATCGAAGTCAAAATCGTGTGTTTGATTCTAGATTGCAAGGACTTCAATCATCGAAAGAAGATTTATTGAGATGCAATAATTGTTCCTGCTCAGAGAGCGGTCTACACGTGGCATTTGGTCTGTAATATGATTTAAAAACTTATAGTTGCATCATTACTATAGCTTTTAATGAAATGATAAGTGTTCAATCCTACGTACTATAAAAATACTCAACAAAAGCCTAATATTTGTCTTTGATATTATATTTTTCGCGTAAAAGAAAGATAAATTTCAATAAACTATTATCAATTTCACAAAGAGTTTTACGATTGATTTTTCAAAAACATTGGATTTTCGAAATTCATTAATTTTATATATATATTATTTAATTTGTTTTTGAGTTTTTAGAGGGTGCTATATTGTATTTTTAATTTAATAATACATATAATGAATAATGATTATTAACACTATGTTCTTTAATTAACATTAATTGGGATAACTTAAAAAGAAAGCAACAGTTCATCAATGTATCTTTAATATTAATTACTTATATTGATGTTGCTCGCTGCCCAATTCCACCGTGTATCGTTTTTATAAAAACAATAAATTTTATTATCACCCGGATCTTAAATTTTAATATAAAATATAATGTTAAAATAATATAATTTTATTTAAATATTTTTTTTATAATCAAATATTATTTTAAAGTTTTTTATTTCAGTATAATTTATTTTAATAAAATACCAAAAGTAGTTACTATGATTATGTTAAGTATGAATATTTTAACAAAACTATATTACACAAATAAAACAATGACAAAAATTTGTGGGAGACGGTCTCACAAGTCGTATTTTGTGAGACACATATCTTATTTGGATCATCCATGAAAGAGTATTATTTTTATGCTAAGAGTATTATTTTTTATTGTGAATATCGGTAGGGTTGACTTGTTTCACAGATAAAGATTCGTGAGACTGTATCACAAGAGACCTAATCACAAACAATTTACGTCTTTATTTTTGTTAATTTTTTAATGTTTTCTAAATATTCGATTGATCATGTTTTAAATAAAGAATAAATTTTATATATACTTTTTTTTTAAAAAAAATTCTTATCTTCACTTCACCTTTCATTTACTTCTTTTTAATATTTTATGAGCCTATACATTGAATTATTTCACTTTGAAATATAACTATAAAGTATTTTCCCAACTCTATCTTGTATTTACACTTCCCCAACTATATTAGGTCCAATATTTTTTTGTACAAGAGACGGCCGGGTTTTTTTTTTAAATATTATAAATTAATAAAATCATTGCAAAAATGTGTCAAATTGTAAAGTTTTGTAAAACTAGTAAAATCCGGGACTTACTGTCCCTGATTCATATTTTTTATTTTTTTATTTTTAAAAAAGAAAGTGGGGGCACGGATTTAAAAAAAATTAAAAGGGAGATCGACGACTGTTTGTGCAAAACCGTCGCTATTGACGACGGTTTAACCAAAAATCGTCGCTAAGGCAAATCCGTGAAAGCCTGTCACGGATTCTAAGAAGCCGTCTCACTCCTCGTGTTTTCTTCCTTTAAGTAGAAATGCGGATATTCTTTCCATCATCGTCGAAAATAATTGTTCCTCAAATTCATTCTCGCAACTTATTTCTTTCATTCGATTTATATGTGCAAAATCCATCTTTTCTACTTCGATCATATATAAATGAAATGGACGATAAAATCATCAAATAATATTAATATATGATCGAAGTAGAAAAAATGGATTTTGCACATATAAATCGAATGAAAGAAATAAGTTGCGAGAATGAATATGAGGAACAATTATTTTCGACGATGATGGAAAAATACCCGCATTTCTACTTAGAGGAAGAAAACACACGGAGTGACACGGCTTCTTAGAATCCGTGACAGTTTTTCACGGATTTGCCTTAGCGACGGTTTTTGGTTAAACCGTCGCCAATAGCGACGGTTTTGCACAAACAGTCGCCGATCTCCCTTTTATTTTTTTTTAAATCCGTGCCCCCGCTTTCTTTTCTTTTTTTAAAAAAAATAAAAAATATGAATCTGGGACAGTAAGTCCCGAATTGTACTAGTTTTACAAAATTTCACAATTTGTCACATTTTTGTAATGATTTTATTAATTTATAATATTTAAAAAAAAACCAGAGACAGCCTCACATGGTTAATATAGTGTGAATAAAGATTATAAAATCATTATGGTGTTCATGCATGTGACATTATTTGGTCACTTCTCCATAATGTTGAATTTACTATCACGGTGTATATATATATATTTTTTTGCCAATTATTTGCATTCCAATTTATTTATTTATGTTTTTTGGATGCAATAATTGCACATGCATGGTAGATCAATCGAAACGTGATATTTGAGATGTTGTGCGGTTTAAAAGATTTGAGTTGCGGAGTTACTACAAGCAATAATTTTTGGTAAAACGGCAAGAACTCGGTTCTACAATTGATATCAAAACAAAGTTCAAATGTTCGATTCCTATTGATTACAATCAAAATATAATATTTTGAACCGTACAACAACTCAATCGACATAGTTTGATCACTAACAAAGAAAATATGACATACAATATTGGAATGCATTTAAAGCACTCGGTAATCATTATTTTTATATTTAGTAAAAGGTTGGTTTCTTATTAAATAAATAGTAAATCATATCTGGCTGAGATGAATTCCACTGCATGCACTTGTGTTTTATGAAAACTTGAACACTATTTCACCAAAACTAAGGGCATTCATATTGGTGCATGAATATTAATGATGTTCAATAAACACGATAGATGTGCAGATTATCAAAACTCTATATATAATCCATGATTTACTTTTTATTTGCATGATTTTCGTTATAAACGAAAACCCTTAATTTTTAATCAAAGTTTTCAATAGGTGGACCCTTTGCATTGAACCATATAATAATTTTTTAATTTTCCACTAACCATCCCCTTGAAAGCCGACCAAACTTATCAAGAAATCAACCACATTGCAGGCATTATTTATTCAAATAATAATAATAATAATTCTTATAGCCATTATGTGAAGTCCTTTCACCCATACAAAAATTAAACGTGAGGCCCTTTTCATAAAGTTGGGCGATAAGATTCAAAATTCATTTTTGTTTCTTAGTTAATTGAGTAGCTAATCAAGAGACCCCTACAGAAATCAATTTTTTTGTGGTTTTGGACATATTCTCTTACACTTTTGCCCAACAAAGGGACCTCGTTGTCGATTCGATTTGGATATATGAAATCTTTATTAGGACGAACAAATACGGATATTACCCTTTTCAATCATACCCTCTTGCATATATTCATAATCTTTTAATGACATTATTATTATTATTATTATATCAATAATTTTCTTGCAAATTTTATGAATTATTTCTATATGCAAATATAAAGCTTAATAAATAATCATATTGCGAAATTACAATTTGAGTGTGGGCACAATGTGATTGTGTATTTCTCTGTAAAGTTTTTTGTGATACAGTCTCACAAATTTTTATTCGTGAGACGAGTCATCTATGTCCATATTTACAATAAAAAATAATATTTTTTGTGTAAAAATTAATATTTTTTTAATGGATGACTCAAATAAAATATTATCTCACAAAATTGACTCGTGAGACCGTCTCACAAAAGTTTTTGTGTGTAAT
Source organism: Primulina tabacum (assembly GCF_025594145.1). Taxonomy (NCBI): domain Eukaryota; kingdom Viridiplantae; phylum Streptophyta; class Magnoliopsida; order Lamiales; family Gesneriaceae; genus Primulina; species Primulina tabacum. The sequence goes on from NC_134554.1 coordinate 42,055,958, forward strand.
AAAACATCGAATTAGGCTTTATTTGCACACATGATTAAAGTGATATATTTTTTCTTTAATAGGAACTCCACTTTTAATGGTCACTCATATCCTAAGATACTGTTTTGAAAAAAATATTTAGTATAGAAGTTCGTTGTATTTTAAAAAAGAGTGGATGTGAAATTAAAGAATAGCAACTGAATATGGATAGAAATTATCTAATTAAATTGAATTAATCACCCAATTCCGTAAATAATCGTTAATAAATTAAATTAAATGTATTAACTCAATGTGATCATATTGATTAAAATTGAAATCTATGCCTCCTAAATAGCATAGAAAAATCTGTGTTATTATTATGTCATCGTCCGAGGAATATCGATAGGGTTGACCCGTCACACAGATAAAGATTCATGAGACCGTCTCACAAAAGACATACTCCACTTTATTTACTTCCAAAAATATTTCGATTTCTTATTTAAATGTAACTTCTCGTGTTCATACCTTAATCAATTTTTTTCATATTATAAATTGAAAATTCCCATTGCCTTATTATGACGGGAAAACATTATTCATCTAACTATCAAGTTGAAAGCTTCCGTTTGTTTCAAAATTAGATAATATTTTCATAGATTTTGCCGTTGTCATTATATATTGTGATGCTATAATATTTAGACAAAAACTCATGTGAAACAATCTTACGAGTCGTATTTTGTGAGACAAATATCTTATTTGAGTCATCCATGAAAAATATTACTTTTTATGCTAAGAATATTACTTTTTATTGTGAATATCGGTAGAGTTGACTCGTCTCACAGATAAAGACTCGTGAGATTGTCTCATAAGAAACCTACTCTAATATTTATTAATTGTGTTATGGATATGCAACGTATGTTCTCAGTCGTTAGTTTATAACATAAATAAATAAAAATTATGACCCAAATTTATTAGAAGACTCAATGTGACGAATGGATTTAAAGGTAAATTGAAAAATTCAAATTTAATTGCAATTTATATCGTAATTATTTTTATGTATAATTATTATATAATTTGTAACGTATATCCGACCGATTAATATTTTGTAACAAACGAAAAATCTTATTGTGACATGTTGTAAAATTACTGCATATGTTTAACTTTTAAACCTAAAAAATTAAATTGAATCACGTGATATTTTTTGTTTATCAGTATTTATTTATATGAAAATACCGATTGTCAATCGAATAAGAGTGATGTTACATATACATTAATATTTATACATTAGAATAGTCTCTAATCGAAATAATTAATCGAAATCAGAACCGTCTCTAAAAAAATTATAACCAGAACCGAGAATTAATATGGGTCGATTTCAGTTCCTTAACTTAATATATATAATTAATTAAGTTTATTTTTATATATTTATATATATTATTTGAATCATAATAAAGTCAAAATAATATTTTGGCAGAGTTTTTAAAATCCCCAAAATATTTTTTATTTCCTTTTTTTAGCTCATAGTTTTTTTTTTTGTATGAAAAATTCACTTTATGCAAAAATATTTAGAAAATTTATTAAAAATCAAGAAATTTTAATTTTTACTTTTAATAAGAATACTTATATGTCAAAAATTCGTATGAAACGGTCTCACGGATCGTATTTTGTGAGACATATATCTTATTTGAGTCATCCATGAAAATATATTACTTTTTATGCTAACAATATTACTTTTTATTGTGAATATCGGTAGGGTTGATCCGTCCTCACAGATAAAAATTCGTGAGACTATCTCACAAAAGATCTACTATGTTGTATATAAAAAATGGACTTGAGATCTGCACGTGCCCGTGTACACGAGGATAATTCGATTACTTAAATTAGACTAGATTTCCGGGTTGAAAGATCCGATTTCCACTAACCAGATACTGTCAATGACCCGTCAAAATATTTAGCAAACCCACTACTTCACTACTCGCCGATTTCTAGGGATGTTTTGCTTTTTTGCACACACAGTATCGATTTTCACAATAATTTTGTATCTGTTGGTGAAGTAAATTATGGGTTGTCTGTAACTGTACTGTGATTGTGCATAAACGTACACACATACATACAAGTGCGTCGGTAACGGCTACATTTCTCTTCCTTTTGTTCGCATTTTGATTGCAGAGGGAAGAAGGATCAAGACCCAGAAAGAAAATGAATTTTAACAACGAGAAGTGAGCTTCCTGAATCTCAATGGGCCTTTTCGCTTTGATTTGTCTGTGTTTATTAATGGGTTGATTTTTTGGTTTTTTTTTTAAATGTGTTGATTTTTTGGTTTTTTTTTTTTTGGGTGGCGAGTTATGTTAATGCATCCCATTTTCTAAAGATTAAAACTTTTACTGGGTAACTGCAATTGAAATGCCTGTTCTTGATTTCGATTTTGATTTCGATTTTGCTTACCTTTGTTGGGATATTTTTTTTAAAAAAATTTTGCTTTAGTCAGGCTAGCAAATCAAAGGGATGGGTGTAAATGTGCTGTGTATCCTCTTCATTGAATCATTTTCTCGCCAATGCAATTGTTATTTTATATTTTAAGGTGTTCTGGAAATATTTTTTGAGCTTTTTTTGTACTGGGATTTATATAGTTTTCGGATCTTTTTCTTTGGGACTCAACTTTAGTTATTTTTTCATTCTTATGTAGACCTTTCCTGTCCGTGATTTATTTAAGTTAACAGCATGATTATTTGATCACTAGCGCATTAAGATTTGTAGGAGTTATATTTTTGTTATCACACCGGCTCTTGGTGTCTAAGCATATAGTGTAATATATCTTTTTCTTGTGAATTCGCAACAGTGAAATATGGAATTGGCAAGATCAGTATACGTGCATTGAAGAAAATAGCAGCATAGGTGAGTCTTAAACGTGCTTTGAGTCAATCATATTGTTTGTAGGTTATAATGTTCAGCTTTTCTCCATATGTTTGGCAGAATTACCAAAATGCTTGTTGAATGGTGTGAGCCAAAATGAACAAAGTCTCTCTTATATGTTTAGTGACGAAGCTACCCCTCTGAAGGCTTGCGGAGATTTAGCTTACCAAGTAGCTGATTGTGGTATAATAGATATTCCTTTCTTAGATGTATCCCTCGATATATTTCTCTGTATTAGATTAGATATTGTAGCTAGTTTTGTCCCTTTTTGTGAATTGCATTTCTTTGCTTGCTGCAAACTTAATTTCTTGTTTTTACTTTCCATTAACTTAGTTGCATCCACTCAGCCGTATTTTCGACTTTATCTGAATAATGGACTTGCAAAATGACTTCATATATCGTAGACATGGCTTACACGCATTTTTGTTTAACCAATTTAAGAAGTGACAGGGAAAGAATTAGAGCAATGCGATGAGCCTTCCTCTCAAGCAAAAAGGCGCCGGATGCTACAATTCAAATCTGAAGGTTTGGAGGCACCATTTTGCAGTGAGGCATTTTTAAGATCCAAGGTGGATGCTAAATTATATTCTTCTCTTGAAATTTTGTTCTATTTCATCTACCTAATACTTGGAAAGAGATAGAATGCCATTCACATGGCCTTTTGAGTTTAAATGTATAGAATTTATTGTTTAGTTTTCTCATCCAACTTGGCAAGAGATAATGTTGAAGACAATTATAAAACTTGAACCAAGTTTGTTTAAAAATTTAAAGCATTTGTCTACATTTTCTCTTCGCAGTTCACACATTTATCACACGTCGAAGCTCTTTTGTTTCAAAGATCAGGTTTATAGAGCTGTTAGAAACCAATTTTCTCGAAAGCTAATGCTTATGAGAGCTGTCCAAAATTGTGGTTTTATTATTTGCTTTTTTTGTCTTTGTCCCAATTCAATACTAAACAAGTTTGAATGAACTGAATATTTGTATCAGAAATCCCTCGAATTGGTTTGCCATTTCCATAAAGGATATAACTGACAACTTAACATGCACTTTCAATTGTAAGTCGAAGATCAAGGAATATGTCGGAATTAATATTTAAGACGTCATGTGCATGTTGATCACACATTAAGTAAATAAGATCTAGAAATAAGCAACAAAGATTTAGTGAAAATATACAAAGTTTTGTGCATAAGGGACTTTGAACTTGTGGCCTTCTACCCAAGTACCATGTCAGAGATCTTTTTTGAAACTCCTAAGCTTAGCAGTTAGTTATGTGTCACAAACTTGCCTGTTTATACATAAGACACCAAATCTTCTGCTTTTCCATGTTTAGGAGACACATGATTCTCTCGAGGATGCAATGTCAAAGATGTCAGATTGGGTTGCTGGATTTGAAGGTTTGTTTCTTGCAAAGTATATTTTGTTTATCTATAACGAGATACACAATTATCAAAATTGATGAACTGGATATTGAGTGATGTCTCGTGTATTCAGAATGCACATCTGTATCCGGTAGCGAGTGTTTGGACCCATCATCTGAAGGCTGGATTGCCGATTGCTTTAACGACGTTGATATGAACTTCAACATCGAAGATATGTATGTTTCCTTGAACTTCAACTTGATATGAATTTCAACAAGGAAGATATGTACGTTTCCTTGAACGTCAACTTTTCTTTTAGGCAAAATAATGTTTGTGACTAGTTTCTTGATATGAACTAACAGCAGTGCATCTGGAACTTCTGATATTCAAATAGACATTAGAGGTACATGAAAATGTTGTTACCCAATGACCATTGTCAATCATCTACTTGCTTTTGCAACAGTTTCTTCATTGTTAGCATTAGTTTCCTGTCATTTCATCGTTGTATTCAAGCATCTATCATTGTTACTGCAGATATTTGCAACAGCTCTCCTGAGTATGATGCTAATGCTGTCAAAAAGCATACTGTTCACCCTCGTGGAAATGTTGTTTTCAGAGGTAATGGTTTCTTCTGTTTCATTTTCCTGGAATTATTCTCCCATTTAGATCTTCTCGTTCTTGATTATTGAACAATGATGGCTCCTGCCGCTATTTATGTGGCACAACGATTGTATTGTGGCATATGAACTACTTACTATATTGTTTAATAGATTTGCGTTGAACCATTGTCGCTAGCTACGACTTTTAGCATAATGATAGTCCTCTCGATCGACAATGAGAAAAGATTTGATTTGTATCACTTATGAAAATATCCGCCAGACAAATTTGTGGACCTTTGTTTGATACACACAAACCTACCCTATTTTTCTTTTTTTCACCACAGGTAGAAAATCATACATGCGTACACCTCCTAAACTAGCCTCTTCGGTAGTTAAACCATTTGCCTTCATAAAACCATGTGGTGTACACGGAGACATAACTCTGAAGGACATAAACCAGAAAATTCATCCTCCTCAAAAATTGCAGCAGAGTAATGAAGATCTTTCGGATTCTTGTCTGACATCAGCATTCTCCGGGAAACCTGTAGTTGGGAGAACTAAAATTCACACAGAAGGTGGAAAAGGGAGTATAACAATTATGAGAACAAAAGGATAGCGAGATTGCTACTTTTTGGTACATCAATAGATGTTCTCTCTTTACTCGTCGGGGAGAATCACCGAGGGAGCTAAGGGGACCTCATTGTGGTTCATGAAGCTTATAACTGCCAGAAATAATTTTATTTCGAAATGGGCTGGTTTTTTTAGGCATTCAGGTGTTTTGCAGTATTTAAGGATCTTAATCTTTGATTGATCTTATGTTATCTTTCTTTGTCTGTTGAAAAAGAACATCTGTTATTCAAATGTAAAAATTTTGTATCCATTTGGTGAGAATCACCGAGGGAGCTAACCGCGACCTCATTGTGGTTCATGAAGCTTATAACCGCCAGAAATAATTTTATTTCCAAACGGGCTGTTTTTTAGGCATTCGGATATTTTGCAGTATTGAAGGATCTTGATGTCTGATTGATCTTATGTTCTCTTTCTTTGTCTGTTGAAAAAGAACTTCATCTGTTATTCAAATGTACAAATCTTGTATCTATTTGGTATTCCTTGTATTGAAACTTGAATATGATATAATGATTATTAGCTTGTTCATAAATAATTCCAAGCTTGTTGCATTTTGAAGGTCTTTTCAAGGACAATTGTCTCTTTTCAGATTAAAGCGAACGGAACTGCTTTTCTCCTATTGGCTCTTTTCTCTTGTTGGGTCATACAACAATCCAACATAAACTCCCGAATCAACAAAAACTAAATATAGAAAACCTTGATCCGAAAAAACAAAAAAAAACACCATATTAGCTCTTCCTCATTTCCAGGTGGTTAGGAGTGGGCATGGCAATATCATCAATCATCTACTCTTCCTTGTTCGCGGTCTCGCTGCTCTTATTGTTGTGCTTTTGAGCATACCTCTGGTTCCTCAAGAACTTTCGGGTCCATCCCTTTGGTTGATGGAATGGCAATGGCGTTTGAGTTTCTTTTCTTGATGACATTTCTGTGGGCCTTGTACGACTGATTGTGAGCCGTGTGATTCTTCGACTTCGCCATTTTTACTCCTTTGCTGCTGACAACACTTATGTGGTTGGCCATTCTACTTCTTCGACCGATTGTGAGCGTGTACCTGAACCCACCAGCAATCTGATTTCTATTTTTTTTTAAAAAAAAATTAACATAAAATCCGCCTAGGCCTAGGTGGGCGATTAATTTGGCGATGCCTCACCAAAAGTCCCACCGCCTAGGCCGTGATTTTTAGAACACTACTTTGTAACAAGAGTAGGTCTCTTGTGAGATGTTTCACGAATCTTTATTTGTGAGACGGGTCAACCCTACTTATATTCACAATAAAAAGTAATACTATTAGCATAAAAAATAATATTTTTCACGGATGACCCAAATAAGATATCCGTCTCACAAAATACGATCCGTGAGACCGTCGCACACAAATTTTTGTCTCGTAACAAATACTAATGTCACATGATTTAATCAAATCATTTAGTGATTATAGTGTTGACGAATGCCAAATGGTTTCTGAGAGAAAGATTCTTGATTTGGAGAAGTTCCCTCCCTTTCTTTTAATTTTTTCTGTTCAATTTTTTTCCGTGTTCACACAAAATACAAATGGAATTCGACCCCTATACGTGCTTCTTCTTCTTTTTTTTTTTTTTTTTTTTTAAGTTTTGGCCCCTTCTCTTTTTTCATATTTCTGACTTAATTTAAAGCATAAACTATAACAATTAAATATATTTTACTTGCTCGAACACCAAATAAAATGTATGCTTACTTGTTTTTCACAAATTCAATTAGTAATACATCAATCTTAAGATTCATATCAAAATAATTCAAAAAATGATAAAAACAACGAATGATGAACTTCAAAATTTATATCCAGACCAACGAAGAATTATGATACGAAAGCAAACGTTCAATCCAATCATACACCAATTATATTAGTAAATTTTCAATATTTGATCAATACAAGTCATTTAGCAAGGCGTGATAATTGATTTCGCTAGCATGATTTGTACTGATCGTGATACATCCCATCATTCTATCACACAAATTTTAATTATTATTTTTTAATAATTAAGGTATTCATGCTTTTTTTAAAAAAAATTAAAAATCAAGTCATTCCTTTCTTAACGGCGTGACTTGATTTTTTATTTTAAATAAAAACAACAAGTTAGCCCGTCAATATATCACGTCAATGGAGAGCGTATAATACTGTAACTTTCCTATGGCTTTACTTATTTAACTATTTCTTGTAATCACCGTGAAAAAGACCAAATATCAACTACTACGAATAGAAATATAATTAAATTCTTGGAAATCATTTATAGGCATAAAATTTATATTTACTCGTATTTTTTTTGCTAATTTTGTATAAAATATTTAGAGATTATTTTTAAAATAATAATTTAAATTAGATATTTTTTGTTATTTCTTAAAATTTACGACATTTTATTAAATGACCAATCAAAGATGTTGACACTTTAATAAATTGTAGGTTAATAGATAACACCATAATTATAATGATTTTATCCAATGAGTGCTTTTTCAAGCTTGAAATTAATATTTTTGGGGATAAAAATATGAGACAATCTTCTTCACAAATTTTTCATTATCTCACAAACAAAATGAGTTCAATTTTCTTATTTACATTTGCCCTTTGGTTGATTATACTTCCAATTCATGATTCCTAGGCTTATGACTATCCAAATAATGGAAATACAATGGTTGAAAAACATTTTCCCAAGTCGATGGTAAGCAATGAGGGTGAAAAGGTGCCACATTGGGGTAAACCTCATAAACCTCGACCCCAGCCTACGCCTAAGCCACCACCAATTCGTCCACCAACACCACGTAATCCAGGTCGACGGATTCGTTCTCGTTTCCCTCACCGGAATTATCGTCCTCCACGTCAACACTCTCCAGCTCGTGGCCGTGGCGGTGTTGGAGTCCATCACTAGAGAGCTGGCATACAGTGGCTGTAGGTTGGAAGCCTTAGAGAGTTCTAATTTAGTAATTTTGAATTTATGAATAAATAATGTTGCCGTGGAAAATTTAAGTTATAAATTGAATAAAATGATCTCAATTTATGTGAATGGTATAAAATAACACTCCTACATTATTATCCAAGTTATTAGGTGTAATAAAACTAGATATATGTGTTTGTTGCTGATAAAGAACAGTAACATCATTACATCAACATGTCCAACGTGTAATGACATCATATAATTAATAACAAGAATAATATATTATCTAAAAAACAACTATGTTGGAACATTTAATATTTGCAATCTTGATTTGAATGTTAATAAAACTTGTTATTTTGACTCTAATAAATTTACCTAAGTGCGCATACAGTTGAAACTGATCAGATTTGAACTAATGAGTTCTCGAGCCAAAACTAAAGCTATTTAGACGCAAACTGAAAGTGCCAACTGCTTGTCCAAAATTAAACCAGTCCAACTGATATATCGAAGACCAGTTCCACTGAATCAGTGAAAGCAGACCAGCTGACGAGCCAACTGATTACACCAAACCAGTTCAAGACTAGTCGAATGACCAGTCGAAGACCAATTAAGCTGACTAGTTCAGAGCATCAGTTTGGAGCAGAACAGTTCGCAGATCGTAGCAATATTCCAGCTTTGCACAAGGGTAACAAAAATTGTCCGATAAAGGACAATAATAAATGTTGCAGCAGAGCTTAAAGTCAATACATTCCAGAATGGCTGTCAGAAAGTACATACACAAATTTCGAGGAACAGATTCAAAATACAACCGACATAATTGATGAGTCTTGATGTACGATCAACTTTGTGCCTATAAATATAAGATGAAGATCATCAAAGAATACAAGTGTGTGTACAAGAAGAAGAGGACACACTTAAGTCATATCAACTTAGATTAGAAGCACAAATCCCTCAGTCTGTGAGAACATCTTTGTGTTATATTTATAGATCAGTTCTCATATACACATACACAATCACTCACATATACAGAGAGTTAAGCTTAAAGTTCAGTTGAGTGAATATTTACACAAAGACGTTAAAAAATGTGTGTAATCTTCGCATAAAGACGTTGAATAGATGTGGGCTGAGAGGTACTGTCTTAAGTCTTGTTGTGTGCTAGGAGTTCGGTTAGTGTAATATCCCAGCCTTTTATCCTTTTATTGTCATTGATGTTATTCTATGGTTTGGTGTTATGAATGAAACGTCTGCTATTCGTTTTCTTAAAACATGCTAGATTTTTTTTTTAAACCTCACTTAGCATCGGCCGAACCATAAAATATTTTTGACACCATTTTAAAAATAAATCAACCAACTAACATTTGAAAAGTATAGCCCATACTATAACCTCTCAAAACCACTCGTAAATAAAACGTCGTAAAAATATTTTTAACATAACTTGAAATCATAAATCATAACTAGTGCGGAAAACTAGCGTCGGTCCTCGGGTTATGTGCACCTTCAGTCCAGTCAAGTCAACCATCAAGACCTCCATAAACATATTCGTAATCACCTGCATCAATCACACCTAGTGAGTCTAAAGACTCAACACGTCATATTCTTGATATCAAGTAATACGTAATACAGTTAACATATAACAGTGAAAAATACTTGTACTTAAAATATCGTTTTCATGAAGATGCATAAACATAAATATTTTCGTAAACATTTTCATGATGCATAAAAACATTTTCATAAAAACGTTTTCATATAAACATAAACATATTCATATTCATATCCATATTCGTGTCCATATTCATATTCATATTCATGTTCATGTTCGTGTTTGTTGAATTCAGATCGTGATTGTGACTCGTATTCTTAAACGTATTGGGCGATGGATCCATCTAAAGAAACCACAGTACTGGGCGGCGGAGACACCAGCAACACTCTCACCAGTCAACTGGGCATTGGCCAACGTATTAACATATTCGTATTCGTATCATGTATTCGTATTCGTATCCGTATCCAAGGAAACACGATCGTCGGGCTCCCACTGGGACCATAACCCTCACGATATTTCCAACATGTAGTAGTCACAATCCCTTCACGTCCTTCAACATGTTATCATCACTTAATAAAAACATGCATATAATATCATTTTATTTTGAAACCAAGCATGCAACATATCTTTTACATGTCCAATTTAATCTTTAATAATTCATGAACATTTCAAAATCATATTTACACATATAAAAATTCATAAACCTACATAACCATTGAAAATAATCATATTATCACATAAAACAGCATTCAGGACACTGCCATGACGTTTACTAATTTCTAGGTGTAAAAAGACCGTTTTACCCCTGAACGTATAATTTCTAGTTTTTGATATTATCTTGAATTCATTGACTCTAACATGTCTCAAATAATTATTTAAGCCTAAATTAATTTTCTCATATTTTTACTTGGCATAAATCGATGACTTTTAATTTAATCTTTAAATGTGACGTATTAATGCGTTTTAATCCCGAATTAAACCAAACCTTAATATAAAATTCCCAAATTAAAAAATTAGACTTTTAATAATTATTTAAGCTTAAACCTAATTTTTCATAGTTTTATGAAGCTTAAAACTAGGCGTTTCAATTAACTCGTTAATTAGCGTTTCGTGCGGCCATTAAATCCCGAATAAATCCAAAACTCATTATTTTGATCCCAAATTTTAAACATAGCATTTTTATGATTTATTCTACCTTTCCAAGTCATGAGCCACCCTCGTGGACCCTTGGATTTACTTTTTGTTTTATTATTTTCGTTTTTGACACCTTATTGAACACACCGAGCCATCTCCTAATTTTCTCGAGCCACGCCCGAGCCGCCTTGAACCAAAACCTAGCCAACCCATCTAGGGACTCTACTGTCCAAGCCCAGCCTGAAAAACAATCCCTGGCAGCTGTTAAACACTTGACCCAACCTGACCCTAACCTTCCCTAGACCCCGACTAGACCACGCCCAGACCGACCCAAACCCCTGGACGCGAGCAGCCCCCAACTGAAGAACACAACAGCATCCTCGTATAACATGCTGTCCATGCTTTCATCATGTTCTTTCTCGACCAGCAACCAGCCAGGCCGCACCAGCCCCTGCCCAGACCTTCGTGCACCCTCTTAGGACCCTAAGGACCTAGCCCAGCCCAGCCCCAAGCCCCCTGGCCGAGCCTATTTCTTCCCTGAACCAGCTAACACCTGCGCTACTCCCCTTTCTAACTCTTGGGTGGAGTCCTTCCCAACAAGGACTCTTCCCAGCCCACTTAGCTCGAACCCTAGCATGATTAAGACCCTACCCTTGACTCCCCCTTGGTCTTAGCTCGGTCCTGGTCCCAACCAAACCCAAGCTAAGCACCCAACTCGTGAAAACTGAACCATAAGATCATCCCGTGACAGATTTGGTTCCAGCTTGGCGTGTTCTGTTTCGTGCAGGATTTGTGGCTGGTTCTAGGACTCTAAATTCATGAAAACAATGCTTGAACATAACCTATATCATGGCAGCCCTTTTACACACATAAAAACATGATTTTTGGAAATTAAAAACACCAATTTAGAACACATAAGCATGTAGTTACGAAAATTTAACTTGTGTGCTATGTTTTCTTTAAAAATCATGCATAAACAAATACTATGGTGTGATGATGAGTAAAAGGAGAATATGGCGTGCCTTTGCGTATTTAACGCATGAAAAACCGTTGACGATGACGAAGAACGGAGCAAGACCTTTGGCTTGAATCACCCTTGGCAATTTCTCGAAAATTCCTTCAATGTTTAAGCATGTGTGTGCCGTGTAGGGTGGGGCAATTTTTCAGAATTGTGGCCGTGTGTTTGTGTAGGAATTGTAGGGTTTTGGGGTGCTAATCATATATTATATACTAATTAACACTAACAAGGCTTTTAGGCCTATTAAGCCATCAATTAGGCACATTAGTTTAATTAGGATTTAAATAGAATATTAAAATAGTTTTTGGTAAAATAGTTTGTAGATTAAATAGCCGTGTTGCTAAAAAGTTCGCATTTTTGATGAAAAACCAACACCGATAAAATTTTCGTCCCGGCGTATTAAATCATCTCAAAACCCCATATTTTCAAAAATAAGAAAAAGCATCACCCATAATTTAAATAATTAAAAGCAACTATTCCAATAAAAACATTTTCTATTTTTCACCCTCGGTCTCCGTTCCTCGATCGCAACTCGAATAACATTTAAAATACATTTTAATGCAACCATATATAAAAATATAATTTAAACATACAAATATGCACAACATAATTAATTAATACAATTAAATCATTTAATTGAAACACACAAAGAATTTAATAATTTGTGCATGTGGTTCGCGTGGAACTTTAAATTTTCGGGGCGTTACAATGAATATATGGTTAAATTATTATTGATCATGGTTATTGATATGGTTTATGAGTATAATTGATGGAAGGGTTGATATTGCATGTTATAGCATCAATATGATTATTGCATTGTATTCATGGTTATTTATTGTATGGTTTTGGTATGGTAAGTATATGGTTGTGTATTTGAGGAGTTGTTGTTGTCATGAAGGTATAATGTTGGGAGTTAGATTGATGGTTTGGATGGTTGGAGCCAAATAGGTAATTGGGGTGCAGAAACGGTATGAAAATTTTGGTATTTGTTACGGTTTTTAGCATAATGAATGGGATAATTATCCAAATAACATGAGGTCAATTGCATTAGAAAGCTAAGATCCAATGCTACAACTTTCATGTTTTGAGTTTTGTTCAAATAGTTGAGGAAGATGAGCCAAAAGTGGCCCGAAGTGTGTTATGTATATCGTCGTTCCAGCACTGACATATTTTGGTAGAATGAGCATAACTTTTTACTCAGACCTCCAAATGATCTGAAACTACTGGGAGATTCAAGAAAAGACATAGGGCTACAACTTTCATGTTACCACTTTGGCTAATTCGGAAGAAAAAGTGCAGTTTTGGTCCTTGGACCGAGGGTACACGGACCCCTACACGGACCCAGGCACGAGGTCCGGGTCTTGCCAAACGAAATTTGTAATTTACAGTGTGTACACGGACCCATACACGGAGAGGGGCACGGGGTCCATGTCTTTGGCATAGAAAACATATTTTTAAGAGTTTTAAGCCAATAAGTTAGCCATTTCACTTACTCCTCTTGCATCTATCGACTTGGGGAGCTAGGGTTCTTCATTTCTTCTCTTAATTCCTTTCTTTCCAAGGTTTGGATCTTCAAGTTGGAGGTGTGATCTTTATATCCTCAAGAGCAAGTAACTAAGGTAAGGAAAATTATCTTTTGGGTATTTGGTTGAGATGAAGGGAATGGTGGTTTAGGCTTGAATGATAATTTATAGGTTGAAGATGTGAAGTTAATGGTATAATCTTGATCTTGTGTTGTAGGATCAACTACCAAGAAGCTATCACAACAAGTTTTATTGGTTGTAAGTGGGCTTTTTCCTTGAATGCATCTTATAACCTATATGTATGATGAATGATATTGTTATTGTTCCTAGCTCCTTTAATCCATTGATTATATATTTGCTATGTAATAGTTAATTGATTTAAAGAAAAGGAAAGAAATTTTGATGTCAATTGCTAAGAAAGGAGCTAGTTCTAATTACATGCACTCCACATGGTTGATAAAATGATTCAATGGTTCTTTTATGGCTTGATAGTTATATGGTAGTGGTGGTGCTTCTAGCACTTCTAAACCCACATAACGGAAGTTGATCAACATTTAACATGTACAGTGACTGATTTTGACTGAAATGTACATGTATACCATCGACGGATGACTTATCAATGCCATACAAGGGAAATGAGGGAAATGGTTGATAGAATGCCATCTTATAATTGTTATCTATATATTCCATTGAATAATGACATTTCCTATGGTGCAATTGTAATGATTCCTTTCTTTACACTATTGTATATGTAATTGTTATTGAAAGTTCCACTTGCTGAGTTTTGTAAACTCATTCCAGTTATGTCATGTGATGCAGATAAAAAGGAATATCGATAGAAGTGTCGAGGCATGGAAGGTGCATGTGCCAAAGCTTGGAGGATGATGTTTTGATAAAATGTGGCAATTATAAAATGGTTTTGAGTATTGTACCTTGGTTCATGTTTTGAACAAGAAATTATGTCTTTACTTTTGTTAAACACTTGGTAATTATGGAGATCGGATCTATGTGTTTAGTGGAGGTTTTGAGAATATATATGTGTATTTTGGAAAGATTGATTGTGGTAATGTTTACTTTGTTTGCTTGGGAATATTTTGTAAGTTTATATTTATGGGTAAACTTTGCCAAAATTTTATTAATTATTATTTTTCTTCAAATCTTTTATAAGGCTTCCACATTATTGCATTTATAGTTTAATGTCATGGGATAAGGGTGTTACATTTAGTGGTATCAGAGCAACGTTTTTCGGACCAATGATTTGGCACATGTCTTCCTATGCTTGTGACACTTCGGTATGTATCTTTCTGCATCTCATTGATGTATTGGTATGATGATAAGCTTTACATGTAATATGTTTTGAAAATGATTTTAAATTGAGATGCAATATAGGAAAATGCCATCCAAGAGAAAAGCTCCTGAAGTACTTCCTCTAATGTATTTGATGAGTTTGGTAGGCTACTTCATGAGCAAGCTAAAGTGCATAGGGAACAAATTCAGCAACTTCTCCGATTGCAAACACTGGTTGAAGGTAGAGGCCAAGGTCTTGATCAACGAGTTCAAGAACGAGTTGTTGAGGGAGCTTATGATAAATTCAAGAAGATGAATCCACCCAAATTTGTAGGGAGTCTGGACCCTTTGATTGCAATGGAGTGGGTGAAGGCGGCCGAGGCGATCTTTGATTACCTTAACTTTGATGATAATGATCGAGTGAGTTGTGCTGTGTTTCTCTTAACCAAGACCGCAAGAATTTTGTGGGAAGCAACCAAGGTAACGATTAATGTTCAAACATTAAAATGGAATGAGTTTAAAGATTTGTTCTATGACAAGTACTTTCCTAGCGATGTTAAAGCCCGCAAGGTGAAAGAATTCTTGGAGCTAAAGAAAGGGACAATGAGCATGAATGATTACATCTTGAAGTTTGAAGAAGGTTGTCTTTTTGTTCCTTTCATTGCTAGCAATGACAAAGATAGAGCTGAGCACTTTATGTGGGGGTTGAGGGCAAAGATTAGAAGAGATTTTCGAATGTCGAAGGCTAATTCTTACAAGGAGATTGTTGAGAAAGCATTGATGGCCGAATATGATGAGAAAGAGATTGATAAAGAAAGACAATTCAGGAGGCAAAAATTTGTCCAAAAGGGTCAAGCTTTAGTTCAAGGAGGAAAAGGAGGACACAAGGGGAAAGGAAAGGAAGAATATCGTGGTAAAGCTCATGCGATGCCATCTGAATCAGATAAGCCTTTATGTCCTAAATGTCATAAACCACATAAAGGAGAGTGCCTAGTTGGAAACAACAAATGTTATAGATGTGGAGGAGTTGGGCACATTGCGATCAATTGCACTCAATCATCGGGCAAGGGCCGAGTTCAGGGGCGTATTTTCTCTTTGACCAAGGAAGGAGTTAATCCTGATTCGTCAATCATTTCAGGTACCATTCTTATTTCAGGCAAGGTAGCTACTACTCTTACTGATACTGGCGCCACACATTCTTTTATATCTGAGCAATTTATGCATTCTCTGGGTCTTGCTCCTGTTGTTGAAATTATCCACTTTTCTATTGTGCTTCATTCGGGAGATTATATTCATTCTTCAAATTTGATTCGAGCGTGCCCTGTTCAAGTGGATGAGGAATTGTTGAACGCCGATTTGATTGTCATTCCTATGATTGAGTTTGATGTTATTTTGGGAATGGATTGGTTATCTACTTATCGAGCTGTGATAGATTGTCTAGCCAAAACAGTACGTTTTCCTTCAGGACATGGTGATAGTAGGGTCTTCACGGGGTCAGGTACTTCGCTTGGCCTTTCTTTTATTTCTTGCTTGCAAATGCAACGGTTGTGGTTAAGGGTTGTCATGGGTTTCTAGCATCGGTGGTAGATATAACTAGAGAAGGGAGTGGGAATGCGAGTGACATTGATATTGTGAGGGATTATCTTGATGTCTTGGCGGATGATATGCCGGGATTACCACCAGATAGAGAGGTGGAATTTGTTATTGATATTGCACCAGGTACCGCACCGATTTCTAAAGCCCCTTATCGAATGGCCCCAACTAAATGAAAGAGTTGAAGAGTCAATTGCAAGAGTTATTAGATAAGGGCTTTATTAGACCAAGTTCATCTCCATGGGGGCACCGGTATTATTTGTGAAGAAGAAAGATGGGTCCTTGAGACTAGACTGTGTATTGACTATCGATAGATCAACAAAGTAACGATCAAGAACAAATATCTTTTGCCCAGAATTGATGATCTTTTTGATCAGTTGCAAGGTGCTACTATATTTTCTAAGATTGATTGCGGTCAGGGTATCATCAATTGAAAGTAAAGGACTGTGACATACCTAAGACGGCTTTTCGAACCAGGTATGGTCACTACGAGTTTTTGGTTATGTCGTTTGGATTAACTAATGCTCCTTCTGTATTTATGGATCTTATGAATCGGGTTTTCAAGCCATATTTGGACAGTTTTGTTATTGTCTTCATTGATGATATTTTAATCTACTTAAAGACTCGAGATCTACATAGGGAGCATTTGAGGATCGTGTTACAACAGTTGAGGGACAACCATTTATATGCTAAATTCAAGAAGTGTGAATTTTGGCTGGAGCAAGTTGCATTTTTAGGTCATATCGTTTCCAAGGAAGGAATTGATGTGGATCCGGCTAAGATTGAAGCAGTTAAGAAGTGGCATATCCCTTTGACAGTTGCGAGGTACGAAGTTTCCTTGGGTTGGCAGGGTACTATCGTCGTTTTATTGCCGATTTCTCTAACATAGCCTTGCCACTTACTACTCTGACGAGAAAGACAGTTAAATTTGAATGGACTAATGAATGTCAGCAAGCATTTCAAGTATTGAAGGACAAATTGACTTCAGCTCCAGTGTTAGCACTTCCTCGGGGAGTTGAAGACTTTGTGGTGTATACAGATGCTTCCAAGAAAGGTCTCGGTGATGTGTTGATGCAGCGAGGCAAAGTCATTGATTATGCTTCTCGTCAATTGAAGGATTATGAAAAGAACTATCCGACTCATGATCTTGAGTTGGTAGCCATTATTTTTGCTTTGAAGATCTGGCGACATTATTTATATAGCCAGAGACCGATGTATTCTAGGACTGTACTGGGCTGTAGCCCAGCCCACTTTTTTAATAATTTAGCGACGGTTTTTCAAAAACCGTCGCTAATATTTGTGACGGTTTTAGTAAAACCGCCGCCGATCTCGATCGGCGACGGTTTTAATTGCACCGTCGCTACTAGTGACGGTTTATTCAAACAGTCGCTAATAACAGTCGCTATTAGCGACTGTTTTTTGAAAAACCGTCGCTTTGTTTAAAAAACCGTCGTACATCAATGTCTTAGTCCAATCAAGTCCCGTCCATTTACAAGGATGAGACCAAATTTATCCTCTGATCCGCCCCACCTCAATTCTACAAAATTTCTCTCCCAAGTCCCAAGCCCTTTAGCGACAGAATAGAATTGCGGACTCCCGAAGAAATCGAATTGCTCATCGGCAAGGCAACAATCCAGGTAAGAATCGGCTATACATTTTTTATTTTGTTTTTTATAGCTTCTCTGTGTGTGATTTGTGGTTTCTTGATTGTTTGTTGTTGAGTTGTTGAGTGACTATTACTTGTTTATTTGGTTAATAATTATTTTATTCTTGTTTAGGATTATAAATTGAACTATTTCAAAATGGAATATCAATCTGCTGCAAAAAAAGAAAAACATTGATATCCTCTTTCTTTAAGAAGAGAGATCGTCAAGCTAGTGAAGATACTTCAATTCCTACGGTCCTTACAATGCAACATCAATCCAGTGAAAGTCTTCTATTTCCCAATATCCAAATTCCTTCATGTTCCTCTCCTAGAGACGATCATCAGTCTTCGTCTACTTTTATTGAACGAGATCCAGGAAAAAGAAAACAGATATGTGAATATCATGTTAATGTACGAGATGAGATAAGACGTTCATATCTAAATATGGAGCCTTATCAACCAGATATGTTGGAGTATCCAGGTACAAAATTTGGAAGCCAGAATCGTCGTTTTCGGAAAAAATGGTTTCAGAAATTTTATTGGTTGGAGTATTCGCCTTCAACAAATAAGGCATATTGTTTCTATTGTTTTCTTTTCCTAAATGATGTTAATTCATCTAATATCTCGGCATTGGTCAATGAAGGATTTGACAATTGGAAAAGGGTAAACCAAGGAAAAACATGTGCTTTTCTTGCCCATATTGGTTCTGCAGCTTCTTCACCTCATACTATGTATGAGAGAAGGGCTGAAAATTTGATGAGGCCCTCACAACATATTGATAAAGTGATGCATGCACAATCTAAAGAGGAAAAAGAGAAAAATCGTCTGCGTTTGAGCACCTCAATTGTAGCTGTTCGTTGGCTAGCACTTCAAGGTTGTGCTTTTAGAGGTAACGATGAATCTCTATCTTCATCTAATTGTGGAAATTTTCTTGAATTGGTGAAGGCTTTTGCAAAAATGAATATAGAAATTGATGAAGTTGTGCTTGAGAATGCTCCAAAAAATGCCCAATATATCGCTCCAAAAATTCAGAAAGAGATTTTACATATTATGGCCAATAGAGTACGACAGATGGTTCGTGAAGAAGTTGGAGATAAATACTTCTGTATTCTTGTTGATGAAGCCCGATATATATCTAAACGAGAGCAAATGGCCATTATATTGAGGTTTGTGAACAATCATGAGATTTTGACAGAAAGATTTTTTGCCATCAAAAGTGTTAGTGACACTACCTCAATGAATTTGAAAAATGAGATATCAAATGTTCTTGTTTATCATGATCTCCATGTTAAGAAAATCAGAGGCCAAGGATATGATGGTGCTAGCAATATGCGTGGAGCGTGGAATGGACTTTAAGCATTATTTCTCAAAGATTGTCCCTATGCATACTATGTCCACTGTTTTACACATCGTTTACAACTGACATTGGTTTCTGCAGCTAAGGATGTTAGTGTTATTTGGGAATTTTTTTCTCATTTGGACGATATTGTTAATATTGTCAATATTGTCACTTCTTCTACTAAGTGCATTGCTGAATTACATACTGCACAGAGAAATGAAATTGAGTATATGTTGTCAATTGGAGAACGTGATTCTGGAAGTGGTGCAAACCAGATTGGTAATTTGCAACGAGCAGGAGCTACTCGTTGGAGTTCTCACTATGATTCGGTAAAAATCTTGATAGGTATGTACACTGCAACTTGCAAAGTTTTTGAAGTTCTCAGTGATTATTCTCCAAATGGAAGAGTTAAGGCTGAAGTTCGGGGGATTTACAGAAACATGGCAAGCTTTGAATTTGTGTTTATTTTGCACTTAATGCATAAAATTATGAGAACAAGAGATACTCTTTGTCAAATTCTTCAAAGAAAATCTCAAGACATTTTGACTGCTATCACATTTGTCACTACTACCAAAACTTGCCTTCAAGAATTTAGAGAATGTGGGTGGAATGAATTTCTTCAGGAAGTTAAAGTTTTTTGCTCAAGAAATGAAATTGATGTACCTGACCTTGATTGTCTATATAAGATTGGACGTTCCTGTCGGCAAACTACAATAGAACATCATTACCACTTTGATGTTTTTAATGCAGCAATAGATTTTATTTTGATGGAGTTAAATACTCGGTTCAATGAGTCATCGGTGGAACTTCTTTCTCTTAGTACAGCTTTAGATCCTAAAAATTCATTTGACTCATTTAACAGTGATGATATTTGCAAGCTTGCAAAGAAGTTTTATCATGGAGATTTCACAGATCAAGAAATTGTTGCTTTGGAGTATGAATTGATACATTATAAACTTGATGTGATGCAGAATTTAAAGGTTTCTACACTTGTTGAGTTGTGTCAGCAATTGACCGAGAGTGAACGGTCAAGTGTTTATGTTATGTTGACTAGATTGATTCATCTTGTTTTGACATTACCTGTGTCTACTACCACTACTGAGCGGGCTTTTTCAGCAATGAAGCATGTGAAGACGGCACTTCGCAATAAAATGGAGGATGACTTTCTTTCCGATTGTTTGACACTCTATATTGAACGAGATTTAGCTAAACATATTGATGTAAATTCTATTATTGATGAATTTTATGTTTTAAAATCTCGTAGGGCACAACTTCGTTGAACGATATAATGTAAATTTTTTTTAATAATATATAACTTATCATATTGACTTCAAGCCCCCCCCCCCCCCCCCAACTTTTATTCCTGGATCCGTCCCTGTATATAGCGTGAAATGTGAGATTTTCTCATATCATAAAAGTCTTAAGTATCTCTTTACTCAGAAAGAACTGAACATGCGTCAGAGAAGGTGGTTAGAACTTGTGAAGGATTATGATTGCACTATTAGTTACCACCCAGGAAAAAGCGAATGTAGTTGCTGATGCATTGAGCCGAAAGTCAGGTTTTCAATTGGGTTCTATGATTCAAAAGACTCTGTTGTTGGATTAGCAGAGAAGTGAGATCGCATTAGTTGAGGAAGGTACGATCGCTCGACTTTCAGCCTTAGTTATTCGACCGACTTTGATTGACAGAATTAAGCATGAGCAACAGTTGGATACTCTTTTGTTGGACTTGAGAGCACAGGCAGAGAATTAGGGAAATTCTGAGTTTGGATTGAACATTGATGGTTTGATTACATTTCAAGGCCGTATTTGTGTTCCTGTTGGTGATGCTATTCGTCGTGATGTTTTAACGGAAGCTCATACTGCACCTTATTCAGTACATCCAGGCGGCACCAAGATGTATCAAGATGTTCGTCGATTGTATTGGTGGCCAGGTATGAAGAAAGATATAGCAGTATTTATTTCTGAATGCTTGACTTGTCAGCATGTAAAGATTGAGCACCAACGACCGGCAGGCTTATTGCAATCCTTACCTATACCGCAATGGAAGTGGGAACACATCACTATGGATTTTGTTGTTGGGTTGCCAAGAACTCAGAAGGGCTATAATTGTATTTGGGTGATCGTGGATAGATTGACCAAGTCATCACATTTTCTCCCTGTCAAGACGACATATTCTATGACTCAATATGCGGAGACGTATGTCCAAGAGATTGTAAGACTTCATGGAATACCCGTGTCGATTGTTTCAGATCTTGATACAAGGTTTACATCTGAGTTTTGGAAGAGTCTCCATAAAGCTTTGGGTACAAAGTTGGCCTTTAGCACAGCCTATCATCCTCAGAGTGATGAGCAATCAGATAGAGTTATACAGATTTTGGAGGATATGTTGAGGACCTGTACTATTGACTTTCCTGGTAGTTGGGATTCGAAGTTACCTCTTGTCGAGTTCACATATAATAACAGCTACCAGTCATCGATTGGCATGGCATCATATGAAGCATTATATGGTAGGAAGTGTAGATCACCTTTATATTGGGACGAAGTAGGAGAAAGAAAGATGTTGGGACCCGAGTTGGTTCAACAAATGGTTGATGTGGTCGCACTGATCAGACACAGAATGAAGACGGCTCAATCTCTACAGACAAGTTATGCAAATGTTCGACGAAGGCCTTTGGAATTCAATGTAGGTGACCATGTGTTCGTTAAGATAGCTACCCTCAAGGGAGTTATGAGGTTTGGAAAGAAACCTAAGTTGAGTCCTCGCTATATTGGACCTTTCGAGATTCTGGATAGGATTGGTGAACGAGCGTATCGATTGGCTTTGCCTCCGGATTTGGATCGAGTTCACAATGTCTTCCATGTTTCAATGTTACGGAAGTATTTGTCCAATCCATCCCATGTTCTTCGACACGAAGCATTGGATCTTTTGCCTAATCTGAGATATGAAGAAGTGCCGATTCAAATTATTGACTACAAAGTTAAAGTGCTAAGGAACAAAGAAATTGGCTTTGTTAAAGTCCTTTGGAGGAATCATGTGATTGAAGAGGCTACATGGGAACCGGAGGAAGAGATGAGACAACGTTATCCGGATTTATTTTGAAGTAAGCAAATTTCGAGGACGAAATTTTTTATAAGGGAGGGAGATTGTAATATCCCAACCTTTTATCCTTCTATTGTCATTGATGTTATTATATGGTTTGGTGTTATGAATATATGGTTAAGTTATTATTGATATGGTTTATGAGTATAGTTGATGGAAGGGTTGGTATTGCATGTTATAGCATCAATATGGTTATTGCATTGTATTCATGGTTATTTATTATATGGTTTTGGTATGGTTATGTAGATGGTTGTGTATTTGAGGAGTTGTTGTTGTCATGAAGGTACAATGTTGGGAGTTAGATTGATGGTTTGGATGGTTGGAGCCAAATAGGTAATTGGGGTGCAGAAACGGTATGAAAATTTTGGTATTTGTTACGGTTTTTAGCATAATGAATGGGATAATTATCCAAATGACATGAGGTCAATTGCATTAGAGAGCTAAGATCCAAGGCTACAACTTTCATGTTTTGAGTTTTGTTCAAATAGTTGAGGAAGATGAGTCAAAAGTGGCCCGAAGTGTGTTATGTATATCGTCGTTCCAGCACTGACATATTTTGGTAGAATGAGCATAACTTTTTACTCAGACCTCCAAATGATCTGAAACTAGTGAGAGATTTAAGAAAAGACATAGGGCTACAACTTTCATGTTTACCACTTTGGCTAATTCGGAAGAAAAAGTGTAGTTTTGGCCCTTGGACCGAGGCTACACGGACCCAGGCACGAGGTCCGGGTCTTGCCAAACAAAATTTGTAATTTACAGTGTGTACACGGACCCATACACGGATGAGTGCACGGGGTCCGTGTCTTTGGCGTAGAAAACATATTTTTAAGAGTTTTAAGCCAATAAGTTAGCCATTTCACATACTCCTCTTGCATCTATCGACTTGGGGAGCTAGGGTTCTTCATTTCTTCTCTTAATTCCTTTCTTTCCAAGGTTTGGATCTTCAAGTTGGAGGTGTGATCTTTATATCCTCAAAAGCAAGTAACTAAGGTAAGGAAAATTATCTTTTGGGTATTTGGTTGAGATGAAGGGAATGGTGGTTTAGGCTTGAATGATAATTTATAGGTTGAAGATGTGAAGTTAATGGTATAATCTTGATCTTGTGTTGTAGGATCAACTACCAAGAAGCTATCACAACAAGTTTTATTGGTTGTAAGTGGGCTTTTTCCTTGAATGCATCTTATGGCCTATATGTATGATGAATGATATTGTTATTGTTCCTAGCTCCTTTAATCCATTGATTATATATTTGCTATGTAATGGTTAATTGATTTAAAGAAAAGGAAAGGAATTTTGATGTCAATTGCTAAGAAAAGGAGCTAGTTCTAATTACATGCACTCCACATGGTTGATAAAATGATTCAATGGTTCTTTTATGGCTTGATAGTTATATGGTAGTGGTGGTGCTTCTAGCACTTCTAAACCCACATAACGGAAGTTGATCAACATTTAACATGTACAAGTGACTGATTTTGACTGAAATGTACATGTATACCATCGACGGATGACTTATCAATGCCATACAAGGGAAATGAGGGAAATGGTTGATAGAATGCCATCTTATAATTGTTATCTATATATTCCATTGAATAATGACATTTCCTATAGTGCAATTGTAATGATTCCTTTCTTTACACTATTGTATATGTAATTGTTATTGAAAGTTCCACTTGCTGAGTTTTGTAAACTCATTCCAGTTATGTCATGTGATGCAGATAAAAAGGAATATCGATAGAAGTGTCGAGGCATGGAAGGTGCATGTGCCAAAGCTTGGAGGATGATGTTTTGATAAAATGTGGCAATTATAAAATGGTTTTGAGTATTGTACATTGGTTCATGTTTTGAACAAGAAATTATGTCTTTACTTTTGTTAAACATTTGGTAATTATGGAGATATGATCTATGTGTTTAGTGGAGGTTTTGAGAATATATATGTGTATTTTGGAAAGATTGATTGTGGTAATGTTTACTTTGTTTGCTTGGGAATATTTTGTAAGTTTATATTTATGGGTAAACTTTGTCAAAATTTTATTAATTATTATTTTTCTCCAAATCTTTTATAAGGCTTCCGTATTATTGCATTTATAGTTTAATGTCATGGGGTAAGGGTGTTACAGTTAGGCAGTAGGGTAAATCTTAATCTAAGAGACGTTAAATATATGTGGGCTGAGAGGTACCGTCTTAAGTCTTGTTGTGTGCTAGGAGTTCGGTTAGGTGGTAGGGTAAGTCCTAAGTTGAGTAGATTTATACAAAGTATTGTATATGATAGGCTCATAATAGTTGCATTTTTTGTTGTCATGTCTCTCGTTGTTACCACTTCCAAAGTGCTTAATTGACACATTTTTGTGTGATTTTATTATAGAATGAAGTTTTCTGCTCTTGCGATAAATCTGGGCTAAAAGAGTGATTTTATATCACAATTAAAGTTGCCGATATCTTCTTAGTGGAAGACGTGAAGCAGAAAAGTTCAGAAGATGTTTTTGAATAAGGCGTGACCACGCCTTACGACTAATTTTCGGCTGCCAAGATAAGATTTTGTGTAACAAACAAAATCTTCAAAAAAAAAAAAAAAAAAGCCACAATCTCATGTGGAGGAAAGAGGCGGTAGAATCAAGATAAAGATCTCCCAATATTCTCCAAATATAACACACAATTTCCTTCCACCAAAAAAGGTAATCAACAAGAGGCGGCACCGGAATTTTCTTGTTTTTCCTCCCATCAATTCGCACGAGAACAAGCAGACAGCAAGGTTGAACAAGAACGAAAAAAAAAAAAGAACCTCCTCCAATAAAAGCATCTCACGTGGAAGGCTAGAGTGGGGTGCATATCATTTAGTTTGTATTTTTTTTGTTTTAATTTTATTTAATAATCATGGAGATTGCATACAAAACCATGCTTGGCTAAGTTTTAACTATGATTTAAGGGTTATTTTTAATGTTTAATTTATCACTGTGAGATATTTGTTCTTAGATTTAATATTCTTTTTATTCCAAGTATTTGTTGATTTATGATTTAATTCTATGATTATTGTATATCGTTTAATCTGACAATTTAATTCGATGTATGATTTTCTACTGCTAATCATAAATTCAGTGATCTCTAATTGTCATGAATGAGTGGTACACGAGTAACATAGATTAGATGTGTTGTGATATCATAATATATTTAATCCAAATAAATCAACGAAACTCGATCTATCAATTGCAGCTATCTCGGTTGTTAGATTTTAGGATTAATTGTTTTCACAAAACGAAGATGCTATTTTTAATTAATATAGAATGCTATCATGCCCAGTTAGTTATTGATAAGTTTTGACGGGATGCTGGGTTCAGTCAATTAGTTTATGAAAACACAAGAATTTTAGCGACTATCCCTATAATTCTGAGGTTAATTGCTTGGAACAACTTGAATAAATTGTTTATTTGCCGATGAACAGTGATATGATTAAATAGCAGAACTTCCTTGAATCTGATCTTTCTCATATTAAATTCTTTACTTTATCTTAGTTGATTAATTGTCATTTAAATTTATTGTTTTCCGTTCTTGAAGTAATTTAGTTTAGCATTTTATTAAATTAATATCCCAAAATCACCCTTTTATTTACATTTTGCTCGAAAGAAATAAATATCCCGTTCCCTGTAGATTCGACCCTACTCACCATTACACTAATTTTATTTAGAGAGTAGGAATTAGAGTTTGGTGGCACAACGATAGCACATCAGTATAAATAAAAATCTTCTAGTGGATCCTACCCGCGAGTTAGAAGGGGTGAAATATGAGCATTTGAAATCTCCGAACAATAATAAACAAATCTTGTCTTTTTATTTCTTTTTATCATTGCATTGCATCTGTTTTAAAACTGATTTGATCAGTTCTGCTGATATCAGTTCACTTCTCTACATAATTAATTAAAGTGATACAAGTTACAACTGATGATCAAAAACCAATATTTAAAATATAAATAAAATCAAATAAAAAAATTAGCGTGAGTTAGTTTGACATTATAAATAAAATTGAATAAAGTAATTATTCCTATATATTAGTAAAAATAATAATTTGAAAATCTACACAAATAATAATATTAACAAACACATAATAATTTCAAGATATACACATACTAATAAATATGTGACTGCGTCACAATAAATTTTTTTAAAAATAAATATTGGTGGCACGCTATCTCAAAGGCTTGGCTTTTTTGTTAAAAAAACAAATTATTCAAGCAACTCTTTTATGATAGCGTAATTTGATTAAGTAGTAATAAATTTTTGAATTTATCTTGAATAATTAAATTAACCTAACATTATAATTTGATTGCGTCGAAGAACGTATTTTGCTAAAATATTTAATACGTGACTTTTTATTTTTTATTTAAAAAAAAAAAAACTAAAACAAGGCATACATCATAAATTTGTTTTTATAAGAAAGACAACTTAACAAAAGTATACATACAAAAAAATTCTATACTTAAGATTATTATTATCGTAACATATAATTATACAAAAATTAAAAAATTAATAATAACAAAATATAACATTATTGTAGCTCGTAATTATATCGTGAATAAGACGGAGAATGTATTTTTTCAAAAATATTTAAGAATCAAGTTAAAAAAGAGTGATTATTTATTTTTTAAAAAATAAACTATGCGGCTTTCATTTTTTTTAAGTATAATCTTTTAAATTGAATTTGGAACAAAAATATACATAAAAAACACATTAAATCTAAAATTATTATTGTCGTAATATATAATTATACAATTATTATAAACAATAATAATAATAGTAAAAAATAACATATAATATTATTTTCTTTCAATTTTCTAAAAAAATAATAATGATAATTTATTATAATAAATAATTTGGCAATATCATTACAAAAAATAATAATAATTTAAAACATGTAATAATTAAAATAAAAAACTAAAATATAAAAAAATATTTTAACATAAATAATAATTTCATTTATAAATTTAATATCTAACATAAATAATTTATATTAATATACAAATTTTATATAGAAGTTGAAACAAAAATTTACCTGCAAGAACACAAAAAATTCAAATTAAATAAAATTTGGCGTGAAGTGATGAAACAAATTAATTCAAAAATTCATGGGAATTTAAGAGTGAATATATGAATGAAGAGGAAATGCTCAAAAAAAAATGATACATACTCTTCGATTTATAGAGGGAAAAAAAAAAAGAAATGCTTCATTGGAAATAATAATGTCCCCGAATAATTATTTATGATGTAGTTTTGCAACCGTTAACCCATGACGCACATTCTGAATCATACAACTTTAATTTCTTTTATTTAAAGCAAGTTACTCTTATTCGGTAGACATGACTTGTCTTTTTTTAAAAAAAATTACAAGTCACGCCTATTCGGCAGACGTGACTTGCATTTTTTCAAGTAAGTGTCACTTGTTTTTTTTTAAAAAAAAATTATGAACATTTTATTACGCTTACTGAATTGATGTGATATTTTAGTTATAAACATTTTCATTTTTTATTTGTTTTATTAAATTATTAAAATAATTACTACAAACTGTTAAAAAATGATCTTTAGCTATGTTCCTTCTCTTGTGAGAACTTTTAAAGGGTCTAAGTTTTAGCAAACGGTCCATTCAATCAATACGAGATAGGTCAAACTTTTGTTGAAAAGAAAAAACCGAAAATTCAAGTCAAAAAACAGGATACCAAACCAAACCAAATCAAAATTTTATCTTGTATACAAATATTAAAATCGAAGTTTATGTTGTTTAGATATAGATTATAAATGTCAAAATCGAACAGATTGAAAATACTGAATTTTAATTAAATTAACATTTTTTAATATTTTTATTTAGATTATATATTTTATAAAATGATATTTAGTGAATTAAGTTAACTTTTAGTTGATTATTATTGTTTATTTCATATACTTTATACAAAATGTTTTATCAAAAAATTAACTAAGAAAGTAAAATATTATATTTTAAAATATATTTTAATTACTAATTTAAATAAATGCCCAAATCGAATAAATCGAATTGAAATAACCTAACCGTTTTAGTAAAAAACCAAATCTAAGAGATAAAATGGTTTGAATATCAAATTATATATTTATAAAAAGAAAATAAAATAAATTTGTGTAAAACATAACCGACCGATGAACACCTCAAGAAACAGATATTGTCGTGATTTTGTATATGAAAAAATCGCATTTCAAATATTTTTTATTGTAATTTTTATTAGTAATATTAAAGATTGTAATAACACACATCTTTAATTCTTTAACACAAAATCCCAACATCAATCTAAATAAAGCCAAAAATATATAAATAAATAAATAACAAAATTCTAATTATTTAACCACAACACACAAGAATTACAATCCAATCACTCAATTACACCCTCAAGAATAATTTAATCTCTTCAAAACAATGGCAAATATAAATATTATGCATAATACTAGATAAACTAGTAGTATTTAAATGCAACAGCTCCTAGCACAGCCACAAGAAGCAGAGGAGAAGCAGCAGAAAACGAGTGTCCAGCAGCTGATGGTGTCACTCCTGCCCTGCTGCCCGTATTGCCCGCCGGAGCTCCTCCTGTAGTCGTTGGCGGAGAAGGTGAATCCGGGGTGCTTGGTTCAGCTTCTGGGGCCAATCTTGGTGATAGTGGCTCAGCACCGGATGGGCCTGCATGCCAGATAATTTATTTTGATGAAGTTTGTTTTCTATTGATCTTGAATCTGTACAACTAGAGAAGATTAATAATACCATTGATACTTGGAGAAGGAGCACCATTTGGTGGAAGTGTAATTGGACCATTGGCCAAAGGGCCTGCCAATCATATAAATTTATTATATGATATCAAACTATATAATAAGTCATAATAATTAAAAACTGAAATAAATTGTTGACAAATCCATAATATATAACTTACTTGGAGCTGGAACTGGAGCACCAATGGCTGCAAATTATATTATTTGTTGTACACATGTTAGTAAATTTCAAACTTCAATTGACTAATCGTTTCTTGGTTAAGTTAAAAAAAAAAGGAAGAAAAATCCTCCTACCTTTGCATTGAAGAGGCACACCAGGCATGTTACAAGCACGCGGAAGCGAAATCGCAAGAGTTTGATTAACTGGGATTTGGAATGGAACATTCCCAGTCGCGATCTGGCAAAGACAGTCTTTCCCGTTACTCATAAGGGAGCCAATCGAAGTGCAACAAGCAGAAGGCGGGGTAGTCGAGTTAACGGTACCATTGGTCACGAAGTTTACGCAAGGCATAAAAGATGTGATCATTGAAGATGTGCATGGAGTATTTGTGATTTGCCCTGATGAGATTGAAAACAATGCAATTGTTGCTGTTGCTAGAAATGTGATCAAGAATTGGAAGGCCATTGGGATAAACAGGGTAATTTTGTTTGTGTTGTGATTAGAAATTTTTGGGATTTGATCAGTGGTTTGATTGTGAGAATGAATTTGATGATTGGATTTTATAGTTGAGGATTTGGGGTAAAAGGGTGGTGCTAGGGATAAGAGGTTGGTTAGCTAGAAGTGGTTTTTGTGGCTCAACTAATTTTAACTAACCTTTTGGAATGTACTTTCATAAAGATACTACTAATTTGCTTATGCCTATTGCTTCTTGAATATGTCCTCACTTCTTGATTTTTTTAAAAGAAAAAAAATACATCAAATATGCTTCTTCTTTAATTTAATAAGCTTTAGGATTGAAGAAATTTATCAAATACAGTTTGAGAAAATATCATCAGTATTATCATCATAATTTTTTAATAAATGATTTATTTATTAGTGACAGTGATGACGATGATAAGAACAACAACAATAATCTAAATTTTTGTATTATAAAAGTTGAAAAAATTTCAATTTAAATTGTCTGTTTTGTAAAAAATGATTTTTATGATAGTGTAAGAATTAGAAAATTTCCATTGTTATATTAATTTATTGTTTTTTTTTTTTTGTATTTATAATATATATTGTATATGTCACCAAAGAGTTCAACTCCATAGGATAAAGTTCAACTCAAACTCAAATGAATGGACGATGGGCTACAACTAGATCCTTTCATCTATGCTATACATTGACCAACTTTAATCATATTACCAAACAAATTATTACCTTAAAAACCATATCATAAACATGAATTCAAAATATAAAATCTTAATATTTCAAGTTTTCAACAGATAAAATAAATAAACGAGCTGTAAAAGCTAATGAATATAAATAAAATTTATTTTATATAAAAAAACTCACTGGTTCTATGACAAGTTGTGAAAACGATATGAATAAGTTTTTAGGTTGGAGAAATGTATATTAAACTTAAGAATCAATTCCGAAATATTTAGTACAATAATTGTTTATGCTAGAAACAATATATATCATACATGCATCGGCTTTCTTTAAAATCTCAAGGAGCCCATCGAGCGCGCCTTAATCGAACCCGAAGGAAGTTTATATGATAACCATTTATGTGGTACGTTCTTATAAGCTAATGTATACCTATTTTAGAATTGTCTAGTAGTTTTGAAGTATATATGTAACGAATTTGTCTTCAAATTTTTTGGTAAGTTCTCCTTGTACTAGAAGATTATATCTCAGTGAGAGTAAATGTACGTTTTGAGTTCGATTAGTTATTTCAAGATGATGAATATCATCATTCCTTGACATTAGATTAGCAATCAGCACATTAAAAAAGTAGGTCACCCATATATTACTAACTATTCCATGTGTCCATATCGCCCAATTTCTAGTTAAACTATATACACAAAGTTATTTATGAAAAATAAAAACCCTTTTAAATCCAAGAATCTATTATTAATACGGAGAAGTAGGCAACCCATGTCACCAAACTTTTAATTTGACTTATAAGCCAAAACCCTAAACCTCATTTATATAAACCCTAGCAACACAACCAAAATCCCCAGACTAAACACCAAGCTTCAAAATCATTGATTCCACCTCCATTTCTATCTCTAAGATTTTAATCACCAAATCAAATGGCACGCCACAATGTTTCAATGGGATTAGCCATGATTCTTGTCGCCATGCTTTGGCCCTATGCCGCATCGCAATCGAACGATTGTACCAGTGTGATCATTAGCATGTCACCTTGCCTGAATTTCATATCCGGCAACTCCTCCACCCCATCAGTTGCCTGCTGCTCGCAGCTTCGTAATGTCGTTGGGTCGGAGCCACAATGCTTATGTCAAGTGCTTAATGGTGGAGGATCAAACTTGGGACTGAATATCAATCAAACTCGGGCTCTTGCCTTGCCTAAGGCTTGCAACGTTCAAACTCCCTCTGTCAGCAAGTGCAATGGTAAGACTAGGGGTGAGAGAAGCATCGTAGGTTATCAAGCTTGTTGAGTTATTTGGAATATTATCGGATTCAAAATTGTCAAACTCGACCAAGCTCAAACATATAGTTTTGGTTCGTATTTGAGCTCGAATTTAAAAAAATGTTTGAGCCCTGATTCAGATATAGCACAACAGGAGTCGATAATTAGGTTTGAACAAATAAGTTGAGCTCAAATTCAAAATCATAATCATTTTTAAGCTCCGGGGTGACAAAATGACACAGGGCTCAATTCAACTTATTTGCATCCCAAGGATAACCAAGAAAATACACAGCAACATCGATCGCCTTTTTGAAAGAAATTATCTGAATATTTTGCAAAATAAAATGTTTGCTTTCTGAACTTTTTGATGAATTTTTATAGATGTGAAGTTTTCCATAGAACTTGAATCTAATTTCGTTTAAAATTTGCAGCTGCTTCTCCATCCGACTCTCCTTCCACACCAAATTCTCCTAGCAAAAACCCTTCAGGTAAACAGTTTCTTTCTCCCACGTGACACCTAAAATTCATTAATTCTTGTGAAATCGAATTGCCGACAAGGCCCACGGCACTCAAACGTTGTATTCCAAAAGGAGAAAATGTTACCTTTTTCGGTAGATATATGGCTAAAACATTTTCATGCTTCACTTCCAATGATAGATATTTCTTCTATGTAATCCAGGGGGCGGATCAAAAGTGTTGCCATCACCCGGAGATGGTTCTTCAAATGCAGCTTCACCAAACCAGCTGGCTCCTAGTATGATATTTTTCTGCGTCTTCCTAGCATCTTACGTTTCAGCTTTCAACTTGCCCTGATTCTTCGCAAACTCATCCGCCTTCCGTACGTATTAGAGACTTCTAAGCAAATGGATGAGAGTGATTGCTCTAATTGTTTGTCCAATTTATGACATGTTTCAGAGGGTCTTCTGTATGATTTCGTACCGTGTTGCCTCCTTTTTGTAATAAAGAATTAAAGATCATTGATATCTATCCCACATTATGACTTAATCAAGCGCGAAAGACTAACTATTTTGCATATTAAAAAATTGTCCTAAGACTTGATGGCAAATCCAGAATGGCATAATAATCCATAAAAATCCTCCAGAAATTACAAAAGATACCTCATCGCACGTTTCTATTACAATTATGTTGCTCAAAAACCTACAAGTATCATGTATAGACAGACAAACCTGTATCAACAAGGATTCTACAAACCAATAGACGAAAGATTACCAGCATTCAGCAGGCCTCAGCAGACTCTCGGCTTCAGGTTTTGCCTTGGAAACTGCAAGCAAACAGGAAAGCAAATGAAAAGATAGGCTAATGTTTTCTATAAGAAAAACAAATGGGAACTGAGGCCTGAGCATAATACGCAGCAGGGTCATGCTAGAACATGAAGTCATTGTCTTGATAAGCAGGTTTACTACACCGGAAAGAGAAAAGGAGACAAATTGTAAACAATCATAAGAAGCCTTAGGCTTACCCTAACGGGATCGAGATTGCATAAATTCTTCAAGTTTGTTCCACACCTCAAGTGCCGCAGCTCTGTCCTGGTGTCGCTTGTTTTTGCTTATCTGCTCATAAAGTAATATTCACAGTAGAACCAACAGTATGTAAAAGAAACAAAGCCAAAAATTAAAATGCAAGTGAATGCAGGAGTCACTAATAGTTGGAGTATTGGAACATGTTTCAAATACAAGAATACTCACCGATATGATCTTAACATTCCACTGCTTCACGGTTTTTGCTGATTCTATGCTATCATCCTCAAAGCGAATGTAAAACCCAACAACTGTAATGCAAGCAACACAAATTGTTATTGCATTCACTTTCATGGGGTCAGAGACTATCAAACATGATATAGCCAAGAACAGATAGCAATTTGTTATGCCAATGCCATGTTACTGACAGTCATCAGATGAATAAACTATGACAAAAATGCATAAAATTATAAATTAAAACGTATTCTGCAGCAAGATGGTGACAACATTGTCCACAAGAAAAACATGACTATAGTCCAAACTCTCGAGGGATGGTAGCATCAGTTAAAAGACACCAAATTATAATCCCTGCTTTTGCTCTATTCCACATTCATGCGCCATCTTAAAAAGAGAGCTTCTGTAGATGACTATTCCAACTACCTATTTGATTTTCTCACAAAGAGAAATACAAAACTGAGAAACATTCCCGACACCTTCCAGCAGACTAATTTAAACTGCAGATATTAAGCAATTTTGCTATATGTGGCAATCATGCTGAGTTAAATAGCATTTGGTTCATTTGCAATTGAAAATATTACATCGAAATTATTTGGTGCAACTAGATGCTCGATGTTCCCATACATTTACAGCAAACTAATCATAACCCCGGCATAAATACAAATGCATAAAGCTCGGAAATCAGCTAACAAGTGGTATTTTGCATCAAATTCAAAATGTAACCAATTCAAGCGCGAAAATAACACGTGGCATTTGGTATCAAATTCAAATTTAACCAACACGGGCTCGAAAATATATTAATTACCACATAAAACTTACTCTTGTTAAAGATCTCAACATGGTCCTTAAATGGCCAGTCCTTGAACTGCCACTCCTTTCCAAGCACAAACACCGCGACCACGCGATCCCAATCCTCACTTTTCAGTGCAGATGGCTTATCTCTCACCTCATAAGCTGTCACCACCCGATCCCTACTAAACTTCTTCTGCACTGTCACGCACTCAGGCTTCCCCCCTTTCATCTGCTTAACCTTATCATCCGACGGAATAAACACTCCATCCTCCAAAAAGTCCTTAACATTATAAATCGTAATCAGGGTCGAAAATGCACTTGGGACCAAAATAATAGGCACACCTTCGCCAATCTTACGCATCTTCGTCACCTCGTCCCCCATTCCAAATCCTCTACTCTCGATTCTATTCTTAGCAACAATGTTATCTTTCCTCTGCAACGCCTCCGAACGTTGCTTCTCCTCGTCTCGTTTCATAGCAGAAGCCAAAACACTATAAAAATCTCGAGTTTTAAACACCAGCATTGCCTCCCTATCCTTAATTGGCCTCTCCTTAGCCTTAATCAGCCCAATCAAGCTCTTCTCGCTCGTTAAACCCTCCTGAATCGCCAATTCGTTCGAATCATACTGCAGATTACGTTCCACATTGTTCAAGGCTGGGATTTGAGGAATGTTAGGGAAATCAAGGGGAACAATCGAATCTGAAGATTGGATTTTTCCCGTAAGATAATCCAGAACCGTTTTCCGATCAGGGAGCGTGACGGCGGGGATGCGGAGAGCTCGTGCGTGCTGCAAGTAATCGGTGTGTTTGAGGTTGTGATTGGTGATGAAATGAACTAGGGTTTCAAGAGTGTAGCGGCGGGTGGATTGCACGTGCTTGGAGCGGTATGCGGTCTCGATGGTGGCGGGGAAGGAGTAGTCGGAGCCGAAGCGATATTCATCGTTGACGCGAACGATTTTGTCGAGAGAGTTGCGGATTGTGTACTCGCGGAGAAGCGTTAGCGGGTCCATTGGTATTCTCGGCGGAGGAGAGGTGGCGCGTGCCCTGATTGTGTTCTCAAGGTCATACTTCTTTCACACACACTCGATAATTTATTGCTTAGAGCATATCCACCACCTCATCGAAAATCGTGGGGTTCACATGCCACATACACATTACATTAACACATCTATTCTCCCACATTCATTTTAACATTCACACTCATTATTTATGGGTCCCGCTGTTCACTCATTCATCTTACTCTTATTTTACATTAAATAAATTTAATTTCAAATCTTTCAAGAAATTTAAATTATTATTATTTTATATTAATAATAATTTGTTTTTATATATTCAATACGTAAAATAATCGTTGAAGAGCCTCGCATGCCCAGCTTCACGATTTCTTTGGATGAACCTTCTTCTTCGCCGCATCACATTATTACTTTG
Source organism: Primulina tabacum (assembly GCF_025594145.1). Taxonomy (NCBI): domain Eukaryota; kingdom Viridiplantae; phylum Streptophyta; class Magnoliopsida; order Lamiales; family Gesneriaceae; genus Primulina; species Primulina tabacum. The sequence continues at coordinate 42,091,784 of NC_134554.1, forward strand.
ACATGATTCAACTATTTGTCGACTTTGTTGAAGTATCAATGACATTAGCTCTTTTCCCGGATCATAATCTTCGTCATCAACTTCAACTTGGACTTCGTTTTCACTTGTCGAGCTAGAGGTTGAACTACTGGAATATTGAGACATTTTGGAGTAAACAAATTCAAGTGTATCTGTTTGCCAAATTGTATGTTTGTAGAATAAATAATTGTATAGTACAAGGTGTCTATTTATATTGAAATTTGCAACGACTATATTCCAACGGCTACTTTGCAACGGCTATTTTGCAACGGTTATATTCACTAACAGATACTTTAAACCAATACATAAAATAAGTAACAACGTTTAGCGACGGTTTTTGAAAATCCGTCGCAATTAGCGACGGTTTTGAAAAAACCGTCGCTAAATGTCCAATTTCTTTTGGCGTTAAAATAATTCAAAAAACGTGGGGCCCGCGTGTCAGCAAATCGGCGACGGTTTCTATAAAGCAGTCGCTAATAGCGATGGTTTTTTCAAAAACCGTCGCTAAGTATGCAATTTTTTTAAAAAAATAAACTGACACAGACGCCCCACACTCTCTCTCATGTGAGTGGGCGTTATAACGCCCACTCACATTGGAGAGTGGGTGTTAAACGGGTCAATCCTAGCGATATTCACAATAAAAAATAATATTTTTTCGACTCAAGTAAGAGATCCGTCTCACAAAATAAGATTCGTGAAATCGTCTCACATAAATTTTTATTAAAGCTCTAAACTAAATTAAATTTTCTTGTTTCTTTGTTTGTTTATTCATTTCTAATTCAATTTTCGTAAGATTAAAAATAAAGTAGTATATTTGTTTATGGGCCATATTCATGAGCCGGGCTGTAAAGATTAATGGGCTTTCAATACGCATAAACTCAATTAATAAGTCATCAGCCCATACCTCGGGCCCATGGATTTTTCATGTTATATTTCTTTTTCTTCTTTTTTCTTAACCTTCGGTGAGTGTCAAATACATCAAATATAATATTATGTAAAAATACCATATTAGCTCTCTTCATTTATATTAAGGTTTGACCTCTCTTTCTGTTCAGCTCAAGGAACAATGGCGACAAGCACCTTAAACTAAAGGAGAAAAGGGTGTAGCCATGAAATATTTGGATGGAAGATTAGAATAAGTGAAATAGTTGTATAAATAATCTTTTAAGGTTGGATGTTAATTAATGCACGAAGATGAGGGTAAGAATACTTGAACAAAAAAACCTTTTTTTCAATAAAATAACCATCGTAGATTGCAGTTGGATATGAGATCCAAAATTTGAAGAATGGTTTGAAATAAATCTATATTAGATATATCGATTTGAAATTCACCACAATAATTCAAAAAATAATTAGTTTAAGATTTAAAATCCATTGTACCATAGCTTTCAATAGATGTTAGAGTGAGTAGGTCTCTTATGAGACGATCTCACCAATCTTTATCTGTGAGACGAATCAATCATACCGATATTCACAATAAAAAATAATATTTTTAGCATAAAAATTAATATTTTTCATGGATGACCCAAATAGAGACCCGTCTCACAAAATATGACCCATGAGACTGTCTCACACAAGTTTTTGTCTGTTAGAGTTGGTGATATAGGTAAGTATTTAGGTATAGGTAAGCATTTACCCAATAGAGATTGATTCTTCTTACCAACATATTTTTATATTTTTGGACGAGCTTGTCATGCAAGGCATGTCCAATGTAATTTACATGACTAACGTGGTTTGTAGGCTATTGCGTTGGCCATGAGTTTATCTATTACATGTCAAATGGTAGAAACTATGGATTCTCACGTCATAAAAAAAATTTTACTTCAAAATATATGTACTCAAACGAACCAATAAATTTGTTAATTTGAATTTGAATAAATAGCTTCAAACTTATTGATTCAAATACAATAAATAAATTTGATTTTAAATTTAGATTGACTATTATGATGTAAAAATTTTAAAATACTTAAGTAATAAATAAAGTTGATTACGACATGGATTTTTAATAAAAGAAAAAATCAATATTTAATTTTCACATAATAAATTTGCATGTTGGTTGGTGGTAAAAGGTCAAACGAGTATATAATTTCCATGCGTAAACTACACGTTTGTTGATAGTGAGATATCAAACTTCTTGTTTGTCGAGGTTGGATATAAAGAGAGTCTCAAGATGTAATAATTGGACGAAACTATACAATAAAATTTGGAATTTTTATTTTTTGAAATATTTTAAATTAGGCAATAATTTTATACAGACAAGACCAAGAGGTTTTACATGTAAAATGTGTTGCACAGTATATCAAATGGTACAGTACAGAAAAGTTTAGTAATAAATCCAGCGATCAATATAATGAAGAGAAAACAGTAGAGAAACACTATAAATGAAGTTAAACCAAACCGAGACATGTAGCGTGTATAGTTTCCTTAAAACAGATTCGCCCTCTCCGGTATGTGCTTCGAGGTTTCAGCTGACGTCTGTTTCCCAGGATACAACGGAACAACCAGCAGTGACTTAGCACGAGACACTACTACGGCGAACTGGAAACGTACCTTTACTTTATCACCGAGATTTAATGGAGATCAAATGAAAGATAACAATATGTAATGCAAGAGAGTGCTTGAAAGAGATAAAATTTTTATGTGTATGAAATGAGGAAATGAACACATTATTTATGAGCCCAAAAATGCACACCAAGAGTCATGCAAGATTAATTAACTCAATTAATCTTCTCATTAACTCAAGAATATGAAGAGCCAAAACTCTTCAATTAACTCAAGAATGTGGAGAGCCAAAAGACACTCCCATATTCATGAGATATAATTTTTATTCAACCTCTAAATTTTATTAAAATTTCTAACAATCCCTCACATGAATGAAAATTGATACAAATCTTGGTGACAAAGTTATACAGTTGAATCATGTATAGGATAGGTAGGTGTTACCATTTGAACCTTCCCTTATGAAATATATTTGCTTTAATAGCTGATCAGTAGACATGATATCCTTGAACTGTTCTGCCGTTTATGTAAATTAAGATATACTTCACACAAGACTCTCCCTGATACTATTCAGTTCTCATGATTGTGTTTGTTTTGCCATGAGCACATGCCTGGTTCTGCGAGATGGTCTAAAATTGAGCACTACAATTCCTTCGAAGCGGCCCCACTTCTCTCTCACATAGGTGATTCTATATTCTTCTCATCAGAACCATTAAAAGCCATAAGCTTATCCTCAACATTCACTGTTTCATAATAGGAATGGGCTAGGGATAACCCCCACAGTGATTCTCTAAATTAGTGCGATTAGGTTGTCCCATTAAACCTAGTTCTTGGGATCTCCAGTCAGCGTAGGTTGGGTTTTCCTTCGCACCAATTTATTCTATAGGCTTGAGCCCCATTCCCCTTGACATTTTCGCAACTAACTCTCTGTTTAATCCCTTGGTTAGCGGATCCGCTATATTATCCTTTGACTTTACATAGTCAATAGATATAACTCCAGTTGATAGTAGTTGTCTAATGGTATTATGTCTACGACGTATATGCCTAGACTTACTGTTATACATATTATTTTGTGCCCTTCTAATCGTAGATTAGCTATCACAATATATGCATATAGCCGTCACTAGGTTTTTCCCATCCTGGAACATCTTCTAATAAGTGACGCAGCCATTCAGCCTCTTCAGCACACTTGTCAAGAGCTATAAACTCAGATTCCATTGTGGACCTGGCTATTACAGTTTGTTTAGAAGATTTCCACGCAATTGCTGCACCTCCTAAAGTGAATACAAATCCACTTGTAGATGTTGAGTCTTTCATATCAGATATCCAATTTGCATCATTGTATCCTTCAATAACAGCAGGATATCTGGTATAGTGCAGCTCATGATCACGAGTGAACCTTAAGTATCTTAGCAATCTGATAATTGCTTTCCAGTGTTCAACTCCTGGATTACTCGTGAATCTACTCAATTTGCTTACTGCATAAGCTATGTCTGGTCTTGTACAACTCATTAAGTATATCAGACTTCCAATGACTCGAGAATATTCTAATTGAGACATACTCTCACCTCGATTCTTTGATAGATTCTGACTGATATCTATCGGGGTTCTAGCCAATGCAGAGTCATCCCTATTGAATTTCTCAAGTATTTTGTCAACATAATGTGACTGATTTAGAACTAGCCCTTCTGATGTTATATGAATTTTAATTCCAAGGATTACATCGGCTAAGCCCAAATCTTTCATGTCAAATCTTGAGTTCAATAACTTCTTGGTGGATTTGTTCATGTTATCATTACTACCAATGATAAGTATGTCATCTACGTAAAGACATAAAATGACATTTCCATTTTCAGTAGTTTTTATGTATACACATTTGTCACATTCACTGAATTTAAATCTACTTTCTATCATGACTTTATCAAATTTTTCGTGCCATTGCTTTGGCGCTTGTTTTAAGCCATACAGAGAGACTTCACCAGTTTACAAACCTTGTTTTCTTGCCCAGTCGCAGAAAATCCTTCAGGTTGTTCCATGTAAATTTCCTCTTCTAAATCTCCATTTAGAAAAGATGTCTTTACATCCATTTGGTGTACTTCAAGATTTCGAAAGGCGGCAATCGCAAGGATCACACGAATAGAGGTTATTCTCGATACAGGAGAATATGTATCAAAGTAATCAAGCCCTTCACGTTGATGGTAACATTTAATTACCAATCTGGCTTTATACTTATCTATAGTTCCATCTGATTTCATTTTCTTTTTGAAAACCCATTTACAGCCTAGTGGTTTGCTTCCCGGAGGAATATTTACTAATTCTCACGTATAGTTTTGTAAAATGGATTCCATTTCGGAATTGATAGCCTCTTTCCATAGAGGCCCCTCAGATGAACTGATTGCTTCGTTGAAGCTTTGAGGTTCACATTCCATCATGAAAGTGAGGAAATCCGGACCAAAGGATTTCTCAGTCGTAGTTCTCTTGCTACGTCTAGGTTCAATATCTTGATCAAGCTCTTGGTATTTTTCAATTGTCTCATATAATCTTTTGGATGAACTTGATTCTTCCTTAGATTTGCATGGAAACATGTGTTCAAAGAACGAAGCATTTCTTGATTCCATTATCGTATTTTTGTGAATATCAGGTATTTGAGATTCATGTACACGAAAAACGATACGCGCTACTGTTTTAAGCATATCAGATTAAAATGCAATCAACAGTTTTTGGTCCTATCTTTACTTTCTTTGGAGTAGGTACTGCAACCTTGGCAAGACACCCTCAAACTCGCAAGTATTGGTAGGAAGTGTAATGTACCGTACTTTTACTATTCAAAATTTGCGGAAAAATAAAAATTTTCTTAAAAGAGTATACAAATTTCAATTTCAATAAATTAAATCGTTCATCCCACAACCATTGTAACAAAAGGTCTCAAAGTAATGTTAACCAAAATATTTGCTTAAAATCTCATAACCAGTAACGTAACTAAAAATACTATAAACATTCATAAAACTTAAAACATGGCGGTCCTCGGGTTTTGCCTCCCGCTCAGTCCAAGCCAGCTCCTTGGTCTCCACCCCTAGTCTCCTCGAAATCATCCTCACCTGCATTGATCAAGTCTAGTGAGTCTAAAGACTCAACATGTATAAACTGGAAGTAACGAGTAATACGTAATAAAATCACATGCAGCTTTAAAATAGAACATATATACGGGAACTTGAACTTGCATAAATAAACTTGAACATACGTACATACATACATAGACGTGCCATAACATGAAACTTTTCTTAAACGTGCTTGCATACTTGTACATACTTGAATATACTTAAACTTCATCATTTTGCGTAGAGGCATGTTTCAAAGCAAGTGACCCATAATATAAATCGCCTGATCAGACTAAACCACAGTACTGGGCTGACAGGGAAAAATCCACTACCACATACATGAGATCTCCGTTCATGATTTAACGGGTGGATTAGTCCCCGTTCCTGCTTTAACGCTTTCCAATCATGATCTAAACCCGTTCATGCTTTAACGGGGTGGGTTGGTCCTCGTTCATGATTTAACGCTTTCCAACCCCATACAGAAATTGGTCACAAGACATTTAGCATACCTCAAAAACTTGGAAATATTTTCTTGCACGTCAATATACTTACATGACGTTGAGGGATTCGTTGGATTTCATTTGGGGCCGCTGCTGCACATACTAACATGAATTTTAAATACTTAACTTGCATAGCTTAGACGTAGGTATTCAAGCTCACCGCCAAAGTGAATAAGTAGCTTATGACATTCTAGCTCCCTCGGGACTTGACCTCCTTTAATCATCGTACTAACCATTATCTTAAACGCCAAAACAAAACCTGCGGTGAAGTCTAATTTTTTTCTCAAAATATGAAGTACACGGACCCAGTGCCCGGGTCCGTGTATGGGTCCGTCTAGTTTCGCAAAAGAAATGATCGAAAAGAAGTAAGGACACGGATCCCGTGCTAGGGTCCGTCTAGGGGTCCGTGTAAGCTCGCAAATTTGACACTTCCAAGGAAACAAAGGCACGGAACCCGTGTCGGGGTCCGTCGAAGGATCCGTGTAGGCTCGGTTTACTGACACTAAGGTGGAAACAAGGGCACGGACCCCGTGCCAGGGTCCGTGCAGACTCGGTACACGTGAACCAACGAAAATTTCATATACTCAAGGCTTACTCGATCATCCCGACCAAGAGTCGACACCCCGAGACCCTTCCTAGGATACTATAACCTTGAATCCAAACCCGTACAACCACCACAAAACAACGACATCCACCCCACGACACAATACAACTCAAAACACGGAAATTAACCCCAAATCGTTTCCTACGGCTTCTAATGAATTCAAGTGCCTATCGAGACTACCCGGCAATCCAAATACCAACCCAATATCATACTAAGCATACCTATATGTATCAACGATCATCCGTCGATCCCCAATGAAGCCTGCAACAATAAAACTTCAAGAACGCATCAATTCATAATTTTCTGAAAAAATGGAGTTTGAGCAGTCCCAAGAAAAACGCCATAACTCACTCAATTTTTGTCCAAATATTTCAAATTTACTGTCAAATCGAAGGTATCGAAAAGTTCTACAATTTTCATGTTGAAAGTTTTCTCAGAATCAGGACCGAAAAATCGCAGTTTTTGAAAAGACAGCAAAAACGTGATTTGTGATCCAAAATCTGTTTCAAAATTGATCCAAACATCATTTCTCAAACTTCTACACATCACAGATGTATTTTTACGCATAAATAACGACACAACGCATAATATGACGAGATCGATGCAGAAATAACATAATATACGTGCCTTTGATGTGAGAAACTCACGATACGGAGATACCGAAGCGGAGATGGTGCGAGGCTTGGTCCGGGACGATTGTGGCTCGATTTTCTTTGAAGAAAATTCAACAAAACTTTGCTGGAATTTCAGAGGAAGGGAGCGGCTGTTGATCTTTTCTAAAAACCTTAATATTTTCTCTAAGAAAATAGAATGAAGTGTGTTCTGTGTGTGTTGTGTGAATAGGCGTGAAAGTGTGTGTGTTAGTGTGTGTGTGTGCGTGAGTTTAGTTAATTAGGGGAATATAATATGCTAATTTAATAAATAAAAATGCTAATTAAGAGTTTATCCCCTCAATTACAAAATCTCCTAATAATAAAAAAATACACAATGGCTAAAACTTAAAAGGTTTTAAAAACTCTTAAGAGTACCAAATAAATGATTTAGGCTTAAAAATGCTAAAACTTGATAAATTATTTAAAATGCCCCGACTTCAACTTACAATAAAATATCACATTTTAAAATTGCCAAAGTCGTCACCAGTCTTTTCCCTCGATCCCGCCTCGAATAATCGCCTGAAACATGAAACTCGAAAAACAATTTAACGTGCATACCTAAACTTAAATAATTAAAAAATGCATTTAAATAAGTCATGCATGGCTAAAACTCATTTTAAACTGAAATAAATGCTTTTAATAATTAAATAAATGCATGAGTTTTACGTGTACTGATTTTGGGCTCTACAGAAAGGACTTCTACCTTTCCATAACTCTTATTGACTTTTATCTTGCTTCTTTCGGGGCACCTTATTTAAAAGATAATTTGCTGTTAGAACAGCTTTCCCCCACATGTTCTATGGTAAACCAGAACTTAATAATAACGCATTCATCATTTATTTCAAGGTGCGATTCTTTTTCTCTGCAATGCCATTTTGCTGAGGAGTATAAGGTGCAGTTCTTTCGTGTTTGATATTGTGTTGAGCACAAAACTCAGCAAATGGTGATTCATATTCACCTCCACGATCACTTCTTAGCACCTTAATTTTCTTGCTAAGTTGGTTTTCAACTTCGCTCTTATATTAGACAAATTTGTCAATAGCTTCATCCTTACTTTTAAGGAGATACACATAACAAAATTTTGTGATATCGTCAACAAAAATGATGAAGTATTTATTTCCACCATGAGTTTGCACACATTTTAGATCACATATATCACTGTGAATTAGATCAAGTGGTTCACTATTTCTTTCAATAGTTCGAAAAGATGATCTTGTTATTTTTGCCTCAACACAAGTTTTACATTTGTGTTGTTTATCAATTTGGAATGCATGAATGCTTTTCATGTTAATTAGTCTATGAATTGTATCGTAATTAACGTGTCCATGTCTACCATGCCATAAACAAGAAGACTTAAGCAAGTAAGCAAAAGTATTAACTTTATTCATCACAGGCTTAATAGTCATTACATTGAGTTTGAATAAACCATTACAAACATACCCTTTGCCAACAAACATTCCACTTTTCGACAAAACCACTTTATCTGACTCGAAGACAATGCGGAAACCATGCTTGTTAAGAAGCGACCCGGACACCAAGTTCTTACGGATGTCCGGTACATACAACACATTGTTCAAAGTCAGTTCTTTTCCAGATGTCATTTTTAGGACAACTTTTCCTTGACCCTTGATATCAGAAGTGGCGGAATTTCCCATGAATAGCTTTTCCCCATTCATAGATTCCTCAAGAGTAGCAAACATCTCCTTGTCGGAGCAAACATGGCGAGTGGCACCAGTGTTGATCCAACACTCCCTTGGGTTTGAACCCATCAGATTAATTTCAGATATTACAGCACATAGATTCATGTTTGAAACCTCTTGAGATATGTTTTCCACCATATTCACCTCTCGGTTTCTCTTTGGCTTCTTACATTCAGATGCCTTGTGACCCATGCCATCACAGTTATAGCATTTTCCAGATAACTTCTTCTTTGAAACGCCTCCCTTGGTTCTGAGGTTCAACTTTTTTTTGGATGGAGAGAAGTTTCTCTTTTTCGAGCTTTGACCATGCTCGACAACATTTGCCTTAGCGGCAACAGGAGAAAACAGCCGTCTTTCCGAACTCTTGTTTTCTTCCTCGATGCAAAGTCGAACAATGAGCTCTTCAACATTCATCTCCTTTCGCTTGTGCTTCAAGTAGTTGTTGAAATCCTTCCAAGCTGGTGGTAGCTTCTCAACAATAACAGCCACTTGGAATGATTCACTCAAAGTCATCCCCTCACCGTGAATCTTGTGAAGAATCACTTGGAGTTCTTGAACATGGCTGATAACCGGCTTTGAATCCACCATTTTAAAGTCCAGAAAACGGCCAACAAGAAACTTCTTGGCCCCGGCATCCTCGATTTTGTACTTTCTGTCAAGGGATTTCCAAAGCTCTTTAGCCGATTTCTTTTCGCAAAACATGTTGTAGAGCGAATCGTCCAATCCGTTTAGCACATAGTTTCGGCGTAAGAAATCAGAATGATTCCATGCCTCCACAGCACTAACTGATTCAACATCTTCCTCACCCTATGTGAGTTTAGGAGCATCCTCAGACAAGAATCTATCCAGGTTCAGCATCGTCAAGTAGAACAACATCTTCTGATGCCACCTTTTGAAGTTCACACCAGTGAACTTTTCAGGCTTTTCACCGTGATGACTGGGACAGCAACCGCAGCAGCACGTGGGGTAAGTTGAGGGACAACTTGAGCCACAGTAGGGACAACATAACCAGTTTCCCTTTGCACGCTGGTTTCAGTAGTCATATCTTAAACAAACCACGTAATGAGTAATCTGTTTTAAGTTTGTTGAACAATATAACAAATGGTATAGTACAGAAAGGTTTTTATCAATAAATCCAGCGAGCAATATAATGAAGAGAAAATAGTAGAGAAATGCTATAAATGAAGTAAACCAAACCGAGGTCTGTAGGGTGTACAGTTTCCTTAAAACAGATTCGCCCTCTCAGGTATGTGTTTCGAGGTTTCAGCGGACGTCTGTTTCCCAGGATATAATGGAACAACCAGCACTGACTTAGCACGAGACACTACTATGGCTGAACTGAAAACGTACCTTTGCTTTATCACCGAGATTTAACGGAGGCCAAATGAAAAGATAACAATATGTAATGCAAGAGAGTGCTTGAAAGAGATAAAATTTTCATGTGTATGAAATGATGAAATGAACACGCTATTTATAATCCCCAAAATGCACACCAAGAGTCATGCAAGATTAATTAACTCAATTAATCTTCTCATTAACTCAAGAATATGAAGATCCAAAACTCTTCAATTAACTCAAAAATGTGGAGAGCCAAAAGACACTCTCCTACATTCATGAGACATAATTTTTTATTCAACCTCTAAATTTTATTAAAATTTCCAACAAAATGTGCATGCCAGTTGTGTGATACTGACTGGTTGCTTATTATTTTATAAAAACAAAAAAAAAACTATAGGTTGTACTGATTGTGTAATTGATATATTTTAAATTGTAAAACAAATAAGTTGCAGCATTCCAATCGTTTTTCCATTGAATAAATCACATAAATTTGCAGCTCCTCGAAATTGAATACTAGATTTTGATAATATTGATTTCAGTTTTAGTGTATAGTGTATCGCTTGAATAAAAATTACATCACATTATGTTTTATATACGAGCAATTGTTTGCTTCTAACGTTTTAGAAATAGTTGTATAATTTAGGTGTCTAATCAACTTAATGATTTTTGGCACAATGCTTTTGATGGCAATCTGTAAATAATTTGTAATACCTCATATTCAATGATTAACATTACTATACCAACACGAGTCTTTACAGTGTGTTTACGTCCTCACTCACTCAGTGGTCACTCATCTCATAATTGCTCCAAGTACAACACGCTTAATTTTGGAGTTCCTAAGTTATGAGCTACCGTAAAAATGCATTTTATTGATATGAGTAATATATATCAAATCTTTTATGCCTTTCATCTTGGTATGGATCGGTTCATTCATGCTCCATGTTGCCAGGCATTTATGGGGTTTTAATCTTTCAGGTATTAACCACTCATACCGTGGATTATGTACCATCCTAGGATCTTTGGTTTCGGGTGTCACATATGTTGGCACCTCTTCTATGCGTTTCTGAACCTTTGGTGTTGAACCACGAACAACAGCAGCAAAAAGATCTAGTCGAGGCAAGGATTTTCCTTTGTCCGCAAGACAAAATTGCCCGTATCAAAGTGCTATACATTTCAGGCAATCGTCCCCAAGATACAACGACTTTCAATCAAAACTTAGCAGCACCACAAAGCCTTGATATCGGCGAACAAAGATATGCAATTGCTTTCAAGTAGATGAAACGAAAATGTGCAGCAAAATGTCAAGAAAGTATGCAGCAAAACACAATGATCCAGCAGCCTTGGACAATGGTTGGAGGGATTATTTATAGATGATCACGGGTTGCTTTGAAGAGACATGTTTCTTCAGACCGGATGCAAAGAAGAGACACACTTCTAGGCAAGGGATACACTGGTTGGGCCAAAAACAGCCAAGAGAAGACACTTTTAATTCCAATGGACGCGTACCTTTACAGAAACAGTGATGCACGCGCAGCCGCAAGAACAATACGCGCGGCTGCGCGCAGCATTCTGTCTATGCGAGCTGCGCGCACAGCAAGGCGCGCGCGGCCGCGCGCCTTGCTCTGTGTTCTTGGCAGTAGGGCACGCGCGGTCGCGCTGCCGCGCGCCCTATTCTGTCCAATGCATCATGACCACATGTGCGTGTGCTTCTTTCTGACAATATTTTCCCACTAAATTTGGTCCAAAAAGATTAATATTTGTCAAAGACCGCACCGCACCGACCCGAGACGAGCGCGTGCGCGCGTGTGTTTCACCGAGACACAGCCTATTAGCGTCTTCCCCCTTCTAAAAACTTCTGGTACCCCTTGGGGCCCAAACCCCTATTCAAACTTGGAGTTTATAAGGGAGACATCTCTTGGCAATTTCCTCAATGTGGGACAACTCCCACTTCCTTTACCCTTCAATACTCTTCTTATTCATTTATCCAACAACATACTCACCATTTTTTGATTGGTTCGTCCCTAAATCACGTCGTACTAAGAGAGGTCGGGCTATGATACCAATTGTGACACCCCAAATTTGATGACTAATCACACTGTATCAAAACGAGTATTTACAGTGTGCTTATGTCTTCAGTCAAACACACACTGAGAAACGTCATTGGGGGTCATCAACCTCATAATTGCTCCAAGTCAAGCACACTTAAATTTGGAGTTCTTATGTTATGAGATCTCTAAAAGAAGATTCATTTTATTGATATGAGTGTAGTACCTATCAAATATTTTATATCTCTCACTCATTTATAGATTGGTTCATTCATCCTCCCTGTTGCCAAGTCTTTGGCGAGGTTTCCATCTTTGAGGTATCTTTAATATGCGTAACATATGTTTTATTCTCGTCACATAAACTATATGAGAGAATATTGATGTAAAATAAACAATATTCGATATGTGAAGACTTGAAATATGACGGCACAATAAGCACAAGAATTCCAAGAAACATATTCAGCTGAATATACATGGACTTGCAACAACCCTTGTAAGAGAAAATAATGGCATTCCGATGAAATAAATGACCGTGAATAGATGACATTTCAGCTTACCCTTGGAGACCTATAAATAAAGGTCTTTAGCAAACCAAAGTCATACAACACTACATCAAACAATTCATAAATTTTCGAGGTTCACCGGTTGCCAAGGGAGAGGATATTCTGCAAATTTTTTGAATAAAAGTACTGTCATAATATCGAGTCAAAGTTCTGTCCAAGTATTGTTCGAACTCAAGCAAAGTACTAACCATTTTCGAGTCAATCCTTTTACATATTTTTCTTATTCAAGAACAATCAAATAATTTCGTTTTTTTAGTTTCAACTCGAGATATACGCTTTAAAATTGACTAGCATATATGTATTATGTGTTTAAAATATGATTTTTGAAATCTATATTTTCGAAGTACCGGAACTTTGTGAACTAATTGTAGAAATATATATTTTGAACATACTGTGCTTCTTGATTCATGGTCTCACCCATTAAGAAAAGAGAACATATATGAAACTGATATCAGTTAACCATGAAATTCATAATTTGTTCAGTACATAATTCTAATACATATTTATTCCTAAATATAATAATACTTCTCTATATATTTATTATTATTGTTTTTGTTAAAAAAATGATTTTAAAGGATGTGAGGAATTTAGTTTAGATATTTAAATCAAGTTATTAAATATTTTATTAGGAGTTCAAATATAAATACAAATAAATTAATCTCTAAGAATTTTTATTTAATTTATAAAAATTTTATGTGTCCAAATATATGCTCAGTTAATAGATTCAAAAAAACATACAATAAAACAGTGATACTTATACTTGGGTGCAAACTAATCGAATTGATATCGAGGATCATATTACTAGAGCTTGACTTAATTTAAATTTTGTAATCTCAATTCGAACTCATTTGATATTAATTTTTCAAGCTCGAACTCTATTATTTAAAATATCGAGTTATGCGAGTTCATTGTCGAAAAGCTCGATAATGTTTATAGCATAATTTTAGTGTTTAAATTTTGTATTTGTACAAACAAAGATATCCTTAACTTAAAAAAAATAATATATAACTATTCGAGTAGCTCGCAAACTAATCAAGTAAAAACAATAAAACTCGAACTCGACTCGATTGAATAGATTTTTTTTTAAAAAAATATTCATAAATTAAAATTAGACTTGTCAAAACGGGTCAATGGAGCAGACCGATTGACCCGTAACCCACCACAACTTATCATTTAACATGCCGAACCATCATTTTGATGGGTTAAGAAATTGCCAACTTAACCCAACTATTTGGTGAGGTGAGATGGACCAACAAGACGGATCTTACCCATTTTGACAACTCTAATTAAATTCTAAAAATTTAATCAGTTTCAAACACTTAAAAAGGAAGGAAAAGAAAAGGATTTAGAAGAAATAGTGTAAAATGTGTAGTTTGGAAGATTTTTAAGAAGAGCTAAAAAAAAGAAAAAGAAACGGAGATAAAATTCTCTCCAAACCCAAAATGTTTTCCTCCCAAAAGTGGGAGGAATAAGAGGAAACACACACACCAAAAAAAAAAAAAAAAAAAAAATCAAATAAATTTAATTTAGTTTCTTTCTTTTCTTTCTCCAACAACTAAGCAAAAAATATATATTCTCTTTTCTCCTTTTTATCATTCCTTTTTTTTCTCTATTCTTCTCTTATTTTCCCTTCAAACTTCCAAACTAAGCTTTAATGATCCCCATTAATTACACTTAACACGATGATTGTGATGTTTGACAAAAACAAATCACATCATTGCTTGTACATGGTCCCGGCCCACGTATACTTGAGCGTCTTTGAATTTTTTACTAAACTTTTTTTAATTGAACTTTTAAAATCATTTTAAAATAATTTGTACTTATATCGTTTTTAAAAGGTGAAATTTATGTATAATTTCTTATTAAAATTAAATGTTCTAGACGGTAACATTATTATAAATGAAAATTTTGTACTAAAAGTCTAAAATAATGAAAATAGATTGAAATCCTTCTTTCCCCCTCAAAATATGATTTATGAAAGGTAGAACAATTTTAGAACAACTTAACTAAAAAAATGACGATAAAACTTATGGTTGACGTGAAATAATTATTCTTATCAGTAGAATATGTAGTATGATATAAAACATTTAAGTTATATTATTTACGCGAGTTATGTTTTTTGATTAAAGGCGCGTACGATAAGTGTTTCTTCTTGTAATTCCGTAAAATACGAATTTAGTTTCAATAAAACTCTTTTAAATTAAATCGATCATTAAATTTTTAGACAATGGAATCATATAGTATTTTGTTTAGACAAATACTTTATAAAGTAAAAATTATAAGAATAATTTGCCATTACGATTGGTCTCCAAAAGCGAGATAATGATTATCAAAGCCGATGGATCTCAAGTACGTGACTTGAACCAAACAAACCCTATTTAGGTACGTGCATTATTATTATTATTATTATTATTATTATTATTATTGCAAAAGGGCTGTAGGACTGTGCAATATCACATTTAAATAATACTCCACTATTATTCAAGGAAGAATTATGGATTTCGTGATATGATTTATTTTAAAAGGGTAATTTTTTTAACATATTTGAGAAATTAACCAAAAGACTACAATATATTTATTCGATGTTCTTATAAATTATATAAATATATTTTTACTATGATCTACAATTTTTCAATATAACTCTAGATACTTGATTTTATGAATACCATTAGGAAAATAGTATACATCAAATTTTAATGAGTCGCAAGTTGTTAAGTTAAAAATATGGGAAAACAACAATTAAGTTAGTATGTTTCTTGTTAAACGATGTTACATATTTTTATCTGTGAGAAGAATTAACTTTGTCCAAACTTATAATAATAAGTAATATTTTTAACATAAAAACTGATAATTTTTCACAAGTAATCCTAATAAAAAATATACTTCACAAAATCGATTTACAAGATCGACTCACAAATTTTTTTATGTATGTTAATGTGGAATATATCTCTTGAATTGTTGTTTACTTTTATATATATATATATATATATATATATATATATATATATATGTCCAATTATCGCAGTTCCTACTACATATATATATATATATATATATATATGTCCAATTATCGCAGTTCCTACTACATCCTCAATTACCTGCTCAATTAATTAACTCATATTTTCTTATTTGAACACATTGATTATTAATTAATATAACAGAATCCATGTCTCTTTTTCCATTTTTTAATAAATATTTCTTTCTGCTAACTCATTTTCCCACTATTATTTTCCCACTATTATTCTTCATTTAAAAGCCAAAAAGGCTATGGAATATCCTACGGAATATAATTTTTGTTCCTTAATAATAAAATGCTCTCTCGCTTGCTATGAATTGGAAATTAATTAATAATCAATTCAGGTCGAGAAATTAGAGAAACGTATATTATGGGGTAAATATACAATATTTAAAAGTTGGAGGGGCGACTGAAAACATGGCTCAGCTAAAATAAGAGTTTATGGGGCCCACAGAAAGTAGGCCTAGGATTCTACGTCAATCGAGGAGCCTACTGATAATGATGTAACTGGGCAGTCCGTGAACCCTAATTTGGGGCAATTTTGTGGGCCCCATTCATTTACAAACTCCTTTGTGTAATTAAATAAATGAGCTTTTTAATTTTTTTTTTAAAAAAATTAATTTTATTTATTTATTTGCAAGGGAAATAAATAAAATGTTTTTTCATTGATAAGTGCGACAGGAGAAGAGGTTCACTGCTAATTTTACGTAGAAAGATTTTGTATTAAAAATTATAAAGAGAGTGGATTAATATATTAAAGACTTATTTGAAATGATATGCCTAAATTATTATAATTTTTTACTTTACATCGTGAGAGTAGGTCTTTTGTGAGACAGTCTCACAAATCTTTATTTATAAGATGTGTCAACTCTACCGATATTCACAATAAAAATTAATACTCTTAGCATAAAAAATAATACTTTTTCAAAAATGACCTAAATAAGATATCCGTCTCACAAAATACGACCCGTGAGACTGTCTCATACAAGTTTTTACCACATTCTAAATGGTAATCAAACCATTCATACTCTTTTTTATAATATTTTGATAGGATGGATTTAAGGTAACATAAAAAATTACGTGAAATAGTTTCATTAGTCAATTTTGTGAGATAAATTTTTTAATTGATCGGATTCATAAAAAAATATTATTTTTTTGCTTTAAGTAATAGATAGAATTAGATGATATCACAAAATTTGTGCATGTAGTCACATAATAAATACTCAAAACTCAGAGTATTCGAACTTAAATTGAAATAATACTGGATATGCACGAACCAGATGGCACGGATTCGAACCCGAACTAAAAATGATCAAATTAAAATTTAGAACAAAATTCGATCAAATCTATTCCAGAACCTCCACTCGATCTCGAAGGAATGGAATTTAGAGATTGTTGGTATCAATTATAATTTTCAGGAGAAAGAAAAATGTAAGCATTATTTGTGTAACCGCGTAGGAGAGTCAAAATGTGTAGTCAGCCTAGCCTAGCCTACGTTATTGCCCACTTGTTTGTGGGTATGGTTGCTGATATTCCCACACTTAGTGTGAGAAATGTGCGTGTGAGAGAGAAATATGTAGCGGAAAATTCAGCTCTGTTCACCAGTAATCAGGGGGGAACCGAAGTGGGAGAGAGAGACAGAGAGTGCAGAGTAGTTTCTCTTTCTGCACAGAAACTGACATTTGTGGAGTAAAGAGATGTGGATTCTTTAAAACCACTGATTATCATGCACAGGGCACGTTGGGAAATCTTCACCTTTTTCTTTTTCCCGTGGCAAGAAATTAAATTTACAGAGACCAAGTGTGAAAAAGGGTATATTTTTTAAAAAAATAAAAAGAACAGATTTTTTTGTGTGGGTGAAGGTAAAAGGACATCCACTTGCAAAAGGGGTGAGTGATTTTCTTGAATTGCTATTCTATTTTTTATGAAATTTATTTCAGCTTTTCTTCTCCCTTTCAGGTATTTTTGGTGGAATGGGTCTTGTCTTTTCTAAATGTAACATTGAATCTTTATGAGGAAAAAAGACCATTTTAGCTGAGATAATCATAGTGGGTAGGAAACAAACAAAGAAAGAGAGGAGGAAGTGAAATAAAAAAAGCAGATATTTTTTTAAAAAAAGGTTAGTAAAAAAATAAACGCTTTGTGAAATCTTTTTTGTTTGTATGTATTAAAGCCTGGTACTGGTGATGACTTTTGGGGTGGGTTTGTTTGTTGATTTTCAGAGGTTAAAGGGATTCTTACTCAGGATAATTAGAGAACAATTGCGAAAAACTCGGGTAAAGTACTGAAAATTTCCCTTTCCTTTTCCCTTTCTTGGCTTTCTGAATTTGTTCTGAGACAGCTCTGTGGAGTGGATTAGGGGGGTTATAATTGATGGGTTTTGTGAAAAGTTGAGTCTTTTGTAATTTGATTATGGGAAGGAGCTCTAAATTTTGAGTTTCGGTTGTGTTAAACTTGAACCCGTGATTTTTGTACCCAAAGCAGTGTTTTTGGCGTTTTTGCCTTTGTTTTTGCTGCGAAAATTGGCCGGCAGGTTTTTCATATCCTTCGGAACAATTTCAGGTGTGGATTCTCCTTATACCTCTCTGCGTTTCGTTTTTTCATCTACATTTTAGAGTGAAAATCAAGATCTTTTGGTTTTTATTCTCTGTGCATATATGTACAGATCATTAAGAATCTTGGTGAGTATTTAAGAACAAGCTGCTATGGCGGATTATGAACCTTTGCAATCTCCTAAGAACAATTATAGACATCGGATTTCCTCGATATTCAGTTCACATAAGCTGTTCACTGATTTTGTGTCGAAGGGATCCGCTGAAACTGAATCCACAATGAGTAGTCCAACTTCAATTCTTGACAGCAAGCCATTTTTAGCTCTAAAAAACCCCTTCTGGTCTGAACCGAACACTCCCAAAACTCCCAAACCGGAAAGTAAGAATCTTTGGGAGAAATTGGATTCGGGAAAGGTTGGTCTTGGCCTTATTGATGTTCTGATTGACGAGAAATCTGACCCGAATGTGTCGAAACTCGATAGCCGAATGGTTCTCATGGGTTCCCAGTTGAAGATCCAAGTCCCTCCACTGCTTCCCCCTGTTCTCTCCCCTGCTGATTCACCAAAATCTCCGGGAGATTTCGGGATCAAAACTCGGAATTCTCATATAGGTTCATTTTCACCAAGGTTTTCCCCGTCTCCCATTAAGAAGTCCCCTTTCAGTTCTTCGAATTCGGGCGCTTTTAGTAGCCTATCTGCTAGTGAGATGGAGCTTTCAGAGGACTACACATGCGTGATATCTTATGGTCCGAATCCGAAAACAACCCATATATTTGATGATTGCATTGTTGAGAGTTCTAGTGGAGTTGTCAAGTTTTCTGATCCGAGAAAAAAGATCGGGTTTTCTTCGGATCAATCAATGAGTTACCCCTCTGAGAGTTTCCTCAGTTTTTGCTACAATTGCAAGAGGAATCTTGGGCAAGGGAAAGATATTTACATGTACAGGTTAGCTCCCATTATGTTATTTTTACTGTTTGTATTGACACACTTTTCATTTATTTCGACTAATTCGATTCGAATTTTTAGTTGAATTTCATTCATGAATCATGTATATCTTGGCATAGTGTAGTTGCTAATCGTTTTTGCCAATCTTATCTCAAGCTTCAAAGATCAATAGAATTATCTCATGTTTGTACATTTTTATCGATTCCATTCATTTATGTTGGCGATTATATTCTTGTTGTAAGTAGCATGGACAATCATGATGGTACAAACATTTTGATCTAAGTGGACGATCAAAGTTGAGAACTACATATGTGTCGTGGAAACAAAACATAGGGAACGAACTTTGGATTTTCGAATATAAGTTCATCATCGAAATCGCAAAGAATTTCGGTCGATGTTGAGGAGGGCAATTTCCCTCACTATGCCCTTCTTTTCTATCCCTGATACGTCCTTCTATTTTCAGGGGTGAGAAAGCATTTTGCAGCAGCGATTGCCGCGACAAGGAGATGATGTTGGAGGAGGAAGGAGGGTTGGAGATTAGGGAGTCCAACTATGTTTTTGGTACTTCATGACTCCTCTTTCTTAGGATCCAATAAACTAATGCGATTTTCATCGATTTTTAGATGTTGTGTTGTTAGTATGATCGAGACTTGATCCGAATGTAGAAATGCCCGAGCCATCTGCAGATGAATCGAGTCGAGTTTGTAGAATAATGTTGGTTGGTTTGGGTATGTTTTCAGTGTTCATCAAACAGTCTTGTAAATCGACCTGAAATCCAAGATTTTTGGGTTTTGTTTTTGTTTGAATTAAGGATGATGTTTTGCAACTGCAATAATTGATCGCAATCGCATGATTAAGTAGAACTAATGACGATTTTAAAGTGCCCTTAATGGTGCAGGTCTTCTTTAATAATTATGACAATCATCCTAGATTTTTATTTGATAATTCCTTGTATATTTTAATTATTTATATCGAGATTTCGAGGTTTTTTGAAGTAATGTACAATATGGTCCCAGGTTGGTGGAACCACAATATGATGGAATTGTAATAATGGAATAATAAATTAATTTTTTCAGACATTTTCTTATTGTTGTTTATGAACAATAAAAAAAAAATTATTGCCGACATATACGTTGTCGAATGAGTTGTAAATTGAGATTGCGGCTGGATTCTTAATTTTAAAATATTAAACTTTTTTTAGGTCTTTCAAAAGTTGATATTTGTTAATTTTTCTTAAAAAAAGTGGGTTGTAAGATAAAATATCTAAAAAAATTAATTTGGAATGAAGCATTGGATCATTTTATTCTTACAGTCCAGTTTGGTATGGACGGACCACCGGACTATACTGTGGGAACAAGTAGGGTAGAGAAAGATTTCGGTCAAATCGAATTAATCGATCAACCGAGTTAATTCGGAAATTCGGTTCGGTTATTTCGGAAATTCGGTTTTCTAATAAAAAAAATTAGGTTAATTCGGTTCGATTACGGTTTTCAAAATTTTGAAATCGATTAATCGAATTAACAGATATAATAAATACTATTATTTAATATTTTTTTGTTTTTTTAAATCAATTTATATATATATTTTTTAATTTTTGATTTTAAAATCAACTCTAATTCTAATTTATAGTCTCGTTCTCACTTTTCGAACCGAATTTCTCGTTCTTACTTCTCTATTCTCCACTCTTGACTTATTATCTGCCATCAAGAAAAATTACATATATAATTATAGTTAAATCACAAATTTTTTTTAAAACTAATCGGACTGATTTTAATTCGGTTCGTTTTCATCGATTATGAAAATTAATTCGGTCTGTTCGGTTATGGCTAAATATTTCGGTTCGGTTCGATTATGTCTAATTCAATTCGATCGATAAACGAACTGACCAAATGCTCACTCCTATGAATAATCATATATATTTTTAAAACATTTATGCGATAATTTATGTCTGTGTTATTTATTATTATTAGATAAAATGTATTAATGCAAATTTACTTTTATCTCAAATTAAATAAATAATTTAAATAGTGGTACCAGTTTTCGGCATTAAATCAAAGCATTGACTAAAAAGACCAAATTTGTGAAGTTGGTATTAAAGCCATAAAAAAAGAAATAGGCATGGAGCAACTCCCATATTGTCCTAAAATGATACATACAGTCGAGTCGTTGGATCATTAATACATGATGTCAACTTTTATTAATATATGAAAAACTCGTATAATCTAACTGATGTTGTGATATGATAAGAATTACTCCCGACGACAGACCATTTCAAGAAAATGAATAGATTTTCCCACAATGATCGAGTGCTTTCTTATTTTAATTATGACAATAAGAAGCTAACCACGTCGATTTTATACTAAAAAAGGTACCAATCTAACTTATAAAACATGATTACAATTTGTCATCCTAATTAATTTTGGAGTAGGTCTCTTGTGAGACGGTCTCACGAATATTTTTTTGTGAGACGTGTCAACCCTACCGATATTCACAATAAAAAGTAATACTCTTAGTATAAAAAGTAATACTTTTTATGGATGACTTAAATAAGAGATCTGTCTCACAAAATACGACCCGTGAGACCGTCTCACACAAGTTTTTGTCTTAATATTGAGCCACTAAAACTGTGTGTTTAATTTCTTAAACAAAACAATTTTCTCGGCGGTTGATTTTTACCAACACAAATTAGAATACGGCTTATATATATTCAAATTATACAAAAATATCTATTTTTTTTTTGTAGAGATATATAATTTAAATTTTTTTTCTAAAATTATGCGAGGATTAGCGGTAGTTTTGAATTGATTTAAGCACGCATAAATTTATAATCCTTAATGCTTCGATTGTTTGGCCTCAATTTTTTGCCATATTTTATGTTTTTAAAATATTAATTATGTGTAATATATATTCAAAAAAGTATATGCCTTAACCTCATATTTTTCGGACTTTTTTTAAAGAATGCAAAAATTTGTGTGAGACGATATCACGAGTCGTATTTTGTGAGACGGATATCTTATTTGAGCCAACCATGAAAAAATATTACTTTTTATGCTAAGAGTATTACTTTTTATTGTAACTATCGGTAGGGTTGACCCGTCTCACAGATAAAGAATCGTGAGACCGTCTCACAAAAGACGTACTCTTTTGAGAAAACATCCCCACATGTTATGCCATGTTTTTCGGAATGGAAACAAAATTTTAATAAAGATTTATTCGATTCAATAATTCCAATTGTTTTTTGAAAAAAAATGTATTTTGCTAATGTTTTCAAGTTCCTACGGAGACATTGAAAAAGATGGATTTTTTACATTTTGTTGTGTTTCTGTATTTGATGACACAGCATGTGATTTCTTTGTAAATAGTTTATGTAAGTGATTTGATTTTCACATCAAATTTTTATTAAGAGTAGGTCTCTTGTGAGACAGTCTCACGAATCTTTATCTGTGAGACGAGTCAACCCTACTGATATTCACAATAAAAATAGTGGTACTCTTAGCATAAAAAGTAATACTTTTTCATGGATGACCCAAATAAGAGATTTGTCTCACAAAATACGACACATGAGATCGTCTCACACAAGTTTTTGACTTTTATTAATACAAATACGTTTTTTTTTTTTAAAAAAGACAAATGCGCTTTTAATTTGACAAGGTAATTGACATATTGTACACCCACAAATATACATTTATGTTATAAAATCATATTTTCGGCACGAATTACAGCACCTAAACACATGATTTGGCGCAATTCAATCTAAAAATGGATTAGCCTTAAAAAATTATAGATCTATGAAAATTAATATGATTCAATTATAAAGAAAAAATGAATTTGAATATTAAGTTATATTTTTATTAATTTAAATTAAATATAAGATAAAAATTTATAGTAAAGAGACTTCAAATAAAAATAAACAAAGCACAAATATGTTAATTTTTTCGTGCAATTCATATAGTTGATTGCAATAACGGTCTATATTGTAAAAATATTGAAATATGATGTTTAAACTGACCTGTTGATTTTTAGTGAAACGATCAACACTCGATCCTCTCTATAATATATATATGAATTATTCATGTAACGAAATTTCTTGGGGTAAGAAGTTTGAGTAGGTCTCAGTGAGACTGGTCTCACGAATCTTTATCTGTGAGACATGTCAATTCTACCGATATTCATAATAAAAAGTAATACTCTTAGCATAAAAATTAATATTTTTCATGGATGACCTAAATAAGAAATCCATCTCATGAAATACGACTCGTGAGACCGT
This sequence comes from Primulina tabacum, assembly GCF_025594145.1. Classification (NCBI taxonomy): domain Eukaryota; kingdom Viridiplantae; phylum Streptophyta; class Magnoliopsida; order Lamiales; family Gesneriaceae; genus Primulina; species Primulina tabacum. The sequence goes on from NC_134554.1 coordinate 42,115,581, forward strand.
CTCATACAAGTTTTTGTCAAGAAGTTTAAAGTAAAATCATTTTCTAAGTCGGCAAAATCGTGTAATGGAACCCGAATTTGGGATTAATTTGTTTGTATTTGTAATAATGAATTTGTCCAAATATTGTATAGACAAGACATGCTACAGGTTGGTTCATTCACAAACCCATTGCCACGATTCTTGAATTTTTTAATTATTTATATAAATTCGGCCTTTTGTTCGGTCGACTCAAAGATAACGAATACGAACCGTCAATATTCTGAGGTTGACATAATCTATTTATTAAATTATAATTGTATTAAAATTATATAGTTATTATATCTTGCATATACGGAAGTAATCATTTTTATTAAACACGATTAAGGCATTTAAATTATTTTGATTTGTTCTCAAATTCCGATACACCATATAATAATTTGCTAAAAAAACTTGCATGGAGTAACATGTCAATATACACTATATTATATAAAAAAAAGCCCATAAATTTGAGTCAATTATTAGACAGCATGTCTTTTGTTAGACAGTCTCACGAATATTTTCTGTAAGACGGGTTAACTCTACTGATATTTACAATAAAAAGTAATATTTTTTTCATGGATGACCCAAATAAGAGATCGGTCTCACAAAATACGATCCGTGAGACTGTCTCACACAAGTTTTTGTTATTATCAGAATGGTTCCAAACATGATATATTCTATGATAAGATATATATATATATATATATATATATATATACACACACACTATTTGATCAACATTTCATAACATAAAGTCTACTCAAGAAATATTGTGATGGATGTTGTACAATTCAAACCTTATCAACTAAAAATTAACTACCTATCTACCATAAAATATACAATAAAATAAAATTCTTCATAAATAAGATGACAAATCAACTCAAGGAGAAAGTTCCACTGTATTTGCTTATTTATAATTTTGATAATTTATGTCGTCGAATTACAGATACAGTAGACTATCTTTGTTTTCTTCCTTCAACGATTATGTTGATTTTTTAAATTTGAAACTAATATAACATTGGCCTGATGCTGACGTGACAGTCATATTTGGAGTGTTACATTAAAATTCTTTAAAAATAGGATTTAAAAATTTTAAAATAAGACGAATTCATTAGATATTTTTCGAAGAGTAGGCTTTTTGTGAGACGGATCTCACCAAATATTTATCTGTGAGACGGGTCAACCCTACCGATATTCACAATAAAAAGTAATACTTTTAACATAAAAAAATAATATTTTTTCATGGATGACCCAAATAAGAGATATGTATCATAAAATACGACCCGTGACATCGTCTGACACAAATTTTTGTATTTATTGAATTTTCAATAAGAGGGGAAGGGCCCTCCACTATAGGCCCCCCACGTTGTCTCTTTTTCCACTGCCCAATGTCCCTTAGAACATGGAGAAAATTAAGGCAATTACTTCCCCCACTCTAGAATCCCAGTCGAAACATAAAACGTCTTCCTTACAAACATTATCCAACTATAAAAACACGCTCTCTCTTTTCCCATATCCCACTTATCCTCCTACAATCTCTATACACGAAAAAGGGCCTCAAATCGCTATTCCAAAACACGACTACACCCACGGAAAAAAAGGAAGAGAGCTGACCAAAAGCAGCACAATCCCTTAACCCGTTGTTTTTCTTGATCTTTTAATTTCCTTGAGAAGACATCATCGGTTTCTCCGAAATGGACATCGAATCGGTGAAGTGCGAGTGCTGTGGATTGAAAGAAGACTGCACGCAGGATTACATCAGCAAAGTGAAGTCAAGCTTCGATGGCAAATGGCTCTGCGGGCTGTGTTCGGAGGCTGTGAGAGATGAGTGCAATTACAAGTCATTCGGGATGGATGAAGCTGTCAAAGCTCACATGTCCTTCTGTCGAAAATCGCGTAAATCGAATCCAGCGATCCGTGTCGCCGATGGAATGAGGGAGATTTTGAGAAGAAGGTCCAGTGATTTGTCTGCTAATCCATCTTCTTCATCGAAGAAGTATTCGAGATCATCTAGTTCTGGTCAAGTCGGGAATGATCATGGCTCCGCCATTCATTATTACTAACAGCTGCTCGATCGTTTTTCTAGAGTTTATATGATTTTTGTGTAGTTGATGATATCGTAATTTTGTGTTATCCTAAAGTTCTTATTATTCCAGTTTCATTCTCTATATGATTAATTTCTAGCAATGGATCCGATATAATTAGCTGTTTTAAATTTTTTAATTTTATTTTGTTGTCATTATTATACGTATCGTTTTCATGAGATATATACCGACGAACTACAAATCGGTCAGAGGAAATATAATATTTCAATTAAAACAGAAATTTTTTACAATTCTTTGTTTTTGGTAGCCAAAAACTTAAAATAAGTGAATAGTTTTGAGAAATATGATTTACAATTTGACCTCTCATTTATCTTCTCTGCTTATCTCCATTTTCCCCACTTTACTTCTTCCCTTTTCAATCAAGATTCGAGAACCAACGCAAATGGCACAACTTGCTCAAGAAAAAGAAAGACCTGGTGCTGCTTCTAGTATATTTTTTGATATATTTCTTACTTTATATTTTCTGGAGTTGCTAGATAGTTTTATAAATGTGTTTTTCATTATTCAAATTGAGTATATGTATTTTATTTTCTCGTTTCTTCAAAATTATTTAAATTTTGTTCTTCTAAATATTTTTCAAGAATTGTATGATTTTCAGAAATTCTATATGAATTAGTATTTTTTGGAATAATATAAATTAATTAGTATTTTAATTAATCAATTACATTTTTACAATTAAAGTCTTGGACCGTAAAAAACACCAAACCATATTAAGAAAAACCGAACCGAAATAAAATGATTAATAACGGATTAGAAATTTGTAAAACTGAAAACCGAAACATTAAGAAAGCGAACAAAACCGTCCAATGGAAACCCCTATTCATGGCATGCAAACTCTAATGATCTTGGTGTTGCATGCATGAAAAAATACTTGAAACCTTATATTACAGCAAATTTGTTTAATTTTTGTAAATTTCTGAAAACCACAAAAACACTCTAAAATTGATTGATTTGTTAATTCCCATTGAACTTTTCTTTGACCTGATCTCTGCAGATACACACACACACACACACACACATGAAATTAAATATCACATTTTTTTTGTGCTTCTTCGGGGATCATAAACAGAATCCAACATATTTCTGTCTAGAAAAAAGTTCTATGTATCTCCATTCAATATACTTCTCACCAGATTGACACCACAAACGAAGGATTGTAGCAGCTATTATATTCTTGAATTCCATATATCACAAAAAAGTCTGTAATCAGTGGGCTTTTTAGGAGAGTTCGAAACGTAATATATACTCGATCAAACTCAAACAAAAGCAGTAAATAGATTTTTGTCAAGTCTTGATTAGTATGCTCAAAGTAAGGTGCTAGTCGATTACACCCTTATTCTCGATACGTATATATAATATATTCCGAGCAAAGACAATATGAAATCCGCAGTCGATGAGCGCCACATCAGGTATATATCATGAGTGGAAATAATTTATTTAATTATATATTATAAGCTTTGGGGAAAAAAACATATCAGTCAGTCCTTTTATCAACTGTATTTTTGTCTGGTGGAATCTATGAAAGTTACTGCTGGTGAATGTTGACCAAGTCAAAGGACAATTATATTACACAGTCACGAGCACGAGCATCTCGTACCATATATATATGAACAACAAACGACTGACTCGAACTGTAAAAATTGCTTTATCCTTACATTAAACGCAAGCCGAGCTTAAAAACCAAACATGCAACTTTGCAAGTGCACATGATGTTCTACTGATTTTTATGGAAATATTAGACATGATAAGAATCCTACATGCATGTATGTGCCAGCAGACCAAGTTAGATTTCATCTTGCAACTTTCTTAGCTCTGGATTTTGATCTTTATAAAATCTACATAAATATTAAAAACATGGATCTAGTATGTGAATTTATAGAGTGAAATTGGGGGAAATTTTGCATATTGGTCTTGTAAGTGGACCTTATTATGATTTTGGTTATCTAAATTAGTTAAATTGTGTTGTCGCATTAATTTATTTATTTTGCAATACTAATACTTTTTTATTAAGGTGCTGATGTGACGTTAGATACTATCGATATGATATCGAATATTATTGATACGTCAAAATTAAAGCTAGCTAGGTCAGCACTCTGGCAAAAAAAAAAAAAAAAAAGCTAAATTTGCAAATGAAGTAAAACTGTTTGTGTTATGATTAAGTTTTGACTCATCAGACGAAGAAGATCAAAATTAGATCAACTTACAGTAACAATTTTACTATTTTCATGAAATTTGTGAGAGTAACACACTAGTTGAATGAATGTCTCAATTGTACCCTTAGGGTGGTTCCAATCACCATTTTCAAAACATTTATGCCACTTTTTTAACATCAGATTTAAAATATTTTGGCTCAATATGATACATATTATTATTTTTTTGAGCTAAAAGATGAAATATTTGAATACCAAACTATTATTAATCCACTCAAACATAGATACTTGTGTCATAGGCACATTGTGCCAATGCTTATAATTACAAAATTAAAGTTTCGGAATATATATATGTATATGTGTGTGTATATGCACGCACATGCATAAAAAGAATATATAACATCAAAGATAACATAAAAGTTGTACCGGAATGCACAGAAGAAGAATTCTAGCTCTATTATTATTTTGCAACAATTGGAGTATATACATACATGCATACATACTCATGCAACAGCTTGGTACAGACAAAAGAAAGTGAAAAATGTCCAGCATATTATGGAAGAGCTTCAACCTCTGTTTCTCGAAATTCAAATGCTTGCCCACCATCACTTTCTCCTCACCACCCACCATTGAAGAACAACAAGAAGAAGAAATTCAAGAATTCGTCCAAACAAACCCTTACACCCACCACTCTGTCTTAATCAAGAACTACAACTCTTTGTACGAAGTCTCCACCTCAGACAGTTTAGCAGCAGCAGAGTTCTCCTCCTCCTCCTCCTCCCCCGAAACCAGCCCCTTTCCAGATTTCAGCTCCGCATTCGCCTCCCGCCGCTTCTTCTGCTCCTCCCCTGGCTGTTCCAACTCCTTACTCGAGCAGCCGGAAACAATTGCAGCTCCTCGACAAGGGGCGGCGGGTGGCGGGGTTGCGGTTGACAAGTACTCGCCGGACCCATATGCGGACTTTCGAAAGTCGATGCAGGAGATGATCGAGGCACGCGAGTCCGCGGGGGTTGAGGCTGACTGGGAGTTCTTGCATGAGCTTCTTGTTTGCTATTTGGCCTTAAACCCTAAGCACACACACAAGTTCATCTTTGGAGCTTTTGCTGATGTTACTGTGTCCGTCGTCGTGTCGTCCCCGAGAGCTAATGGTTTCTGCCGGAAACCAGTCACCGTCTCGGACATTGCGCTGCCATACAGACGGCGGCTTAATTTTCTTTGAGTCATGTGGCTTGTGATGGAGGAAATAATTTGGTGTACGTCCGTGTAATTGAATTAAAATTGTCGCCTTTTCCTGTATTTTCGTGATTTGATATTATTATGGATATAAAATTATAATTATATAATTTTCTTATTTTTAGAAAAATATAATTTCATTGATAAATATAAATTGAACATTTTAATTAAATTCTTGATCAATCTTTATATAACATTGGGCAAAAACTTACGTGAGACGTTCTTACAGGTCGTATTTTACGAGACATATCTCTTATTTAGATTATCCATGAAAAGTATTACTTTTTATACTAAGAATATTATTTTTTATTGTGAATATCGGTAGGGTTGACCCGTCTCACAGATAAAAATTCGTGAAACCATCTCACAGAAAACTTACTAATAGCATTTATCTTCCACTATGCAATTCGATCTGCTGCATCAAAATTTTATGTCATATATATAACACTAACTAATTATCATATTTCATAAAATAAAATATTTTGAAATATCAGAAAATGCGGAATATATTAAAATAAATTTATTTGGGATGGATTATTAAAAGGGTAAAGGATTTTGTGTCTTTTGCAATGTACACAACATCCCAAAGTGTTGTCGCTTAAAGTCATGGCAGGATGTAGGAGTTTAGGTTCTTGCGCATTAATAAAAATCTCTTCTAAAACAAAACAATTAAATATTTTAAATTTTTTATACGAAAATTGTTGAACTCAAAGGAATTGATTTCAAAACGAAATTAAAATCTCAAATATTTCATTCGTTATTTTATTTTTAGTGTAGACTTTCGATTTTCTGAAGCAAAATCGACACAGATTGCTTCGGAGTTGAGCAGGAATTAACCATCTATTTTTCTGTTAACAGAGCCCGAAATTCGGATTTATGAATGTGTTTTTTCACCTTTATAATAAAATTTAAAAATCAAATTTTATATATTTTTTACAATATATATTTAAATATTTTTTTATATTTAAAAATTTGATTTTTTGGTAGAAAAAAATATGGTACTGATGCATAATATTGTAGATTTGATATTTTTGTTATTTTTAATTCATGAAATTTATAATAACTTTTATTTTAGGAGTAATATTAATTATGAATTCAAAAGTAGATAAAGAAAAAATTATTTTAATAATTTGAAAATTTTGAAAAGTGGATGAGATATGATGTTAACAAAGGTTGATTCGATCGACCATAGCTTATAGATATTACCTTAATCTTTTAGAACTGTGACAGAGTGGCACCGGTGACGAAAATGGATAGGTAGATGAAGCGATGGCGGCCGGCAGCGACAATGACATCGGCCGACGAGGAAAATGGAAAGGTAAAAATGGAGGAAGTGAGCATACTAGAGTTGGTGAGTGATATAAAAAAATTAAGGCAAACGAATTTACATAAATGAATTACTTGTTCGGACACATATGACGATTTTAAAAGCTTGGGATGAATCAACTGTTAACAAGTTAACCATAAATTTACTAAAATTATATAGATTATTTTTGTATGATTTTTGTTTTTTTATTATATGTTAAAATGGGATATGATATTATCATTTGAATTTGGAAAAGGTTTAAATAATATCAAATTTTTTGGGAAAATATATTTTTATTAGTACTTAATTTGTCTACATTCTACAGTATGGAAATAAGGTGAATGTATTTAAAAAAAAAAGGATTAAATCAAGTTGTAATAAATAGGATTCGGAGCTCTAGTCGTTCCTATATAGACCAATATTTAATTATTAGGATGTTTATTATTAGACTTAATTTAGACAAAATAATTTAAGTGGTGATTGAAATTATTATTAAAATTTAAATTAAATAAACTAAACTACTAATAAAATTTAACAATTCAAATTGGATCACAAGGATTAATAGTCTAGGGATAAATCAAATTCAAGAAAAATGACCAAAACATACAATGGTACCGGTCTTAGTTATGTGACATTTGTTCTAATTCAATAGCATATTCAAATTCTTAATTAATAACGAATATACGATGAAATTCTCTAAATAGTTTATCAACATATTTGTAACATTAATAAATCTATTTTTATTTAACATATAAAATATTTATATTTGAATTTAATTAAATAAAAACACATTAAGATTTATGAAATTTCTGTTTTCACCCAAAATCATTGAAATCAAATACTATTTGTAGTCGATTTAACAATGTGTTTATTGATATATTACGAAGCAAAACTTCAATCATTAGCTTTCCAATTTGAGATCAAACTAACAAATATGCAAATAATTGATCAGATTAATCGCTTGCAATGATAAACAAATATCAATCAATAATTCGAAGCAAAAAACAAATAAATCCATTGGATAAAAATCAAATATAACACATAGCCTTGTCTCGATCTATCAATGCAGAAGTCAAAAAAGAAAAACTTACTCCGTAAAATTAAACCAAGAAATAAATCAATGTTTCAATTCATGGAGATAATATTCAAGAATAAAGATGAAAAATCTCAGCATAAACTACATGAATTAGCCTGAAGGGAATATTGGAAAAGAAAATTCCACAAAGAAATTTTTTTCATTTTATCATTATTTAACGGGTGCTTTCATTACTTAATGAGTGATTCGATCAATACGACAAAAAAATAAAACATGACTAATATTTTGGATGAATGAAAAATAAGTACGATATTTATATTTAGGATAAAGGGAATATATTCACATTCCGTTGGATTCTCTATCGATGGATATTATATAATAAGGAAAATTATATTTATATTCTTTTATATTTATTTTTGCTTTGCGACGGTGATATTTTAAATGACAAAAATTTATGTGAGACGATCTCAAAGGTCGTATTTTGTGAGACATATATATTATTTGGGTCATCCATAAAAAAATATTACTTTTTATGCTAAGAGTATTACTTTTTATTTTAAATATCGGTAGGATTGACATATCTCACAGATAAAGATTCGTGAAATCGTATCACAAGAGACGACCTACTCATTTTAAACTGTCAAATTTTAATATGTAATATTTGTAAAAAAAAAAAAAAACTTAAATGGAAAAAATATACTAAATCTAAAACTTGATAACATAAATGATATCGTAAAAAAATAAATATACAATTAAAAAACGTAAATTTCAACTATAATGTAATACCATCAAGAAGCACACAATTTTAGCAACTTTTTTGTTGTACAAACTCAAAATGTATTTAATAATTTTAATTATAATTAAATAAATAATATGGTGGTAAACTTGTAGCCTTATCTTCTTCCCTCTCCATCGCTTCCACACAAAAAAACACAAGCCAGTAGTCAATGGCTTCACTCCCCGCTCTACACTTACCCGCTACTCCTTCCTTCAAATACTTCTTTCTCCCGAACAAAAAATCGCCAATTCACCCCACATTACCGCTACCTTGCCTCCGCCACAGCTCATTCTCCGCCGTGCGAGCGTACAAGGTACTGGTCGAGCACGGCGGGGGGACAACGGAGCTCGAAGTCGAATCGGACGAGACGATCCTTTCCAAGGCGCTGGAAAGTGGGTTGGATGTCCCGCATGACTGCAAGCTGGGCGTGTGCATGACTTGCCCAGCTCGGCTGGTCGGCGGTTTGGTGGACCAGAGCGAGGGGATGCTGAGCGACGACGTGATCGAGAGGGGCTACACTCTGATGTGCGTGGCGTACCCTAAATCGGATTGTCACGTTAGAGTTATACCTGAGGAGGAATTGCTGTCTCTGCAATTGGCCACTGCCAATGACTGAGGTTGGATTTTCATTTTTGCGTTGAATTGTGTGCAACTTTCTGAGATGATGTCTGATCTTCAATGCAAGCAACGATTTGTGTGTTTTTTCCTTTTCCACATTACATCGTGATCGAATGCAAATTATTGTATACTGAATACTGTGGTGGATGGTTTTCAAGACCATAAATCAATAACATAAATTTATTTATTTGTTAACTTGAGATAAAATAGATTAAGTGATATTGAAGTCTTAGATTTGAGAGCTGAATCCAGAGGGATTCAAACTTCGGATAAAATCGAAAAAATACATATCCAACATTTATCCAATGACAACTGCACGAGTAACCCAATTTATCCAACATTTAGTAGAAAGTTAATGCAAAAGATCCAACATTTTACTTAATACATCACATTCTTGCTGCCTGCTGATGGTTAAAGACTAGTTAATTGCGCAACAGTTATCGTACTCCAAGTCTTTGCCAAACTCTACATATTTGAGTTAAAAAATTTGATATAACAGTAATATATGTCGTTAAGGAAGCTCATCAAGGGGAATTATTGCTAACAAAAGCCGCTATTCAGGAGACGGGCATCGGATGTTTTTCGAACAAGATGATTATAACAAGCCCCGGGCCAAGAATATGCCGAAACACACAATTTACGAATCATTGGACTTGGACACCCTTGTATATTAGATCCATAAATCCTGTGATTGATCAGATATAGTCCATGTTACGCATTTCTTAATACTTTTCACAACCTAGAACGACAAGTTCGAGAGAATCATAAAATACAGCTTGCCCTTGTCGAGGTCAGTTGATTAAAGATCAACACACAGATAAAAGGCTACCATTAAAGGTTAGTGATTACAGAACATCAACATTAAAATGACATTAAGATTTTGTCATCATATATCAGCAGTCACCTTTTTTTGACAAGAACCCCCCAGTCAGTAGTAAGCTTGCTGGTAAGCAGGCGCCATTGCATTGCTGTACCCTCCATAAGCCTGGTAGTTCACCGGAGAAACGGGATATGATCCGATTATGGCGGGGGGAGGGGCGGTTTCTGGGGAGTAAGGATACTGTGGGCTCCGATTTCCGTGTGGGTACATGGTATAAGTTGCGGGGTATGCTGGAACCGGAGATGGATACTGGGAGTGTGACGGGGAACGAATATATGTTGGAGGAGATGGGAAAGATGAAACATAGGCATTTGTTGAGCGGCCTGCCTTGGCTGGAGGCATGAAGCCTCCCGTGCTGGCTCGTGTTCTTTTGGCGGTTGGGCTTGCTGGTTTCTTCTTCTCGATCTTTGTTTTCTCCAATTGTTCAAGGCGTTTCTTGAGGCTTTCGGGTGGGAATTCAGCCTCAAGTTTGTATTCCTCTATGCACTTGAGGACTGCTCGTATTGATGATTGCTCTTTCTTTGCAGCTAGATGCTGTACAGAAATAGTGATGAAGGACAATCAGTAAGGAGATGAAGAGCATTCCACACACCAACAAGAAACACAAGTAAAACTGATGCATGTCCATATATTGTGTCTGTCTATAATAGATTATAGTCACAAGAGGTATTGAATTATTTTGGTCACAAAGGGCGAGAGATTAGAGACAACTGGAGTGACGAAAGGCAGAAGAAGACAGAGAAAACTAATGATTCATGTTTTGGCCAAATATTTGAGAATGTTAAAAATGATGTATACAGAAAGAGAAAGGATATGCTTGATACAACACGATGTACATGAGAAACATATATAATGCATACCGCAGCACGTCCTGAATTGCTGGCATCCTCCAGAAGTGATGTAGCAGCTTTTTTTGCATCCTTCAGGAAAGCTTTGAGCAGCGGGACAGGAGGGAATTTTCTGGTAAGTCCAACTTCATAAGAAAAATGAACGGCATCAACCTGTTGTCCCCTTCCAATCAATTCTTCAATCATATCTGCAGAAGAGTGAGAATAGAAGCACTGAGACACAATGAAGTGTTTTCCTGCATCATCTAGATCCAAGCATATGCCTAGATTGAAGCCTATACCTATATATACTTAATATTTGCACTAAAGAAAATTTGACTAATGATAACGAAATAATTATTTGAGGATTTCCGACCTTCAACAAATTAATTATCATACTCGGGTTAATATGAGGACTATCTGCAAATTCATTCTAAAATTACTAAACCTCAAAGTTTCGAACCCATTTGTCATTGAACTATTACTAGCTAAAATCAGAAGTTGAATCAATATGCGGGTATTCTAACCAAAATCAGGAAACTGGCTAGGGATTAAGTCATGTTCCTTCGTTGTTTAAGTATAAACAAAAAGATCCACTACTGATGACAATGACATTATTTCGCTAAACTGGCCACAAAATGGTGAGAAAAAGATGCAGGTGCAAGACCTTGTCTCAAATAAAACCAAATATTTCAAACAAATAAAAGGGCAGATTATGATCTTGATCTCTCTCACAAACGTTTGCCAACTTCTAATCGATTTCATTTGACATTAACAAACAAATCTTAATGTTCAAAACCAAGAAACCATGTCAAGGTTGCATTTTATTAAATCTTTCGTTTTCTTTACTTTTTCTCTACTCGTACAAGAAAAAAGAGCATGCCACCGATAACAAAACTACAAGCATCAATCTTTAATTACCTACCTCGGAAAATCAAAACTATGATATTCAGCTACATCACATTAATTACTAAAAATAGCATGAGAAAAGAAACAAGGAAGACTAACTGATCCCACAACGACAAAAAAGAAGAAATTACCGGGCATTTTATCAGCAAGTCCAAGAGAAACTGCGAGCTTTGGCATCTGCTTTCTCCAGGCAGAGGCCACCACAAGCTTCCTGTACAAACCCAAATCTTCCTCCTTCACGATCCCAAAGGTCACCAAATGCTGCAAAAAAGTATGTACATCAGGAGTTTTTGTATTCTCAATTCCACCCCTCTCCTCCAAGCTCTTCTTCCATGTCTCTGCAATATTCTCAGCTTTCCATTTGATGCTCGGCGTCACCAACATCCTCTCCTTGCCTAACACAGGGTCCATCATCACAGGAATCAAAGACTCCAGCAACAACACACAAGCCCACCCCAAATCGTAACTGCTACTCGCCTCACGCTTATCCACAGGAAAAACCTCGGAAATCGCCTCCAAGACAAACTTCGGAGGATCCACACAGTCGGCCAGGGCTTTCGGTATCTCGGATCTGAATACCTCCAATTCCTTCTTCCTCACAGTCACGAAGCTCCAACACTCCTTCGAAGCCATCATGCGGCAGAAAGTACTCAATTTCATCAGCACACCGGATGAATTATCAACTTCCGGCTCCTCAGTCGACTCAATTTCCTTATCTGTGCTGGGATCCTTCGACATCGCAGCCGAAACAGATAGCTTCGTAGCCCTCTCAAGCGATTCATAGGCCATTGACATAGATTTGGATATCGACGACTCACGATTGTCCAAAACCCGCATAGATAGCTGTGTTTCATTGGTCAAAGCTTGGAACTTTGCCTTCAAGGCTTCAGACTTCTTCATAATGTCCTGCTCAAGTGAAGAGAAATGATCGGACAGCTCCTTCCACAGCAGAGTGCAGCTAGTCATGAGCGAAGTCTGCCGCTGAAACTCATCGAAACTCGGCGGCGGCTGAGTTATCTCTCCCGGATCGGGTTTCGAACCCATTGCGATAGGAGAATTGAGACTGGAGACAATGAATCCGGAATCCGGAGAAAAGTAAACCCTAGAATTTTGTAGAGAGAGAGAGAAAGAAGTGTGAAAGCGAAGGTGGTGGGGGGATAAAGCTAAGATGAGGAGTGGGTGTGACAGATGATGACGTGTACGGATGATTCGGAGACACGTGTGATCCTGTCGGGTGAAAATCTTGTGAAGTGGTCGAAGCTAACGTGAGCTTGGTACCTGTTTGGTGCGCATTGTCATCAGTTATTACAACATTTTACCTGCCGAGGAGGAATGTTTTTAACGGTCTTTTCTTCTCATCCTCTTCTTTTTTCAATTTGGATTTTTGTATAATTAATTTAATATTGTTAGTTATTTGAGATCGAGTCAGGTCCAAGTTTCAATCTTAACAAATATCATCAAATTTATTTGTACATTACAAAACAAAGATATAGTTTGAGGTGATCGACAAAACGATAATTGATTGTTCAACTCGTATTTGATTTCGATGTTCTCATCGCACGTACTAAACAATATCTAAATGAAATATTTGCTAGTTCAAACAAAATAACTAAACAAATTTTCTATGTTTATGTATAAGCCACAAATAGAAAAAAATAATGTGGAAAAAACCGTGAGGTTAAATAATAGTTGCGTAAGAACATAAACCCTAATTAGATTGATTAAAAATACGAGTTTTGCACATTTGATTATTTAAAATTACAACCTTCTAGTTTTCTCAACTATTTATTATATCACTTCTTATTGAATATCGAGTTAATACGACATATAGTACACTACCTTGATTGTGATATAAATTTTTATGTGACAAAACTTTTAAATTACACAGCAACTGATAGAAAATAACAATAGTCATTTCAACTACAATTTTCTGCATTTTTAGTTTGTAATAGATATCATGTTCTTCCCAATATCGGGTTATCAACAGAGGCATCACTTCATCGTTGAATCTCTCGCTAATGTGGCCGTTGTATTCAAATTTTAAATATCATCTTCAAAACCCCTCGAGACTATTTTGTTCTTATATGTACCAATTTTGGCAAAAACTGAAACGGTTTCACCGATCGTATTTTATGAATTTGGATCATCCAATAAAAAATATTATTTTTTATTGTGAATATCGGTAGGGTTGACACGTCTCACAGATAAAGATTCGTAAGACCGTCTCACAAGAGACATACTTCCCAATCTTTTATGAAGTATATATATATATATACATAAAGAATTTCGGTGAGATCATTGTAGCAAGCTCTCGATCTATATATATATATATATATGTATTCGAATTAAGAAGATGAAAAAAACACTTTCCCGAAAACCAAAGAGAAAAAAAGTTTTTTAAACAAATAATAAGGCTGAAAAGAAGGTGAGGGGAGGTGGTGGCCCCTTCTCGCAGACCGCCACATGCTTGCCGTCAGATAAAGTAAATCACCTACGCCCCCACCCCACCCCCTCCCTTCTTCTTCAAATATAATATATATATATATAATATATATAAAAGATAGAAACTGTACAAGTGGATGATGTTGAATTTGTACCTAAACATCAAGTGGGTGAATAAAATTATATAAATTGAGATGTTGAAATTGTACCTAAACATTATTATTAATTGCAGCTTCTCTAATTAAGTAATTAATATAAATAAAATTGTAGGATATATTTGAATATTTTGAAAGCCGCCATCGATCGGTCTTTATGATCACGTGGTGGCAAAAGCTCCTAAGGGAGGAGGTGACAAGAGATACAGTCTTTTGAGTAGGTCTTTGTGAGACGATCTCACGAATCTTTATCTGTGAGACAAGTCAACTTTACCGATATTCACAATAAAAAAATAATACTCTTAGCATAAAAAGTAATATATTTTCATGGATGATCCAAATAAGATATCTGTCTCACGAAATATGACTCGTGAGATCGTCTCACACAAGTTTTTACCCAACTTTTTACACTCCATCGCATAACTTTCACCATTGTTTTCTCTATTCTTAGTTCGTAAGGGATTCCATGTTTTTATGAAATCCTAAGATATGCATTTCTATATTAAATAAAATTGTCGGATAAATGTGTGATCGGTATATATATTGCAACTTTAAAATAAAAAATCAAAGTAGTTGAGAGATCAGAGATGGGAAAAAGAAATGTAAAATATATAGTGATACTCACGGAAAATTTAGGGTCCGATCCACGTAAGCGTCACTAATCCAGACACGGGCTCTAAAATTACCATGGGCCTGAAATCACAAATAAGACCGTTAGGAGGGGGCCAGGAGGGTATCCTGGCGTAGCCCCTCCGACGCTCAAGTCAGAGACTGAGGATATATGGGGGGAGCAGCTAAGGGCGCTGCTGAAAACAATATAGTGAATTTTACTCTGATTCTGTCCACTTCTCGAGCATACTCAATAAGCTTCTCATCTTTCACATCATACATCCCCTTCATCTGTTGCGCTACCAACTGCGAGTCAGAAAAAATAAGTACCCGGGTAGCTCCCACATTTATGGCTGCTCGAAGTCCTGCCAACACATCCTCATACTCTGCCTCATTATTGGATGCTCGAAAGTCCAACCTTACAGCCAACTTCACTTCTTCCCCAGCTGGTGAAATCAGTACTACTCCCACCCCACTTCCGTCCTTCGACGAGGAACCATCCACATACACCTTCCAAGGGTCCTCATTCTCCTGATGTACAGTTTCAGCCAGAAAATCGGCTAACGCTTGTGCTTTAATAGCTGTTCTCGGCTCATACTGGATGTCATATTCTCCCAACTCCGTAGTCCACTTAACCAGGCAGCCGGACATATCAGAATGAGTGAGAATTCTGCCTAATGGACTGTTAGTGAGCACCACAATCGGATGAGATAAGAAGTAAGGCCTCAAGCGTCTGGCTGTCATTACCAACGCCAAAGCCAATTTTTCCAACCCCGAGTATCGGATCTCTGCCCCCTTGAGTGCATGCGAAACATAGTACACCGGCTGTTGAACTGATCCATCAAGCTTGACAAGGACCGAACTCACGGCCCCTTCACTGGCAGATAAATATACCCACAAAGGCTCCCCCGCTGCCGGTTTGGCTAGAACAGGAAGCTCGGCAAGGTACTCCTTCAGTTCTGTGAAAGCCTTCTCGCAATCCGGCCCCCACTCAAATTTTTTCGCCTTTCGCAGGGTCCGGAAAAAAGGTAAACTTCTATGAGCGGATCTCGAGATAAAACGTGCCATCGCAGCAATCCTCCCTGCCAACTGCTGAACATCTTTGGGCCCCTGAGGAGAGACTATATTTTGGATAGCTTGAACTTTCTCAGGGTTAGCCTCAATTCCCCTCTCCGTCACCATATAACCCAGAAACTTCCCACTCTTCACCCCAAATATACACTTCTGAGGGTTCAACTTCAGCCCATAGGACCTGAGGGTGGAAAAGGTCTCCACTAAGTCAGGTATGAGCAGGGCTGAATCCTTAGACTTTACCATGTTGTCATCCACATACACTTCCACATTCCTCCCCACCTGCTTAGAAAAGACTTTATCCATCAACCGCTGATATGTGGCTCCGGCATTTTTTAGTCAGAAGGGCATGACCACGTAACAGAAAGTTCCTTCAGAGGTGATAAAACTTACTTTATCTTGATCCTCTACGACCAAGGGGATTTGATGGTACCCCTGATAAGCGTCCAGCATGCACAAATACTGGTGTCCGGCTGTGGAGTCCACCAACTGATCTATCCGCGGCAAGGGATAACAATCTTTAGGACATGCCTTGTTGAGATCTCTGAAGTCCACACACATCCTCCATTTTCCTGAACTTTTCGGAACAAGAACGACATTCGAGAGCCAAGTAGGAAATTGTACCTCTCGAATGTGCCCAGCACTAAGCAACTCTCCCACCTCCTTTTTTATAACTATATATTTCTCGGGTCCGAAGTGTTTTTTCTTCTGCTTCACGGGACGAGAATTCGGCAAGATGTTTAACCGATGTTCTGCTACATCTGGACTCGTTCCTGTGAGCTCTTGGGCTGACCAAGCGAACCTGTTGAGATTAGCTTGTAAACAAGTAATAAGTTTTTCCCTTACCTCTGGGTCAAGGTCAGGGGCTATTCTTAGAGTTTTCTTGTCAGGCCCCAATGTCACGATCTCCGGCTTCTCATCCATCACCTCATGAACCTCCCTCCTTACCACGGGCAACCCGCTTCGCCCCCTTCTAATCATATTGACCTCCACACGTGCCCTCTTCCCCTCTTCTTTCACTATACCCTCATAACACCGACGAGCGACTTTCTGGTCCCCACATAAGACTCCAACCTCCCTCCCCACAGGAAACTTCAACTTCTGATGATACGTGGACGCTACAGCTCTGAAATCCTTTAGGGATGGTCGCCCCAGAATTCCATTGTAAGCGGATGGGGTGTCCACCACAGTAAATGTCGTCATCTTGGTCACCCGCCGAGGCTCATGCCCCAAAGATAAAGGAAGAACAATTTGACCCAGCGGCGGGATGGCATGTCCTGCGAACCCATATAGAGGAGTGGAGATTGGCTCAAACTCAAATCCTTCCACCTTCATCTGATCCAGAGTACTCTTGAACAGGATATTAACAGAGCTTCCATTATCAATAAAGATTCGTGTCACATCATAATTGGCAACGGTGGTCGTCACCACCAAGGCATCGTTATGAGGAGCCACAATGCCTCGGAGATCCTCTGGCCCAAAACTGATGACAGGATCATGGGGTAAGTTCTCACTCCTCGATATTTCAAAATTCTCCAACCTCCTCCCATGCGCCTTCCGCGCTCGCCCGGAATCCCCATCAGTAGCACCCCCCGAGATCATATGAATCATTCCTCTCGTCGGGTGATTATCCTCATTCGTTCTACTCCTCGGTTCAGCGGGCTCCCGAGGGACATCCTGACCTCGACCCTCTCTCCTCGGCTCTTCGATCCTCGGATGTATCCATGGAGGGCCTCGACCCCGCCTAGAAGACGGGCGAGATCTCAGCGCACTCCCGGACGAGGACCCTTCTTGTCTACCCCGTGGCGGAGGTCGAGCACTGCTCTCAACCCTCTGCGACTTCTCCCCCCTCTCCCCCGACTCCCTCACCTCCATCACCTTATCCCGACTCCTACTCAGAGGAACATGTGATGAGAATTGTCCTCTACTTTTGGTTCTGTCCTCATCTCTTTCCCCTGCACCCCTCTTCTTTCCACCTCTCTCGGCTCCCTCCACCCTACTTCCTCCGGGCCGATTTTCCATCCTCCTGTATCATTGAGCATCCTTCAAGTTTACATATTTCTCAGCTCGAGCCAACAAACCATCATAGCTCGACGGAGGCTTCTTGACCAACGACTTAAAAAACTCTCCTCCCCTTAGTCCTTGTGTAAAGGCACTTATCATGATGTCAGGGGTAGCCGCTGGTATTTCTAGCGCTGCAGTGTTGAAGCGCTGGACAAACTCCCGCAACGTTTCAGCCTCTTGCTGTTTCATCACAAACAGACTCAAATAGTTCTTTTGATGCCTCTTGCTGCTGGCAAATCGGTGCAAGAAGGCTGCAGAGAAATCCTCGAACGATTGTATGCAGTTGGGCTGCAGGGTATTAAACCATTGCTGGGATGACCTCACCAATGTGCCCAGAAACACCCTGCACCTGACTCCATCCGAATATTGGTGCAACAGAGCCGCATTCTCAAATCTCCCCAAGTGTTCCTCAGGGTCTGTATGTCCGTCATACTCTCCAATGTTTGATTGTCGGAAATTCGGAGGAAGCCCTTCCTCCAAGATGGCTAGTGAAAAAGGGCTTCCTCTCTTGGGTACCGGCGCCCTGCTTCCCACCTGCTCCCTCAACCTCCTTATCTCTTTCCACATCTCTCCCATCTCACTAATCTCCCGACTCTGGAGGGGTTGCGTCTCTTCAACCCTGCTATGATGGACCTCAATATTTTCCTCCCGCTCCTGATGGGCGGCCTGTTCCTCTACAAACATAGACTCTTGATTCCTCTTCATGGCCTCATCCACTGTTCGGGTGATAAATTGGCACAGCTGTTCCAGGGTCAAGTTTCCCACATTCTCATTGGGACGGGTTTGCTCGACCCTCGTCTCGTGGATGGGCTGCTCAGTTCTGGCCTCTTGACGAGGTTGTTCATGTCTCGTCTCAAGATGCGGTTGTTCATGTCCCGCCTCAGCGCGAGATGGTTCGGGTCCCCTCCGAGGACGCGATGATGCTGAGGTGGCTCTTCCACTCCCTCGCCTCCCTACCATCTCTACGTCTCAACTCAGATGTTCCCACAGACGGCGCCAAGTGATACTCACGGGAAATTTAGGGTCCGATCCACGCAAGCGTCACTAATCCAGACACGGGCTCCAAAATTACCCTGGGCCTGAAATCACAAATAAGACCGTTAGAGGGGGCCAGGAGGGTATCCTGGCGTAGCCCCTCCGACGCTCAAGTCAGAGACTGAGGATATATGGGGGGAGCAGCTAAGGGCGCTGCTGAAAACAATATAGTGAATTCATTATCATACGCTCAAACCTGGTATTTATAGGAGAATACCTGGGCTTGTCATGGGCCAGTCACCTGTGGGCCTCAGAGATGGGCCGGGAGTTTGGGCCGGATCTTGAAAGGTTCATCCCTGGGGTATCATATAGTTAATGATTAAAGACCGACTTAACAAAATTTATTTATTATAGGAAGTTTAATTTTAACCAATATTACTTAATTAGCGGTCGCACAACATTGCATGTATGTAAAATAAAACATAAATATTATGAAATTTTGCGTCTAATCAATTTTTATTTTAAAGTATTCAGTTTAGTTAGGTTATTTTATAAAATCATCGAGATATGACTGAAATGAGTAGAACTATATGTAAGAAAGTTCAAAGGATATTTATGAGAGAAAAAAAATGAAATCTCTTATATGTAATTTGGTAATTTTTCTTCAATATTTGAAATTGATTTAGAGAGAGAGAGAAAATTATAAGAAAATTAAGGGATGTTTTTGGAATTTCGAAAAGAACTTTACGTGCGATACAAAGTAACTAATTCTACTATCCTTCTACAAATGTTGTAGTACTTTTGCTGGATTCAAAATTGAGATGATGATATCATTTTGAGATTGAGATTTGAAACTAACTCAATCCCAAAAACTAGTTTAATAGAAGAAGATTATACAAGTCCATATACGTAACTCCTAAAGATTTAACCTAGACAATTAATACATTCATATCGAATTAACTAATCAAACGATCAATAAGAATATTGAAAAATTTACTTCAACATGTAACATTTACTTGATCTAACTAAGATTGCAACATAAATCTCTTCATGAAATATAAAAAGTTCAAATCGAGGTCACATTTCAAAAAATAAAATATTATCACGTAGCATAAATTATATTGTGAAATGATCATTATAACCAAAATTTAAAAGTGGAGCGATGGATGATATCGGTGGTGGTGCGCATATGTATTGAACAGAAGATGCAGGCATGCATGCATGCGCAGCAGCAGCTGTCTAATTTGAACACTTGTAATAAAGTGGAAAATAAAAAGTGCAATCAAAATGGAATCTTAGGAATCACCAAATCACGAGATTTAACATATTACACACACGCACGAGGTTATGGGTACACTAATTAATTACATGTACTTAAAAAGCATTTTTAAAAATTTATATATACAAATACAAATACAAATACAAATATGTATATGTCACGTCCTGAGATCGGAACATATCAACGTTGACATTGTTTAACAATTTAATATTGAAACAATAAGCTCCATAGTTCAATATACAAATCAAACTAGTATTTTTCATAATTAAACATGTATTTACAATGAAACGAAAACAAATTTGAAATAACATAAAATTATAATCTTGATTTAAATTTTCATCACCAACCCCAGAATACGTTTTGTTTCTCGTTGTCTAACTCAGTCTTTCTATTTATATGTTTTCGTTTATGTTGAAACGCATTATGTGACACTAAAATTCATTTCATTTTCTATGATGTTCTTGATTAGTCTCTTATATGTAATTAATCTGAGAAAGGAGGTCATATATCGGTTATTATTACATATCACATCAGAAACATAACTTGTTATAACTTATCGTGTTTGAAAATTTTATTTTACCATTTTAACTTGAATCATAACAGTGCTCATCGACTTGTAACATGATTATGACAAAATGAACATACTTATCAAATCAAATGGGTCGAACAAAGGTCAAATAGAACAAAAAAAACATATTGTGGATGATAGAGGTAAAACATGAAGAAAAAAATCTTGCTTGAATGCTTGGGTTCCGTGGCTCGAAAGTTGAATAAAAACTTCTTCAAACTCGGACCAAACTTTTCTTGGATTCGGACAGAACTTTGCTCATGACATTGGGAAAGAAAGTTGCTCGAAAATGCTACTGAATCTTCTCTAAAATGACAGTCTAATGCTCAAATTATGCTGCTTAGTGATGGTCTAGCTTGTTTGTGTGTTTTTTTTGGTCTAGCTTGTGATCGGAGCCCTGTTGTAGGGCAAGGAGGTGAGCTGAAAGGGCTCTCATCCATGGCCATTACAACCCTTTTTATGGTCATTTATCAGCGATAAAATGGCTGACTGGCTGTTACAAGAGCTGTTACAAGGCTGAAAAATATGAGTGAAAACCACCATTAAAATGATGATAAATGGACAAAGATATGTCTGTTATAATCTGAATGCTGTTGTATTTTCGAAAATTAGATAGTATAGGTGGTTAAAAATTGTGTTAAATGGGTGCAAATGGTTGTTATAAGGTCATTGAATCTGATGATAATCTGTTCAAATTTTCGAATTTTTGTACTTGGTGTTGGTATAAGGCTGGACTTTGCTGCACGTTTTCTAGTTCACGGGCTGCCAATACTATCTTTCATGGGTTGCAAGTATTTGAGTTTGTGACTTATAAATGATGTTGAATTTTTAGGTCTTTACCAGTGTTTCGAAATTGGACTGGACTGGACTGTCATTTCGACAAAAAACCGATAAGGTTCAGTCCTGAAAAACTCTCAAAAATCGTTTTAGCTGTCAAATTGGTCAAAATCGATCAAATCCAATCAAGAACATGTTGGACTGCCGGTTTTTGATTTTTTTTTTTTGAAAAAATTATTTTTCTTATTTTTAAAATCTTAAATTTAATATTTTGATATATATGATTATTTGAGCTTTGGACTTTATTATAAAGATTACTTTAGGAGTACTAAAATTTATTTAATCTATTATTTTTTTAAAAAAATATAACTATAATTCTTATTTTTGAATATATGTATATAATTATTTAGTTTTTTGACTCTGGTAACTTTTTTTTTTCTATTTATATTAATCTTTTAGTTTTTAAAATTTAAATATATTACTTATGATATTATATTATATTAATATTTATATAATATAATGGTATTCTGGTCCGACTGTTCAATTAAATAAATCTGACCGAATAGATCATTTTTCAAAATAGACCGATTTGATCATCGTTCGATTATGAAAAAAATAGTGTTTACAGTATCCAAATATATACAAGACACAAGAAATGACTATCTCAGGTTCGATCTTGAGAGAGCCCAAAAAATATTTATTATTTAGCAATGAAGGGATTAGACTCGTGAACTAAACACAAATTGTAATCATTAAAATTTAAAAAGAAAATAGTGAAGAAACTTTTCTTAAGCTAGTTTAATCATCTCGATTAAGTGAGAAATTTATCTTCAAATAATCTCAAATACACACAATTTTGACTTTTCAGCTAACAAAGTCGACTAAACCTTGTATACCGTGAAGTCAACACCGTTAAATCGACGAATTAATGTTGTATTCAGGGTTAACAAGATGATATTTATTCTAATTATAGACCCGATATATGAGAATAAATGTCGTACGAGGACAGGCACGAAATTTCTCACATTTTTATAGTATACTCAAAAGTCTTGATCAAATACTCTAAACTTTTAAAATATATAAAAATAAATAAAAAAGCTATAGTTATACCCTCTCAATAATTGCACTCTTTGCAATCAATGAGTATCGAACTCGTGATCTTGGCTCTGATACCAATTGTAGGACCGAGTGCTTACCGCTTTAACAAAAGCTATAGCTTGTGATAATGGTGCAACTCAAATCTTTTAAACCGCACAACAGCTCAAGCACAACGGTTCGGTCGATCTACCAAGCATGGAACAATTATTGCACCCAACAACATTTTCTACAAATATACTTCAAAACTTAAATTAGTAAATTTAGTGTATATAAATGGAAAATATTCAAACAAATAAAGTTATAAAAAGTTAAGCTGGTGTAATCATCCAGTTCACATGAATATTAAGAATTAAAAGGTAGTTTTTAATTCATAATGAGTGAGTAATGTACGTCAACATAAACATTGAGAATCTACAAGCTGAACTAACTCTCTTCAAATGAATACACCAGTCATTACTATTTTCGACTATAAAAAATCCGTTGCATCGACTGGTAGAGAATTAGCCCTGTGAAGTTAATGTGTGAGCGATATACAACAATAAAAATTGGTGATGACGATGTGAGAGGTACTACAAGAACTATACACCGACTCTTCCTGGTATAATTTCAGGTTCATACCGTGTTCTTTCTCAGTGAAATGGGTCTCGTTCATAGAAGAAGGCTTCCCTTGAAAAGATTTAAGGCCAGATTCATCACCAATTTCTTGTTTTCGCAACACCAAATCAATCGCAAACTATCTTTCATTCAGTGTTCAGAATCCAAACTTGTTCTTTACAAGATGACCCCAGGTTCTTGATCACTATGCTCCCTCAACTCCATTTGATACTTTGCCTTGATCCACCTCAGCTCCTGCCTTATCTCATTCTCCCCATCCTCTCCCAACTCAATTTCCTCAACCATAGTTCTAATACTAGCATATTTATCGTCTCTTGATTGCTCAAAATCATCATGGGTGTTACTAAAACACAAACTGAAATCAGGGTGGTTGTTTTTTTGACCCCATGTATCAGTGTGGCATGTGCCATCAGATTCACTCGACCACATAGGTGCACTATCCGTAAAATTTTGCTCGGATGCTTCAGATTGGTATGTAATCTCCTCAAAACGGCCATGAATAGCACCGCATTTGTGTTCAGAACATTCAAAAATGTGCTGACTCTTTCCTGGCTTGTAGCCAACAAGAGAAACATCTGAAGCACAATTCTGGCAGCAACTGTTCATGCTACGTACTCTTTTCCATTCCGGTAACAAGGAAGCAATTTCATTATCTATCATTTCTACTATTTTATTCACATCTTGATCCATGATATCCAACTCGGAAACCATTTCAGTCGCAACACTCGCGGCTGTGTCAATTTCAATATCAAAAGGGAAATATATGTTTCGAACACGACCTGCAATGACAAGTTCATTGTCACCAAAAAAATTAAATAAATCCGCCCAATAAATGCACCAAAATGAAGAAATTTGTACTTCTACACTTTGATTAAAATGAACCTAAACTTACCTTCTTTATCTGCAATTCTGAGTTTCAGAAAGATATCATCATCAGATCCCTTACTACTTTTTATAGTAATATCTACATTTTGCAAATGACCATCCTCGGGTTTTTTGAAAAAATCATGTTCATGTGCTTCATATTCGACTGTGTGGTAATCAAAATCATTTTCTTGTCCATAACTAAGATGATGTGAGTAACCATTGACTGATGAAGTGGTACTATGATGAACACTCGAGAGCGTGCGCCTTAAAACCGGACTTATTTCATTGTAATCTCTATTATATTTCAATGGCCTCAAATCATGAGCATAATCGTCGATTTGGAGAAAGGGGTCATTCAGAAGCTCCCATGCCGAATGTCTGTCAGAGGCTGTTGCTAAACATTTCTCAACAAATCTGCGTACCTCAGGATATTTAACTTTGTAAAGTGCATCCGGTTTTTTTCCCTGAGATGAAATGAAACACCTCTAAAT
Source organism: Primulina tabacum (assembly GCF_025594145.1). Taxonomy (NCBI): domain Eukaryota; kingdom Viridiplantae; phylum Streptophyta; class Magnoliopsida; order Lamiales; family Gesneriaceae; genus Primulina; species Primulina tabacum. The sequence goes on from NC_134554.1 coordinate 42,140,452, forward strand.
ATGATCCCTTATCGATAGATTTTGAATTTACGGAAAAGAAATATATGTATGGATCTTACTGATATCACTTTCTTGTAGATTTGAGCTGGATGGCTGCATTCGCTGTAAGGATATTCAAAAGTCACCATTTCCAAAATGCACATCCCAAATGAATAAATATCAACTAGTTCATTGTATTCCTCTTCATAAACCTCGGGAGCCATAAACTCCGGTGTTCCTGATTATATTGATCATATTAAAAGCCAAGAAACGAAAAACAGTATAAATCAAGATTTCCAGGAATCAAACCAATTCATCACTTTCGCTAAATATATCAGATGAACTGAGTCCTTGGCACTTTATTAATGGTTAATTATGGTTGGTGGCACCCATACAGCTCAAATATTTCAAACAGACAACAAAATAACCGAAACTCCAACTTTCAACCATTGGATACTTGCATTATACAAGTAACCACATAAAATGGCAAAGACAAAATTGCTCTCAAATGCCTAGTTTCGATCATTGCGTAATATACGTACGGCAAATTCCAAATGCGATGTTTCAATTGTTGTATAATAAAAATACCACAGGGAATGACAAAACAATTGCCCCAAGCAGATATATATGACATAAAACAAGATTTCAAGAAGCTTTAACGAAATGAAATCATACCTACACACCGCGCAGCACAAGATTTCCGAAGAATTGCAGCAAGGCCAAGATCACCAATTTTTACTTCACCTTGATTCCCATTAATAAAAATATTGTCACACTTGAGATCTCTATGAATGACTAGAGGATCATGACTGTGGAGATAAAGAAGACCTTGCAAAATCTGCCTACACCAGTGCTTTATTGCTCTGATATTAACCCTCTTATGTTTCAGCCTATACCTATTACCACACCAAAAAAACGAATCAAACATCGAAAAATTGTAAAATTTGTGAGGTCCCATAAATCCAATGTATCTGAAAAATCAAAGAACTCAAGAGTCAGATTATCTAATGAGTTCTTACTGTCTTAGAGTGCCAGAAGTGAACATTTCTGTAACAAAATTGATGTTCCTATTGGCAATATCAACCCAAGAAGTGTAGAATTTCATAATATTACTGTGTTTTAAAGTCTTGAGTAGATGTATTTCACAATAGAGTCTTTCAAGATCTTCAGGTCTCCGCAAGAAATCATGAAGTTTCACTTGATTCCAAGCTACTTCAATCCCTTCATACTCATCAAAAGCTCTATAACTGCAACAAAATTGAATAAATTAAACTAGCCCATAGTTAAAAATCTTGGGGGGCGCGGCGCAAAGAAAAGAAAACCCGATCTTATGCCAATATATTTAGCATCAAAGATTTAGTACTTTTTTCAAAAGCCAATGCAGGGATTTTAGATACATACACAGTCTTTGAAGCCCCTTTACCAAGAACTTCATCGTACTGCAATCAAGAACAGAAAGGACCGAAAGAATGAAACTCAGAAATTCATTAGTAAAAAGTCAAACTTGGGAAACAGAAACGAACAGCAAAACATTAAAAAATACAAAACGGAAAGATCCAATGACAAATCAAATTAGCATACCCTTCCATATCTTCCAGTGGGATCAACCTCAACGAATTCAGAATCATCAAGACCAAGATCCATGACACCACTCATATCTTCTAAATTCGATACAATTTCCCAACACTGATCTTATCTTATTTCTCTTACGAAATAAGAGAGGGAGTAAAAGAAGGCTCCACAATCAGGAATTAATACCAATAAATCTATTATTATCCCAAAAATGGTGTCTAATTTTTTGAGAGAATGAAGAGGCATAAAGGAGCCCAGTAAAAGGACGGTGCTTTCCTCCCCACAAATGATAGTCAAATCTACCGCTCCACAACCCAAATCCAGACAAAAAACCTCTCACTTTCTTGCTTTTCTGCTCCTTTAGATAATGCAAACCTTTTCAGCTCATCACGAGCTGTAAAATTGATTAATAATAAAAAAAACACACACACACGAACACAGGGTTCACCTCCTAACGTGTGTCTGTCTGTATGTTTGTGCGTGAAATTTTTAATCACAGAAAGACGAGCTGAAACAGCTTGGAATTAGAAAGAAACAATTAAATAAAGATTGAATATCAAAACATTGGTATGGGAAATTTTAAGGAGAACAAAAGAAACTCAGATAAAATTTCTTGGTCTCGCCGAGTGGATAAAGCTCTGGGTCTGGTTCTCCGCTCTTTTCCTCTGATTGAGTCTCATTTTATATATTATAATTATAATAATATGTGTGTGCCTATTAATTAGCATAATAAATTTATGGATAATTTTATTTCGTTGGCAGTTAAAACTAGGGATGTCAATGGGTCCGGGTTTTACCCAAACACGCAATAAATCCGCGTGTATGGAGTGGGTTTGGGCATACTAAATGGGTCATGGGACGGGTCTCGGGTCCAATTTTTCAGACCCGACCGGATATAGGGCGGGTTATGGGTCCTATAAAACCCGCCCCATACCCACCCCATATATGTAGATATAAATACTATAGGGTTTTAGTTTTATTAATTTTTATTTTTTTTAGTAGCTCACCTCAACCATAACGGTCTTAGTTATTCATATGTCAACTGTTGTATTGGAATATGCATTTAGCAATAGTGGAAGAATAGTTGGTCCTCATCTTAGTAGACTTAATCCAACGAATTTGGAGGCATTTATTGCGCACGAAGATTGTTGTGAGGTGAGGTGAAAGGTAAATAAATCACACTTTTATTTTGTTATTGTACTTTTATTTTAATTTTTTTACTGTACTTTCTCTTTTTAAATTACATTTTTTTACAATTTGAAATTATAATTTTATTTTTTCAATGTACTTTATCTATTTAATTTAGTAGTTAATTCTTCAAGTAGTTTACCAACTTGTCCCACCATTCTTGATGAAGAGGAAAATGATCCCGAAGAATGTGTCTGAAATATTGGCTACTCTGTTTAAATTATGTTATGACTTATTTTTGGGGATGTCAATATTTTTTGGAGATCTAGTAACTCTTTTTTATATATAATTCTTTATGTCGTGAAAATACTTTGTTTATTATTATTAAATGTGGTCGAAGACATGAATTAATTTTCCACAATGTTGTGTTTAGATGCTTGTCTGTTTCATAATTAAGTCATGTGAGAAGAAATATTAATTTTTTATTTTAAAAAAATTCGGGTCTCACGGATCTACTCGACCCCGTTTCGTATAGGATGTGGGGTGGGTCCGAAGAATATTTAACCGGGTAGGGCTGATAATGGGTCAAAGTTTTTTTCATGTGGAGGGTCTTGAGTTTAGCCAAACACGTCCCATACCCGCCCCATTGACATCTCTAGTTAAAACTCTAGAGAGATTTGATGAAATAGCTAACACATGTATAAAATATGGGTAAATTGTTGATACGTCTCCAAATCCCAACTCAAAAAATTATTTTAATTTCCTATATCTAAAAACCTTTGCTCAAACTCTCTAAAAGATAAAAATGATGAAAATACCCTTATATGTGTAAAATCTAATGATTGATTTTCTAGGGCCTCAGAATGATATCAGAGTCGAGGTAAAATTATTTCCTAGCATACAAATTTATTATTATAGAGTAATTAAGGGGGATGTATTCAATATTGGAGATTTATTGACTTTTAATTACTTTTGTAGATTTTAAAAATCTAGATGTATTCAATTAAACTTTTACATACTCTATAAAAGTCTAGTGGTATTCAAAATAGACTTTCACAGAGTTTTAAAATTCAAATGGTATTCAACATTGACTTTTAAAAACTCTATAAAATCTATAGGTATTCAAATTTTTCATGGACTTTTGATAACTCCATGGAATTCATTAACATACAAACATTAAAGCTTAAAGTACATCTATAAATTGTAAAAAATTGTATTTGGTTCAACCCAAAGATTTGGATGGATTTTTAAAACTTCTAACTCATACACAAGCTATTTATTTTTCTCTCTGTCGCTTCACATCACATCTCTTCCTATCTTCTCTCCTCTCATCTATTTCTATCACTCTCTCAAATTTTCGAAGTGTATCTCTATATATATTTTCATCTTTCTTTTTCAAAATTTTCATTTTTTGGCTGATTGTTCATTTAATAATTTTTTATTTTAATATCACAGGAAATTTTGAATTCTAGAATTGATTTTGTGATTTTTAATTTATGATTTATACAAATTAATGTAATATTCAATAATAATAAAAGATGATCCAAAAAAATGTTGCTTAATTCTTAATAATTGAATAGTCTCGTAACAACCATGATTTTTTAAATTCATTTTAGTATTTTTAATTAATATGTAAGCTATAATATTTTTATACAAAATTATATTCACACAATACTAAATAATATTATTTTCACATGTATATTATCAATTTAAAAACAAGGTTACATGTTAATCAATTGATGTATTTTAAAAAATTTACAAACATGCATACAAACTCACATATATACACATGTAAGGATTAATGATTTAACTTTTAAATAAGTAAATTTATTTATTAATATAAATATTGAAAATAATTTCAAACTGAATACGTTATATATGTCAATTAATTATTGGTTCAAAGAAATTAATAAAAAATAATATGTTATAATTAAGTACAAAATTTATAAAATTCTATAAAAAAAAAGTCTACAAAGTCTATAAAAATCTTGCAAAAAAATCTACATAAATCCACATAAATCTGTTTATAAATCTGTGAGATTCTGTAAAAGTCAATAAAAATCTATCAAATCCATAAAAGTCTATCATTTTAAAAATTCATTAAAAGTCATCAAAACTCTGAATTGAATACACCCCACTAAATGTTTGAAGAGGAGAATTTTCTCAATTAACATTAATCCGAACTCAGGTTCGAGATTGATTATTTACAGGATTTATTCCAGAACTCTGGAATATTTGAACCAGTAATATCTAACCAATGTTAGTTATCAAGAAAAACTTATCAGAGTCCTAAGGTAAACTTATGATTCAAAATAACATGTTCTTAGAAATAGTACCGGAGTCCTCTAAACTCTTTGGAGATCTTAGAGAAATTCAAAAAACGGTACAAAATTATGACAATATGATGTATTATGTACCACAAAATGTGGAGAAAATCCTTGAAAATCAGGAAGAAAATTCTTGGAATATTAAAGGATATTCGAACAAGAATTCAAATCCTAGAACAACAACCAAGTTCTAGTAAGAGAACTTCAGAAGGAAGGTAAACACCATCCTTTGGTACTGAACGTCTGTTACATCAACAAGGGAAGACCAAAGTAATGTCAAAACCTTTGACTGAAGAAGAAAAAATGATCAATCTAATTAAATCTGTCTCAGAAAAGAAATGATCTGATGACAACCTTAGAAAGGATTGGTCTGGAGGATCTACAAGAACTTGCAGAATCTTTTGCAAATCTTAAAGTAGTAGATCTGAAGATGAACACAATAGGAGGTGAACAACCTTCTATAACCTGGTCATCTTCTCAGGAACGACCAAGGGAAAGTGTGGGATCTCAGAATATAAATATGAGAGAATCTCAACCCGATTTACATACTAGTGGAGAATCACACCCAGCTGGAACAAGGATAAGGAGAAGGAGAAATCAAATTCCCTTGCACCAAACACCCTATGGGAAAACTGTTTAGAACATATAGATCCTTATGGGGTTATGCTTAACATTGATGTACTAGATTTCAAAAACAGAGAAGATCTCATAGATGACTGAACATCTGCTATGAGAATCGTTGTAGGAACACTTGATCTCAACCGAGAATGATTCATCAAACTTTTAGAAATGAGTCTTATGGGATCAGTAAAAATTGTTTGGGACATGACTTCAATAGAAACTAAAGAGTCAGTCCTAGCTGGAAAATCTCTTAGTGAGATAGCTGGAAAGATGACTACCCTATTTAAAGCACAATTTATAGGTGATAAACTATTTTAGCAGTCAAGTTACAGAGAAGATGGAGAAATATACTCAAACTCTGTATAGCCTTGAATTACATGACATATGCTTTGTGGATGAATATATAATGTTATTCACTAAATATAGATGAAATTCAGGAGTCGAAGAAAATATAGCTATTCAGCTTTTCTTCTCTAAAATGCCGAGTCCCTGGAGAGAAATGCTCATAAGGGAATATGTCCCTGTCAATCCAGATACGTTGGCACGAAGAGCATTTTTTCTCAAAGAAAAATTGGCATAATGGTGTCATATGACAACATTACAAAAGAATTACAAACGCTTAAAGGGTATCAATAAAAGAACTCCTTTGTGTTGTAAAGAAAATGATCTTCCAACAATTATTGGAAGTAAACCACAAAGGCAGAAAATGAAGAATTTTAGATCTCATCCTTAAAATGAAGAATTTTAGATCTCATCCGTACGCCAGAAGTAGGAGAAATTCTTGGAAACTAAGGACAGTTTGGTCTAGACAGAAAGCCAGATCTTACAAATCTGGACAAAGAAATGGACCATCAATAAGAAGAATATCATCCCAAGCAGCGAGTACATTCTCGAAGTACAGGAAGAACACCTATGAAGAAAACTTTCAGAAGAGCTCATACTCGAGCTAATGAAAGTGTCAAGGATTGTAATTACTGGAGATGTGGAGCAATGGGTCATATCTCAACCAACTGTCCAGAAAATGAAAAAAAGAGGAAAAAAATGCTTTGATCCAACCCCAGATATAGAAGAAGCAGTTTATTACAAGGATCTTATTCAAATATACCAGTTTGAGGATGTTGCATCAGATGAAAGTATATATGAAGAAGAAGAAGTATTAAGTCAGGAAGAATATGATGGAACTGAATCAGAATCTGACTGAAGACGAGGTGTTTCGATACGAAACACATGAAGATTTGTCTGGTTTCTTTAGCCAGACAACAATATATCATAACATGGTTCAGAGGATCATGAGAGAAAATCCTAGTCTTCAAAGATATCAAGGATTCTCTGTAGAACATGTATAAAAGTTCTTAGGAAGTCTTGGCCTAAGAAACAGAAAACATCATCTAATCTATAAATTTTCCAGGAGGGAAATGTCAATTCCTATGGAACTTACAAGAAATAGAATGGAGATGCAACTAATTCCTTCCGAAGAGATTAAGTAGAAATTACAAAAACTCAAAATAGAAGTAGCACGAACCATGTCCTGGATTCATATTGGAGCAATCCAGATTATGATAAAAGCTACTTTCAAGGATGGAAAAGATTCACCTATTGATATTGCTATATGCGATAAAAGAATGGGGAACCTTCAAGATTCAGTGCTGGGAACTATCTAAGGAAATCTTTGCGCGGAAAAGATTGTAGAAGTAATCTATCCAAGAATAGCCTACAACCTGGCAGATCGAGATTTCAGCCGAGCTTTGACATTACATCAGAATTTCAAAGAAAAAAGGCTAATGAAAGAAGGTAATATACCATATTCTATTACCTTTCAGATTTCATATGCTCAATCTAATACACATCATTCAGAATTGTTTATTAGAAATGAGTTCATTGAAATACCTGAGATATTTGGAAAAGTTTCCCAGGCAATTTATCCAGAAAGAGTTGAATTTTCTTTATTACAGAAAACATATATCCAAATACAAAACAAACTGATTCTACAAAGGAATCAAAGTTTTAGATTGGAATCAAGGAAACTATCTTTTCAAGAAGATAGAATTACAAATTACAGGTAGGGAAAAACACCTATTCAAGAAACCTAACAGAAGCTAAAAAGTTTTTCCACAATAGAAAATCTTACATGCCCAGAAGAGTGAAAGGAAGTAGAAATAGTATTTTATATTACGAAACATAGGAATCAATTTCTTTATAATACCATATATTATTTAGAACAACATATGATAGGAACTTACCAAGGAATGATCAATATCGGAGAATTGGAAGTTCATATCAAAGGAATTCCAGGGAAAGAACCAGATCGACTGGTTCTTGGATTAGAGTTTCTCGAGGAACACAAACCTTGGAAACGTCTAGAGTATGGAATGGAGTTTATGACAGATGATAGGATGTGAAAAATCTAATGACCACAAGTTCATTCTCAATATACATTCTAGTTGGGATGTTATATGAACAATATAAAGCATAATACTTTGCTGCTTATATTGACTCAGGTGCTAGAATCTGTACAACAAAAAGATGAGTTTTTCCAAATAATCTGGAAGAAGAATTACCAAAGATTGCTGGAAGAGATTTCTCCAGAAGAATCTTAATCCTATGTAAGGGGATTAAGATGACTTAAATCATGATCGGAGGTGCTGGACAAACACCTTGGTATAAAGTAAAAACACCACCGATTTATTTTCATGATACCGGTGCTGAAATTTTGCTAGGAAACAATTCCTACAAATGTTTAAGTCCTATACACAAGAAAACGAGACTAGACGATTAGTTTTCACAACACCTTGTGATCACAAGATCATAGTCCAGAGACTCAGAGAGGCATTTTACAGAAAATTGACAATCCAGTTTCGCAGCAAGCGTGGTGATGAAGGAAAACTTCTAAACTCAAAAATGAAATATTCTAGACGGTTGGGAGAAACAATGCTCCAACTAAGAGCAGATAAAGAGCTTCAACCCGAAGAAATAGAATGCCTCAAGATAGCTCTACGGCAGAATGAGGTAGAGTTTGAATCAAAAGTATCATTAGAGGATGTCAAGAAAAAGATCAAAGAAAATTACAATGAAGATCACTTAGCATGGTGAGATAAAAATCAACTTAAAGCTTGCATTAAAATTAAAGAAAGAAAATAGTATGAATTTGTCCGTTGTAAACCTATCCCAATGAACATAGTGGATCAGAGGGATATGAATATTATAATCAAAGAACATTTGGACGTTGGTTTAATCAAAGCAGAAATTTCACCATATAGTAGCCCATGATTTCTGGTGAGAAATTATGGTGAAATAAAAAGAAATAATTCCATATTAGTTATTAATTATCAAGAAAGTAATAAGACTCTGGAGTTTGATAGGTATTTTATACCTAGCAGAGAACATCTAATCAATTGCATACGCAATGCAAAGATGTTCTCTAAATTCGATTGCAAGTATGGCTTTTACCAGATTCGAATGCAGGAAAAAAGCAAGAAATTCACAGCTTTCTCCACACCACAAGGACATTATATCTGGGAAGTATTACCAATGGGATTGGCTAATTCACCGCAGATATTTCAAAAAAAAATGGATAATTTATTTAAAGAATATTTTAAATTTATGTTTGTCTATATTGATGATGTTTTAATCGTATCAAAAAATATGGAAGAACATATTAAGCATCTAGAGATTTTCTCTGATTTTTGTAAAAGGAAGGACTGGTTCTATCAGAAAAAAAAGTAGTCACTGCCACAAGAAATATTGAATTCCTCGGAATAGAAATCGATGATTCTGGAATAATTTTGCAAGAACATATAATAGAAAAAGTGAAAAATTTTCCAAACGAGCTAAAAGAAAAGAATCAACTTCAAAGTTTTCTATGGGTTGTTAATTTTGCTGAAATGTTAATAAAAAACCTAGCAAAACACAGGAAAGTGTTCAGTTCATTACTGAAAAAAATGCGAAATTTATATGGACAAAAGAACACACACATGGACTTAGTCAATTATAGGAGATTTGTAAAAATCTTACGAAAATGGCTATTTCTCAGGATGAAGATGATCTTGTATTGAACAATCCCGTGGTTAGTGCAGCCTTTTGAGGTGAGCGCTGGGATTGTGTCATCTAGTTCGTTCTGTTGTGCCATCCTGTTATATCGTATCAGCTGTATGGAGGCCGAGTCAGGGGTGTTATTCAGCACAGCTTGGCATACCTCGCATACTTGGCAGGACGGTTTAGTTGCATGACGATGTAGCTCCCCTGTGTTGTTGCTCGAGCATTATTCCAGTTGTTATCGTACCGTTTGTTGGCTCCTGTTATCCCGGTTATTCGTTGAGCCTTTCATGCATTGCATATTACATTTCATTATATGATTATGCATGATTTATGTTATTGTTGTTATTGTTGGACTGTTTCATACAAGAATCCTAACCTCAGTTGTTTTACTGGGGGGGCTGCTGTGGTTGCTTTTGGGCACCATGGTAGATCTCCCGAGTCGTTTTGCAGCATCAGGCCGAGGTTCCGCCAGTGGGGCTCGGGATTGAGGTTGGATTGCTTGGTTCTGTTCAGTGGAGTCTCCCAGTTAGTCAATATGTATGTCTTGAGTTTGTTTCAGACTTGTATTGTACTTTATTTGCCGGGGAGATGCCCCGTGTATCTGTAGTAGTATTTGATTGTTTTGTGATGTTCTGAGTCGACTCTGTGATATTTATTGTAACGACCATGGGCTATCCCGATCTTGGGCGTACCAAGCTTGGTACCAAGTCTCTTTGAACTATGTACTTATGCCAGGAGGTCATGGGTTCGAGACTTGGGGAGGTACCACTCCACCAACCTCGTGTGGAGAGTCCTATGAGTAATGACGCATGTGGAAAGCCCGTGAGGGAAAAGGCCCCAGAGGGAACCCAAGACGGGACAAGGCCCCCGAGGGAGCCCAAGATCGGGATAGCCCATGGTCGTTACATTTATGATCTGGTGAGTATTTGGTAAGTTTTAATTTCTGTTTAGTCCTGGCCAATGCGGCTATAGGTTGTCGTATATTTTGATATAAATTGCTGCTTGAGTTTTTCGGGATGTCCTATTTACGGGGAGGTCATGCCGAAATTTTTCTAGGCCCTGAGGTCCGTTTTAAAGTATTTTAAACCTTTTTTCGCTGCAGTTTTAAGTCAAACCATTATTGTTTGATCATTAATTGTCATTAGAGTAAATGAGCCTCACAACACCCCTAACTTTTACTGAAACTGGTAGTCTCTGATAGGTTGAAAAAATGGATTGTATTTAATAAAAAGAGGTCAGAAGATAGATGATCTGCAGTTGGTGATGAATACAGCACTGGAACGACTAGATCTTACATCAGCAGTCAGAAACCTGAAAAACAATGTATCGACTGATTTTTTGTAGCATCTTGATATTGTTATTTTGTCAATCAACAAAACTTAAAGTAAAAAATATATTCTAACAATACATTTTTATTATTATAATTAATTAAATAATTATTGTGAAATAAGGATATTTTGAATAATTATATAATATGATGTTTATTCTGGTAAAGATATGATTTAGTAAAAAGTAATAATAATTATTGTTTCCAAAAAATTTATTATTATTATATTGAGGTATAAAAATAAATAAATGATATTTAAAGTCTATTGTAAATGTGTTTCATCTTTACCCTTTGGTGTATAAATTGATAATATTCTTTGGTTTTTTCTAAATTATTTTGTTCATAACTCTCAAATTCCTAAATTATATTGTTAAAAAACTATTTCTAACAAAAACTACTCAATGATTATCATTAATTTTTTTAATATCAATAAATATAAAATAAAACACAAATAAAAAAATAAGAAAAATTGTAAATTAAACTGAATACCACTACTATTATTTCATCTTAATATATGCATTATTATTTTAAAATTTTCAAATAAAAAGATGTTCATTATTATTTTTATAATTTATTACATGTCTTTTTACTTTTCTGTAAGATAGAAAAATTAATTCTTTCAATTAATCATAATATCCAATATAAAGAAACATGAAGACTATCTTAAAATAAAATGTTATTATCAAATTTATTATTTAAATATTTTTGTAAAATTATTCGTTTAAAAATGAGCTTACATTAATTAATGTTAAGATCGTGTGATTGATTAGAAGAATATTGAACAAACAATCACATTAGTTTGTTCAAAAATTTGGTTGGGTTAACAACATTGAATTTGTGATTCTCGTTAAGTCAATATCAATTGGCTAATCAGATAAGTTCTTGCGTAAGGAAGCTAAAGTGACAGATTGAATACTCAAAAATGGCTAAGGAAGAAAAACAGGTTATCAAGGATGAGCTGACCGAAATGTAAATAATACAAAGATTTTTCTAGATTTTCGTAGATTTGATTAACTCCAACATCGCCCTCTTCTTCCTTGTAGGAGTAATGTCATTAGAAGACTTTGGAAATTATAATTTTTATAACAACTCGATTCAGTACGACTTTATCACCGCCTAAGCGAAAATCATAGTTTAGCTTACTTACATAAACAACGCTAAATAGTACACTAAATGTCAGTTTACAAGTATTTCAAAATGAAAATACTAAGCACAAATTGATATTCAATGATCAGGTATAATACTTAAGCATGTGCTAAGAAATCTTGAAAGCTGTGGAAACCCGAACCAATTCAGCCTTGCAATATTTCAAGCATTAGGAATAAATGGGAAGAATGTGATCTCTCCATTTAATCACCATTATTCTAAATTGAATTGACCAAGTTGTAACAATAAAATAAAAGATGATTAAAATTCATTTGATCCATTGTTCAGCAGTCTCGCAACCAAAAAAAAAAATACAAGCATGTAACCTTCAAATTAGAAAATTTAAATAAGACACATGCAGCTGGTTTGGAGGAGTTGTAACAGTTAATTTAAGATCTATTAACAATCATTATTGAGTGGTAACACCTGCCTATTCAGCTGACTATTTTCATCTATAAATAGTGGCCTAAGGTTGAGGGAAAACATAACTAAAGCATCATCAAATTCTTGCAATTGTCGAGCATCAGAGTGTGTTATATTTCAAACAAGAAGTTTTGCGGGAATTACGATATTTCAGTGGCCTCTTGAAGCCAATGTTACGACATTTCAAAGTATAATTCTGATTAGTTTTAAACTCCATTCAATGTCCATTTTGAAGCCCTTTCAGTAGGAAATCTTTTGTCTAAGATCGAGCCATTTCAGCAGCCATATTTGAGGCTAAACTGTGTAGCAAATTCCTTGAAGCCCAGTTTTTGCCATCGCGAAGCTTTGCAAATAGCCAAGTTTGAGGCATTCCAGCTGCGTTCATGTTCGGATTTTTCACTTAGTTCTTCCCTCGTTTTTGAAGATAATAATCAGGTAAGTGAGCTTATATATAAGTTTAAAACAAGAACTTTTCACTTAGTTCTTCCCTCGTTTTTGAAGATAATAATCAGGTAAGTGAGCTTATATATAAGTTTAAAACAATAACATTCTTGTTTTTGTAAATTCAACCGTATACTACTCGATTCATGTCCTTTGATTCCGTATATATTTGTTTTGCATATTTTCTTTTGTTATACTGTGAAATTTTGAAAATTCACTATTAGAATCCCTAACGCGGTAGGTTATAATAACCGGTATATGGCATCGCTCTCTTAGAGAAGTAATAATTAGAGATTGATCAGTATACCATGGATAAAGAGATTAATAACTGAGTCTTGTATAAGTTTATGCTTCAGTTATGATATGATGCCTTGTTTCAAATTCTATTTGTCTCTTGCTACATGTTCTGCGACATGTCACTTTGAACTCATATTATTTGTATATTTCGATATTCTTGTGTATGATGGACCCCCACATGTTGATTGTTTCCCCAAACACTCACCCTCCTTACTTCCCTCCCCAAATAAGGGTGAAGATCAGTTAGCAGATGATGAACAACACATGTTTTGGGGTTGTTGATCAAGTTGGAGACATGAAGTTTCAAGGATCAAATTAATTTTATTTTCCATTATCTTATCGCTTCCGTATTTATATTATGCACCGTATAAACAGTCTTGATTTATGTAATAGACTAGATTTTGACTATTTTATATACAACATAGCTCGTTGTTTAACGATTTTAAATTGTAAACAATGCCTTTGACGTGTCTAGGTTTTGGGGTGTAATAAAAGCAGATTGATTATTGAAAGCTTGAATACCTGAACTTATGTAATGATTCTAGAGAGTTTAACTGATTTACAAGTTCTTCTATTTATATACTTGGATTCAATAGTCAGTAAAATCAAATATTGTACCAATTCCAAATATGATAGTTGTTAATCCCGTCTTTTTCACGTCAATGTCATTTCTGACATTTCGTATACAGTAGGTAGTGTTAGCGGATTTCTGAGAAATCAGAGTGACTTTATCTCATAATTCAGCTTTTTAATTCTAAATAGTTTAATTGATTATTCAGATAATGTTTCTTCATTTACTCAACTATCTTTTAGTGCAATTGGTCTTCAGCTATCAAGTCTAGTAGACATTGATATCAGTTAGTCTCATACTTTCATTTTTGCTCATATTCAATTCAGTCTAGATCGTTATCAGTTCAATTTGGTTTAGTTTGTTACATCACCAAAATTTAATAAATCTAACAATTAATTTTTAAGATTTAGTGTACATCAACATAAAATAAATAGAGTAAAAATAATGACTTTAATTTATAAAAAAATAAAATTAATTACTAGAGGGTAGATTATATATATTTTAGAAATAATATAATATTATAGAAGATCTTAATTTAACTTATTTCATATTATATTCTCAGCTTGTTATAAGTAAAAGTTTTGACACCTTAAAACTATTAAATATTTTGAAGTTAAAAATTAGCGAAATTTTTTAACGCCCCTTTATTTTTATTTATAGTTTAGTTATTTTATATACAAAAAATTCATGCCTGGCTTTTCAATTTTTTTTTTTTATAAATCAACATTTTGTAATAAAAGAAGGTAACAAAATGTATGAATCAAGAAAAGAAAAAAAGGAAAGTATTGGATGAAGGTAATATTATCAAAAAAAAATTAAAAATCAAATTTTGTGCATTTAATAAAAAAGTAGTGTGAATATCATTCCTCATAAAAATCATAGGAAATATATTTTACAACAATATAATTTTTGAAAATTAAAAGTAAATAATATATATCGTCCATCGCATCTGACAAGTTAGGTTAGACGAAAGCAATAAACATCAATGTGGTAATTGCTCTAGATTGCACATGCAATTCCGTCGCACCGGTTCGCTCCATCACATAAAATATGTCGATCGGGTTGGAATGTCAATTTCTCAACCCACTAAATTACACACAAAAATCAGTTAGGCCAACCAAGTCTGCCTAGCTGGCCTCCTAAAATGTGAATTGTGCTGGTAATTTCTCAATCCAACAAAATTATGAGACGACATCACGAGTTATAGCAAGTTGCGAGCCTACCCGCTTTCCTGTTTGAATAATTATTTATATTAAGAATAGCAATTTCAGACATTGTCAAAATACTCCTATGCCAGTCAAAAATAAATAGAAAAAAAAAAGATTCAAGTAAAAATTGAACCCACAATTTGATGTCTAAGAAACAAATACTTTATCCACTGAACTACATGTAACTTGTATTAAAAATTGGTTTAATTTGACCAATCTTAATCAAATATAATACTTTTTTCTAGAGAGAATGATAATACTAATATTGGAAAAAGCAAGCTGAAATGTGCCTTCACATGGTCAAATGTGACATATATCACACGATCGACTTGATATTATTGAATGGCTCCGCCAACCCCAAAACACTATTTCTTTTGATAAGATTCAACTTTAAGGCTGCCTACGACAAATTAATTAAAATCGTCCAAAGAATTTTTTTTTTAAAAAAATTAAAATTAATTAATTATGAACTTGTTGTCAAATGGGTTGTGGATTTTCTTATTGTTTGAAAATCTTATATTGATTATTCCACAAAATTAAGGATGGTCAAAAATTATTTTTTGAACTCGATATGAGTTCCTTATGTTCAAGCTTGACAAAGTTGAATTTAAAATAATAATTCTAATGATATTAAAACCTTGATTTTTTTAAAAAAAAAAATTGAGCTACTCGAATTCAACTCGAAAATAATGTTTCAGTTATTCAATTGAGCTACTCGAATTCAACTCGAAAATAGTATTTCAGTTATTTCAATACTCGAATTCAACTGGAAAATTGAGCTACTCGAATTCAAACCGTGTTTTGTCGGAGTCCCTTGCGTAATATACAATTATTGGTAATAAAAAGTTATCCGTTCAAATTTTGTTTTACATTATTTGTACCAAAAGTTGTTGCAACTCTTTACTCGTCTGAATAAATGTGAAGAATGTGAGAATATCAGCTTTAATTGAGTAAAATCAACTTGGTTTGTTGGGAGCAATTACTATTGTACCTGAAAAGATGATAATCGAAACATGATATTTTATTGTTATTTGGTATATAAGATTTGAATTGTACTGTTATCACCAATAATAGCTTTTAATAGAGTGACAAGTGCTCGATTTAACGTTAATGACAATGAGAGTCAGTGTTACATTTTTTATTTTTATTGATTATAGAGGGCATAATTATTGGAGGAAATATTATCGGGGAATAGTAATTGTCTTTGCTATACAAAACAATTGAAACGTTTCTCAAAGTCTATTGTATGAATTATAATATTTGAATCACATTGTTACCAACTGCTAGCGTTTTTTATAAAATGAATGTCAAGAGTTCAATAAGTACAATATTTGAGTTCATTCGAGTTCCTGAACCCAAACTCAGGTGATGAGCTTAATTATTTGAGGGAGAGCTTGAATTGAAAGTTGTTCGATTTTAATAAAAGAAGAAAAAAAATTAATATTTTTCAATTATGTACATAAAATTTTATTATTATATTAATAAAAGAAGAAAAAAAATTAATATTTTTCAATAATGTACATAAAATTTTATTATTATATAAAAATATTATCATCACCATGATCGGTATTGAGCTTTTGAAGGCTCGAATTTATGAGGAAAAAAAATCATGTTTGAGCTTATTCATGAACAAGTTTTGGAATATAATATGATCTTGAGCTAAATTTTTCATTGGATCGAGTGTTCGTCGCAATATCAAAAGCTATTTTATAGTGAAAAATAATACTTTGAATATTTAAAAAAATATTTTCATAGATCGGATCGAGTCGGATAAGAGATTAGTCTCACGTTAACTCGTGAGACGATCATACATAAGTTCTTGTGATACATATAATATAATATGATATCTATGTAGACAGTTTGATATGTTGCACACTCACCGTGCACACTTATATGAGCATCGATGAGGTGACACTCACTTATTGGATGTACAATTTTTCTATAATTCACCATATCCAATAGGTAAATACCACCTTATCGGTGCTCACATAAGTGTATAAGGTAGGTGTGATGTATATCAAAACTGTGTGACCCACTGTGCACTCTTAAGTGATCACGGATGACGTGACACTCACGTATTGGATGTACAATTTTTCTATGTTTCACCACATCCAATAAGTAAATATCACCTCATCGATGCTCACATAACTGTTTACGGTGAGCGTGTAATATATTAAAACTGTCTAATATACAAATTTTATATGTTTCACTACATCCAAAACTCGAGTTTGACATAGATGATATAAACATAGTCTCATACTTTTAACATATATCCGTAGTTTTTTACTTCAAATTAGTACAAATTTGAAGAACTAAAATTAAATGTGGACATAATAATTTTTGATGGAGTGAAATGGGATTTCGTAATCAAATAATATTGAAAATTCAATTCAAATAATACTCTTTTAGAATACTTTAATTTGAAAATGTAGGGTAATATCACAATAATTGACTTTCTCCATTAAATGCGAGGACCACCATTACCAATTCAAAATTTGGAAATTATATAAGTAATAAATTTTCCAACTAATTTATTTGAATATAACAAATAAATAAGGCTAAAATCTTGTGTAAGACGATCTCAAGGGTTATCTTTTGTGAGACATATATCTTATTTGGGTGATCCATGAAAAAGTATTACTTTTTATACTAACAGTATTACTTATTATTGTGAATATTGGTAGGGTTGACTCGTCTCACAGATAAAGATTCGTGAGACCGTCTCAATAAATAATATGATTAACACATTCAACATTCATCGAAAAAGAGTAGATTCCTATTAAATAAAAGGTAAAAACTTGTGCGAGACGGTCTCACGGGTCATATTTTGTGATACAGATCTCTTATTTGGATCATCCATGAAAAAATATTATTTTTTATGCTAAGAGTATTACTTTTTATTGTGAATATCGGTAGAGTTGACATGTCTCACATATAAAGATTCGTGAAACCGTCTCACAAGATACCTACTCTAAATAAAAAGAAATTAACATCTCTTATTATATCCCTCGTTTTCTTTCTTTTTTTAAAAATATATTTTTCTCCTTTAATGCTCTCATTATAATCATTATTTTTTATTTGAATTTTTTTTACTTCCTCTTACAAATTATTTTTATTTTAAATAATCTTATATTATGTTATGACACCATTATCAAATAATTTTTGACAAGTTCATATGACCCAAATATACATACTCATTTGTTTTTCGTACAAATTAAGGAAAAATAATTTTAAATATAAAATTTTTATTTTACCCATTTTTAATTTATTTTAAAAATTATATTATTAGAAATGATATAATATATTGTAATAAAATAAAATATCTTTTCGAAAGTTAGAATATTAAATCATATAATATAAGAAAGTTATTATTTTTATTTTTAAAAATAAATTGTTATGTTGATATCAATCAACCTATGCATGGGCTTTATTTATATGCATGTGGTGCCCCTCTAATCTAAGACCCAGGATGATATTTTGGATGGCCCAATAAAGTATTACGGCCCTTATTTAAATTCATGATAGACGATCTTACAAAAAATTTTGTGAGATAAATATTTTATTTAGATCACTCATAAAAAAATATTATTTTTTTATTGTAAATATAGTCAGAGTTAACCAGTATCACGGATAAAGATCCATAAGACTGTATCACAAGAGACATACTTTAATAATAACAGTATTATTTTTTTAACATTTCGCCCTATTAATCTTAGGAGAGAACGTTCGTGCCTGGATAAATATGAATGTGGTCCCAGTCTATTTACACTCAAAATGGATGTTTGGGGGCTAAATCAAACACAACTCCTTCGACTTGATTACGCCTTCCAAAATACTTCGGTTTTCCAAGGCACCAAATAGTTTCAAATCCACATTGCTCTCATTGTCCTCCTGTTATTTTACAACTTAACATCCGCTACGTCTTAAATAATATAGCTGATACTAACGATAAAATTCAAATATTTTAAATCATACATCAGCTTAAGCAATATGTTTTTTGATTGTTCTACGTGACATAGATAATCACTGCACTCGATAATCTCTCTCTTTTTGTAAACCCGTGACTTTGACTATAATATACCAATTGTATGACCGAGCGCTTTGCTGCATTACAAAAAAACTATAGATGATGATAACGGTACAACTCAAATGTTTTAAATCGTATAACAATTCAAACAATACGTTTCGATCTCTCTACCCGACATAAATAATTATTGCACCAACAAAAATAATACCTATATTAGGTAATATATTCATCCCCATTATATAAACAAATTTCTGCTACAATATATAAGCTAAGACATGCATCAATTTCATGCACATTTTAACTTTTCAAACACTTTTTTTTTTAATTAATGCTGTAGACATTAATGCTTAGCATAATAATTATCAAAGTTTCGAAACGATATCAACCTAGGATAGCTTTTCTTTTGTTGTCTTTACAAGGAAAAAAAACATTAATTATTAATGTTGTCCTTATTTAGAGTTACAATTGGTGGTGACATAAATATTTATTAAAGAGTAGTATTGCACAGTGCAAAAGGGCTGTAAAGTGCAGCCAGTTGCTTTCATTGCAAAACATCCTTTTGTTTTCCCTAGTACTTTTGGCAAACAAAACAGACGGTTTCATCAATCGTATTTTGTGAGACGGATCTCTTATTCGAGTCATCCATGAAAAAAAATTATTTTTTTATGTTAAGAATATTACTTTTTATTGTGAATATCGGTAGGGTGGACCCGTCTCACAGATAAAGATTCTTGAGATCATCTCATAAGACACTTACTCGTACTTTTTATATGTTGGCCACAAAAATGAAAATAAAATGATTATTTTTTTATAAAGTAAATGAATAATTGGAAAAATTATTTAATTAATATTTTCGATAATATGAAATTACACGCAACATACCCGGTGTCATTATCTGTTCATAAAATAACAACATCATCCTTGATTTAAAATATTTAATATTTATTTTTAGACATCATAAATGGTGCGCCGTCGTTGTTCCACCAAACTTAAATTCCTACTTTCTAAATAAAATTAGTGTAATGGTGAGTAGGGTCGAATCCACATGGAACGGAGGATGATTTCATTCGAGCAAAATGCAATTAAAAGGGGGATTTTTGTATATGAATTTAATAAAAACCAATCATTTATTCATGTAATTCCAAGGAATTAACTTTAGAATAATAGGGATAGCCGCTAAAATTCTTGTGTTTTCCTAAATTAATTGACCAAACCCAGCATCTAGTCAAAACTTACCAATAATCAACTGGGCACGATAGCGTTTCATATTAATTAAAGATAGTATTTTAGTTTCGTGAAAACTGTTAATCCTAAAATCTAACAACCGAGATAGCTGCAATTGAAAGATTTAGTTCCATCGATTTATTTAGATTACACATGTTATGACATCACAACACATATAACCTATTGCTACTCACGTACCAATCGTTCATGACAATTACGGATCACCGAATTCATGGTTAGCATTAAAAAATCATACATCAAATTAAATTGTCATATTAATTGACGTATAACATTCATATAATTAAAGCATAAATCAATGAATATTAGGGCAAACAAGAATAATAAATTAAAGT
Source organism: Primulina tabacum (assembly GCF_025594145.1). Taxonomy (NCBI): domain Eukaryota; kingdom Viridiplantae; phylum Streptophyta; class Magnoliopsida; order Lamiales; family Gesneriaceae; genus Primulina; species Primulina tabacum. Next base: position 42,161,131 of record NC_134554.1, read on the forward strand.
GCAAAAACCTCACAATGATAAAATTAAAATAGTAGACTATCCCTTGAATCAGACTAGAAAATTAAAGAGAAAATCCTTGAACCATTTTCTTCTTCTTCTTTCACGTGAGAGGTTGGAGAAATGCCGCCTCCTTGATTCTTCTGTTACATGAGATTGGGGAAGGAAATAATAGGAAGTGTGTTTTATTTTAGGGTCCAAAAAAATATAAAAGGCTCAATAAACTAAAAATAAAAACCTAATACCTAAAAATTAAAAGATACTAGAAAATATCCTCCAATAATATAGAGTTTTTTTATGGAAAAAACTCTATCTTGTATTTCTTCCTTGATATAAAAATTTATTATCTCACTAGGCAGCCAAGAAATCGTCACACGGCGTGGTCACGCCTTATGCACAAACATCTTTTGAATTTTTCTGCTCCACGTCTTCCACTAAGATCATATCGGCAACTTTAATTGTGATATAAAATAACCCTTTTTAGCCCAAACTTATCGCAAGAGCAGAAAAATTCATCCTACAATAAAATCATAAAAAAATGTGTCGATTAAGCACGTTGAAAGTTGTAACAATGAGATATATGACAACAAAAAATGCCAACTATCATGAGCCTATCAATAAATTTTAAAACTAACAGAAATTCCAATTTTAAATAATTATTTTTTTGATTAATTATCGAAAAATAGTATAAAATCATTTTTAAGATTCCAGATTTCATTATAATATCTCAAAATTTATACATAAAATAATTTTAAATCCAATTAATATTATAAATAGAAACTAATTTATACAGCGGTAAAAGAGAGATGACAAGTGACATGATTTTCAATGAAATTTGAAATGGCTATATAATAAATATAACAAAACAAAATAAATTTAAATAATCACACACAAATATTTGATAAGAGTATTTTATCTAGTGAGACAGTCTCACAAATTTTTACCCGTGAGTATCTATAATTATCAACAAAAATAATACATTTTACATAAAATAATTTTTTCATGAATTAAATCGGATCAAAAATTCATCTCACAAGATTTACTCGGAGTTTTTTTGTGTTTTGATATATACAAAAGCTACTTTTTGACCTTTGACAATATACTGGCCAAAATTTGCCATTTGTAGCTCAGCATTTTGCTATTTATCTAATAACAAATACCATGAAACCAGTAACGATAATAAATTCGTGGAATGCTCAGATACCAATGAATGAACAATTAAAATACTGAGATGTCAGAATTTCAAAACTTTTATTATTTACTTTTGGAATGAAATTTTATTCTTCTTATTATTTTTTAATGATGCATTCTCTGTGGTTTACACGTCAGTTTATATGCTTTCCGGCCGGCAGGAATGTTTGACTGATTTTTCAAATTTATGTATTTAAATTTTATTAAATATATTTCTTGAGGAAAATTATTAAAAATATTTTAAGACACAAATTCTAAAATATTTTTTTCATAGTTCGATTTTTTTAACTTTGTAAAGACTTTTACATATCCATACATACTTGTAACAATTTGTAAAAGGGCTTCATTTGAATAAATAAATGTTTTTTTTTTCAAAATAGAAATAATTTTAAAATCTTTAAATATAATTGAACACATGGATTTTTTTTTATAATAAAGAAATAGATTAACATACCGAAAGATTTACTCTAAATTACTATGACTAGGTTTCTTGTGAGACGGTCTCACGAATCTTGATCAGACGGGTCAATCCTACCGATATTTACAATAAAAATAATACTCTTAGCATAAAAAGTAATATTTTTTCATGGATGACCCAAATAAGATATCCGTCTCACAAAATACGACTCGTGAGACCGTCTCATACAAGTTTTTGTCGATTCGTAAATCTAAATAAAATAAACGCTTCATGGGTGAATACTAAATCATATATTAAACTATATATTTTAGATAATAGAAAGAGAGAAGTATGTATGATTACGAAGAATGTAATATAATACAGTATATGGACATATAAATTCTAAAAATGTGATTGGTCAGTATGAAGAAGGAATCTTACTGTTTGATTTCCAATTTTCGGGAGGTGTTTTTTTTTTGTTTTTTTTTTTTTTCGGGTTTTCATATATACATAAAGATTGGCATTGGCAGCCATTTTCGAATTTTATTTTATTGGATTCCATTTTTTAATACTCCCAATCACTAACGCAGGCTGTCATGGAATCACAGTGCTTTATCATGTGACCATCATTTTCTTTACAATTTTTACAGGTAAAGTTGAAAATGAAAACTCATCGCTTCGGATATGGTCTTCTGTTGGAATAAAAACAAATTGTTACTTATCACAGTGATTCTAGTCCTCTGCTTTTTCTTTTTTTGTTGCTGTTTTTTTAATTTTCACCCGCAAAAATTGCCTCCAATCTTGAGCTTTCACTTGTCCTTACCATTAAAAAACAGCTGATTTATTGGCATTTTAAATTCAATGGCTAGTTCAGTCAAATCCAAGATCTTTCTCTTGTTCTTCTATAATGCAGTTCCCTTTCACAAATTTTTTTTTTTTAAAAAGGGGAGCTTTCAGCTGTGAAGTTTGATAATGAAGCTGGTTTGGACATTGGTTCTTCATTTTAACTTCCATTTATTCGTTTTTGTTTAGTTTTTCATTGTGCTTCTCGATCTCTCCGGCTGAATTTGGCTTAAAGTTGAAAAGGGGGGTTAAAGATCAGATTTTTGCAAAAAAATCGTGGAATTTCTTGAATGTACTGAAGATGAGGGATTTCCCGTCTTGCTTTGGGGAAAATGGAGTTCAAGTTGCCGATGCTTCTTGCTCAAGTGTGGGGGCGAGTAAAATCTCTCAGAATTCTGTTACCTCTATTTATAAATGTAAATTGTTTGCTAAAACTTGTTTAATCAGCATTATGTGGGGCAAAAACTTGATGGGTCAATGTCTTAGTGTTGAAATAGGTGATGTATCGAATAATTTCATGTGTAAAGTAGACGTGAGATCTTCTCTGTTCTCCAAGAAGAAAGGGTCCAAGTCTTTTGAAGTGAATTCGAGTAAACTTGAAGTTTTTTGGGATCTTTCTTTGGCAAAATTTGGATCTGGGCTTGAGCCAACAGAGGGATATTATATTGCAGTTGTGTGTAAAGGGGAGATGGTTCTGGTTATTGGGGATCTGAAGAAGGAGGCGCTCCAGAAAACTGGGGCAAAATTTTCCCTCTCTAGTGCAATTTTCATTTCTAAGAGAGAACACATTTATGGGAAGAGGGTTTTTGGTACTAAGGCACAATTTTGTGATAATGGGCAGATTCATGACCTGAGAATTGAATATGACATGGATTTGAGCGATGATCCGTGCCTTTTCGTTCGTGTTGATGCAAAAACTGTGATGCAGATCAAGCATCTGAAGTGGAAATTCCGAGGGAATCACACGATCTTGGTTGATGGGCTTCCGGTTGAAGTCTTTTGGGATGTTCATAATTGGTTTTTCGGGCAGAGTTTAGGGAATGCTGTGTTCATGTTTCAAACTAGTTCATCAGCTGAGAAGTTGTGGGCTAGCCCCTCGATTTCGGATTCATCTATGAATTCCTGGAGCTGCTCGGAGAGTTTCAGGGAATCTAAATCATCAGGTCTTGGTTTTTCTCTGTTTTTGTATGCTTGGAAGAATGAATAGAGATTGTTTTTTTGATTCCTTGATAACTAACAATATGTCTCCGCTAGTCGTTACTATTCTTGAAACCTTTGGTTGAGTTTTGTTAATGGAGATGTACTTTTCATGTAGAACAGCCTTCTTGAGATATACAGTGCCAATATTTGCTCTCTTAAAAAGGACTATTCGCCATTCAAATGCACTTCATTTCCTCGCGTAAAATAGGCCAACTTTTGAATTGAAATCTATCCTTCGGTTTTGGTCAAGATTTAATCTTGGTTCTCGGGTACTTTTTGTTGAATGATTTGATAAAATCATTTATTGGAGATAGTGATTATGTGATTGTGTTGCTAAAGGAAGTATTTTTCTTCACGGAGATCGAAACAGGGAAGCTTTATCGATTACACACGGGTATAATATTTACCCACCTTAGTACTTATTAGTTTTTCCTTTACTCAAAGAACCAAGTGTTCTCCATTCTACTAATCGTGGACCATTTTCTTGCTGTGAAATCTGATGTTTTGTACCCTGGGATCGTGTATTTCTCGTCCATTGTCGAGTGCCGACTCCCTTAATTACATAAAATGACTTGTTATCTGCTTCTGTCTGGCTTTGAATGCCAGTTGAATAAATGCTTTGTAATAAGCTGGGAAGAATTTAGATAAGCGGCAATCCAGTAGATGCGACGAGATGATCACCTACCTTCAAATAGGAAAATGTAAGTTTACATATGATTTGTCTAAAAACTAAAGGTTTCTTCCTTTCATTCAATCATATTATATGTTCAACTCCATGCATCTGACTAGATCGGCATGTCGTACCTTGTTTCGAAGTGCTAGCTCGTACGCAAAATTTAGGACAAAAAGTGTGCCACGCGACAAAAAGTTATAGATGATATTAATAGTATCTTTCAACTATTTACAATTTTACATCATGCATGCTATCCTTACGAACTATTACGACTCGAAGCAAACTTGACTCGCGCTGGAGCCTCTGGAGTTAGATTGCAAGATGCAATCAAATTTTGTTGTGCACTAAAGGAACATAATACATGTAGTTGTCATGCTTGCTTCATAGTCATTTTCCTTTTAACACAAGATTGTATGGTAAAGAGTGGGACAAGTTCATTCATGAGTTGAATTCTTGTACACTCATGTGGACGAAAAATGCGTTTGATTGTGTCCCAAAATGTCCAAATATCGATCGATGTCATTGTTCCAAAAGTTGAGATAATTCTATATTTAGCTTAACGTTTTTTTGACACCGGTTGTGTAGGAAAATATTAAATTTGAGAAAGATTGTGAATTAAACATCTTACAATCCAAATCTAGACATGATCCTAAAATTCAAAAGCCAAAATCATTTTCCCTTCAATTTCTAAATCTAATAGTCAACTGGACTTCAAATAGTGATACTATTAGGAATCCCCCTAACCCCAAGTCCACCCTCCTTACTTTCATCCGATGTATTCGGATACAATAATGTATATGGCAGCCGAACCGGACCCCATCGATTCCTTAATCTCCTCCCATTATTCCTCTCCAAGATTCTCTTCTCAATCTCCATTAATGTACAACTGAACTCTCGAAATGCGTCTCTTGCTCGATCATCATCTGTCCACTCTGGATCATCCCTCTGCCCGAGATAGATCTCATCCGTGGAATGCCTCGACAAGATTTCTATCAAAGAAACACCAAGAAGAGTTTGGAACTGGGCCGTGATTGTTTTCAAGAATGCCGAGTCTGGATTTGATTCGAGTTCTGTGAACTCGTGTGTTCCTGGCTTCGGCATGAGGCGTCGGCTCACTGTGGGACGGTTCGGGAGGTAGCCAGCGTAGGGATATTGCCCAAAATTTACTGCTGCATGAAGGGCTGAAGCAATCCAAATTATGGTCGAGCATGTTTTGATGAGTTCTTGTTGCGTCTGTAGTTTCGGCCACCATTGCTCATTTTTTATGTCTCCGTGGCCAACTTCACGTATCTCAGTCCACCAGGATTGTAGCTCAAAGTCTGCTTGAATTGTTTCATTTGAGGGATAGTATAAACGACAGTATTTATCGACCCAGGCTTCGATTGCTGACCAGATGTCTAGGCCATCAACAGCATAAGGGTAGTCATCTATTAGGAGGCGAAGGCCGTGGGGCTTGGTTGAATCTTTTATCGCCATTCCTCTGTAGTGAAATCAAGACCAATAGTGGTATAGTAGTAAGATCTATATCAATAAAAATGCACATTTTTGCTTATTTCTAATAAAGAGACGACGTGAATGCGTGCATGAATATGAGTTCCTTGGCTATTTGAGTTGGATTTAACCGGAAATATTTCGTATTTGGAATAAACTACGAGCTGTATTACAATTTGATCTCAAGTTTGAATATGAAAAATGAGAATCATTCAATTCTCTTTGTGGTTCGTTTATAATCTTACTTGAGGGTGAGCTATTGGTACCCGTCGTTCTATATGACTCACCTTTTAAGAAGATCTTCAGGAAGTCCCTGTTCAGTGAAGTTCCAATTCTTGTAAACAGCAGAAGACATTTCCATGGCATATCTTGCTGGGAAAACAGTTGCCTCAACCACACCACCAGCATTGATCAAGATTTGCCGTGCCAATGCGTTTATATGCATTGTATCACGGAAATGTGGTTTCAGAATCTTGTATATCGGGTGAAGCACGCTCAGCTGTCGATTTGTTGCAATTATAAATGGCTCGATCACCGCATGTGTATTCAACCTGCAGTTTGAAACAAAACATGATTGAGCCCAATTCGAGTAAAACATTGATACCTTCTCGTTCATTTTCTAGATTTTTCTCTGGTTTTCAAGCTTACCAGTGGCTTATCAACTGATGGTATCCCGAATCATTTACTGCTGCGTAAGCTTTAGCGAGTTGCCAAATTGTGCCTTCGACTCCAGTCTGACAAGGAGTAAATACTTGGCTTACAGCACCATGTTTGTCTCCATTTTCATGTGGCAAGCTTAATTCAATTGCTATTGGCTTCAAAGTGCCGTTTTCTTGGAGCAGTAGGAGAGTTCGAGTGGCGTAAGTTTTCGTGGCCGTTGTATTAATCCGTCTGAGATACGTCATCATTGCGTCATGATGATCTAATATGAACAATCTGTTACTAGCTATTGCCTGTTTTAAATCAACAAACTGGAATCAGCGAATCGTTGACATAAAAGTTATACAGCTCGAGAAATTAAAATCCATGAGGAATTTACATGTTCAACTGTAAACCCTTGCATGTGTTTTTCTATGTGCTCTCTTGTCATAGTACTGTGCTGGTAACCGTACACTTGGGGATCTAGCTTGCTTGTAGGTGGAAACTCCTGGATGATAAAAAGGGCAAGAAGTTTTTATTGTAACTGGACTTGCTATTATGAATGTAAATAACCAGTTGCTATTAAAACCGTCGCTAATGTGAGCGTTTTCTTGTACCACAGTTTGAATATACATTCGAATACAAAAACGCCCTTTAACCTCAAGATGTCGTATGTTCACAGGGTTCACTCCAGCTAGCATTTCTCGCCCGAACTCTTCATCCGTTCTCCAAGCCGTTCTATCCTCTGCATTAAAATGAAGAGAATCAGCTACTGATTTTTTCAGATTGAGATTCTAGAAAATAGGATAAAAGAATGTTGTTTTAAGTGTTAAGCGATATCTATACACCTTTTATTACATCCGGCATAGGGAACTTAAGGAACCTCTCCCCATCCGAATGGAGGAGCTCTTTTAGCAGCTCCCAGGGGATGCGTTTCCTGATTTTGTGCAGTGAAACTCCATCAGGGAGTTTGATCCCGCCTTCGTATAGGTTGAGCACGTCTTGGAAAGTGTCGAACTCGTTAAAAGTTTTGTCGAATAAGGATTTGATCTCCGGGATCAGCACTTGACCGAGGGATTTCAATGCATCGCCGATGAAATCAGAGAACTTCACTTGGCTAAACTTCTCATCTTTCGGGACGTAAACGTTTAAACTCAGGAGAGGCAATCTGGTTTCAGAGTTGGGATCTGCAATGCATGTCAGATGAACTTATAAGAATTTGTTGAATTATTATGCATTGACAGAACATTGTAAACAGTTCCAGACCCCAAAATACATTAAGCTGCGAAAGCAACTAGATATCAACGGGGAATGTAAATGCTAATTGCTACACCGAGTTGTATTGTGTAAAACCAAAAAACCACAGTCCCAAAACATGGCAAAGAACAACATTTCAGACCTTTTTCGTTTGGTGGTCGACCAGTTCTTCCTCTACGCGGATAAGGGTATTCCTTTGATCCACCGAGCACCGGGCGAGAATAATCTATCCCTTTTTCGGGACTTGCTAAGTCATTGTAGTATGCATAATCATATACTCGGTCCCAAGGCTTCAGCATGCCCGAACCAGTCCCACGAAGATAGATCAGTTCTTCGTCTCTGTATAAACGTAGAGGTTCCGGTGTGTCACCTGGCAAATATGTCTGAAAATAAAAGAAAAACAGATCAGTGTATGAAATGAATTTATTGCTATATATGAGAGTGAGGGGCCGCCAATCTAGTAGGATGAAAAGGGTAGTCGTTCCCTTCAAAATGCACTAAATTATCATTTTCTCAACAAAGTTACGGACCAAGCCGCGCAATAGATCGATCACCACTCTTGAATTTCTTCATCACCACAACATTATTCATCGATATATATAAATATATATTCAAGCAAAATACCTTATTTGTGAAGAACACGCGGTTGTATTCGTATCGACGCATTGGATAAACCCAAGAATTGCACACAAAATGGAGTGTACCATGTTGAGGAACATCATGTAATTCGACAGTCTTGAGGTAAAACTGGCTGTAATGATTATTTTTAACGATAAGAGCACCTGGAATTCCCAAAGTTTCAATGTCCCAATGAAATGTAACGTTGAATTCTCCTGAAAGTGAAGTTATTTTTGACACCCATTTCTCCAAATACGCTGCTTTCCCAAGCTTGCCTCTTCCTCCATTTGCTACAAGATTTAATCACCCAACGTCGTATAAAACTATATATAAAAAATAGATGGAATATATATGTAGCTTATCTCTTGTTCCTATTCATGTAAAAAAAATATAAAGAAAATTTACATGTAAAATTTATAATATTGTAAGCCAAAAGATTTATAGGAAACAAATTACCAGGGTCACCATGAGTACTACTGATGAGATGAAACGACACAGCTTTACCAAAGATCTCATAAGTTTTATCAAGAACTGAAGCACAAACATCAGTGCAGTCCACCACATTCTTTTTCTTCAACACAACCGTGCCTTTGATTTTCTTCTTCTTCTTTTCAATCTTTGAACCGTCCCTCGACGTTCCGCATACAGTTTCAAAGAATTTCTCCAGCATTTCTGAGATAGAATCACTATTATTGTAAACAAGACAAACTGTGAAAATTACTAATGTGTTTAGTTGAAACTTGAAAAGCAATGAAAATTGAGGAATATACAAATTATATTGCCCAAGGGTTCTTCCTTCATAGAACTGTTTTCTTGAAAAAACTTGATTTCGTGGAATTTACAATTTTATGCTGCAAGTATTATTGGTATTTGATTCTAGTGTAAGTAACATATATAATTGTCAAAAAGTAAAAAAAAAAATTAATGATTTTCTTTATGACTTTCTAAAATTAATCAAAGGGAATTTTGGGTATAAACTAATTAATGCCACTAATTATCATGCTAATTAATAGCACTGAATTTAAGACTTATATGACCATATGATTTGGGGGGGTATAAAGAATTATTCAAGGCTGAAGGGGCAAATTTTTTTAAATAAAATTTTTGGATCTAAAACAATGATTTACTGAAGAAAGTTCAAATGACCACAGAAAAAATTTAAAATTTATCGAAACAAAAATATCAATATCGAATTCTCTACTCACACCGAAACTATGCATATTTTGTTAAACCCATTTGGGCGTAGAGTTTCCCCGATGGTTAATATGTACGAGTGGTTGTTGTTTGATATAAGTATGCTAGTGATTAATTAGCTAATTGCATATATTGTGGGGGTTGCTTTGTTTGTCGTCAAAAACTTGTGTGAGACGGTCTCACGGGTCGTATTTTGTGAGACAGACCTCTTATTTGGGTATCCATGAAAAAATATTACTTTTTATGATAAGAGTATTACCTTTTATTGTGAATATCAGGTAAGATTGACCCGTCTCACAGATAAAGATTCGTGAAACCGTATCACAAAGTGATTAAAATATAGATAAAGTACAATAAAGTGTAAGTGTTTGATAAATTTTGTGCTGTACATGTGGCTAGAGATGGCGATTTGGACTAAAGTCTAAAAGTATATGGAGGCTGTTTGGAATAATAGGTTTTTACTATTTTTTATTTATTTATTTACACTTATTGAAGAAATTATTTTGGCCTAAAAAATATTAATTTATTAAAAATAAAAACATGAGTTTTTTTTTGTGTGGCAGAAATTGCAAAAAAAAAAAAGATTATTAAACTACTTAAAAGGATTCAATTAAATAATATTTTATATATGCTATTTTAAATTATATAAAAATAAAAAATTTATGTATTTAATAATAATAATAATAATAATAATAATAATAATAATAATAATAAGGATTTATCTGCCCAAGCTTTTAACATGAAATTGTAAATTAAAGCCATTGAAACATGCAGTCTTAAAGCATAAAAAAAAATATACCCTTCAATTTCAAAGAGACGATGAAAAGAGAGATAAGAAAGTGATGAATTGATATTTGCTTACCGTATGAGGAAAGTTCAATAATATCTATAAAATGTTTTATAATTAATAGTATCCTCTCGGTTAATCATTCGAAAAATAATTACAAAAAACATTTAGATCGAGCACACCTCCTACCCATACAATAATATAATATTCATCTATTCGATATGATGAAGCATATCCAAATTTTACATCAAATATATAAGTCTCATCTCATTAGTGAACACATGGGTGTACATGATAAGCGAGCGACATACCAAGACTATATAGATGAAAGCGAGAATGAGAATCGTTATTTTTCCAAAGTTTACTTCATATTCCTCATAATTACTTTTATTGCCTTTTTTACTTCTTCTTCTCCCTAAATTCCTACTTTACGTTTCTCCTACATGGATTGATGAATTATGAACAATGTTTGCTAAGTTTTGGCTTTCCAATAAATGCGATTTATTTTTTCGGGTTTCTATATTTAGTCATTTTAGTAGTTTTCTAGCGATGTAAGTAAGACATTTAATTCGACATTGACCAAAAGCACTAGGAATCGACAACATTAATTAATATATTCTTTTCTTGCTAACAATGGTAAGAATATGAGACTCTAGCTAGTTTTGAATTCAAAATGGTAAATTATTATTATTAAAGAAAAACTGAAGGAAAAAAGTGGCTAAAGTGAAATTTAAAAGCATATAGAAGTGATGGCTATAAAGTTAGAACACAAAAAAAAAAAGGGGAAAGAGACACCCTCAACATGGGAATGCAGTTGAAAATATTTTAAAGGTAAAAAATGGTTAATTCTTTAATATTATTCTTTACTTTGAACATGGGATTACCAATTTTTTTTTTTTAAAAAAGAGAGAAATTTCGAATTTTATATCATGTAATGTCACATATTGGATCTCTCACCTTGCCTTCGACTTTTGATAGAAAATATTTTTAAACATCTAAAAAATTATTGTTGTCGATTATGTATCATAAAAAAAAATAAACTGAAATTTTCAGAAATCTTTTATTTACTTGTTTATACTATTTCTCTACGAGCTTAGGGGTTTATTTATAGTTATTCTCCACTCGATTGGCGTAAAAAAATTGGACAAAGTACTGTAATTATAAAATGTTTGGAGAATAAAATGAAGGAACAATTAGCGTTGCTTAGAATTCGAATACAATGTATAATATATATCCGATGAAATTATACAATCTACTTATATTTTACGACTCAATAGGTAGTGTAGTGTGTGCTACAAAATATTAACTCCACAATATGTATGTAAGTGTGGATTCTACGACGCAATCCTCCATCAATCGATGCGCAAGAAAAGCACCATGATGCGAATGATTCTCCTTCGACCATCTTGAATAATAATCTTTGACAATCGACGGCGTCGTAAATATAGCGAAATATATATCAATGTTGTTTGAATGAATTAGTGAAGCCATGGTATTTTTTGTAAGATGTAGCAATGGTAGGAGATAGGGCAAGAATTAATAACAATAATTTTTAAGCTACATCTACAACGACCAAGTCCATTAAACCAATAGAGAAACAAGAAAGTGATGGCTGGTAACATAGGTAGAGTGGGGAATAAGAAAAAATAAATGAGACATTAAGGGCGTTACGATAAGATCAGTTGGGCTAGGGTCCTGACAATCAACCAGGCTCCGAGTCTAATTGAAAGTTGTCTTATCAGTGAGGCTCTTTGAATTACTGTTTCCCCCTAAACACATGCATTACCGAGACAAATAAATAAGACCTAATATATTTCTAAAGTAAGAAAACTTACTCTCATCGAGTGGTTTTGTGAATCATTACCGAGAATGCAAAAACTGGATATTTTCACAAAACCACTCGATATATTTCCCTAAACACTTGCACTTGTGTTTTTTAAATTAAAAAAACTTAGTCTCATCGAGTTGTCCTATCATAGCATCCAACTAAATTGAAAGATGGGTATTTGGGATATCAGATGTTTACATTCCGAGTTCCTTTCAAACATTTAAGTATTTTTTTAGCAGTTAAATAATGTGATTGCTTATGATCAGTTTGAAAACAAGTATGCATACATACAACAAATATAATATCAACTTGGCTGAAAAAATAATTCGGAAGAATGGTCCGATGATTCTTTTGATTATTATATACTTAAATGTAGATGGTCAACAAGATAAGTAAATGCGATAAAGCAGATGACAGAATATATGGAAGTTCAAAGGTAAAATCTTCCTACATATCATCTTCCTCCACTTAGGAAGGAATTTACTAAAAGAATTTGGTTTTACAAATCTTTTGTAACAACTTGCTTCACTCTTAGGCCTTATCGATTGCCTAAGTTGAAACTCAAAGTAACTTTTACAGCTGTTGAGACTTTCGATCAAACAACCAAAACTTCACATATATAATAAAGAATTAATCTTAAGATTCAAAATTTTTGCAATACCTCGAACTGTCTCTGGCAGAAAATGGTCGAATAGTTGTTTCCAAGCTTTGATTGATCCTTGTAGATCTTATAATATCTTGAAAAAGGAGTTGGTAAGCAGTGTATGATATATATGAGAAGTGTGCTCATAAATTTTTGAGTATGCCAGCAAGCCTTCTTTTTGAGTTTGTTGTTTCGAATGTATCTTTGTCGATTTCTTGCTTTCATTCTCTATATATAGTACTGGAGTCTTTTATTCCATTCAACGACTCTTTGTATTGTAATCCGACGATATAGACACATCATTGTCACATGTTGTACCTTTCATTAAATGCCCATTAATGTATTCATGTTTTTGTGCTTTTAAAAGTCCTCTTTGTACAAAAGTTAGCAGACAACAGACCGATGTAGTGTCTTATGTCATATGAAAACTGATAGATTGCGTGCAATTTTTCTATTTTAAATTAACGATCGATCTATTGATTTTCGCAAATATCTTTAACTATGTCCGATCAATAATTACTTTAGCATATCTCTTAGCAGCCCGATCGAGTAACAAATGAGTAAGTGCAAGTTGTTGAGTAGCTTTATCGGTAGAGAGACTAAATAACTTGCAACCGTTTACCCAACTTTTGAACAACGGTCGAGTACCTAAATACATAAATAATGACAGCTTGTTCTAATATAATGAATTATCGTTTGTTACCGAAACTAAAAGATTTAACAGAATGGATGGGAAAGCGTTAAGAGCTCATGGCATACTTAAATTGATAGGCCTATTGATGGGTTTAGCGCAAAGATGCCCTCTTGTAGCGAGCATATGGGGTGGGCCCAATTTTTGTACAGTGGGCTATTAAAAAGGCCTAATGTTATGTAAACAATGAGAAAAAAGCCTATGCAGAATCCTAATACACTAAGATACATATGCTTAAAACGAACGAAAAGTAGCATAAAGAATTAAAATTCCAGAGAATGGACTACCACAGTTGGCATCCCGGAATCAATAATAGAGCACCAGCGTTTAGGCTTTACTGTTATACAGAAACAAACGTTAATTTACCGGTTTCACATAATTCGGCTCAGACGAAGACGATATGGCTGTGTAAGATTATATTTTTTGTCCTATAACTAGCATGTTTTCTATTTTTGACTTATTTTCCAAAATTTAAGATCTTAGTTCACTAATTTGCAAGAGAGTAAAGTGACTTCGGGGCTTGGCCCTACATCTGGGAGGAGAGCGGCAGAAAGAGGTGCTTGTAGGGAGATAGGCGAAAATGTTGGAACGCATTACAATAACACGCCCTTCCTTCAGCTGGCTTCGCCTCCATCGATATGAACTTGTCATATTTTCTTTTTTTGTTACTTTTTTCAATTTCACAAATTTTTCTTTAGGATGTTGGCTGGTGTCGAAAATGATGACGTGTTACTAAAAATCAGACATTGCTAATGTCTTTGATGTTGCACTAACGCTTTGGTGAAAAATGTTTAAAAGTATAAAAACAAGGTGCTAATTAATGGACATTGAGTTTCCTTTACTTGATCAAGCAACCGAAAATTCAGTTATTTCAATTATATTAAACGATCTTTCAAATTGGTCAAGACTCTCTGTGGTATTAGTTGTTGTTTTATTGAATTTGTTTCACTAATAGAATCACGATTCGACTTTGGCAATCGTACAAGTAATATGATCACAAATGTAATTTCCCACGCATTAATTAATAATGATGGATGTGACGAAGTTTTTGGGGAGAAAATGGCTCCCATTTGAATTTATGGTTCTCTCTTAGTCGGGTCCATCTAAGCCGATTGGTTCACATCTCTTGATGTAGATTATTTGATAAAACAAAAATAAAAAACAATGTGCCTAAACTAAAAAAGATCGATTAAATGTATAAATTTAGGTATTATCAATTTAGAATTTGCATAAATATATAAGGTATTGTATCGGTTTTAAGTAATTTAAAAAAAATAATATCAGCCTTGAAAACAAAATTACTTATTAATTTTTTTGAAATATAGACGAAAGAAAATATATTTTATATTAAAAAAAAAAAACCAATTTCAATATTATACAACGTGTTATAACAGTAGAAAATTAAAGGTTTTGAGAAACTCCAGTTGACAAAAATGTTGGAGATTAGGTACATTGCATGTGTAAATGTCAATTTCCATTCAATAAATTACAATTAAAACGAATTAATTATTATTCAATGCATGTCATTGTGTAGTTGGAAGCAATAGTCATTTAATTAATTATTTTTAGCCCCATAACTTTATATTTCGAAATAAATGGTTATCGTTAATGTAATTTAAACCTACATTTGACGAATTATGAACGATCGATGAGTTAACTTTAATTTCACTCCAATTAATTAATATGTAGATTTTATTAGACATACATAAAATTCATTGATTCAAATTTTATATGATAAATTAAATAAAATGAATTTAAAAATATATAATTTATTTAACATTAATCTCAAGTTCAATTTAATTATCGAATCAAACTGATAAATGGTGTTTGAGAACGTACAATATCATACATTGGACATTTTTCGATCGGGTTTTCGTTGTTAGGAGATATATCAATTCAACACATGCGGCTAATGAAACGGCACATCAATTGGTTCGATGTGCTCTAACTTTGAAGAGTAGGTATCTTGTGAGACGATCTCACAAATTTTTATCTGTGAGACGGATCAACCCTACCGATATTCACAATAAAAACTAATATTCTTAGCATAAAAAGTAATACTTTTTCATGGATGGCCCAAATAAGAGATCCGTCTCTCATGATATAACCCGTGAGACCGTCTCACACAAATCTTTGCCAACTTAAAAAAAGTTAGTAGCGATTATCCTACTTGTTTTTATGAAATTATATCTAAAGATTTAAACTCTTCGTTTTAATACAATTTAATAATCAAAAAATAATAATAAAATCGTTGGGAATTTTTAGATTGATGCATGGGATTGATCTATTTTAAAGTCATTATCAATTTTAATTTTCAAAATTTTTTTTAGAAATTAATTAGAACTTTCAAATACACGTGATTCATATGATTTGATCAGTGTGCTAAATTTTTTTATCTATACAATATTATGTTGATTAATATAAATAATATGAGAACCAATAATTGAATGAATTATAAAATTATCATAGTTGATAGAGATGATTAAGACTAATCTTCTTATTTAAGTTAATTTTATAATAAGTTTTTAAAAATACTATATAATTTATTATATGCACCAACATTGGTATTCTGTTAGTTGATATATTTAGAAACAAAGCCACGTAATTACGAATACTCCCTCCTCCCAACTTTTAATTCTTTAAAGAAAATAATCAAATGTCACGTCGACATAAATCAAAATTAATTTTGTTGACAAGACAAGACATAAGAAATTGATTTAAGACAACGTATTTTCTCGAAAAATATTAAACTAAACAAAATCGAACATTACATTGCACAAAATATATGCTAAAATATTAAGAACTTATTCGAATCACTGGAAATAGCCACACGATACATCTACATTTAATAAAATAGCTGCCACCGCAAAAGTTTGTTGAATTAGATAAGGTTTATTTTATACAGAAAAATATCCTTTTGTGTTAAGAATTGAAACTTGAACCTAACTCAATCCCAAAAGCTAGTTCAAGGGAGGAGGATTGTCCAAGTCCATATATACAACTCTCAGGTTATTTATCCAACTGATGTGGGACAATTAACACACCCCTCTCACGTTCAGGAATGAACATCTGGAGCGTGAAGTTTACAAATGACCCAATTATGGGCAGAACAGGTGGCCTAATTATAGGCAGTCCAACACATAACGGTGGAACCCGGGCTCTGATACCATGTAAAGAAATAAGGAGACCGACAAATTCTGGAAGAATATTTTCTCATACATCTCTGATACCATATTAAGATTGGAACTTGGACTTAACTCAACCCCAAAAGCTAGCTCAAGGGGGGAGGATTGTTCAAATTCATATATACAACTCTCAGGTTATTTATCCAACTGATGTGAGACAATTAATATTTTGTTTATTTGAGATATTACAAAACTCACAATATAAGAAAAATAAAATTAAAATTTGACTAGCATCTTATGTCTAGTCTATATATATTACTGTCTATGTTATAAAGCATATGAGCATTAGATTAAGTAATTTTTGTGTCTTTTGGTGTAATATCATATATTTTAAAAAATATTTTGAATTTATAAAAGTGTTTATTTCTTTTTATCTGATTATATAATCCCATTTTTAGATATCATTCATAATAAAACAAATATGATCTTACTCCAAATACGTGCGCCAGATCCGTACTAGTACTATGTTAAGATTTATGCATTATCGGATGCAATAATTTTTCTCGTCAATAAGTCAATCGATACAACAGCCAAATACTTGATATTTGGCTGTTGTACAATTTAAAATATTGGAGTCACGTTATTATCAATAGTTATAACTTTTAATAAGGCTAGCTAGGCTTAGAAAGGCCAGTTCCCAACAAAAATTTGTGATCATGAGTCGTGTTGTGTGTGCTATGTTTGTGAAAGAATTTAGCATATTCATTCATCTAGAGTAGGTCTTGTGAGACTGTCTCACGAATCTTTATCTGTGAGACGGGTCAACCCTACCGATATTCACAATAAAAGTAATACTCTTAGCATAAAAAAATAATACATTTTCATGGATGACCCAAATAAGATATCAGTCTCACAAATACGACCGTGATACCGTCTCACACAAGTTTTTGTCATTCATCTAACACTCAGTATTTTTTTTTTTTTTTTTTGGGTTTGTTTATGAATAAATATTCACATTGATTAATACAATACAAAGGTCTTTCAAATGTTTTTTTCTAGACAAATCTTGACATTTGACCCTAAACGAAAATACCATTGAGACTTGAGAACATGGAACTTAAATCACCCCTTGCATGTAACAATATTGGTCTTAGGAAAACATTTTAGGCAAGTTTTACAAGATTTGGGACATTGTGAAATGACAAGAACATCCTTCGACATGTAAATGTTTTACCATGACGATAGACACAATGCAAAGCTAGCTAGAGCTTGGAACTGTATACTCACATGGCTTGTAATGAGATTTAATGCCATCACATGTTACCACTATATATATATATATATATATATATATATATAAACTTCTTTACTTATAAATATGATGTGATATTCACTAATTAAGAGATAAATAGTTTATTAAATTTTTAAAAATTAAGCTATATATTTTTGCAATGAAAGTCAGTCAAATTTTATATATTGGTTTAACTATGGAAAGATATAATAAAACATTTAGGATTTGCACATATGCTACACTAGAAGTAATAACCTCATATGTTTTGGGTGGTTCGTATGCGTGCGTGTGTGCACACACATTGCGTGTATGAATGTACGTTTAAATACTCGCTTTCGGATATGATACCAGTGCCATGCAAAAATATATCGACTCCATGATATAATTATGCACCTCAAAGTCATATTCTATGAAGCGATGTTAATTCTCACAAATTGTCGATATAAAATCAGTAACTTAATTAATTATAAAAGTCACAATTGGTGTTTTTAAATCCCAAATCTTGGTTTATCACTTATTTTGACCTAATATCCAAAATTTTGATTCTCTTTTTTTTTTTTAAAAAAAAACAAGAAGAAGAAGAAGCAAATTTTATTCGATTAAAATAAACACTTAATTTGAAAACAAATAATGCTTACGGGCAATATGCAATTTTCATCATGAAAAAGCCATATCATGTCATTTAACCCAAGCACATGTGGACTCAATAAAGAACAAGCATCTCGAGTAAATTTATTATAAACCTCGTTTATTTTAATTAATTACAATAAAGTGCACTTTAAATTACACTAAATGCTCTCTAATTCTTTACTTATTCAATTAAAAAAATCTCTCTAATCCAAATTGTGTACGTTGTCTCTGGCACATGAACCAATGTTCATCTTATATATCTCTTTTGTTTTGGTTTATCTATATGACAAAAACATGTGTGAGACGGTCTCATGGGTCGTATTTTGTGAGACGGATCTCTTATTTGGGTCATCCATGAAAAAGTATTACTTCTTATGCTAAGATTATTGTTTTTTATTGTGAACATCGATAGAGTTGACCCGTCTCACAGATAAAGATTCGTGAGACCGTCTCACAAGAGACTTACTCTATCTATATATACACACAAAATAAGATATCACGTGTTTGATTTTTTACGATTTTATTCCTCAAAATTATTAAATTTCAGTCTTATATATGTATCTTTTAATTTTTGGGAATATTAGTTATTTTTTATCGAGAGTGGTGATGTGACACTATACATTTAAACGTCACATCAACATCACGTCAAAAATAAAAAAAAAAGAGATTAAGAATCTAATTTGATAATATATGACCAAAATCACACTCTAAGCAAATATACAAAGACCATAAAAATAATTTTCTCTTATAACCTTTATTTTATGTAATATTAAATAGTGAAGAAAAACATAATTATACTAAAATCACTAACACACTAAACTATCTCAATCTCATCCAAATTTAAATTAGGTAATTGTCAACTTTCAACCTCCAAAACAAAAATAAATTTTTTTGGCAGATTTCACCTTCAAATCAAATTAAATCAAATTCAATCAATATTTTGCTTTCTTTTTTATATTTTTAGTTTGAATCCTTTCCCGATTATAAAAAGTAAAAGTGAAATTTTTTTCAATAAAAATAATTATCTAAAAGAATTGTTTTAATATTTTTAAATGTGTAGAATATATTTGATATTCTTAAATCAGTAGTAAAATCATTTTAAAATATAATTATTGATTAATTATAATTATTTCCAATATTAAAATATAATTTATTTATGGGAAATTATTTAAAAAATTAAAAGGGTAATAAAATTTGAATAGAACTGAAAAATAACATAGAAATTTAATAACTGATGAAGGGTGTCTAAATATTATATTAAAGGGTGAATACTGTGCGGTTTAAAAGATTTGAGTTGCACTATTACCAAAAGCTATAGCTTTTGGTAAAACGGCAACCACTCAATCCTACAATATCACTACTTCTTGTCCCAAAAACTATTATAAACACCATATTTTTTTCAGAATATATAAAAACTTGTACAAAAAAATTTACTTTTAATATAATCTTTCAATTTCTCTAACAAATATTATTTAATTTAAAAAAAATTATGAGATAATAAAATATCAACGCCCTAACATTTACTGCACACAGTGAAAATGAACAAAGTCTAGTACTAGCTCAACCTCTGTATAAATAATTTGTCAGGCCAACTCCCATAAACCAACCCTTTTCTTCACAAATCAAACAAGAAAATGGTCTCCCTAAAAACCCTCAAAACCACCCCCGAAAAATCCATCCATTCGAGTTCGAGCTCGAATTCGTGCCCCCGTGTTTCCTTTTCCACGGAGCTTCTTGTTGGGAAAAATTACTACTCCTCCTTATATCCAAATCCCAAGGATGAAGACGAAGGTTATAGTAATGATTCCGAACCACAAAGAACACCGAGTAATGGAGAATTCGAGTTTCTCTCCGGTGGCCTGACTAACATGAGAGCCGCAGATGAACTCTTCTGCGAGGGGAAGCTGCTGCCCTTTTGGCAAACGCAGCGATCAGATCATTATAAACTCAACAAGATCAGCATACATTCAGAGAATCTCGAAAAGGGTTTTGGAAAAGCCGAGCAAGTCGACAAGGAGGCTAGCAGAATCAGCTGGTTTCTTGATGATGGTCCCTCCCCTAGACCCCCCACATGCACCGTTCTTTGGAAAGAGTTGCTGAGTTTGAGGAAACAGCGTGCCTCGCCTCTTTCGCCTTCTTCTTCTTCTTCATCTTCTTCGCGAAGCTCGAAAAACGAAACTTCGTCGGCAGATGGAGGCAAAGAAATGGGTGGGAATAAAGAGAAAGTAGTTGTGAAGAGGATTAAGGGAGTATCGGAGAGAACAAGATCTGTTAACAGTATCAGAATAAGGCCGGTGTTTAATCTGGCCGTATGCACACAAAGGAAGAACAATGTGTCTCCCTTGTTTAACTCAAGAAAAGTGAGCTGGGAGAGGTAAAAAAAATTAAGATGGTCGTCATTTTCTGTAAAATTGCCGTTTTTATTTCACGGTTTTATGTGTATTTTTTGGGGAGATCATATATATATATATATATATATATATATATATTTGTTAATTAATTGAGGAAGTAGCATGATCGCGGGAAAGCGTTGTGCGTTTTAAAAAAGTGCACTTAAAGTTCATGAATATATAAGAAATTCTGTTTCTTGTAATAAAATAAAGTTCACTTATATGTATATATTTTATTATGTTATATATTTTTAAGATTGATTGAAGAATATGTTGCATCAATTAGTCACGTCATTCATTTATTACAGCGTCGAAATTATATAAATATTATGGGGTATATATATATATATATATATATAACTAACTAGCTCTAGGGGAAGGACTACGAATTTTTATTGAAAAGAGATTTACAAAATGTCTACGTAACATGGGATGTGGCTGAAATTAAAGAATTTCTAAGAGGTTAGGCTAGGCAGTCTCTACGTTTTTTTACGTCAAAATATCGGCTAATAAAGTGGCACATACTCTAGAAAAAATCTCTATTTATTCTACTGTAAATCATTGTATTCTTTGTGTTTTATTTTCCGTTAATTATTAACATTTTACTTATTAAGATAAATTTTGGAATTTAGTTCTAATAATGATGGGATCATGTCTGAATTTAGATTACATTAATGCCTAATTTGCATGCATAACATATTATATATCCCAATAATTATAGACAATTCGAGTAATTGTCGTCCTTTATGTATTGAATTCTTTCAAAAACTCTAGCGACTCTCGTAATTGCCTTTAGGGACAAAACCATCTACTTTAAGCTATCTATCTCTTAAAGGAGTGATTGCTGATTATCGACCTCAATAATCAAAACCAATCGGTGTATGTGTCCAATCTACTATTTTGAGTGTGAAATCAGACACGTCAACAGTTTTCGATGTCTCGTTCGATGTCACGTAGACATTCCGATGAAAATTGAAAATAAAAAATGCAAGTTAGTCGTTAAAATAATAAATTGGTCGATAACGAGACCAATTTTTTTTTATTTTTTTTAAAATTGATATTGTTACAATTTTTTTGGGTAGGGTGCTATTGAAGCCACATGTCTTACAGATATTATTTAAAGCACTTTGACTGTAAATGGAATAGGCAAAAGACAGCCTTCTTCCATTCATTTAAGCATTCTCATGGTACGGAATCCACTTTTTTCTAAGATATTTCAAATTTCCCATAATGAGTCCAAGATTTTACTTGTGGGACAACCGGCCGAATTATTTCGAATTATCAAATTTATGACAATAATATGTTTAAATTTCTTTTTAAAAAAAAAAAATTTTTTTTTTTAAAAAAATATAGTTCTCTTGTCAATCCTACCGATATTCACAATAAAAAATAATATTCTTAGTAAAAAAAATAATACTTTTTCATAGATAACCCAAATAAGAGATCCATCTCAAAAAATACCACGTTTCACACAAATTTTAGGCTTATTTAAATTGCTATTTGGAATTTTGACCGTTGAATATGTATTGGACTTGAGACAATACAACCAAAAACCTTCCCAATCTATGGTTACCAAACAAATATTTTTATTTATTAAAAAAAATCCAATGGTTATATTTTCTTCAGAAAAGATTTCAACCGTTAGATTTTCTTTTTAAAAGTGAAATTTAGCCTGTAAAATGCAAACTGTCTTCAATTCCCCCGCCTCTCTTAAATCATAAATCGAATCGCCGCCACCCACTGGGGGAATTCAGAAACTGAAAAAGAAGGTACTTTGATTTCACTATATCTGTCTAATTTTTCCCTGAATACTGCTTTTCGTTTAGGGTTTTTGGTGTTTCTGTTCACGCACACTTTCATGAAAAAGAAGGACGATGGTGTGCTTATTATTAGCAAAGTATTTGGAGTAGAGCATGATCGATTGAAAGAAGTCGACATGAGTCAGAACTCTCTTAGAAGGGCTGCAGCTAGGACGTTGGCTCAGGCATTAATTAATAAGCCCGCATTCAAGTTACTGAATATTAATGGAAACTTCATTTCTGATGAAGGGATCGATGAATTGAAGGATATCTTTAAAGAAAATCCCGATAAACTTGGCCCGTTAGATGAAAATGATCCTGATGGAGAAGATTTTGATGACAAGGATTCTGGAGATGAAGAAGATGAAGGTGGGCAGGATGAGTTGGAAGTGAAACTCAAAAATCTTGACGTCAATCAAGAAGAGTAACTTAATCCTTCTGGAACTTATTTAGTTACATTAGCTTTGGTGGATAAAACTTTATTGCCATGTTTCTCGCCCAGCTGAAGCTAATCGATCGCACCGTCAGTAGTTTGCGATCGATGCAGCATTTTTACTGTGATTCAGCATGAGCTTAGTTAGGGCTATGCATCTTTTTTTATCAGATCGTCCACTGATAAATGATATATGCATGCAGACTTGTAGTTCTTGATATAACTCATTTTGGGGCTATTTTATGGTATCTGTCATACTTTTCCTATCATATTTACTTTCCCTATTCTAGCTTTAATATTTGAAGCGGTGTTCCAAACCCTTAAAAAAAATAAAAAAAAAATTCAAAACCCATATTTCCATGCTAAGAACATGCGTTTTTTTTATAGACGTCGACACGATTTGAGTTAATATCGAACACATACTTCTTGTAGTTCCAAGTAATAAAGAAGAATGGCTGAGTTGTGGGATGCAATGGGGAAGAAACCTAGAGAGGATAGATTTGGGAATGGGTAAACTTAACACATGCTGTAATTCTGTTAACATACCGTAATTATTCAATCAGTCATGGGAAAGAAGTATAAATACGAGGTTAATTACTTTTTAAGATTCAAATAAAAATACACTAATAAAAATAATTATATAGAAGAACAATGAAGCTTTGGGTTTTTTCCAGGGCCGAAAAATGTTGTTTACACACTTTCAGGCTTCTGAATCATAGGAGGGTTACGTGGATGCAAGATCATTACTGCATCCACCAATTTAAGTTACCAAATTATTTATATAGCTACATAATATGTTTCTATTTCTTCTAAGACTAGCAAATAATATCAATCACATTAAGCTTGATCTCTTCCTCTTGTATGCTCTCCATGTCAATCCATTCAACCCACTTTCCAAACCCTCGTCTGTGTTGTTTATAGGAGAACTTTCAACTTCATTCCTACTCTTTTGAGCTGCCCAACCAAATGTATCTTCACTTTTCGTTTCACTCGCTGTGGAAACTGTCTCGCTTTTCAAGTCCGGGACCCTCTTCTCTCCCACAAGATTATCTCCAGCATTATATTTGGGTAGTTCATTATTCAAGAACAGTGATTTCTCTAGTACCCGTTTTGCAGAATGTATAGTTACATCATCTAAATCAGTAACTGTATCATCACGAATTACCTCCGTTCTCTGCCTCTTACCAGTGACAGCAACTTCATTCATAGATCCTTTTTCCCTGCCATCCTTCATATCAGGCATGGTGTATACCCAATCTGGAACCTCATGATCTTCCATTAGACGAGATCTGTAATTCTCCCTCTGTCTTCTCTCTTCGTCCATTTTCTCAAACAACCAAAACTCCTCTTCTGTACGAGCTGCCAGCCGATTGATTTCCCGTTTGCTTGGCACATCTGTTCCATGCGAACTAGAACCTTTGCGCATGATTCCCTCTAACATCTCTCTCCTATCTTGGGCTGCATGAACAAGAAAGACCTTGCATCAGCACTTGTCCACTAAGACATTAACTCAAGAATGTTTAAGGCAAATTGTTTGCTATGAAGTATCTACCCAGTTATAGATTCACAGAAATAGCGAAACAGCGGTCATCTCCACCATAAATTTAAAACTAATAGCATTACAACCACTGAACTACTGGGTATTGATAAAAAATTGGAAAAAAAGTTGAAATGTTCACGATATTGTTGCCTCAAAAAATGGTGTTTCCATATAAAGGGAACAATCTAAAAGGTTCGAGGGAAGTGAAAAACCTGTTGAAGTTGTATTGAACAACCCTGCCTGGATGACCTTTGCGTCAATGCCCATTTTCTGCTTAGCTCTTTCTAAAATTACTTCTTCAATCGATCCAACACTGACAAGCACGAAAACTCTCACCTCTTTCTTCTGCCCAATGCGATGAGCTCTATCCTCTGTCTGTTGATCCATTTGAGGATTCCAATCACTATCAAACATAAACACCGTGTCTGCAGTCTGTAAATTCAGTCCAAGTCCTCCAGCACGAATGCTTAGAAGAAATAAGAAGTAAGGTGAGTCAGGGGCATTGAATTGTTTCAATAATTTTCCCCGGTCATCAGTTTTGGTATTGCCATCAAGTCTAAGGAATTGATAACCTTTTAATTCCAGATAATCTACAAGTATGGTCATGAGACGTGTTATTTGGGAGAAAAGGACTCTGTGCCCAGCTCTTTGAAGTTTGGGGAGTAGGTGATCAAGAAGCTCAAACATTCCAGATGCCCGAACAATCTCTTCATTCCGCTGCAAATAATATTCACCCAGAAATAGGTATGGGTGGTTCCAACATTTTCAAAGCTGCATTGTCAGGTTCTGTAGACTTTTGGACTTGCCACTTCCTACAAATTCACATCATAATCAAAGATAGACTTAAATATTGCCCACCTAAAGGTATGTGCAGCATTAAGTTATTCAAAAGTGTGTAGCTTACTGTTAGCGAGACCAACCCTCCCCATCTCTGTTACTTGCTGATAATATACTTTTTGACATGCTGACATGTCACATTTTAGCATAACCTGAATTTTACAGAAGGTACTTTTCCACCTCGCCTTTCTTCCTTCTCAAAATAAATGGCCTTATGACCTAGATCATTTTGCAGGTACACAAATTAACTAGTTATCAGAAAGTTTCATACTTATGGAACGACACATGAAAAAACAAATACTTACATGGTGCAAACGGCGAATTACTAGCAATTGTTCCTCTTCTGTCAAGCTGACTTCACATTTGTCCGCAAATTAAAAGGAGCATAAAACATTCCTCAAAGTTCTGAACTGAATTAAAAATGTTCGGAAGGAGAAAATTGAGCAGAGACCACAGTTCCTGCAAACTATTCTGGATAGGAGTGCCAATCAAAAAAAGTCTCCGCCGAATTCGATATCTGCCACAAATCAATCGACAATAAATTTGCAATTGATTTCCATCAAGTAAATAGCTGGACAAGCCAGGTCAGCAATCTAATACCACTGAGATGATATCAATGTATAACCTACTAACTACAAGCTACTTAAGTGAAGCCCATACCGTGAAACCGGAGTACGTGAAAGTACACAATCGAAATTTTTTAAACGATGTCCTTCATCAACAATCAGGTAGTACCAGTGTATTTTCTTGAGAAATGCCTTGTCTCTAATGATAAGATCGTAATGGGTGACCAAAACATTTAACTTCCCTTCCCCTAAATACTTGTCTCTCATTGCCTTCCTTTCATCAAGACGGCCATCATAAAGAACAACAGAAATGCTGAAACACAGAAAGTCCACCTATGAAGAATTTATACAAAAAGTAAACATGAAGGAAGAGGTTATGTTACATACCTAGGAGCCCATGTCGAAAACTCATTCATCCAATTCGGTAGAACAGCTTTTGGGGCCACAATCAAGTGAGGCCCAGTCCCATCCTTGTTTTCCAGAAGAAATGCAACCAAAGCAATGGTCTGGATTGTTTAAACCACACCCATTTCATCCGCTAAAATTCCATTTAAATTGTTATTGAATAAAGACAGCATCCATTGAAGCCCCTCCAATTGGTAGGGTCTTAACTCTCCACCTTGAAGCGTAGTTGGTTGCTCAGTCACCTATGGAAGTTCTCACCAGGTTAAGCCGAGAATCGTTAAAGGATTGAAGTCATAGCCCGAAAACTAACATATAGTTGCTTGTAATACTAGTTGGGGCATCAATTTACATTTTAATTGAATGGGAGAATACATTTCTACATTTATTTTCTTAAAAGAAATGAAAAACATAAAAAGTAATCAACATCTCTCGGATACTCCCTTTTAAAAAGGTTAGTTCTTTGATAGAAGGAAGTGTACGTTCCTAACAAAATAAGATATCCTTCTTACCGATCACCAAGACAATCCCTAGTGGGTGCAGGAAAGAAGATATGGTAAGATGAAAAGAATCTGTAAAAACCTTATAAACGTGACATAAATTTTTCGTCAGGAATAACTCGTGACTTTGGTAGAATTGAACTGCTCAAGAGCCAACTACCCATTCATTGACACGTGGTGAAAACCTTGTCATGGGAACTGATAACTAGACTTATTAAATATAAAAAAGTCAGGACAAGAAATAAAATTAATACCTTCTCCTGTATTGAATGAACAACAGAGTTATATTTCTGCTGTCCTTCTAGCAAATCACCCGTCTTTATTTTATCATCAGATTCATCATCAAACAAGACATCTTCCTCTGGAACTGATTGTGCTGGTGTATCGGTCTTTGAAGCCAATGATTCAGGTATGTCAGCGTCTGAACCTTGCAAGGGTTCCACGCCGTCATGAGCAGCATCTTTTTGACGTTGCACAGCTGCTCCCAAAGAGATCATTGGTTTTTCCAAGGAGCATGGTCAATCTTTCATTCTTGCTGTCTTCCACCATTTTCATGTAAGCTTCTTGATCATCAGCTTTCAGAGCTTGGAATCTCAGTTTTTCAGCCCGTGTAGCTCGTTGTCTTAGTCTTCCATGCCAAGCCTGTGAGGATGGAGACAATATACAAAATCTTGAGCAATAGTATCATCTCTATGATTTATAAGAAGCTCAAGGGTATAATAGCCACTTAATTTGATATGGATTCTTTCATGGACACATATTGAGCCATTTGATTACATGACCATCAGGCAGACTGAGACAGCCACAAACTAAGAATAAAAGCCCCAATTGCAATTTCACATTCCATAATATCAGTAAAACACTGAATTGTCCTTTTTAAACTTGAAAACGAATGAAAAAGGGAATTCGAGCAAAATGGAGAAAAAAACACTACCTCCCATTATTTTCCATGTTATCTTTTAGATAATAGATATTCACGCCCGAAAAAAAAACTTTTACTTTCTTGGACACAAATGTAAGAAAGGTTTCAAAATACATCTTAGAACAAAGTATGGTACCTGGACACCATCATTCCTTTGTTTCCGACATTTTTGTGCAGCCTGCACTTGCAATTGCAGCTCACGGGCAGCATTTAGTAAGTCTGCAAAGAATTTCCTTTTCCCACTCTCTACACGATTCTTTTCTTCGTCCTCAAATCTTGACATAACATATTTTAGAATCCCATCTAAAGTTCATTCCCATTTCCCCATACAATTAAATACACCAACTTCCCCCCAAAGCCATTAGTAGAACTTGGAATCTGTCAGGAGATAGCCAGATACACATAGGCAAAGATGTTCATTTATAGAAACTCAAAACCAGTTAGAGGTCACAAAAACCGCCACTTACCTCAGCATCTTGTTTCTTCTTTAGGGGATCACCGGTTTCTACAGCAAAATCATCTCCAATACCATATAAAGGACGACATAGTTGCACCATGGCCCAATCAAAGAATTGCTTATCAGGATTGGCACAATGCAAGCGAAGCCAATATTCAGAAATTACTTCTGAGCAAACTTTGTTCTGTAACTCAGCTAACTGATACGAAGAATTAATAGTCAACTAGTCAAGCAACTAACTATTACAATCTGAAGCAGACAAATGGGCGTGAAAATCTTGATAGAGTTCACTATTTAACAATCATATTCACAATGAGAAGCAGCGCTAGTTTATGTGTAAAATCATATTATTTCCTGCTTTTTATATGGCATGCATTCACTTGGAAATGCTGGACAAGTACAATATGGGCTACCTGTTTGGTTGCATTTAATTTTTCCATTTTGCAACAAATGGAAAGTTTCAACCAACTGCTTAGATTTTTAAAATTCAACTAATTTCAACTTCGACAGAAACATAGAAACTGCATCCATTTAGCATATGCTAACAGCACAAGAAGCTTCTAATTGGAGTTCATCAACAAAATATTTATTGATAAATTGGTTTTAGGGTATCAACCAGCCACCTTTCTGCCTCCTTCTGTTATGATTTCTTTTAATCAACTTAAAAAAGATATCTTGATCATTTCACAAATCAACTCTACCTTAGGTCCATACAGTTCGAGCAAGCACCTTGACTGCAGGTCCTCGCCTCTATTTGTGGGCAAATCTGTCCAAAACAAAGTATATAATGTTTAAAAGACATGGTATTATCGGAAAAAAGAAGTTCAAAAGCTCTTTCATAGATCAGTTATTAGCCAAATACTTAACAATACACATTGAGTTCTTGAAATATTATGCTACTTCAGCTTATGTATGGGCGGCATCACTACCTCTGTCAGCACCATAGTATAACTGTAATACCTATCAGAACTTTGATTCGAAGAAATATTTCACTAGTTTATAGAACGATTACACGGTAATATATGTTCCAAGTGCCAAAAAATTAAACTGAAGTTTCAAACAGGCATCAAACAGATTTAGGATGTGAATATCATATAGAACTTCAATTGAGAAATACAAATAACTTCATTTAGCAAATTATTTACTCTTCAGATAGATAAGAAGTTTCACGAAATAAGATCAAACAAATAGAAAGAAGAAGCCACAGAATCAATAAAGCGGCTCTCGTACGCAATACTGTGAGAAAAATTTAACAAGTCAGGGAAATATAGAACACCGGATAATCTATGTTGCATAGATACAGATACGGGTATCGCAATAAGATACGGATATGGGGATACGGAAAATTTTGAAATATAATACACGATACGGTTAAGATACGACAATTATTAAAATATATATAAATTTAGTATTAAGAACTGTAGAAATATACATATTTATATATATATGTAATATACATATAAATATACCACTTCAATTGTGAATTTTCTTATATGTCTTTGTTCATTTAAGTTGGTCAATTAAATTATTAGGTTATCTTAAGGATTTTTTTTTTTTTGTAATTCAATGTCCATATTAAATGAATTTGAACATTGATACACATTCCTCTTTATTTCTTAAATTTTATGCCAAAAAAATTATTTTTTTACATTTCCTTGTTCATTTAAGTTAGCAAATTAAATTAATATGTCTTTTTAAGGGTTTTTTTGTGATTCATTGTCCATCTTTGATAGATTTGAACATTAATTCACATTCTTCTTTATTTTCTAAATTTTATGTAAAAAAATTATTTATTTACATTTCTTAGTCAATTTTTGTGATTCATTGTCCATCTTAAATATATTTGGACATTAATACACATTCTTCTTATTTTTTCTTCTAAATTTATGATATAATCTTTTAAAAAAATTTAATCAATATAATCCTTATAATAAATATGAATTATATTGATAGTTTATTATCATTTGTTATATATTACAATTTTACATATAAAATTTTTTAACTGAGTATTACATATGATTTTATTTATATATGTTTTTTACTATATATATTTATTTGAGTGGTATTATGTTAAAATTTTATTTTTCTTAAATTATTAATCACCAATATTAATTTATAAATGATTGATTCTGATATAAAATTAATTATCTATAATATGTATTCTAAAAAAACATAAAAATTAAATAAAATCCGCAATGTGTTAAAAGTTAGCAAAAGCAAAAGTGATATTTTCTTTAATAACAAGTTTAATGATTTTATTTTAACATTATTATGATAATTTAGTAATTTAAGAGAATTTTATTTGACGTTTGTCTATGTATACTCTATTTGAGTAAATTTTAGTTTTGATTTTGGTAAAATTCACTATTCTGTTAATTTTATTTTTATTGTTTTTTTCATTTTGAATGATATTTGAATGAAAAATATTTTTGCTGATTTATCATTTAAGAGAGTTGTATTATGTCGCGGATTGAAAAATGTCATATAAATAAGTGAATATTTATGATTTATTGTCATGATGTACTTTTATGTATTATGTTTCGATATATTTAGATTGATAAATACTTATAAACATGATGTTATTCGAACGACTTTAAACATTATCTAATTCTCGTTATTATATTTTTCATTATTAGTCACCTACGTGCATCGCACGTGTACATTCCTAGTGTATATATATATATATATATATATATATTGTAGAAATATATATACATATTTATGTAAATGTATATAATGTACAACTTCAGAGCAGTTATTTAAAAAGAAAAAGCCAACCGAAACGTATCTCCGTTGTGTCCATGGCGTATCCTAGCCGTGTTCAAGACGTATCTGACTCGTCAAACCTACAAAAAGTCAACAACATGAATTTTTCCGTATCCGTGTGTTGTATCCGTGTCCGATACTTCAGAAAAGAAAATTAGGAAGATTCGTGCTTCATAGCAGATAATACTAAAATCTTTCTAAGTTATTCCTTATTTCTGAACCTTCCATACGTTGATCTTGCACCACGTCATCCTTGATTTGAGCAGTTTGAGCAAAGAATGAACCAATACACTAATAGGGTCAACCAATAACACTTTATTTAGCATCTTATCATGAATCTTGTAACATGGAAACTGTAAATGGACAGGGAATTCGAACTTCAATAGAAAAACCATATCAAATGAGCCCAAAAATCGTAATAAATTCGTGAATTTGTTTCTGTAAAATTATTTAATTCAATATATACCCTCTAGTTCAGTTAGACGATGTTGAATTTGGCTCTGAAGGCATCTTTCATTCAATTCGATCAATCTGGAACCACGTACACAGCTCGATTGTTGCTTTAGCACAGCATCTTCAAAATCCAACATTAAATCTTCATAGCTTGGAACACCACAATTATCCTGGCCATGACAATTAAACGTTGAATCAGTGTATACAATACAGGATATATCGGAAAACAATATGCGCATGAAATCTGTATGCTAGTCCACCACCAAATTATTACCAGTACCAGAAGGCAAAATGGTAATATAATAAAAGATTTCTTGATGCAGACTCTGATAGTCTGATGTAACTGGAAACGAGAAGCTACACATAAGAATTTTTTAATTTTATTCTTTTTGGACGCTCACATATGAAATTTCAGTTGTCCTCCTTCCCCTCAATCCAGTAAGACTTCATTTCACATCAGATAGCACCAATTTCGACAAACCCAGTTTCTAAAATCACGAAAAAGAATCAAGAAAAAAGAACAAAAGCAATGTTATAGGAAAATAAACTCGCATATATCGAAAAACTAAAAATCGATTAAAAAAAAGTGTCAAAGCATTAAGCGTTGCTCCTAGTAGCTTCAACAATCAAAGCAAGCCGCCAATTCAAATTTACCACCCCAAAAAAAAGATAAGGAGAAAAATTCAAGAATTTTGCAATAAGAAGAACACGAAATTCGACACCGACCACTCACGTATCATAAAACCACTCACCGTCCGCCTCGTATCCGTAGCCTCCTCCAGTGGCGCTGCCGCCTTGTCACCAGGACCGCATTCAGCAACTTCATGACAATCTTCTCCGCGCGCGGCGACGGATGAAACGGCGTCGTAAAGTTGATGCGGCAAGGGCAAGCAAATTACGGGAAAGGAAATTGAGCACGCATATCAAAGTCTTGGCGCTGTGGAGTGGCGGCTCGGGAACTCGGGGATCCGCCAGCTGAGCAATCATGGCGGGAAGGAGAGCCAGCGATGCGTCGTCGTCCTGGGACTACAAAATCGAAAATAAAGAAAATAAAATTGTGAAAATAATTAGTTTTATCGTTATTTCGCTGTGACATTTGGGAGAATTGTCCAGTCCTCGGTTAGCCAAACGTGTGAGAAACTACAAAAAAGCCCTTGGTATGTGCTTGTATTTCTTTGTTTACCTAATTTTCATCTAAAGCTAAATTTATTCTTCAGTCATTAGAGAATCTCGTTTGCCGTATAAGATGAGCTATAAGAAGTTATGAGACGTCATGTGGAAAATAACGGAAAAGCCTTTTATACATAATTTTATTGACAATTAAAATTGAATTTGCACCTCGAGTCTTGGTGCTTCGATAACCATTTGGGAATTAAAATATAGCCTTGGGAGTGTGTGATTAAAAAGACATGAACGAGAAGGCACTCAGGCAGATTGATATTTGTTTTTTGTTTTAGAGTAAGTTTCTTGTGAGACGGTCTCACGAATCTTTATCTGTGAGAGGAGTCAACCCTATCGATATTCACAATAAAAAAACAATATTTTTAACATAAAAATAATATTTTTTCATGGATGACCCGACCCAAATAAGAGATCTGTCTCACAAAATACGATCCGTGAAACTGTTTAAAACAAGTTTTTGCCTTTATTTTAAACTGGAATAAGCTGTTTTCTAGGGGATTTTGAATTTGTCAATATACCCAACTTGTGCACTATACAAGACTTGCAGATATCGCATTTTTGTTTTGAATTGGAATAAAAACGCAACCTATAAACTTTTGCTGAAATTATCTGAGATATTGAACTCAAACCAGTAGCTTCTTCTTTTCTTTTCTTTTTTTTTCCATTTTTTAATTTACCATTTCAAATCTGTCCCGTTTTTGCTCGTCTATTCTTGTTTCTTCATATTTGTCTTTGACAAATCAAGAAATGTTTCCTATTGCCCATTTTTTTCTTCTGCCGATCATCGTGTTTTTTTAAAAGATTGTAAATTCATGTCATTATTCCTCGTTGCTGCCATTCTGGACTATTTATTGGTAAGCCATTATTTGGAAATAAAATTTTAGGCTATTTTGATTAAATAAAATACTTTTAAAAGGTAACAAATTCAACTGAAAGTGTATCACAATTCATGTTCAATTTATCACGCTACCAAGAGTGATTTTTTATCAGCCAATTCGTACACCATTTTTTTTATTACAACCAGATCTCCTAATTCGTAAACTTTTGTGTCAACAGGGTCGGCTTATTTACATAATCACGAGCTCTGTAAAATACAACCGAACACCAGATAAGCTTTGCCAAACTGACCTTAATTTATTCTTTTTATCTCACACTTATTATAATCGTGAAAAAAATTCTCTCTGAAGTTATGTTTCTCCGAAATTTGTAGCATCCGTATCAACTTATCAATCCAATACATTCTAAACATTCAGTAATTTGTAGCATAGTAGATTATTTACCTCTTAGTAAAGCCATTAAAAGGGGCATGCATGGATTGCAACTTTTGTAACTGGTATTCAATCTATACCAGTTGAGTACACCAATTTTACTCAAAACTTTTCCATAACCTCCACTAATTCTCTCTTATTTTCCATATTTCCATAATGCCTAGACATACAATGGACAATAAACTTTACATATGCCGCGATTTCGGATCCTATGATAGAGTGTTAAAGAAGTGAAAGTTCAGAAATCATATTCGAGATTTGCAGCAATTCGTAAAGGTTAACAGGATCTTGCCTTCTTGAGTCTCGACTTCTAATTCAAACTTTGATATTTCTTTGAAACACGGTTTATCGGTTCTTGAAAATACTGAAGTGATATAAAGATTGCTTCCTGTTTACAGAAGACAGGTCTTAGTGAAGGTGGTGCAATTCACTAGCTTTACATGAAAACTGTAGATGTACCTCTGTCCGAATTGTCCTGCTTCCTTGATGAGGACATGTGTTGAGGTACAAATCAAAAACATCGAGCACGGTTTTCCCCTGCAATTAGAACACCTCTAAGTATAACATACACTCAAATAGCAAAATTAGGCAGTGGTTTGAGTTAATCTTTCAAAAAAATAAGTTTAATAGGTGATACTGAAAAATTGTATATGAGGATGAAATGAAGAGATAAGCTGGCGAAGCTAAGGCTCGCATTCAACAGTAAGAAGTTCCCACATACACTACCTTCAAATTTTCATCTTCTTCAACACACTCTTCCAACCCCGCGAGACCGCCAAAAGCTATTAGAAGGTGCCTAAACGCAAGATTTATCCGTAAGCCAATTAAAGATTTATTGTGAAGTAACATATGCTCCGCACATTTTGAGTTCGTCTTTTTTTCTCGGGAGTTGAGGCGAGAAACAAGACGACTGGTGTCACGGGCAAAAAAGCCAGCCAAATCAACATCGGGGATAATACTCCTGATAAAATAAGCGAATGCCTGTAACATAAAAGTACCTGAATGACGGTAGAGAAAGTTCCGATGAATTAATAACTAAACCATGCTCAGAAGTACCAATCCGGTGATCATATCCTCCCTGTGATTGAGCAAAAAATAGTTGATAAGCAGATATCTTCGGCAAAGGGTAAAGTGATTGTGTCATGCAGCCCATGCTCACTAGTCAGGCCCCAACAATAACTAGGCACCTTGTATGGGGAATTCTTGAACACAGAACTAATGTTGGAAGCATATCGAACTCTATATCCCCAGTACATGCCCTCTTCTCTTGGCGTGGAAGGTGGGACAATTTTCCGTAGCTGATCTGAGAATTAAGAACTCGTAAAATTTACGCGTGCATTCTATTGTCCTCAAAAAAGAGGTCCATGGACAACAAACCTCTATCTATATTACGATTACTTCCCATTGCTACTGTTACTCTTTCTCCTGCTTCAACTACTTCATCGACCACAACGTTCTGCAAATAAGACCTTTAGATCATAAGCAACCAAATTCAATTCAATCAAAAGTTTCAGCTATTGTAGACAAGACCAAGGATGGATTTTAAGACTGGAATGTGAAAACTGAAATTTAGATGTGGAATGAGTGTTCAGCAAGACAGATAATGGCAAGAGAAAAATAGTCCATGTAGTACACAGTATAAGTGCGTGCAAGGCGCGACAAAGTGAAATATTTTTAAGTCGAATCCATGCCCAAATGTCACTCAACGAAGGAAGCTATCGCATTGCAGCAATCTGGCGAATAAAATAGCAAGAAGAAATTTGGGAAAATCTTTGGCAGGTACTGACGACAAAATATTCATAATGTGGGTTTAGGGATAAAGATAAACTTCTACTAACATACCAATCGTCGAAAAAGATAAATAAGATGTATTCATTACACAAAAACAGTAGGCAAAAGTCTATCATTTACAGACGGACAAAATAAAATTAATTTGCTAAAAATAAATCATGCAAAAAAAATGATCGCATGTGTACAAGGTCATCAGAGATAATTAATTAGTAGAGCAATAAAGACAAGTTTATAACTACAACATGAAATGAGATAAAGTGGCAGATTATATATTACCTTGCTAAGACCCACATCAACAAGCGTCCCTACAGAACCTCCAACTAGGTTTTTCCTTGTGATGCCTACCAAGAAGAAAGAATCTCATACATTTCATTAATGGTAAATATTTACTAAAAAATGAAAACCGGAAGGAGGAAAAAGAAGAACAAACAAAAAAAATGAAAAACTACAAGAAATTATAATGAGATGACAATAGAAAGGTCAAAAAATTGAAAAAGGAAGCTACTTAGAAAACAGTTTAGATGTAAAAAGAATAAAAAAAATGTTTAAATTAAAATGAGAAAATTTTTGGGCATCAGCAAAAATAATTTATCCACATGAACTTACCTGAAGTTCAGCGATCAAGTGTAAGACATCATTTGCCCCAAATACATAGACATGCTAAAGAAACAAAAATAACTGAATTGCAAATCCTTTTGTCCTTCGAGACAACTCCGATCATTTTAATAACAAATTGATTCCTTAATTTGTATGTGGATAATTACATGAAACGGAACTCAAACATCAGCTGAGGACCCTTTATTTCAAAAAATGTTGCAATCTCTATACTTTTCCTTGCTCGTACTTGACTCATTCCAACAATACTAATGTCGAGCAAATACACGGATCCAATAGCTAATAATGAAGCGTGTAGAGAGTCGAGTGACATCCAATCCACTAAATTAAACCTAGCACAGTGAATCAGCTTCTGCAATGACTCGAAAAAGAAGAGAGAATGAGATATAACTATGATAGAGGTTCTTTAACTATGAAAGTAAATAATGACAATACCTTCTCTATATGAACACCATTCATGCTTACGCAAATGGTGGGGGGCATCAAGTGGAGATAACAGACCCTGGACATAGACATACAATGATAATGATTAAATAATAAATCAGTTTAAGCATGCTGCCAATGTGAACACCAGATTCTCACCACAAATCTCAAACTGTTATGCTTAGGGAAAAGATCCTTCCTGAGATACTGTGGGGTCTCGAGATATGTCAAGATTCTCAGAAGAAAAGCAGCACCACTCTCATTGTCATCTGAATGGTTTAACACTGTTTCAGTGGATGTGTCCTCAGATATACTTTTGTTATCAACCACAATGATCTGTTTGACAAAAGCAAAAACCACATGGTGACCACATCTACACCAAAACATATCTACGCCTAAATCTGCATAGCTACTACATGTTTACAAACATTCATAATGCATAATGCTTAAACTGAATAAATGAGATCGTACAAATATTTTAAGAGGGGAAGACGTGAAACTGCGGGAAGTGAGATAAAACCAGATCACAGAACCACTTATTGAGATTATCAATTGTGGTGTTTAAGTCACAAGCATCCACTTCCTTGTTTTGAAATACACACGCACTCGGACTACATGGTGTCGTGCACAATGAGCAAATCATGGAGTATATTAAGTCAGGTAGAAAAAATAAAAATTGTTACATTAAGGTTTAATTTTGTGACTAGGATAACAAAAACATAATGAGATATCACTATCTGAACTAAAGTCAAAACATTCTGGTTAAAGAAACAACTTTCGACTCGGGGGATGTCATAACCAAACATAATAGATATCCTATTTACTCTTTTTCTCTATAGGAGTTAAATGAACTAGTAAAAAGTAAACTACGCATTTTCATAACTTGTCTTCTAACCGATCCTTCATCCAGCAAGATCTAACTTGAACCCATGTACGAAAGAAAAACAGCTAAACCCAAACAACAAAATCTGCATAATTCATCGATCAACCGAGCCTATGTAATAGGGGGCAATTAAAAAAACTTGCAGCCCGCAACCTCATACTCCACCTCTATAAAAACTTAAACATAAAAAATAAAGCAGAAATATATTCACAGCACAGATAAGCTCATTCCAAAAGTGTAGAACTTGACCTCGTCTATTCTAAAAATGGTGGCCGCACGAGCAACCTGGCCAGCCAACTGCATAGAAAATTAGTTGTAAAAAAATCAAACATACCAGCATTTCAAAAAAATTATGCACGAAAACCGTAGAAAATGAAAAAATTACACGAGTAGCTAGTTCAAGGGACTGAGCGTTATCAATAATGGACCCAGGAACAGCAATGCTAACTGTAGGCATCTCATTTGCTACAGTTTCGACGTATTTCTGCTGCTCTTTGATTTTCTTCCTCTTTTTCCGTTGCTTTTCGTTAGATTGAGAAGCGCCGTTTACGGAAGAAAGATCATCTTGGCCCACTGCTTCGTATTCTCTCTTCTTCTTCCCCATTTTTTAACTATCTTTCTAGCCGTCAGCCTCTACTGGGGGTTTAAATTTGTGATTTAGGGTTTTACAAAGAAGTTTGTACAATGGGCTTCTCCGTAAGTACCACATGGACCTTTAGTTTATATTTTTCCGTTGCCATCAAATATTTAACTTAAAAATACAATTTGATTGTTTTTCATTTTATTTAAATAATAAACTGTAATTATAACTAACATTTGTTCTTTTTCGTTAGATGAATGAATGGTCACAACCATGTCTTCAACTTCTCGGTAAATTTGAGACTTTGATATCAGATAAGTTATAAATCGATAATATCAGTATTGTCTTTCAAAGATAATAAGTTTTGGTTCAAAAAATCTCATTTTTCACGTTACTTCTATAAAAATCAATTACAAAACTTTACTTTAAAAAAAAAATTCGGACAAAAATATTCATATGCTAAAATCTAAGTTACACATAAGCATCATGTGTCAAGAATCACTAAACTACTTTGGAGCACAAAATTTTGAATATTACTTATTTAGAAAACACATAAAACAGAGTGAAATCTTTTTTAATTGGACTTACATTAAAACATACCCACAAAAACTATCGTGAGACGTGTATTTAATTTAATATATTGATTAATATTAAATCTCTTATAAGATAGTCTCGGGATAATAAGTAATATTTTTGGATAAAAAATAATATTTTTTTATGGATGAATAAATAGAAAATGTATCTCACAAATTGACTGGCATAAAATTTTTGTGATTAATTAATTCATCCATACATGTCGGCCCATCATATATTTTTTTTTAAAAAAAATGCAACTTCATAGATTTATACAAAGATAAAAAAAAAATACATTTATTAAAAAAATAATTATTGGTTGAGCAAGAACTTTCACTATCATCTTTTTGTGGAAAATATGTTTTTAATTAAAAAAATTCACAAATTAAAGATGTCACATCAAGTAATTTCATATGTGTGGAAAATATGTTTTTAATTAAAAAAATTCACAAATTAAAGATGTCACATCAAGTAATTTCATATGTGGTATCGACCTATCGCGACATGCTACACTTGTTTCCCGATAAACATGAAGTTATATATATGCTACATTTTGTCCTAATTCTTTCACAAATCGAATGCAGGAGTTATTGCAAGATGAAATGACAAAAAAAAAACACGAGTTCGTGAGGTTTTAGCCTTAGAAAAAAGAGTAAGTATCTTGCGAAACGATTTCACGAATCTTTATCTATGAGACGGGTCAACCCTATCGATATTCACAATAAAAAGTAATACTCTTAACATAAAAAGTAATATTTTTTCATTGATGACCCAAATAAGATATCTGTCTCACAAAATATGATGAGTGAGACCGTCTCATACAAGTTTTTTTGCCTAAAAAAAAATAATTTACGTGAAATTCATGTGTTCAAACTATGAATTATCGACGGTCGAGTTATCGTCACTTATTATTTTAAACCGACCAACTTTAAAAGACTAAATCTTCATATGAAAAAATTGAAAGACTGAAATGGGAATTGATCAAAGTATCATATGAAATGCAATTCTTGCTTACTTTTAATATATATGAAACATTTAATACATGCACACCAATGAGATATGATTAGCTTCATTCATGGCTGGGAAAAGATATGATAAATAATATAAATAAATAAAAAATAAACAGCTTGTGACAGCTAACAATTAATTTATTTAATGCGCAAAAAAATCTAATTCCAATATAATATAGTATAATATATAGAACGAGCAGCAGAAATTAAATAATCTTTTAAAATTAACAGATTGTTAATATTTATTTATCCTCACACCTCACCAAAGAGAGATCCTACTACTATTTTGGTCAGTGTTCACATTTCACCAGCAATTTCACAAACAAACGCAACATCGTATATCTTTTTTGAAGCCATCTAAGTATGAATTTGACTCCAAAATTATATTTTCCAAAAAAAAAAATTTACTTTTATTTTTATTTATTTTTTTTAACAATGTTATAAGTTTTTAAAATTTATAATTTGATCGGTTTTTTCATAATTTTTATTTCACCTATCATGTATTTAATATATGTGACATTTAACTCACCGGTTAAATGCAAAAGTAAGTTTTCAATTACATTAAGTTAAGACGATCTATGTACAAATTTTGTTTGTTCAAAAATTCTTTTTGTTTTGTAAAATTTATTAAGAAAAGAGTAAAAACTTGTGTGAGACGGTGTCATGAATCGTATTTTGTTAGACGAATATCTTATTTGGGTCATCCATAAAAGATATTACTTTTTATACTAAGACTATTACTTTTATTGTGAATATCGGTAGGGTTGCCGTCTCATAGATAAAAATTCGTAAAACCGTCTAACAAAGACCTACCCAATAAAATAAAACGATGGTAAGATGTGAGTCAAATTTTGGAGAAAAGAGAAGTCAATATCAAACAAATTGTTGACGTGAAATCGTTGGCTTCCTAAAAGAAGTGAATTTTATTATTCAACTCCATCCTCGTCGTGATCATATAAACCATTAAAAAATTATTTCACTAAATTAACTATTATTAATTTTTATCTTTCTAGGGACTGAGAAAATCTCAATTTCTCGATTAAATAATATACACAGGTCACTTTATTTTTATATATATTAAATTAAGGTTAATGATTTACACTTTTGATATTTCTATATTAAATGGCCTAATGAATTATTTTGTCACTTCAATCCCTCCAAATATAAGCTTTCATTGTTGTACATAAAATACTATCTATGTGGATCTATTGTAAATTTATTTAGACTATATATATTATAAGGGAAAATTGATTTTTTTTACTACTAACTTGTTGAATTTTGATCTACTAAATTTTCAAATTTTGTTTCTAATTTTAATACATTGACTTTTGATTTTCAGCTATTTT
Source organism: Primulina tabacum (assembly GCF_025594145.1). Classification (NCBI taxonomy): domain Eukaryota; kingdom Viridiplantae; phylum Streptophyta; class Magnoliopsida; order Lamiales; family Gesneriaceae; genus Primulina; species Primulina tabacum. Next base: position 42,202,362 of record NC_134554.1, read on the forward strand.
GGTCTAATTCTGATGTGACAATGAAAAATACTGACGTGACATCTAAAACTTTTGACTTGTCAGATGTCATGTCAAAAATTGGACAAAAATAGTCGAAAATTGGAAATTGATTTACTCAAACAAAATTCCAAAATTGGATAGATTAACAGTCGAAAATCATTTTTCCTTATCTATTACTTTGTTAAACTTGAGGCATCTATGACATGTAACAACAGATTTTGTCCGTCAATATGACACCAACATCAAAATATATATCTAACTCGAAAGTTGCACATCCACTAAGATTGTTAAAGGATAAAGATGTCAAAATCAAAATTACAATCACTCCACCATCTGATTGAATTCATTATAATATAGATGTCAAAATAAATTAGACTCGTCGAAGTCGGTCGACAATTTCTTAACCCCGACCCACCCCGTTCCACCTAATGATGGATTCTGGATTTCTAATGGGTTGCGGGCTGGCTCGCCCCAACCCGCCAAATTACATATAATCATGTCAGGTTAACTCGTGTCGTCACCTGAAATAAGTGGGTTAGGTTGATGTTTTTCTAACTAGCCTAAAAGGTGGGTCGAGCATGTTGTGAGCTGAACTGCTTAACTATATCGTTTTCACACTTTTACTTCCGATTTAAAATTAAAAAAAAAGCTATCAACTTCTTACACTCCACAATGCTCACATTTCGTATTCCTCGTCTTTTTTTTATCTTCTTCAAATTTTGCAACCATCAAATCTATAATTCTTATTTTTATCAAAATACTATTTTATAAACACATAACTTCTCTCTTTATACCTATAATACAGGCTCGTTTCCCTCTATATTGTTCTAGGATATGCATTGCATGTGTGGCACTAGTTTTTATGAATCATATTTTGTAGAGGACAAAAATATTTCACACACACAAACATACATACATATATATATATATATATATATATCTAAAAAGATATCCCAATCCCAATATTAAACATCCTTATCTAAAGAATTTTTCCTATCCACTCAAGGGAGTTAGATTAGATTAGTACCAAATCAACTCAAGAATCGAAAAATCGAAAACAAATATGGAAATAAAACAAAAAATGCAATATTTCCTCTTATTTTCCTTTTATTCCCAAACGCGTGTGTGTGGAGGATTAATGATTATAGAAAATCAAGTGGTGCAAAAAGCCTACCTTTTTCCACAGCACACACAAGATCTGCTCGGCACTTTTGTGGACTATAAATTCACATTGATCCCCTTCACTTATCTGTCCATTCATTCTTTCTCTCTCTCTTTCACCACCCTCCGTCCTCTCCTCTCTTCTCCTCTGTTTCCCAAAACCTTGATTCATTTTCAAGAAAAAAAAAAAATAAGAAATACCCAAAACAAATTACACATGTCAGCCACACACTGTCAAAATATTGTTTTTTCTTGCTTTGAACCTCAACTCATGGCGGAAACAGCCGCCACCACTATAAAGCTCAGTGTTTCAAAGGCGGCGCCTCCCACGCCGACGTCGGATTTGCAGTTCACTAGCTGGGGTTGTCGCCGGATCTTCTGTGATGATCCCACGAACAAAAAAGGATCACTGGACGATTATAGTTTTTATCCAGACCCTTTAAGTGAAAAATCCTCGATCGCGAGGCTCAGTGCAAAAAGCCTCGAAATGTGCACGGAAAATTTGGGGAGCGAAACGGGCACTGATACCATTCCCGATGTTGGCAGCATTTTCTCGTCTTCTAGTTCGTCTTTCGATCAGGAGAACTCGTTGAGCTCTAAAGGAAGCGACCAAGAAAAGTTGAAGAACAAAGTGAAGCAGCCGCCGAGATACGAAGAGGCAAGTTTGTGTCGGAAATTCCCGCCGCCGCTGACGACGATGAGTGGGACAGGTTCGATACAGGTCCGCCGACACTGCGAAGGCGGCAGGCTGATTATCGAGGCGGTAGAGAGGCCGTTGAGGAATTCTTCTTATCTGCAGGTGGAGAGGGGTGGCGGCAGGCTCAGGCTGTGTTATCTGACGGATTCTGAGTCTGACTCGGATCTTGACACGACGGAGTCGCCTCAGGAGGAAGACGAGTCCGGAGGGGGTTTTGAATCGGGGACGGAAGAATTCGGGTTCCAAATGTTGAGTCGCTGTAAGGAGCGGAGGCATGAAAATGGTGGGTTGTGTAGTAATTGGAAACCTGCCATTTTGGGTGGCAACTTCTTGAAAATAAGTTGTTTTATTGCTCTGTTTGTTTTTATTTTTTGGACAACTATAGATTTGTATGGATGTTCGTTAAATGAAGAATTTGAAATTTTTTTTCCCATAAATTTGATGTTAATATGTTGAACTTTTGAGAATAAATTTATATGAAATTCCATTCCACTTTATTCAATAAAAGAATCATGTTTCATAATATGTGTTCCAACATGTATAATTAATTAATAAATCAATAATTAAGCTCTATAATATAATATTAATAAACCAATCAATTCAAAAAATTATACATTTTTTTGCGGTAGACAAAAATTTGCGTGAGATTGTCTCAATGGTCGTATTTTGTGAGACGAGGTTTTTATTTGAGTTATTCATGAAAAAATATTAATTTTTATGTTAAGAGTATTATTTTTTATTGTGAAAATCAATAGGATTGGTTTGTTTCCCATGTAAAGATTCGTTGCATGGAAATATGCAATTGTGGAGAGGGACGATCAATTTATAATCATCATCTTAAGATTAAAGACTAAGAAAGATTCTGATTTATTTGTCCCCAAAAGCGTGGAGCCGCCACTTCCTTCCATTTCAAAATAAATACCAAGATTTCCATAAGATTTTTTCATCGTCGTATACATTTGTCTGGTTTATTATGCGAGATTTTAGGTGACAGAGAATCTTCTTAATCGGTCGGATTAAAACTCGGTCGAACGGATTACAAGACGGGACAGGTCTGAGTCAACTCGTTCATTGACCGGTTCGAGACATATACATATTTTGCATATTACACACACGATTCATTGGTGTAACTCGAGTTGAACTTGTTGAATTTTGCGACTAGATGAATCTAAAAAAGAAATAAGACGAGTCTGGGTACGATTAATAATAGTTAAAAGCTTAAATATTTTTTTTGGTGGAACGAGTCTCAGATTTGATTAAACCTTGAACCTATCCATTGCGATGTGATGTTTCATAAAGTTAGATAAAAATTTGTGTGAAACGGTCTCACGGATCGTATTTTGTGAGACGAATATCTTATTTGAGTTATTTATGAAAAAATATTATGCTAAAAATATTATTTTTTATTGTGAATATCGATATAGTTGACTCGTCTCACAGATAAAAATTCGTGAGACCGTCTCATAAATATCTATTCTCACGGTATAAAAACAACACACGAGATCCATTAAAAGATTACGCCAGTGTGGATGATTGCGATGTGATCATCCAAGTTGAGTTGTACGGAAAGATAAAAATGTCTCGAATCACACAAATATTCATGTGGTCGAAAAAACAATGATGCAGATTTCGATCAAAATTCCACGAAATTCTTGCAATTTATTTCAATGTGCTTACACATTTAATTTTGATTTTTTTATATTTAATTTTGTTATTTTAAAACATCCGCTACACGACTTCGGATGTGCAAATCAGGCTTAAAGCAATATCATGAAATTATGTTATTCAGACAAATTTCACTAGATAAGTCTTCTATGATAGATTCGACTGAAAAAATATTTATATTTAGAATCGAATTCGTGACTATTTATCTCGCACGTACCTATTCTATTAACTCAAATATTGATGGGAGTTTTATTTTATATGTGTATATATTTCATGGACTAGATTCATATTTAGTATTATGAGACACACTTTTGTTACATATACAGAATATATATATATATATATATATATATATATATATACACGCACATACACACACATACGATTACGAGGTCTATAAACAAACTAATATATTTTTAATCATTTTAATATGTCCAGCAGGGTCCGTAAAGTTGAACTTTTCTTCTTCAAAACAAAAGAAAAAATTATATATTTTTGGAGGTATCCATTAGTCCTATACGTGAATTCACCCATTTTATCTATATATAATATATAATATATATATATAGACACACACACACACGAAAAATAATAATTTATATATTTTTGGAGGTATTCATAATTTTCTTGAAAAGTGTGATCCAATTATTGAGATGCAACGAGGATATTGAATCGTTCATATTCAGATTATTCAAGAGGAAGACAAGAGACGATCGTGGACTTCGAGTATCCATTCCTTTTTATATAGCCATCTCATTATGAATTTATTATATATATACATACATGTACACACACCTTTCCATATATATAGTAGGTCTATTGTGAGACGATCTCACGAATTTTATCTGTGAAACATGTCAATCATACCGATATTCACAATAAAAAATAATATTTTTAGCATAAAAAGTAATATTTTTTATTAATTACTCAAATAAGAAATTCGTCTCACAAAATACGATCCCTGAGACCGTCTCACACAAGTTTTTGCCCCATATATATATACACACACCTTCCCATCTAAAAGATATTTTCAAAGTAAATAATAACTTTTTTAACATGGTAAATAAAAGATTTTGGTAAAAGTAATTGTGAATTGGTTAATTTGAAGAGAATTTTTTTATGAGTATTAAATAACACAATAATGAATAATGAAATTTCTATATATACAAATAAAAACATATTACAACATTAAAATTTAGAGTCTAATATCATCTTGCATAATAATAAAGTAAAAGATAAAATTAGATTATTTTTAGAAGATAATTTTTGGAGTTTACGTTAATATTCCGGGGAAAAAGGTTTTACCTATCTTTACTACTTAATTAAGAATACCTGCAAATGATAGCCTACTTTTCTTCATAGCGACAATGGCAGACTGCGAGGCTATAAGGAATTGTCTATTATCTTATGAAAGGGCCTCCAGGCAGCTTATTAACTTTGAGAAATCTTCATTGTCTTTCGCCCCAAACACAGATGCACAATTAGTAGAGAACATCAAGGCACGGCTAGCCATTTCAATGGTTCAAGGTCATGATATTTATCTAGGCCTCCCGGTGTTCTCCACTAGAAGCAAAAAGCTTAAATTTGGATATTTGGTGGAACGGGTTGTCCGGAGAATACAAGGATGGGGCAACAAAACCTTTTCCGCAGGTGGAAAAGTGACTGATAAAATCAGTGTTGCAATCAATCCCTACTTATGCTATGTCTTGTTTCTGGATTCCAAAATCAGTTTGTATTGAAATAGAACATGAATGCTCGAACTTCTGGTGGACTGTTGATGCGGGAAAGAAAAGGATGCAATGGAAATCTTGGACATCCCTATGTCAGCCAAAATGCATGGGTGGTATGGGCTTTTGCCACCTGGAAACCTTCAACAAAGCACAACTGGCTAAGAAAATATGGCGTATAATAGTGGATCCAGGATCTCTGGTAGCTCGTGTTCTTAAAGCTCGGTACTTTAGACACCAAAATATCATAGATGCTGGTCTTGGTAGTAATCCTTCTTACCTCTGGCGGTCTCTATTGTGGAGCAGACCCTTGTTGGATAAAGGGCTTTGTTGGCATGTGGGAGATGGAGCAAAAATTGCAGTGAAGGGGGATAGATGGATACCGAGCTCCAGAGGTTCCGCCACTCTAGCAGAGAGACAAGATAATCATTTGGTGGTTAAGGATCTTATTGAAAATGGGAGCTGGAAGGAATAAGTGATACGCCAGCTCTTCTCACATCACTTGGTAGAAGAGATCCTAGCCATTCCTATCTCGTCAGCACACAATGAGGATTACCGTTTCTGGCTATCTGATCCGAAAGGAAAATATACAGTTCCAGATGGGTACAAGGTAGCTACAGGCTTCTACGACTCTCCAGTATCTAGCTCGAGCTCTCACTTGATAAATTGGTGGAAATACCTTTGGGCTCTTTCAGTCCCTCCGAAAGTCCGGATATTTTGTTGGAGAGCAGTGCATGATATTTTACCCACAGAACAAAATTTATTGTCCCATCATGTCCCAGTCTTTGGTAGGTGCCTGTTGTGTCAATCTATGTGTGACTCGACAAGCCATGCATTACTCGAATGCCCTGCAATCAAACCTTGCTGGAAAGAGACTTGCTTCTGGCCGTTATTGAAATAGGTTAGACAATTGGATATGCTTGATATTTTTCTGTGGATGAAGGAGAAACTCAATAAAACAGAATTTGAGTTATTTGCGATGCGAGCTTGGGCAACCTGGAATGAAAGACTGGGCTTGGTTCACAAGAAAAAAGCACGATCCGGTAGCATGAATGTTGATTGGAGTGAGACTCTTTTACACGATTTTCAACATGCTCAAATAGCCCTATCTTATGCAAAAGAAAAAACACAATGTACTTCACCTGGGGTATGGGGGGCTCCACCAGAAGGCAAACTCAGATTGGATGTTGATGCAGCGTATAAAGAAGAATCGAACTACTATGCCATTGGAAGGGTGATCCGAAATCATGAGGGACAACCAGTGCTGGCATTCGGGAGGAAGATTGATAAACCCCATTCTATTACGTGTGCTGAACTTCTTGCTATTCAAGGTGGATTAAAGATCTCGTGACTGAGCAAATTATCGATTCATCAAGTTACATCAGATTCTCTACTAGCAGTGCAAGCAGTCACAAGGCCAGAAGAAAACCGCAGTTACGTAGGGTCCATAGCTACAGATATCAGAATTCTCATGGACTCTTAAAGTGACATTACTCTTAGTCATGTTCGGCGATCGGCAAATGTAGTTGCACATTCGATCGCTGCTTTTGCTCTTTCTTCCCCATCCTATTTCGTGTGGGAGAATGGGAATTTTCCTCTATGATTGATTAATCTTGTAACGAATGACATATTAGCTTTGCAATAAATTACAAGATTTAACCGTAAAAAAAAAAAAGAATACATGCACACTAATTAAAGAATGAAGGGCGAATTTTAAATAAATTAACATGTTTTAGTTTCATTTAAAATTTACTCCGTTATCCATTAAAAGCTAGTTTAAGCTCTCTGTTATATTTAAGATTTTGCAAAATCATTTTGAGCTCTAGTACGTGGCTTTATTATACCTATCAAGTCTGCTTAAAAACATTGGGCTAAGCAAGGTTTTCGGCCTATATATTATAAATGGGTTTTCTTGTATCTCATCATGCTTCTGTATAGTAAATTAAACATTTATATATTTGACCGGAATGTCGTCCGGTGGTATCCACCATGTTTTACATATTACTCATCACATATGGTTTTTTACGTAGATCATTTCAACATCACTTACACAATTATGTATCGTTTTCTATCTAAGTCTTAGTTCTTTATTCATACATACAACATATTATTGCATAACAACCTCGTGTAGAGGGGAAAAAACTTGCTAAGCTACTAAATAGCTGGAATTACAACACATATAAACTGAAAAAAAATTATTTTGAAAGAAAAATGAAGATGTTAAATGATGCATTCATCTTCTTTCTGTCATGCTATATATAGAAGTCTTGATGAATTTGAAATCCGAACTTCAAACTTGTGAATTGCTTTGTCATCTGTGGCTAACATCTTTTAGTTGGTATACCAATAGTTAGTGGTCTTATATATTGTGGTGGTTAAGTGTTCATCCTCCATTAATGAATTGTTTGAATCACGTGCATTCTTTACCTTTGTCGGGGAATCTGTTGCTTTTATGGTCACCGTGGAAAACGTGACTTGTGTGGACCTTCACCACTTCGACTTGTCTCTGCATTATGTATTCGGTCAGAGCTGGGACGAACACCTTTTCCTAATTCTTCTCTTCTGGTTCGGGCATTCTGAGCAGATTCAATTTGATCATCTTCCCACATGAGCTATATTATAGAATTTCCAACGAGTTTCTTTTACTCTTTGATGGCTTGCTGTTCCACATAAGATCATTTTATTTACAACATAAAAGAGTACGTTTATTATACCCTTTAATCGTTCGTAATTCTTTTGCAGTGCTCTCATATGACACAACTATGCCAATTTTCTTTTGAGAAAATAGGTTATTCGCACCGAAGTATCTGGATTGCTAGTGATATATTCCCTAATTAGCATTTTTCTCCATGGACTTGACATTTTGGTGAAGAAAAGTTGCATTTTTATATTTTCTTCAACTCCTGAATTATATTTATATTTAGTAAATAACATAATATATTAATCTACCAAACAGATGTCATGTAATTCAAAACTATACAGAGCTTGAGTATACTTTTTTCTTCCTCGTGTCTTGATTGTTAAAATAATCTATCATTATTTATTGTGATTTAAATAGGGTAGTCATTCTCCCAGTTATCTCACTTTTCTGACGAAGTCATGTCCTAAGCGGTTTTAACTGATCCCAACATACTCATTTATATAAGTTTAATGAATCATTCTTTGTTGAGATCAAGTGTTCCTGTTGCGATTCACATAGCCGATATCCAGTTATCTTTGGGGTCTACTCTGTTTTTTAAATACAGTACATCAAGGTTAAGCATAACCTCATCATGGTGTATTGGTTATAAAACAGACTTCCCATAAGGTGTTTTATGCAAGAGAATTTGATTTTTCTTATCCTTGTTCCCGCTGGATGTTTATCCACTTGGAAATCTTTTTGGGGTCCTCTCACATTTGTATTATGAGATTCCACACTTTCTCTTGGTGGTTCATGGCAAGATGACCAAGTTATTGAGGTAGGTTGACCCTCTGTTGTATTCATCTTCATATATACGACCATGAATTTCGCAAAAACTCTTAAAGATCTTGAAGATCTTATATACAAATACTTTCTATAGTTGACATCAGCTTAATTTATTTTCTGAAGCAATCAGGTTGATAATTTTTTCTTCGTCGGTTAAAGTTTTTGCATTATCTTGGCCTTCCTTCTTAAGTGTAATAGGGGTTCAGTACCAAATGAAAATGATAACTTTCCTTCCGAGATCCTTTTACTAGAACTTGGTTGTTGTTCTTGAATTTGGATTCTTGTTTGAATATCATTTAATGTTATAAGAATATCTTTTTGATTTTCAAGGATTTCTTCAATTTTATGTGGTATATAGTACAACTGATTGTCATAGTTATGTACCGTATTTTTGATATCTCTATGATCTCCAGAGAGTTTAGAATAATTCGGTACTATTTATAGGAACCTATTACTTTGAATCATAAGTTTACTTTACGATTCTGACGTGTTGTAATGCCCGAGATTTTATCTTTTTAATCCGAGATTATTGATTTATAAATTTATGTGATTATGAAAGGACAACTCCGAGAAAGAATTGGGAAAGCATGTGATATTATGTGAGTGGAATCCAGCAGACCTCACGCACATGCGTGGAGCTGAGGCGCGCATATGCGCGAGAAGCACATGTCGAGGCAGAAGACCTCGCGCATATGCGCGAGCATGTGTAACAGCCAAGTGCCGAGACAGAGAGTCTCGCGCATATGCGTGAGACGAGGCGCGCATATGCGCGAGAAGACGGATTTGTCATGTGCCGAGACAGTAGGTCCAGTGATCTATAAGAAGTTGCCACTTGTCTTACCATGAATGGGGACATGTATAAAATTCAATCCTTCATTTCAGAATTGAGACTTTCAGCAAGAAATCGAGACTTCCATAGCTATCCTCCTCAAGGTTGTTCAGATATCAAGATTTTGATTGTGCAAGATCCGGCCGTCTGATTTTCAATCCAAGTTTAGTTCCGTACTTCTCCTATTAAGAGCTTCAAAGGGATGCAAGTTTTATTACTTTCCTGTATGGTTCGAAAATTTTGTATTGAAGAAATCATAATTTGACTAATATTATGTGTTCTTGAGATTATGATAATCATATAATCGAAATCAGATCGAAGAATGGACAGTTTATGCAATTGTTATCAATTTCAGCCTATATTGAATGAGTTTGTACAGAGTTTGAAATCATGGGTTGAAATTGTTATTGTTATGAGTTGTGATTTGTATATGTTGATGTCTGAGTTGCCGGATATATCGAGATTGCGATGTTATGCCGTCGAAATAGAATTAGATTGAGATTGATCAAATCATGTCTTGCTTTGAGATGTATGTTGATATTGTACTTCTCGAATATGTCATTCCAGATTTGGTATTGAAGGCTTCGAAGAACGAACAGAGTCAGATTGAGATTTGATTCAACCAAGAACTACGAAAAGAAAGGTATAAATCAATGTTAAACCGGGAGAGATAACTCGAGTAAGAGATAGCTTGAGTTTCCCAAAACCACATACTATATTGTTATTGCTTTGATGTAATTGCAATTATTGAGATTGATATGCTTAGTCTATTGAGTTATAGCAAAGCATGTGTTATGAGTCTTTGGCAGAGGTGACAAGTCACTAGACGTTTGGCTTATATCGATGTGCTTAGGAGAAGATCGACTCCTATTGTAGAGATTCGATATATTGTACCAAAGTCCGGGAATAAGAACGTACCGCCATCTAGAAGGGGAGAGTAGGTGGGAGACTTGTTACGTTCTCATTCACACCGGGATCCCTAGATAAGAGTCGAGTCTAAGAGTAAGAGTTAAAGAGTTTGATTTAAAGCATTGTATCGATTTATGTTTCTTAGACTATGATACATATTGCTTGATAAATGTTATATGCTCTTGTATATGTTTATATGAAATGCATGTATACGTTGTTCATACTAGGAATTATGTTTCTCACCGGAGTTATCCGGCTGTTTTTGTGTTTGTATGTGTGCATGACAACAAGTGGACAAGATCAGGGTCGAGAAGAGCTTGATAGATCGAGATTAGAGTGGTGATCCGAGCTTAGAAGTAGAGCTGTTGTTCAACATATGACATGTAGTTGATAAACAATAGTTTATTATGACTTTATTTTGTACAAGACCTGTACTTTTGATCATGTGTAGATATTGAACTTGATCTTGTAATTTGAATAAGATGAGACCTAACTTGTAGTAGAAATTTGTACACTTGTTTATAAGGTGTTCAATATTTAAAAAAAATTTGCGACCCAGTTTATTTAATTGATCAATTTAATCCCAATGATGATTAAAAAGATGGAGTTAGCGTCCGGGTCCCCACACGTGTTCCTTTTTGCTTCTGATATATAACATTGGTTAGCTTTTCTTGTAAATATTTCAACCTATTTTTTGATAACTTCGTCAAAATTGAAGAGTTCGAACTAAAATTTTGTGTCCTAAAAAATAAATCCTAAATTGAAAATTGAATCGATTATTTTTACCTAATTTACTCAAGAATCAATTACCTGACAAAATATATATATATATATATAACAAAAGTTTATATGATTTGAAAAATAAAATGGAATTTTAAAATATTTTACTCAGGAAATTTTAAATTGATAATTTGAAATCCATATATATATATATATATGTATGTATGTATGAACGATTTTCTATATTAATTAATTATTTTATAGTGATGCAATTCAAAAAAAAAAAAAAAAACACCGAACATTAACAAGCACCCTACATTTTCAAGTATAATTATTTGAAAATGAGAAAAGAATCGCGCTTGAGTATCCAATTGTCGATGGATGAATACGAATCAAACTGAGTTACGAGTTACAGATTGAGCTGGTCGAGAGTTTTTCCGACTTAAAAAATATTATATTCATAATTTTAATATTTCAATTAATATAGTATAATTATATATTAAATATTTTTTGAGCTAATAATTATATATATGTTAAATATGGCTATCCAATTGCTGACACAAATTTTGCCAACTTGTAAGAAAATGCTGAACGAATTTTTTTCTTAGTTGGCAGTCGTGGGTAAGGTTCAAGAAACATGTCAAATTTTGTAAGAAAGCAGAGTTTTACAACTTCAACACCTCTCTTATTTGGCATATACTATGCAGACATCGAGTTGAGTTTGACTGGGTATGGCTCGAAAAGCCATTAACCAAAGTCCCGAGACCCGGTGCATTTTTTGTCCTGAAAACTGTCCAAACCTTTAACGAACACAAAGATTGACTCAGTCCATAAAAAATATTCTAGATTTGCCCCAGAATAACTTCCCCGCCGGAGACCTTGACTTCTGACGGACTCTTTTCCACATTAAGAGCTTTAATCTTGCCATCAACAACAAAAGCAGACCACCTTTGTAACAATACCATGATGAATATATCGGTTTCTATCTCGAGGCATATACCAGGGAACCGTATGCATTATTCGTGAAATCCCAAGTTTAATATATAAGTACGTACCTATGAGAACGAGGTCCAAGTAACGCGGATGATAAATCTACCACCAAGTCCAGTTTCTTGTGGAAGCTACCGTCGAAATCTCCATAAAACTCAATCTATAATGATAAAAGAATAAGGTTCAAACAAAGCACATAATAATTCTCATTGCACAACTGAAGGTTTACAAAGTCGAGATGTGGACGCAAGTACAAAAAAATAGGAAAAAAGTAAGTATAGAATAAGAAGTTTCATACTTAAAGGATTGGTTTGAATCTTTCATTCTTATGCTGGATGCGCGAGCACAGTTACACGTGTTAACCCAAAATCAATCACTGTATAGGAGTTTTCCGAACAATGTTTTGGAGTGTGTGAAAAGAAAATTTCATGACAACATGTAAGCATCGGGAATACTTTATACAATGCCTCAATTTATTCTTTATTCTTCACTTTCTGCACCTGCAAGGTGGTTCATTCTACATGCCTATAACGTGAAATACAATATTACACCTCAAAAGAATTAAAACATTAGGAATAAAATACATACTACAATGAAAAAGGTTAACTTGCTAGTACCATACAATAACGTGAGTAATTTCTATCTTCATGGGAGTTCAAAAATCAAGAAAAAGTTAATAACTTACAGCGTCTTTGGCCTGAAGTTTTTCTGCCCAGCCATTAATTGTATAAGGATCATTGACAGCTACACATATCACCGAATCAATTCCTTTTGCTCTGAACTTATCAATGATGTTCTTGTAGCTAGGGACGTGCTGCATCGAGCAAACTCCAGTGTACGCTCCCTGTGGATCGTAAAATGAACTTTGTATACCATGTAATATCAAATCGAAAAAACAAAAAGAAATTGCAATTAGAACAGGCTAGAAGTTATTCTACTTGCCTACTATCATCTTGCTAAAGATACTTCCTAAAGTCTATCACTCGGTTAGAAGTTGGAACATAAATAAAACCTTCTTAGCCAATAATATGTAATTGACTTTGGTTAGTAGATTAAATGATAGGTGTCGTTTTTACATGTTTTGTTGCATTAGTTTTGTGTGTGTTTGCATTGTGCATTTTTAGAGTAAGCATATGCATATGATCGTGTCTCACTTGTACGTGACGAATTTGCAGATAAAATGGCCGGAAAACTGAAATCAGAACGAAAATGTGCAAGCCAAAAGTCAATGGGCAGAGAGACTGCGCCCGAGCGGTAGAATCTTACCGCCCGGGCGTGAGGGGTAAGCTTTGAAAAAAAAAAGACAGAAAACTCGGCGCTCGGGCGGTAATATTTTACCGCCCGGGCGCGAGTGGTGTCCATTCACACAAATTTACAGAAGACTTGGCGATCAAGCGGTAGGATTTGACCGCTCGAGCGCGGATTGTTGCGAGTAAAAAGTATTTGGTAGAGGACCACTTAATTTTGGAAAGATTTGCTAGCCGATTTATTCCCTAATTTTCTGAATGAGGATTATATGGAAAGGAGGCATGGACGATTTGGGGGGGATTCAGACAACATTTTGGCAGCCAAGGAAGATAACAAGAAGAAGAAAGCTTGGAGCAATTGCTTGGCTTGAAGATTTTCGGACACAGTTCTTCGCACTTTCGTCACGACTAGTATTTCTTATTTAGATTTATCATTTAAACATTGTTTTGTTTGTTTTTACTATGAATTCGAGTAGCTAACTTTCATATTTGTTGGGATTAAGGGGATCCTACCCCGAAGTTTGATTTAAGTAATTTATGTTTCGACTATCGATTTATTTTTGAGTATGCTACTGTTTTTCATTACGTTATTAAAGGGTAGCTAACAATAATAATCATCTCATATCGCGAGTGAATTCGAGAGAATAGCTTGTGATAGGAACGAGTAGCATAGTCCGTGGATCTACAATTTACATAGAAATATGAAGTTGGATACATGTTGATAGTTATAGTCCTAAGGGTCGAAAACTAGGGGATTTCATAGATCAGCATGTGATTCACCTTGATAAATAATTAAATAAATTTAATTACTTCACTGAGTAGAATTAGTTTGACATAGCTCGAGAGGGCGTGTTCAATTGTGTAAGAAATCCTGTCAAAAGCGTAAATCACTGTCGAGCAAATTAAGTAAATAACGAGGGGTAGGTGAACCGAGATTCCCAACAAATTCATTTCTCATTGAATTTTAATTAATCATTCTAGATTATATATCTCATTATTTAATTCTTGAAATTTCTCTTTGAAATTTTATTTAATTATAGCAGCAGAAAACAATTATTCGAATTTTGTTGCTAAGGATTTGATAACTAGAAATAATAATTGCAAAATACAGTTTCTAGTGGAACGATACTCGTACTCTAGTACATTATATTATAACTTGATATCGTGCACTTGTGATTATTCGAGCTTAAATATTATTAATTTTGACCAAGAGTTTTACAGTGCAAGTTTTGCTCGATCTAGTTTTTGGCGCCGTTGCCTGGGACTGTTAATTCACAATTTTATTTTTTACGTTTATTTTCCTTACCATTGTTTTATTTTTTTGAGCTAACACTCCATATTCTATTCCAAGTATCTTTTCCAGTGCATGCCAAAATCACTTGACGTGGAGCTTGAGCAGTTTGACCCTGAAATTGAAAGAACTTTCCGCAGAAGAAGACATCAGCATAGACTTAAGGAACTGATGGAGAGGCACGAGCGCGAGCATGAGGAGGAACACCATGAAGATAGGACATGTTGAGGTGCCACACCGCATACCGATGCTAGAGTATGCCCAGCCTTCTTTGGATGGTGCATGCCCCAGCATTGTGAGGCCTATTGTGCGGGAAAACCACTTCCAAATCAAGCCAGCTATAATTCAGATGATCCAAAATACGGTCCAGTTTGGGGGATCTGCGTTAGATGACCCAAACACGCACATCGCAGATTTTTTTGAAATTTGCGATACTTTTAAATTCAATGTAGTTTCTGATGATGCTGTTATTTCCTTTCTCTTTACGTGACAAAGCTAAAGCCTGATTAAATTGTTTGCCTGTAGGTTCTATCACCACATGGGAGGACATGACGAAAGCATTTCTCATTAAATAATTTCTTCCATCTAAGACCATGAAGCTGCAGGCAGACATCACCACATTTGCTCAATTCGAGCAAGAGTCTTTATATGAGGCATGGGAGCGCTTCAAAGATTTATTACGAAGCTGCCCGCATCACGAACTGCCACTTGGGTTAGTCGTTCAAACATTTTATTATGGCCTGCTTACTCCTAGTCGTATTATGATAGATGCTGCTGCTGCTTGTGGAAACCTATTGAGAAAAACTGAAGAAAGTATATGAGTTGTTGGAGGAGATGGCTGCTAGCAGCTATCATCCTCAATCTGAAAGGAACAACCAGCGGAGAACTGCAGGAGTTCACCAGGTAACTGACCTTTCTGTTATTACTGCGCAACTTGATGTCTTGAACATGAAATTGGACGGCTTGAATATGGGTGGCACGGCTATGCGTCTTCAAGAAATATTTTGTGATAAGTGTGGAGGTGAACACTTTTCGAAGGACTGTCAAGATGGCAATCCCTTTTATGTGCAAAACGATGCACCAGTGAATCAAGTGAGAGTCCAAAACCGTCCAAGTAATGATCCATATTCGAACACATATGATCCTGGATGTAGGCAGCATTCCAGCTTCTCATGGGGTGGTCAAATCAGTCAGAATCGACCACAGGGAGGACAGCCGTATGGAAAACAACCGATGTACATATCTGACCCTCCCAGAGAATAAAAGTCCAATTTGCAGCAGATGATGTCTAAGTTCATCTCATCTACCGAAACTAGACTCCAAAACCAAGATGCATCGATAAAGGGGCTAGAGAATCAGATTGGACAGTTAGCTAAGATTATAGCAAGTAGAGAGCCGGGCACCTTGCAAAGTAACACAGAGACCAATCCTAAAGAGCAAGTAAAGGCCATCGAGTTGAAGAGTGGGAAAGTTTTAGAGTCCAAGAAAAGGAAAAAAGTCAATTATCGGATGAACAGACTGAGACATCCAAAGGTAAGTCTTCTAACTCTACACCAGCACCCACTGCACAATCCAAAATTGTTATACCTCTTCCTTTTCCTGCAGCATCGAAAAAACAAAACTTGATGCGTAATTCGGTAAGTTTCTCGAGGTATTTAAAAATTGCATATCAACATTCCTTTTGCCGATGTTTTGATGTAAATGCCTAGTTATGCTAAATTTCTGAAGGACATCTTAGCAAATAAGAGAAAGTTGGAGGATCACATGACGGTAAATTTAACTGAAAATTGCTCTGCTTTGGTGCAAAACAAGATCCCATTGAAACTTAAAGATCCAGGGAGTTTTTCTATTCCTTGCATGATTGGTAATGTTTTTCATAAAGCCTTATGTGATCTTGGTGCAAGTATTAACTTAAAGCCTTTGTCTATGTTTAGGAAACTTGGATTGGGAGACCCTAAGCCAACGAGGATGTCTTTACAGCTAGCAGATAGATCTGTCAAGTATCCACGAGGATTTATTGAGGATGTGCTAGTGAAAGTGGACAAATTTATTTTTCCTGCAGATTTTGTGGTGCTTGACATGGAGGAGGACATGGAGATGCCATTGATATTGGGTAGGCCATTCCTTGCAATTGGCAAGACCCTAATTAATGTGCAGGAAGGAAAGTTGAGATTGAGAGTGGGGAAGGAGGAGATTGCTTTTGATGTTTTTTATGCACTTAAGCACACACTGAATTCTGATAGTTGTTTTAGAATTGATGCTTTTGATTCGCTTGTGTATAACTATGTGCAAGATGCTATTAAGGACCCTTTGGAAGCCTCTCACTACTGAATTGAGAGAAGATGAATTGGATGAAGAGAAAGATGAAATATTGGCATACCTCAATGTCAACCATCCATGGAAGAGGCCAATAAGAATGAACTTAGAGGACTTGGGGGATCGGAGAGACTTGACCCCTCAGAAGTCAAGCCTAGAGGAGCCACCAACTCTTGAGCTCAAGCCATTACCCCCACATCTGAAATACGTCTATCTAGGTGAGAATAATAAACTTCATGTGATTATTTTTCTTATTTGTCAGATTTGATGGAGGACAAATTGCTGATAGTCTTGAAAGCGCACAAGAGTGCATTTGCGCAGAAGGTGGCGGATAACAAAAGGATCAATCCATCAGTCTGCATGCACAAGAAATTGATGGAAGACAAGTACTCACCTTTTGTGCAACCTCAGAGAATATTGAATCCAAAGATGCAAGAGGTAGTAAAAGCAAAAACTATAAAACTTCTTGATGCAGGTATTATCTATCCTATATCTGACAGTGCATGGGTGAGTCCTTGTTCAATGTGTGCCGAAAAAGGATGGGAATACTGTTATCACAAATGAACAAAATAAATTAATACCCACTAAGACAGTTACGGGATGACGTGTGTGCATCGATTATAGGAAATTGAATGATGCCACCCGTAAAGATCACTTTCCGCTTCTCTTCATTGATCAAATGCTTGAGAAGTTAGCGAATCATGAGTTTTATTGTTTTTTAGATGGGTATTCAGGGTATAACCAAATCATGATTGCACCTGAGAACCAAGAGAAAACCACTTTCACTTGTCCTTATGACACATTTGCTTTTAGACGGATGCCCTTTGGGTTGCGTAATGCCCCTGCCAATTTTCAACGATGCATGACCACTAAATTTCATGACATGATAGAAAATTTTCTTGAAATATTTATGGATGACTTCTCGATCTTTGGCTCTTCTTTTGATGACTGTTTGCAGAATTTGAAGGTGGTGTTGATGAGATGTGAGGAGACGAATTTGGTGCTGAATTGGGAAAAATGTCATTTTATGGTACAAGAAGGCATAGTATTGGGGCGCAAAATATCGGAGCATGGAATAGAGGTGGATAAGACAAAAGTGGGAG
This sequence comes from Primulina tabacum, assembly GCF_025594145.1. NCBI lineage: Eukaryota > Viridiplantae > Streptophyta > Magnoliopsida > Lamiales > Gesneriaceae > Primulina > Primulina tabacum. The sequence goes on from NC_134554.1 coordinate 42,220,483, forward strand.
TTATCAAGAACTTACCACCTCCAACATTCATAAAGGGAGTTAGAAGTTTTCTAGGCCACGCCGGTTTTTATCGGCGTTTTATTAAAGATTTTTCTAAAATTGCCAAACCTCTATCTTCTTTACTTGTGAAAGATGTGTTGTTTGATTTTAATTCAGACTGTCTGCAGGCATACGAGGATTTAATGGAGCGCTTAATGACGGTTCCTGTTTTGTTGGCACCGAATTGGGATCTACCTTTCGAGGTCATATGCGACGCCAGTGATACTGCAGTTGGTGCTGTTCTTGGCCAGCGGAAAAACAAGGTATTTCATACAATTTAGTACGCAAGTAAAACCCTAGATGAGGCACAATTGAATTATGCAACAACTGAAAAGGAATAACTTGTAGTAGTATTCGCGCTTGACAAATTTCATTCATATCTTGTTTTGTCCAAAGTCATTATTTACACAGACCACTCTGCACTGAAATATTTACTTGCTAAAAAAGATGCAAAGCCACGCATACTTAGATAGATTTTATTGCTACAAGAGTTTGATTTGGAAATAAAGGATAAGAAGGGTGTTGAGAATGTGGTAGCTGATTACTTGTCTAGATTGGATCTTATTAGTAATGACTGTGTAGATCATGCCATTAATGATTGGTTTCCTGATGAACAGCTATTTGAGGTGAAACACTGTCCTTGATACGCAAATTTTGCTAACTTTCTTGACGCATGCACACCACCACCCAATTGTTTCATCAACGAAAGAAATTCTTTTCTGACGTGAATCATTATTTTTGGGAGGAACCATTTTTGTTTAAGATTTGTGCAGATTCCATGATAAGAAGGGGTGTTGCAGAGGAAGAGTTTGGTCAAATTCTCGACCATTGGCATGACCGTGAGGTAAGTGGTCATTTTGGACCAACAAGGACTGGCATCTAAGGTACTTGAATGTGGCTTCTATTGGCCGACCCTATTTAAATATGCTCGTTCTTATGTGCTTGCCTATGATAAATGCCAGTGGACAGGTGGACAACGTCTGCTTCAATTGAATCAGTTGGATGAATTCCGGAATCTGGCATATGATATCGCACTGTCATACAAGGAAAAGATAAAGAGGGCTCATGACATACGAATCATCGAAAGAGAATTCAAGGAAGATGAAAATGTCCTACTCTACAACTCCCGGTTGCGACTGTTTCTCGGAAAATTGAAGTCGCGATGGTCTGGTCTATTCGTGATTTCTAGTATACCCATCGTGAGCTGTAGAACTGCAAGATGGAAAGGATGGGACGTTTACGGTCAACGCTCAGCGACTGAAGCACTACATAGGTGGCACAATTGAACCACAACTTGGAATCACCCTGTTCCAAGACAGTCCAAACTGAAACTGACCGACAGTCAAGCTCTCGACTATACATTGAGAACTACCTCTCTTCGCCTTATCTTGCATTTAATTCGATTTTATTATGATAGTTTATTTATTTATTATTTATTTGAAAATATATATATATATATATATATATATAATAGAAAAATTGGGCGAAGGTTCAAGACCGAGCGGTAACAATTTACCGCTCGAGCGCGAACGCCTCTGCCCGTGAGTAATTCCAGTGCAGTCGGCGCTCGGGCGATAAAATTTTACCGCTCGGGTTTTACTGCACATAAAGTTGCCCCTCCCCTCCTCTCATTCTGCACGAAACTTTCAAATCCTTAACTCTCAAATTCGCCCTTTCTCGTTTTTTTTTTTTTGCAGCATTTCTCTCCTAAAATCAGGATTCAACCGGCGTGGCTCGCAATCCTCCGTAAGAATCAAGCGGCATTTTCCCTCCGGTCACCACCTCCATCATCTACCACCATGGCCCCCAAGACATTGAAAGATATTCCCGGCTTCTTCTCATCTTCGTCATTTGATAGAACTCGCTTTGGAATTAGTCGGCTCGGGCTCGATATGATCATGCTAAGATTCATAGAAACCCAATTGCCGAGAGGGGATTTCGTCGGCAATTTGAAGATAGACACTTAGGATCTTTTGTTGAATTGGAGAGGCGGGAATGAGAAAAATTTGGAGAGCAACCTAAGGCGGCGACGATATCTGTGGTTAGGGAATTTTATGCCAATCCGGGTGAAAAAAACGGATGATAAGTCTTTTGTTAGAGGTCGACTTGTGCCGTTTGATTCTGTCACGATTAACTCACTGTTAGAAACGACCGAGGTTGATGACTCCGCATTCGAGGCGTTGGTTGCTGCCCTTGATTACACTGTGATACTCGAGACTCTGTGTTTTACAGGAACGACCTGGAAACTGTTAGGGGAGCTACCGAGTTGTTTTGACGAGAGATATTTGCGGGCCGATATTGCCCTTTGGTATTTGTTTTTGGCTAGGAGAATGATGCCGGTCTCACACAAGAGAGAGATACAAAAGGAGCGGGCCGTGGTGCTATATGCTTTATCTGAGGGCTACAACATCAATGTGGGGAAGCTCATCAATTCTCAAATCATGATGAGCATTAATAACAGTCATATCGGTTTTTTCTTTCCCATTATCATATCCGAGTTGTGTGCAAGGGCGGGGGTTGTCTTCCGGGATGACGAGGAATGGCTGCAACCAATGAAGCCCATTTGTGTGGAGGACTTGCAACGGAAGAACGCAAAACGACAGATAGACTTCCCGACTCGTGAGGGGGATGCAGGTGGATCGAGCACCACCGCCCCACGTCGCCTACAGCCCCGCAGGCGGTCCCAAAACGACAAAATGGATGAGACTCTTGCCTTCATGGCTCAGCAGGATCAAGTCAACTCGAACTTTAATGAACATTTCGCCTACGTCGAGTCCATGATGCGCACTACGCTCGTCCAAGGGGGCATTGACCCAAGGGACCATACCACCACCTCCGCCATTCATTCCCCCTTACCAGTTTCAGTATGACTATCTTCAGCAGAGGGATGCATCAAGAGTGCCACCACCCGAACACGACGAGGATGAGCCTTGATCAGGGGAGTTCACTGTTTCCCCTTCTTTTCGTTTTTACTTTCTGCTGCAATAATTTTTGTTATCAGTGTTATTTCTTTCTGTCATTTATATTGCATTCGTTTCTTTGTTATGCATTCGTGTGTCTACTTGTTTAATTGTCTTGTGCACTAGGGACATTGCACATTTCTGTTTGGGGGGTGGGTGTTTAGTTTGATTATTTTGTGTTTCGGTTGGTTGCTTAGTTCGTCTTTTGTACTGCATTTGTCTCGTGTTTTTTTTTTGTAGTCATTTGAGAAGTGGTTTATAGTTGGTGCTAGATTGGTATGTGGTAGCCAATGATGATGTTGAATGTGTCACACATACGCATGTCCATTTTGTCACGACACTAGTTTAGAACACACGAGTGATTGATGCATGAAAATCTTAATTGGATAATGAAATTTTCGGCACAAATGTTGGAACCAGAACATGCATGACTTAGGTGAACTTGGTCATTGTTTGTAGGGAATTTGAGATACACTAGGTGACTTGAACTTGAACACATCCTTTGACACAAACACTTGCCCAGCAGGACGAAGATGAGTTAGGTACATCTATGCTAAACTCATTTATTGAACTTAGCTTACTGATAAAAATTGTATTGCGATACTTGCACCCGTATATCTAGCCTTGTCTAACCTTGTTGATGCACCCTTGAGATTGGACCAAAGCCACACGCCCATATTTTTCGTTCCTATCTGAGGGAGGACAGAAAAAAATCGTTGCACATAAAAAAAAAAGAAAAAAGAAAAAGAAAAAGATAGAGATGTAAGCTGTGGGGGAGCCAAATAAAGTAATGAAATTCTATTCCTAGACTATAAGAATGGAGATGTATGGAGTTGAAGGAAATCAGACGCAAAGTCTGAATGTGCGCAAAAATTACACCACTGCACCCCTCCCTCATTACGCGTTCCAACCTAGTCGAGATACCCCTATCCCGCACTGATTTATGCCTACCGAGTCCTAACTATCTGTGCTGCGAATTGGTAGCTAGTGAAGAGGGATGTGAGAAAGAAATTGCTGCACAGATGTGTTGATTGAAGTCTCTGACAGCATTGAAAATTTTCCTATGGAAATGCATGATGCTTGAGTCAACATTGCACACACACACGTTTTTTTTAAAATCCATGAAAGATTGTAATGTTGAAATTTTGTAGTGAAAGTTGAAACTAGTGTTTTGCGTGAGTGGATAAAAGATGTGAGGATATTCGCTGAGGCAAACCAGAACCATGACTGCACCGACGTGCTACTTCTTGAGTTGTTGTGTCTTGCAACCTATTTTGCTCGAGGGCGAGCAAAAAGTTAGTATAGGGACGTTGATAGGTGTCGTTTTTACATGTTTTATTGCATTAGTTTTGTATGTGTTTGCATTGTGCATGCGTACATTTCATTTACATCTTGTTCGTTTTAGAATAAGCATATGCATATGATCGTGTCTCACTTGTACATGACGAATTTGTAGATAAATTGGCCGGAAAACTGAAATCAGAACGAAAATGTGCAAGCCAAAAGTCAATGGGCAGAGAGACTGCGCCCGAGCGGTAGAATCTTACCGCCCGGGCGTGAGGGGTAAGCTTTGAAAAAAAAAAGACAGAAAACTCGGCGCTCGGGCGGTAATATTTTACCGCCCGGGCGCTACTGGTGTTCATTCACACAAATTTACAGAAGACTTGGCGATCAAGCGGTAGGATTTGACCGCTCGAGTGCGGATTGTTGCGAGTAAAAAGTATTTGGTAGAGGACCTGGCGCTCGAGCGATAGGATTTTACCGCCCGAGCGCCACTTAATTTTGGAAAGATTTGCTAGCCGATTTATTCCCTAATTTTCTGAATGAGGATTATATGGAAAGGAGGCATGGACGATTTGGGGGGGATTCAGACAACATTTTGGCAGCCAAGGAAGATAACAAGAAGAAGAAAGCTTGGAGCAATTGCTTGGCTTGAAGATTTTCGGACACAGTTCTTCGCACTTTCGTCACGACTAGTATTCTTATTTAGATTTATCATTTAAACATTGTTTTGTTTGTTTTTACTATGAATTCGAGTAGCTAACTTTCATATTTGTTGGGATTAAGGGGATCCTACCCCGAAGTTTGATTTAAGTAATTTATGTTTCGACTATCGATTTATTTTTGAGTATGCTACTGTTTTTCATTACGTTATTAAAGGGTAGCTAACAATAATAATCATATCATATCGCGAGTGAGTTCGAGAGAATAGCTTATGATACGTACGAGTACCATAGTCCGTGGATCTACAATGTACATAGAAATATGAAGTTGGATACATGTTGATAGTTATAGTCCTAAGGGTCGAAAACTAGGGGATTTCATATATTAGCATGCGATTCACCTTTGATAAATAATTAAAGAAATTTAATTACTTCACTGAGTAGAATTAGTTTGGCATAGCTCGAGAGGGCGTGTTCAATTGTGTAGGAAATCCTGTCAAAAGCGTAAATCAATGTCGAGCGAATAAAGTAAATAACGAGGGGTAGGTGAACCGAGATTCCCAACAAATTCATTTCTCATTGAATTTAATTAACCATTCTAGATTATATATCTCATTATTTAATTCTTGAAATTTCTCTTTGAATTTTATTTAATTATAGCAGCAGAAAACAATTATTCGAATTTTGTTGCTAAGGATTTCATAACTTAGAAATAATAAATACAAAATACAGTTTCTAGTGGAACGATACTCGTACTCTAGTACATTATATTATAACTTGACATCGTGCACTTATGATTATTTCGAGCTTAAATATTATTAATTTTGACCAAGAGTTTTACAGTGCAAGTTTTGCTCGATCAAGTTTTTGACGTGGGGTGGCGGTGCTCGATCCACTTGCATCCCCCTCACGAGTGGGGAAGTCTATCTGTCGTTTTGCGCTCTTCCGCTGCAAGTCCTCCACACAAATGGGCTTCATTGGTTGCAGTCATTCCTCGTCATCCCGGAAGACAACCCCTGCCCTTGCACACAACTCGGATATGATAGTGGGAAAGAAAAACACGATGTGGCTATTATTAATGCTCATCATGATTTGAGAATTGATGAGCTTCCGCACATTGATGTTGTAGCCCTGAGATAAAGCATATAGCACCATGGCCCGCTCCTTTTGTACCTCGCTCTTGTGTGAGACCGGCATCATTCTCCTAGCCAAAAACAAATACCAAAGGACAATATCGGCCCGCAAATATCTCTCGTCAAAACAACTCGGTGGCCCCCCTAATGGTTTCCAGGTCGTCCCTGGAAGACACAAAGTCTCGAGTATCACAGTATAATCAAGGGCAGCAACCAACGCCTCGAATGCGGAGTCATCAACCTCGGCCGTTTCAAATAGTGAGTTAATCGTGATAGAATCAAACGGCACAAGTCGACCTCTAACAAAAGCCTTATCATTCGTTCTTTCACCCGCATTGGCATAAAATTCCCTAACCACAGACACCGCCGCCGCCTTAGGTTGCTCTCCAAATTTTTCTCATTCCCGCCTCTCCAATTCCACAAGAGGCCCTAAGTGTCTATCCTCAAATTGCCGACGAAATGCCTTCTCGGCAATTGGGTTTCTATGAATCTTAGCATGATCATATCGAGCCCGAGCAGACTCATTCACAAAGCGAGTTCTATCAAATGACGAACATGAGGAGGAGCTGGGAATATCTTTCAATTTCTTGGGGGCCATGGTGGTAGATGATGGAAGTGGTAACCGGAGGGAAGATGCCGCTTGATTCTTACGGAGGAGTGCGAGCCACGCCGCTTGAATCCTGATTTTAGGAGAGAAAGTGCTGAAAAAAAACGAGAAAGGGCGAATTTGAAAAGGGATTTGAAAGTTTCGTGCAGAATGAGAGAAGGGGAAGGGGAGGGGCGACTTTATGTGCAGTCGCGCCCTAACGGTAAAATTTTACCGCCCGAGCGCCGACTGCACTGGAATTACTCATGGGCAAAGGCGTTCGCACTCGAGTGGTAAATTTTACCGCTCGGTCTCGAACCTTCGCACAATTTTTCTATTTTTTTTTATTTTTTAGTTTTGTTCTAACCAAACAAGAACCTCACATGTGATAAATGATTTCGAATAAGATTTTAAAGCATTAGTTCATTATTTAATGTTTCTTTAACTGAAGGTACAATTGTGCTAAGCAACTACATATGAGGATACCTATCACCCTATATGGGTTTACTACCAGGGATATGAAATGAAAACAAACCGTTTTCGCCTAATTGCAGTTTCTTTCCTCAAATAAAAATTTGCTGCCCCATGCAATATTTACACTACAAGTTTTCATTACTTCCCAGCAAAATTTATTATTATATTACATCCTTACTCAATAAAGTATACTATCAAAATTTAAAACACCCCACAAACTATTTAAAAAGAATTAAATAATCCAGATTCTTACATGATATAACATCAACATAGAAAATATTTCTTGCACCAAAAAAATTTAAACATGCATCATACTATTGAAATCGTGTCTCGTAAAAGCCACAACATGTTTTAATTTTAAATGAAAAGGTAGAACATGGTATTTTCCTTTACTCTAAACATCACACACCCAAAAAAGTAAGAGAACCTCAGTGATAGCTATGATTTGGTATCGGCCGTGTCTAGTCCTTTGCACTAGCTTAAAACTGAATACTCAGATGTATTCAGATAAATATAAGATAATCGACCAAGAGTTCTTCAGCCTAACTGAAAAACAAATGTGATCAATTAGGAAAAAAGCCCACACCAACTAATCCATACTTAGTACCTTCCATTTAGAATATATGGTATGTGAGTCCACTCGATTACCAGTAAATGAGTTAAGACACATCGATGAAATGATGAAACCGAGCACGACAGCGATTCGTAAGAGAAGATACAGGGCAGCAGGCGCACATACAGAAACAACAGGGTAATACAATTCTCTGTGCATTCCTCATTGATTGTCTCCTCAGTTTTCTCTGAACTTCTACAAATAATGTCCCATTTCACTATACCTTCCCAGAAATACAATCAAGCCCACAAACTGTACAATATCGCTCACTAACGAAATATAACTGTTCCAGGCCAAAAGAAATGAAATACACAAACTATTGTAAGTTAATGGAGAGCATTTGATATCTGAGATTAATTCTTCTATTCAAAACTAATAGAAGAAGAGGGAAAAATATACAAGAAGAATCTGGAAACGTGTTAACTAACTATCAATCTTTTCTAACTACCCCTAATTACAGGCTGGGCTGTATCAACTTAAAACTTCCCCTCAAGTTGGTTGGTAAAAATTTTTGACAGCCAAATTGGACAACGTAGGAAGTAATGTAGAATAAGGCAGCAACTTGGTGAACATGTCGGCAAGTTGTTGTGAGCGAATTTGGAGTAGCTTCAGAGTTCCATTGCCGAGTTTATGTCGAACTAAATGGTAGTTAATTTCGATGTGTTTCGTTCTTTCATGAAAGATAGGATTTGATGCTGATGTGCACTGCGGTCAGATTATCACAATAGATGACTGAAGGCTAGAAAGAATCAAAGGAGAGATCTTTGAGTAAAGCTTGTAGCCAAATAAGTTCATTGGCTGTAGAAGCTAAGATGAGCGAGAGACAGTAACTTGGCGCTTTGCTTTCCATGAGACGAGGGATTCGCCTAAGAAAACACAAAATCCAGTTGTCGATTTACGGGAATCCATACATGAACCCCAATCTGCATTAGAAAATGCCTTTAATTGCAAGGAGGATGTGAAGAAAAATAATGCCCTTGACCAGGAGTGCCTTTGAGTTATCTCAATAAGTGGTGAATAGCATGTAGATAGGGTGATCTGGGTTGAAACACGAATCGACTCAACTTATGCTGCATAAGTAATGTCAAGACGCGACAAAGTGAGATATAGAAGGCGACCGACCAAACGACGGTATTGCGTGATATCAGGCAGATGATCACAATCAAAAGAGTTGAGGGAAGTCTTAGGATCCGCTGGAACTTCAACAAATTTGCTTCCCAAGTAACCAGTATCTTCAAGTAATTGCAGAGTATATTGATGTTGAGAGATGACTAAACCACTTGAAGAACAGACGATTTCAAGTCCCAGAAAGTATTTTAATTCACCAAGGTATTTGAGTTTAAACTGAGAGTTGAGAAATGTCTTAGGTGAGAATGTCCGGAGAAAGACCCCACAAGAATAATGTCATCAGCATATACTAACAACGCTACAAAGGAAGCACCCGATCCCTCAGTGAACAATGAATAATCATATTTGGATTGAACAAATCCAAGTGCAATTAAGGCTTGAGAAAATTTTGCAAACCATTAACGTGAGGCTTGCTTAAGCCCACAAATGGATTATGGAGACGACAAATGAGTTTGAGTGTATTAGGTCGATGTGATCTCAAGGGTAGATCCATGTATACTTCTTCAAAAAGATCACCGTTAAGAAAAACTTTATTGACGTCGAGTTAGACTAAATTCCAATTCTGACTAACAGCAACAAGCAATATCTTTATGGTAACAAGTTTTGCCACTGGGGGAAAAGGTATCCAAAAAATCAACCCCTCTTTGTTGGTTATAACCCTTGGCTACCAACCAAGCTTTGTAGCGCTCCACAGATCCATCAACCCTTAGTTTTACTTTATACACCCATTTCGAACCGACGAAATGCTTACCAGCTGGTAGAGTAATGTTATTCTGCTTCATGGCTTGTAATTCAAGTTGCATGGCCTCTTTCCATTCTGGATACTTGATTGCTCGATGAAAAAATTGTGGTTCAAAATGAGAGGAGATGTTTAAGGCAGATGATTTGTATGAAGCAAATAAAGAATCATAGGGCAAAAATAGGGATATAGGATATCTAATATGATGGGAAGCGTTATGGGCCGAGTTCGAATTGGATAAAAGATTACAATGGTAATCTTGAAGATAAACAGGATGTCGATGTGGGCGAGATGACCTGCGAGGTACTATATGATCAGAACTGCGGATGGAAGATTATAGATTAGATGTAGATGAAGAGGGTTCTGGGCATGTGGAAAATGATTTTGGTAGGACGAGATCCGAAATCAGTCAAGTATGGAATCCAACTGATGAATTGAATGAAAGGGAACTATTTGTTCATGAAATATGACATCCCTTGACAAAAATATTTTCTTGGACTCAATATCGAAGAGTTTGTACCCCTTTACTCCGAGAGAATAACCAAGAAATATACAAGGACATTCACAAGGATGAAATGTTGAACAGTTGTGAGCCAAAGTCGATGCAAAAATCAAGCATCCAAATACCTTGAAATGAGAGTAAACAACAATGGTGAGTAGAGAAGTTCATAAGGGGCTTTGTGGCCGAGTAAAGTTGAAGGAGAACAATTAATAATATAACATGCACTAAGTAAGCAATCGGTCCAGAATTGAAGAGGAACACGCGATTGGAAGTGAAGGCCACAAACCACATTTAACAAATGCCAGTGTCGATCACAACATTTTGAGGTCAATCAACACATGAAAATTGATGTAGAACACTTTTTTCGTGGAAAATTCAGAAAACTTTAACTCGGGAGCATTATCATAATGAAATTGTTTGATCTTGGTGTTGAACTGTGTCTCAATCATAGTGAAAAATCTTGGAATGACCAGGAATCTGACATTGGATGCAGTAAGGCCTTTCTTTCTTCCTATACATCAACTTGTTCAGATCATCAATGTGATGATTACTCTGTTTGGGAGGGTGACTTTTGATAGCAAGAGCCATATTACTGTATAAGTCAAGTGAGGTAACATTGGAAGTGTTGATTGTGCGTTGGCATTCTTCTTGAAGGATCAGAGATAAGACCTTATTAACAGGGGGTAAAAGATCTAATAGAAGGATCTGACCCCTTATTTGAGTATAAGTGTCATTAAAGCCCCAAGAGAAACGTCATCACGTATTCAGAATGATAGAAATAGTGGATTTCTTTAGTACCCACACAAGAACATAGACCATAGGTGCAAGCCGGACGAAAGTTACTTAATTCACCCCATAACGTTTTTAGCTTTGTAAAGAAAATGCTCTACCGAATTCTGACCTTGAGCAAGATTAGTCAATTCACGTCGCAATTGAAAGAGATAAGGACCATTGCTTTGTCGAAATCTTTCTTTAAGATCGATCCAAATAGCATGTGCAGAATCAGAAAACACGATGCTGGCCGAGATTTCCTTGGTAACAGAGTTGAGGATCCAAGAAATAACCACATTATTGTTTCTAATCCAGACATTCAGAAGAGGAATATTTGATGCATTAGGCTTAGAGATTGAACCATCAATAAATCCCAACTTGTTTTTGACATAAAATGCGATCAACATCGCACGACTCTAAGATGCGTAGTTATCACCTGTTAAATGTTGAGAAACAAGCGTAATACCAGGATTGTCGCTGTGATGAAGAAAGTAGGGACTGAGAGGGTCATCAATGGTGGATCTGTCGATGATGGAACCAGAGGATTGATCGATTGAGATGCCATGGATGCTGGCGAAAATAGATCTCCAATGGTTGTGGCAAAGCAGAGATAAGCGACGACCAGATTTGATCAGAAAAACACGCGATTCGCAGGCGGCAAACGATCAGAGATGGAAGTTAGCGGAAAGAGATTCAACTGATACCATATTAGAAGTTAATAGAGAGCATTTGATATCAAAGATTAATTCCTCTATTCAATACTAACCTAAGAAGAGGGAAAAGTATTTATACAAGAAGAATTTGGAAACATGTTGGCTAACTATCAATCCTTTCTAACTACCCCGAATTACAGGCTGGAATCATACACAACTTCGAGCAATCGAAATATCAAATCGGGATGACAGAATGAAATAAAATACACAAAATGAATAGCGTAACTTACAGGAAGGCCAAAGATAACAACTTTTTTATCCTGAAAAACAAAATTTAAAAAAAGCACACAATATCAACAGATAAAACAACCAAAACATAAACGAGACCCACGAAAATAATTGAATAACTGAAACCCCGTCAGCAAGTGAACCTTGAAAATGTCTTTAAGAGGGGTGGTGGAAAACTTGGAGGAAACCCCTTCATCCCAGGTGCGAGCTTTCTGGAGAGAGACATCCGGAGCCGCCGATATCAAATCCGTCCCCACCGCAACCGACGCGTAGCTCCTTGATGCTTGTAACCCATTGACCATTGTGTTCACCAACCTCATTCGCTTCAGTAATGCAGAGGAAGCCATAGCTTTACCTTCTTCCTTCGATTTTTCCCGATTCCTTTCTTCTTTGTTCTTGTTACTGTATGTAATACACGTACACACCTCTAGGCAAAATCCTTTTGATATTTATTTTCCCAACAATCATTCATAAATTACCAAAAAATATATAAAAAAAATTGTAATAAATTACTATATGAAACTTTAATTTTGTTAAAAATAATATTATTAATTTATACATGTAGCTAATAAATCAATTATTATTATGATTATTAATAAGGAATAAACTAAGAATAATAAATAATATTGATATCATGAAAAACGATAAACAATGTGACTTTAAATATTAATAATATTATTAGAAATATTAAAAATAACACTATTAACAACAATACTAAAATAATATTAACAAAATTAGGGTTGAGCACAGTTTCTATTAAACCGAAATAACCTATTCGATTCGAAAATTCGTTTCCATTTTGTGAAAGAGTAGGTATTCATAATAAAAAGTAATATTTTTTCATGGATGACCCAAATAAAAGATCTGTCTCAACAATTACGATCCGTGAGACCGTCTCACACAAGTTTTTGTCTTGGTAAAAAATGGTTTGTTTATTCAATCTGATTATGTTATTTCTGTAAAGAAATCAGATTAACCAAATAATTTAATTTTTATTTAAATTCAATTTTATATTAGACTTTTAAATAAAACTTTTAATTTTAAATTTTTTTGGACGAATCATTTAGCGATTTTGATTAAATTGATTCATATTAAAATTAACTATATATGCTTAAAAAATTATGTTTGTTGTGAATAGTAGATAATATAGAGAAGAGAAAATGATTTTTTTGTGTGCTTTATTCATCATTGGAGACCTCTATTTATAGAGTAGATTTACAGAACTTGAATAGGTAACAATATCAATAATCATCTATAATATCTTTTCTATAATACTCCCCCTTAGATGATTATCGACTCATTAAATCACTTCTAAGAGATGTGGGAGTTCAAATGCTGCCTCATTAAAACCTTGTCAGTAAAAACCCAATGGAAAAATCTGAACGAAGGAAAAAGAGTACAACAATAGATACTCCCCCTGATCTCAATCATCTGAGATCCTTCAACTGATGCATCCCTATCTTGTGCACCAATTTCTTGAATGTTGAAGTTGGTAATGCCTTTGTAAATAAGTCAGCTACATTGTCGCTTGAGCGAATTTGATGGACGTCAATATCACCATTTTCTTGAAGCTCATGTGTATAGAAAAACTTTGGTGAAATATGCTTTGTTCTATCACATTTGATGTAGCCTCCTTTTAACTGCGCAATGCAAGCAGTATTATCTTCGAATATTACTGTTGGGTCATCTTTGGCTGTTGGGAGTCCATATGATTCTTGAATATGTTGTGTCATAGATCTCAAGCTGTAATGCCTGAAATAATATCACAAGTTGTTGATTTAATAATATGAGATTACTAAATAATTAATGATTTTTAAAGAATGAAATATGACATATGTTGGTCATATGAAGTCCAAATTATTTAAAATTTGGATATAACGTAGAAAACTCAAAGATATAGAAGTTTCATGTTTTGAGTTTTGGAAAATTTGATCGTTTGACTAGTCCAAAGAGATTTACTGGTGTTAAAATTTTAAATATATTATATTATATTATATATATTATATAATATAATATAATATTTAAAAAAAAAGAGGGAAAATTAAAAAAATTTTGTTAAATCAATTCCACCGAACCGAAGAAAATGAAGGAACAGCGCTACGAGAGAGGAGAGAAAAGAAAAATGGCATTTCAATTTTCTTTTCGATCGCGCGATTTGTCGGTTTATCCAATCGACAAACCGATTTCAGTTCTGGGATCGTTGACACGAGGTCTTCGATTTGAGGTATAAATTTTATATTTTTGGTGATGTTTGAAATTCGTCGATTTCTGGAAGAAATCCAATAAATTGTTAAATCATACTGAAATTGAAGATTGTTGAGTAGTGTATGATTTTAACGAAGTAGAGAAGATTATTGTGTTGTTGTTTTGAATTATTCCTAATTTATTATAATTAGGGATTTTTAATCATTGGATTGAGATTGGAGAGTTGTTTGTCAGTTGTTATTAATTCTGATTATATATTCGGAGTCTACGAAGTATATGCTACACGTTGATATAAAGTTTTCGTAATTTGACGGATGTTGTAAAATAGCCTATTATTTGAAGTTAGTTAATTAGGGTGTATTTGATGGTAGTATTGTGAACTAAATACACCAGATTATTAAATTGTTGAACAATACGAATTTATAATCGAGTTTTATATTTTGTTGAATTAATTGTTGTTGGGCTATTTGATGTTATATATTGAGGCTGTTATAACTGTGTTGATACGGTGACAATGATCTGATAATTATTGTTGAATTATTTAGATACATCACAAGCCTCAGGATCAAAGAAATAGCCAGATTGTATATATACTCGATTATCAGGTACGTGTTGACGTACGAGCATATGTTGTTATTGTTTAGTATTGATGAATACTATTGCGTTGAACGATGATAAATCACCGGAATTGGGTGATTTGATATTATATTTGTTGTTGTTTATTATTGTTGATATTGTTGACTATCGTTGTTGGGAGACGTCTCGTTGATGTTGTCACATTGATGTTGTTCGTTCAACGATATTGATGTCGCCGGAGTTGGGGTGCGACGTATCGTTGATGCTATTCGTTCGACGATATTGATGTCGCCGGTGTTGGGATGCGACGTATCGTCGATGTTGTTGTTCGTTCGACGATATTGCTGTCGCCGGAGTTGGGGTGCGACGTATCGTCGATGTTATTGTTGCAATGTGATGTTGTTGAGGTTGTTGATGGTTGATTGTCCAGAAACGGCAAATGGGGTATTTCTGTTATCATTTCAGTTATATCTTATGTTGTTGTTAATATAACTGTTATGTATTGCGATGATGATTGTTGTATATGCTCATCCTTGGAGGGCTGTTTCTGTTGGGCAGGTTACAGGACTATGCGTGAGACAGGATAGTGGTGAAGGACTAGGTGTGTCTAGTCAAACAGTCTTGTAGTTGATAGTAGATAGAGACAGTATAGCTTATTGTCTTATTTGAGTTGTATGTGTGTATTTATTATACTGTTTCTGCTACACTGACGTAGATAGTGTGGTGATTGCACTATTTTGTCGTATATGCATTATATTATTACGTCGTCGAAAAGAAAAAAAATTTATGCATATGACGTCACATGTTGCATGATTACGTGGCGAGGTTTGGGGCGCCACATTTGGTGGTATCAGAGCATATGTTAGATGTCAGGGATGGTTAAGAGTTGGGTTTGTGATGATGGAGTTGGATGACGATATTATCTGCGTGTGTCTGTGCATTTGACTTGTTATTGATGATTTCTCGATATGATTGATTGTTCTTTAGTTGCGTGTACTTTCGTGCGAAAGGTGTGATGATGATTACTGGATTGTAATTGTTAAATGTTATGATTAACAATTTGATTTCCAGTGATGGCAGCTAGAGAACAGGTACATCCACACGAGAAAACAGACGAGGTTGACAGTGGATTTGGACAGATAAATCCATTGCCACCTCCTCCTATGGGACAGGCACCAGCAGATCAGCCTTTATTGCCTGGTGAGTTGACTTTGGCACAGTTCAGCAGTTATCTTCCGCCGAGATTTGATAGTTTTGAGACCGGTGAGCGACCAGAGGAGTGGATTGAGAGGATAGAGCAGATATTTGTGACTGCACTGTGTGCTAGATCTGCTTGGTTACGATTGGCTACATTTCAGCTTTCGCGGAATGTACTATTGTGGTGGCAGACGACTGAGGCCGGATTGAGAGCTCAGGGCCGTACTGTTGATTGGGATGTGTTTCGGTCTCGTTTTCTTGATAAATATTTTTCTATAGCAGCCAGACAAAAGAAAGAGAAAGAATTTGAGGATTTGAGACAGGGTAGTATGTCTGTTGCTGAGTATGAGACTCGATATTCTGCATTGTTGAAATATGTGCCACATATTGCTACGAATGTTCATGCTAAGATGAGGCATTTCTTGAAAGGGTTGAAGTTAGAGTTATTTGATCGTGTGCAATCAAACAACCCGGTATCATTTGAGGATGCAGTGACGAGGGCTGAGATGGCTGAGTTAGTTATGCAGGAGTATGGGGCTCAAGGACGATTATCAAAGCCGACTAGGGAGTCATTGCGACCTCAGGGACAGTCTTTTAAATATCAGAAGGGTTCATCTTCTTCTTCAGCATCATCTGGGAAGCGTCGATTTGATTCACGACGTGTTGAGAGTCGTGGGGGCAGTTCTCAGTCTGTTCAGGGGCAAAGAAGAGAGTCCAGAGCAGTGAGATGTTATCGTTGTGGGGGACCTCATCTGATCAGAGATTGTACACAGACCGAGATCACCTGTTTTGAGTGTGGCGGTGTTGGTCATCTGGCGAGACAGTGTCCTAGTCGTGAGGGACAGCGAGAGCCTAGGAGTGCTAGAGGTAGATCCTCAGAGAGAGGAGGACGACAGCCTCAGTAGTTTACACCACGACCTTCTGGAGGACAGCCACGTATGCAGGGAGCTGGTCCGCCTCAGGCACAGGTGTATGCTTTGACACGAGAGCAGGCAGAGGAGGCACGAGAGGAGATGATAGCGGGTAAGTGTTATTTATGTTCTTATCCTGCTTATATTCTTGTTGATACTGGTGCCTCGCATACTTTTATATCGAAGAGGTTTGTGGTTGAGCATCATATGCGCTCGTCTCCATTGTCTATGCTTTTTTCTGTTTCGACACCTTCTGGAGTTGATATATCAGTTGTATCTATGATATCAGATGGTATTATTTCTTATGAGGGCTATGAGCTGAGATCCGATATGATTATTCTAGAGATGACTGATTTTGATTGTATTGTGGGAATTAATGTGCTGAGGAGATATTGTGCGACAGTTGATTGTTATCAGCGGGTGGTATATTTTTATACAGATGAGAAAGAGCGTTGGACATTTCATGGGAAGGGTTCTCGTCCCCATGTTCCGTTGGTATCTGCCATCCGGATGTCTCGGTTATTGGAGCATGGGCATGAGGGTTATCTTATTTATGCTGTAGATGTGACAGAAAAGAAGAAGGAGGTGGGAATAGAGGAGATACCTATAGTTGCTGAGTTTGCCGATGTATTTCCTGATGAGATTCCAGGCTTTCCACCAGCCTGTGAGGTGGAGTTTGGGATCGAGTTGATGCCAGATACTTCCCCTATTTCTCGTACTCCTTACAGAATGGCACCAGCAGAGTTGAGAGAGTTGAAAGCCCAGTTGCAGGACTTGCTGGACAAGGGATACATTCGCCCTAGTGTATCGCCTTGGGGTGCACCAGTCTTATTTGTGAGAAAGAAAGATGGAACTATGCGGCTTTGTATCGACTATCAACAGCTAAATAAGGTAACGATTAAGAATAAATATCCCCTTCCTCGTATTGATGATTTTTTTGATCAGTTACAGGGAACCTCAGTATATTCGAAGATTGATTTGAGGTCAGGATATCATCAGATACGAGTTAGAGAGGAGGATATTCAAAAGACAGCATTCAGGACCAGATATGGGCATTACGAGTTTTTAGTTATGCCGTTTGGGTTGACGAATGCTCCAGCTGTGTTCATGAGTTTGATGAATAGGATATTTCAGCCTTATCTCGATCGATTTGTTATTGTGCTTATTGATGATATATTGATATATTCCAGGAGTGAGGCTGAGCATGCAGGGCACTTGCGTTCAGTGTTACAGGTGTTGCGAGATAGACAGTTGTATGCCAAACTCAGTAAGTGTGAGTTTTGGTTGGATCGAGTGGCCTTCTTGGGTTATGTTATATCGAGAGATGGGATTTCTGTTGATCCAACGAAGGTCGAAGCCGTGTTACAGTGGTCTGCACCTACATCTGTACCTGAGATTCGTAGTTTCTTGGGTTTAGCAGGTTATTATCGTCGATTTATCGAGGGATTTTCAAATATTGCTAGGACTTTGACATAGTTGACTCAGAAAGGTGTGCGATTTCAGTGGTCTGAAGCATGTGAGAGGAGTTTTCAGGAGTTGAAGCACCGACTGACGACTGCACCGGTGTTATCAATTCCTACAGAAAATGAGAGGTTTGTTGTTTATACTGATGCATCATTACATGGTTTGGGATGTGTTTTGATGCAGGATCGACATGTTGTGGCATATGCCTCGAGACAGCTGAAACCACACGAAACAAGGTACCATGTGCATGACTTGGAGTTGGCAGCCATTATCTTTGCCTTGAAGATATGGCGACACTATTTACATTGTACCTCGTTTACGATTTATACTGATCATAAGAGCTTGAGATTTTTGTTTACCCAGACAGAGTTGAATATGAGACAGAGACGATGGTTAGATTTGCTGAAGGATTATGATTGTGAGATTGAATATCATCCTGGTCGAGCCAATCTTACAGCTGATGCATTGAGCCGTAAAGTGAGTTGTACTGCAGAGGATGTGAGTCGTTTATCAGCTATGATGATGTCTTGTTGTTCCTTGAGATATGATTTTGATATCTCGACGACTCCTATCCAGGTATCTACCTTATTAGCTGAACCTGATATATATGGTTGTATTCGTGATGCACAGATGACAGACGAGAGAGTTCAGCGATGGAGGGAGTTAGTTTCTCAGAAACAAGATACTCGTTTTAGAGTGGCTGATGATGGCAGTTTGAGGATGAATGATAGATGGGTAGTTCCTGATATATCTGAGTTGCGCCAGGGCCTGTTGCGGCGTGCACATTGTAGTCGATATTCTATTCACCCTGGTGGCAAGAAGATGTATAAGGATCTACGCTCTCAGTTTTGGTGGAAGGGAATGAAACGTGATGTGATTGATTTTGTACGTCGATGTCTTAATTGTCAACAGATCAAAGCTGAGAGGAGAAGGCCGGGAGGTGAATTGAGGAGTTTAGAAGTGCCGACTTGGAAATGGGAGCACATATCGATGGATTTTGTGACTCATTTGCCAAGAAGCACTGGAACTATTGATGCTACTTGGGTGATTGTTGATCGATTGACGAAAGTTGCACATTTTATACCCTATAGCATGAGTAGTACGTACTTGACGATGGCACAGTTGTATATACGAGAGATTGTACGGTTGCATGGGATTCCAGTGTCTATTATTTCTGATAGAGATCCTCGATTTACTTCTCATTTTTGGGAAGGATTGCAGACTGCGATGGGGACAGAGTTGAGATTGAGTACGGCTTATCATCCCCAGACAGATGGTCAGACTGAGCGTACTATTCAGACGCTGGAGGATATGTTGCGTGCTTATGTTATGAATTTTAAATCTGTTTGGCAGTCATCTATTCCATTGGTAGAGTTTGCGTATAACAATAGTTATCAGAGTAGTATTCAGATGGCTTCATTTGAGGCATTGTACGGGAGACGTTGTAGATCTCCGTTATACTGGGATGATGTTGATCGAGCTGCAGTTACCGGTCCTGATATGATTCATGAGATGGAACAGAAAGTAAAGTTGATACAGCAACGATTGAAAGCAGCTCAAGATAGACAGGCCGTCTTTGCCAATAAAAGACGAAGACCTTTAGAGTTTCAGCAGGGCGATCGAGTATTTTTGAAAGTTTCTCCTTTTCGTGGCACAGTGCGATTTGGTATGAAAGGAAAGTTGGCACCGAGGTATGTTGGCCCGTATGAGATATTGTAGCGGATAGGCACTTTGGCTTACCGATTGGCTCTACCTCCATCTTTATCTGGTATTCATGATGTGTTTCATGTATCGATGTTGCGGAAGTATGAGCCGGATCCTTCACATGTGTTGGATATTTCTGAGGTTCAGTTAGATCCTGACGTGTCTTATGTTGAGAGACCAGTTTGTATTTTGGATCGATCTGAACGAAAGCTTCGTAGTAAGCTTATACCGATGGTGAAGGTTCAGTGGGAACATAGAGGTGTCGAAGAGGCCACTTGGGAGACAGAGCGGCATATGAAGGAGCTCTACCCCTACTTATTCTGATGGTATGACGTATCTTTTATTTATGCATGTTATTACTGTTGTTGATTAATTTCGGGGTCGAAATTCATTTAAGGGGGGTAGAAATGTAATGCCTGAAGTAATATCACAAGTTGTTGATTTAGTAATATGAGATTACTAAATAATTAATGATTTTTAAAGAATGAAATATGACATATGTTGGTCATATGAAGTCCAAATTATTTGAAATTTGGATATAACGTAGAAAACTCAAAGATATAGAAGTTTCATGTTTTGAGTTTTGGAAAATTTGATCTTTTGACTAGTCCAAAGAGATTTACCGGTGTTAAAATCTTAAATATATTATATTATAATATAATATAATATTTAAAAAAAGAGAGAAAATTAAAAAAATTTTGTTAAATCAATTCCACCGCACAGAAGAAAACGAAGGAACAGCGCTACGAGAGAGGAGAGAAAAAGAAAAATAGCTTTTCAATTTTCTTTTCGATCGTGCGATTTTTCGATTTATCCAATCGACAAACCGACTTCAGTTCTGGGATCGTTGACACGAGGTCTTCGATTTGAGGTATAAATTTTATATTTTTGGTGATGTTTGAAATTCGTCGATTTCTGGAAGAAATCCAATAAATTGTTAAATCATACTGAAATTGAAGATTGTTGAGTAGTGTATGATTTTAACGAAGTAGAGAAGATTATTGTGTTGTTGTTTTGAATTATTCCTAATTTATTATAATTAGGGATTTTTAATCATTGGATTGAGATTGGAGAGTTGTTTGTCAGTTGTTATTAATTCTGATTATATATTCGGAGTCTACGAAGTATATGCTACACGTTGATATAAAGTTTTCGTAATTTGACGGATGTTGTAAAATAGCCTATTATTTGAAGTTAGTTAATTATGGTGTATTTGATGGTAATATTGTGAACTAAATACACCAGATTATTAAATTGTTGAACAATACGAATTTATAATCGAGTTTTATATTTTGTTGAATTAATTGTTGTTGGGCTATTTGATGTTATATATTGAGGCTGTTATAACTGTGTTGATACGGTGACAATGATCTGATAATTATTGTTGAATTATTTAGATACATCACAAGCCTCAGGATCAAAGAAATAGCCAGATTGTATATATACTCGATTATCAGGTACGTGTTGACGTACGAGCATATGTTGTTATTGTTTAGTATTGATGAATACTATTGCGTTGAACGATGATAAATCACCGGAATTGGGTGATTTGATATTATATTTGTTGTTGTTTATTATTGTTGATATTGTTGACTATCGTTGTTGGGAGACGTCTCGTTGATGTTGTCACATTGATGTTGTTCGTTCAACGATATTGATGTCGCCGGAGTTGGGGTGCGACGTATCGTTGATGCTATTCGTTCGACGATATTGATGTCGCCGGTGTTGGGATGCGACGTATCGTCGATGTTGTTGTTCGTTCGACGATATTGCTGTCGCCGGAGTTGGGGTGCGACGTATCGTCGATGTTATTGTTGCAATGTGATGTTGTTGAGGTTGTTGATGGTTGATTGTCCAGAAACGGCAAATGGGGTATTTCTGTTATCATTTCAGTTATATCTTATGTTGTTGTTAATATAACTGTTATGTATTGCGATGATGATTGTTGTATATGCTCACCCTTGGAGGGCTGTTTCTGTTGGGCAGGTTACAGGACTATGCGTGAGACAGGATAGTGGTGAAGGACTAGGTGTGTCTAGTCAAACAGTCTTGTAGTTGATAGTAGATAGAGACAGTATAGCTTATTGTCTTATTTGAGTTGTATGTGTGTTTTTATTATACTGTTTCTGCTACACTGACGTAGATAGTGTGGTGATTGCACTATTTTGTCGTATATGCATTATATTATTACGTCGTCGAGAAGAAAAAATTTTATGCATATGACGTCACATGTTGCATGATTACGTGGCGAGGTTTGGGGCGCCACACAACCACACACACTCCCAACTTGCTTCATGCATTGCAATAATCTCAGAGTGATTTGAAGACGTCGCTGTTAAGGATTGCTTCACCGACTTCCATGATATAGCAGTGTCTCCTCGTGTAAACACATAACCTGTCTGTGATTTAGCTTTATGTGGATCAGAAAGATATCCTGCATCTGCATATCCTACTAAAGGAGACTTTGATTTTGTCGAATAAAATAATCTCATATCAATTGTACCCCGAAGGTAACGAAATATGTGTTTTACACCATTCCAATGTCTTCGGGTTGGACATGAGTTATATCTCGCTAACATATTAACAGAAAATGATATATCTGGGCGAGTACAATTTGCGAGATATGACAGTGCACCAATGACACTTAAATATGGTACTTCTGGACCAACGATTTTTTCTCCATTTTCAGGTGGTCGAAAAGGATCTTTGTAAGCATCAAGTGATCGAACAAACATTGGTGATGCTAATGGGTGTGCCTTGTCCATGTAAAAGCGCTTTAATATTTTTTCTGTATATGATGATTGATGAACAAATATTCCCTCTTGCAAATGTTCAATCTGCAATCCGAGACAAAATTTTGTCTTTCCTAAATCTTTCATCTCAAACTCATTTTTCAAGTAATTGGCAGTTTTAGTAAGCTCTTCTGGAGTGCCAATAAGATTTAGATAATCAACATATACTGTCACAATTGCAAAATCCTCATCTGTTCTTTTTATAAAAGCGCATGGACAAATAGCATTATTTGTGTATCCTTCTTTTAACAAATATTCACTAAGACGATTGTACCACATGCGACCAGATTGCTTTAATCCATGTAAGGATTTATGCAGTTTTATTGATAACATAGCTTTGGGCGCTTCACCATTTTCTTTCGATAATTTGAATCCTTCAGGCACTTTCATATATATATCACTATCAAGTGAACCATAAAGATAAGCAGTTACAACATCCATAAGTCGCATATCAAGAGTTTCTGATACTGCTAAACTGATTAGGAATCGAAAAGTAGTGGCATCCATCACAGGTGAATATGTTTCCTCATAGTCAATTCCAGGTCTCTACGAGAAACCTTGGGCTACGAGTCGGGCCTTGTATCTTACAATTTCACCATTTTCATTCATCTTTCGTACAAAAACCCATCTGTATCCTATTGGGATTACATTTTCAGGTGTTCGTACTACAGTTCCAAACACTTTATGTTTTTCTAGTGAGTCTAATTCAGTTTGTATGGCCTTCTTCCACTTTGGCCAATCATATCTTTGTTGACAATCCTTAACGGATTGTGGTTCTGGGTCTTCATTATGTATGATGTCAAGGGCGACATTTAGGGCAAAGACATTGTCAACAATTGTGTTATTTCGATCCCATAATTTTCGAGATGATATATAATTTATTGAAATCTCATTATTTTCATGAGAATTTGATTCTTCAGGAATAATATTATCCAAGTTTGGTTCATTGATCTCTCTTACCATATCATCCAAGATTTCTTCTTCGGGAGCTTTTGAATTTTCTTTCTCTTGTACCTTTCTTTTTCGAGGTACAATATCCTTTGAACCAATTGGTCGACCACGCTTCTGGCGTATTTTAGATTCATTTGCAGGTTGAATAATAGCTGGTCCTACGAGGACATCAATTTTTACAGGGGTATTCTCTGCATGTATATGTGACTTTGTCACATTCTTTGTATTAACAAAAGCATCGGGCAATTGATTTGCAATTCTATGCAAGTGAATGATTCTTTCAACTTCTTGCTCACATTGATTATTTCGAGGATCATAATGAGATAGTGTTTTCTCATTCCAACAAATCTTTTGTTGTTCTTCGGGACACAACTTTATTTCTCCTAGGTTTGAAAATTCCAATTCATCGAAGTGGCAATCTGCAAATCTCGCAGTAAACAAATCTCCTGTTAAAGGTTCCAAAAATCTAATAATAGATGGTGAATCATATCCCACATAAATCCCAAGTCTACGTTGTGGGCCTATTTTGGTTCGCTGTGTAGGTGGGAGAGGGACTTGTACTGCACAACCAAATACTCGAAGGTGAGAAACATCAGGCTCTCGACCATAAGCAAGTTGTAAGGGTGAGTATTGGTGATAATTAGTTGGCCTTATACAAATCAATGATGCAGCATGTAATATGGCATGTCCCCACACAGATGATGGAAGTTTGGTTCTCATCAATAATGGTCTAGCAATTAATTGCAAACGCTTAATAAATGACTCTGCTAAGCCATTTTGTGTATGGACATGGGCAACCGAATGCTCAACTGAAATCCCTATTGACATACAATAGCCATTAAATATCTGCGATTTAAATTCAGCAGCATTATCAAGACGAATTGTCTTGATTGAGTGATCTGGGAATTGAGCTCGTAATTTAATAATTTGCGCAAGTAATCTAGCAAAAGCTATATTTCGAGTTGAAAGCAAACTAACATGTGACCATCTAGTAGACGCATCAATCAATACCATGAAGTATCGAAATGGTTCACATGGTGGGTGTATAGGTCCACAAATATCCCCATGAATTCTCTCCAAGAAGGTTGGGATTTAAAATCAATCTTTGTAGGGGAAGGTCTTATAATTAGTTTGCATTGTGAGCAAGCTACACATGGATAATCATTGTGTAAAAGAATCTTCTGGGTCTTTAGAGGGTGTCCATGTGAGTTAATTATTATTCTGCGCATCATTGTTGCCCCAGGGTGACCAAGTTGATCATGCCATAATTTGAAGCTCTGTTGGTCAACAAACTTCTAGTTTGTGACAATGTTTGCTTCGACTGTTTTTATTGTTGTAAAGTACATTCCAGAAGGAAGTGCACATAATTTTTCTTTTATCTGCTTCTGGCCAGATATAATAGATGTTATGCAAAGGTATTCGAAATTATTTTCATTTAATGTTTCAATATGGTATCCATTTCGGCGGATGTCTTTAAAGCTAAGCAAATTTCTACTGGATTTGCTCGCATATAGGGCATTTTCAATATATAGGCTTGTATTATTTGGTAAAATAATTTTTGCCTTTCCATAACCTTCAATAATTTTTGATGCACCCGATATTGTTGTAACATTATTTTCAGCTAATGTTAACTCCAAAAAATACCTTTTATTTTGAAGAATGGTATGTGTTGTACCACTATCCACTAAGCATTCATCCTGACATTTCATCGTTAATCTAAAATAAAAATATAATTCAATAAGCTAAATTCAATAAATAATGTGTAAAGCTTTCAAAGGAAATATTTTATTGAATAATGAAAACATTTATTGAATAACAAAATAAACGTCCATGACAAATCCTAAACATGAACTGAACATCAAAATAAAAACGAGACCACGATAACCTAATAAACAATAGAAATTCAAAGTAGGAACAAGAGCAATGAAAGTAATTACTTATTATTTTCTAACACACCACCACCAATCAAATTATCTATATTTCCATCTGGATTAGCAAAGAAATCAGAGACGTCCAAGTGAGTTATATCAATTGGATCATCATTGTCCACAAAATTTATCTCCATTTTTCCATTTTCCTTGATTGATTTTTGGTATAGATCCACAAGATGTTTTGCCGTACGACAGGTACGAGACCAATGCCCTTCCATTCCACATCTATAACATTTTTCTTCATATACTTTGGAACTCTTCTCCTTTGCTTCTTCATTATTGGAATTTCACTGCTGGTGGCTTGTTTTATGTTTCTTTCCATTTTGTTGCTGATAGTATCTTCTTTGGCCACGCCCACGCCCACGTCCACGTCCACGTCCATTGTTATGATTTTGAGTGGAATTAGCATTCGCTTCAGGAATTGCAATTTCATATTCTTCAGGAAATGTAGTTCCATTTGCTTCAGGAAATGGTGTGGATCCAGTTGGGCGCATTTGGTGATTTTTCATGAGCAGCTCATTGTTTTGTTCAGCAACTAGTAAGCATGAGATGAGTTCAGAGTACCTTTGAAATCCACGTTCACGATATTGCTGCTGCAGCAGTACGTTTGATGCATGAAAAGTGGAGAATGTTTTTTCTAACATGTCTTGATCAGTGATTTTCTCTCCACAAAGTATCAGTGTGGAACTAGTCTTGAATAATGCAGAGTTATAGTCACTTACGAACTTAAAATCTTGTAACCGTAGGTGCATCCATTCATATCGGGCTCTTGGAAGAATTACAATTCGTTGATGGTCAAATCTTTCTTTTAGATTTTTCCAAAGATCTCGTGGCTCTTTCACAGTGAGATATTCGACTTTCAACCCATCATTGAGGTGATGACGGAGAAAAATAAGTGCCTTTGCACGGTCCTGCTGGGACATTTCATTTCTTTCTTTTATTGTATCTCCTAAATTCATAGAGATAAGGTGGACCTCGGCATCCAAAATCCATGATAAATAATTTTTTCCAATCAAGTCAAGTGCTTCAAATTCAAGTTTGGTGATGTTCGCCATTGCAACTTAAAAAAAAATTTTATAATTTGAATCATGACATAAATAGAGTAAAATTGCATTACTATTATTGAAAATAAATATTATAACAAATTATGCATGTTACTATTTTTACTATGTAATTTTGAAATTTTGTTATTCTATTTGTTAAACTAACATCGATGCAGGTGTACATTGAGATGTACTCAATTAATAATTTATGTATCTATTACAAATTGCGCTAATTACAAATTGTAGCATTATAAACTAAAGAAAAAAATAAAACTCTTTTTATGCACAATTATTCTAAATACGTAAAACAAATATCACAGAATCCTGCCCAACTTCGTAAACAAGCCATATATTTCTTGAAAAGGAAAAAATCCAACACTCTGGACTTAAAGAAATTATAATAAAATTTATGTCTTAAAAAAAAATTACTCCCACACCTAGAATTTCTCACACCACTGCTGCGGTTGTGAAGAATTATTATTATTATTATTTTTTGGTCCAATTGATATCAAAAATAGTGTTGTGATTGACTCAAAAATTATCATAAAACTAGTAAATACTAGTATTCACACAATATTTTAGCGACTATTTAAATCATCAAAATCCAAATAATATAAATCTTAAATAAGCAATTCAAGATATGAAAAAAACTTAAATCAAAATAACAATACATTTATAATCAATATTCTTCAAGAATATTGTCGAAACATATGATAGTTATCTAAATTCTTCAGGAATATGATAACATTATATTTTATATCAATATTATTCATAGATATTGATAGATCTTTATGATTTTAGATCAAGATTTTTCGGGAATATTGATAAATCTTATTCATCTATATTTTATTCATAGATCTATCAATATTTTCAACATAAAGTTGTGTTGTGCTACTTCAGGAGCATCAACATAAAATTAAAAGTTGTGCTTCTTCAGGAGCATCAATATAAATCTACAATTTGTGCTGCTTCGGGAGCATCAATATTAAATCTAAATATTGTGTTTCTTCAAGAGCATTCATACAAGAATAAGAATAAATTATTTATAAATTTTACCTTGAAGAGCACTCGTGCTGATAACGTGTTGTGAATAGTAGAGAATATAGAGAAGAGAAAATGATTTTTTTGTGTGCTTTATTCATCATTGGAGACCTCTATTTATAGAGTAGATTAACAGAACTTGAATAGATAACAATATCAATAATCATCTATAATATCTTTTCTATAGTAATGTTAAAATATTTTGTCTTTCATTTTTGGTTGTAGACTAGAATACAGCACACGTCGTTGAGTTAGGGAATAAAATAGCGTGCCACCTTTACATATGATGTGATAAAATATTATGGATTGGTTCATCATTATATATAACAATTTCTATAAAAATATGAAAAACACATATGCTATAATGATATTAGAATATGCAGAAAAACATTTTCTGTGTAACATAAATTAACCCGATTAACACCTCTAAAACAGAATTGTAAATTTATTTTTTTTAAGCATAGGTCGACCTTCATTTATATAAATTTTAAAAATCAACAGACGAATTAATAATAAGAAAATGAAATTTTAGAAAAGCAAAATTGAGGTATCAGCACATGACAAGTTATGAAGAACCAAACCATCCACAGAATATTGGGCCGCACGATCCACTGTAGTGTTCGCGTCTAAGGCCACAACACAAAGTTCCACACATCCAACGTTAAATTATTAGACAAAACAGCTAGGATTCGAGATACGGAGTTCAAGCTATACAGTAGACTGAGAATCCCGCTGAGATAGATATTAAATACCATGCACGCGTTTGTGTATCTAGAGATCGTCGTGCATCTGCCTGACTACAAACTTCACATGCTCCCTTGAGCCACTGAAATCAAGAAACACAGTCCAGCAATAGCTTCTGCAAATCCGTAAGCTGTATTAGTCAAGTCGGAATTCAACAAATAGCACGTATGGCGGGGCTCTATCAAATCCATAAAAATCTATCCTTTGAAAAAGTAATTAAAAGTCATCAAAACTCTGGATTGAATAGTCTCTCAAGTTTGGAAGTCCACATCTTCTCCATTTTCATCGTCAGCTGCCAAAAATAATCTGAACTTAAGAACCTTATGAAGAATTGCCAATGGATTGACTTGCTTAGCTGGGGTGTGCTTGGGGTCCGTTGAGCGCCTGCTGGACAAAAGGTTCGTTTCGGATGGCCCCGTCTGTTCATGAGCAATAGGTGCCACTTCTGCATAAACAAAATGTTTATGGCAAAGTAAACGATAAAGTTTCACAACCCAACTTATGAGTCTTTAAGACTAACATCAGATATGATACGAAAGGCAACTGCTCAACTACATGAACCAATCAAAACTCAAAGAACTGTAAATGTGACTCACCGCTTTCATCGAAGATGATGCAGGTCCCTATTGTTTCTTCATATTCTCCAATCTGGTGACACTCAAACAAAAATTAATTAAGTTTAAGAAGCAGATGTAACATTCAATTAGTCTAATTGTGGTAGGTTCCAGATAATTTTA
Organism: Primulina tabacum; assembly: GCF_025594145.1. NCBI lineage: Eukaryota > Viridiplantae > Streptophyta > Magnoliopsida > Lamiales > Gesneriaceae > Primulina > Primulina tabacum. Next base: position 42,249,608 of record NC_134554.1, read on the forward strand.
AATAATATGCATGCCCCCGTTATGTTTTATGCTGCAGTTAGCTCGATTCAAAGCAGCTTGCTTCATCCTGGTAAACTGTATAAATCTGAATCAAAGAGACATATCTCAGGAAGTGGATTGACAAAAAAGATAGCATCATCCACTAAGGTAATCATCTAATACCAGTATATTCGAGTATGAACGGGCAACTAAGATAATGAAACCTTCCAGCTCGAATCATGGTAAAAGGTAGGCACAGGTTCCAGAATGCTTACATAACATAACCTCTTAACAAAGATCATTATGTCAAACAAACTTTTAAAAACAGTTACAGAAAATTAAAAACATACAAAAGTTAGCTCATTAAGATATATTTCTGAAATGGCAATGCATCAAGAATACTTGTCCTTTGAAGGTAAGCTTTTAGAATTAGTTACCTTTCACAATTTTTTCCTAACAAAATAAGCAGAATGAAATCAACACTAAAACTCACTCATGAAAAGGAAAAAGTTAAACGAGAAAGAGGCACTTTATTTTGAAGCCCACTAACGCAATATACATTTTTTTAAGTCTTTCTCACTTACCAACTTAATTTTGTTATTGATAATCAGAATAGGATTGAGCGTATCCAGACCCTGCATTATTTGTTCAACAATAAAATTATGAATAGTATGAAATTAAGAAAGAAAAACGAAATAAATAAAGAAAGAAAATAAGTGCAATAATCATGCTATTATTCATGAATTAGATGCCCATAACACAAGGTCGGAGTAACAAAAATAAAAACAAAAACCTTAACAAAACATATGAGAAATTTTTTCTCCAAACGTTGTATATTTTGCATGGTTGATAACAACAATTAGGTCTTAAGAATCAATATTCTACAGAAATACTCCCAAATCCAATTTCCATGAATCATCACACTTCCCAGGAGCACCCAACCGTGCCTTTGAAAAAAAGGAGGTACACAAAATAGTGAGTGAAGCAAGGAAGACACCAAGTTCAAATTTGTATTCACCTTTTTCCGTTATCAATTTCTTTTATTAGGTTCCGGAACTGCTAAACGAAAGATTGAGTGTTTGCACAAAATATTACAATTCCAGTTTAGATTTCATTAAGAAAAGAACAAATTGGAATAGGCTGCTGCATAAAACTTCAAGCACTAAACTAGCAGAACAAAAGATATGAACTAAACACAACTGATTGGAAGGTAGCGATCGTACAGAAAGAACATATGGGGCATCATGTGGAATATCAATGTCGGCTGAAACGCTATCCAAGTCAAGCAGTACATACTCTTCTTCATCTTCTATTTCTTCTCTATCTTGGCCCATGGATTATTTCATGGCACAAATTGCAAAACACTGTGACAACCTGTAAAGCAGCCCCGAAACTTCATAAACTTTCTTACAAACTTAACAAAATTAAATGTTAAGAGTTTATTTTATTCGAACCGTTTCAAAAACTCCAACTTCAAATAAAATTCAAAAGCTTGATACATCAAATCAAAACTAGGTCCTCCCATTATCCCCCCAATTCCATCTATTTCCTAAGCTATTAAAAGATTACAAAAAAAAAATTGCAATACATTAGCAACAGAAATCCTACAGAATTGGCATCTCGCAGGAGTGTATTACACAATATTTCTAGTATTTTCTTCAAGATTTATCCCATCAAGTGCCAATTCTTTAACTTTCAGAGTAACACAGTAAGAATATCAGTTGTTGTATGCAGCTTGCATTCATTGGATGAAAACTCAAAATTCGATTATAAAAACACCAACTTTTTTACGAGCTTAATCAGATGAAAAAGAAAAAAGAACTTTTTACCTAGGGCTAGTCAGTGACACTACAAACCTCCTAACAGAGAAGTAAATGTGTCTTGCTTTTTAAAATTTATTAATATTTTTAAAGAGTTTCATGTCTTTTAAATTCTAAATAAGACAATTAGCTCAATTTTTCAGGTGGTTATGTCTGAAGTTAATTAAAAAATAGGGTCTCTTGGCCCAATAGATAGATTATTTTATTTTACTTCATGTGTTATTAGGCCCTTGGAGGATGGTTTTGGAGATGGGCTTAGTCAAATTTTTTTTCTAATTATTTTTAAAGAAAAAATTGATCAAGCCCTTTTCTTTGGGTTGGAGTATTTTTTAAAGCTGGGAAAAGTTGTGTTACAAATGAAACTTGTTTCAAACTTGAAAGACTAAGTAGGGTATATTCAATCTAGAGTTTTGATGATTTTTAATGATTTTTTCAAATGATAGACTTTTATAGATTTGATAGAGCCGCCATACGAGCTATTTGTTGAATTCTGATAGAGCCGCCATACATGCTATTTTTCAAATGATAGACTTTTCTGATCGACAGTCTTTGTAAGTCAAGATACTACACCTTCAATAACACGGGACACAAGTGTCTCCAATATTGAATAATCAAGAATAACAACAAAATAATTTTATAATACTATCAAGAGACAAACCATGCGAAGCCCTTGTAATAAACACAATGATCCTGAAGCACAGAAACACAATAAAAACCAACATGAACCCTCCATATGATAAAACATTATAAAGCTGCAAGACATGGATAAACAATGTACATCCGCGCTGCGCAACTTTCAAACCACGCAACTAAAATGAAAATTCAATCGCAGTGGAATCCAAACGTAGTGCCAAATCTTGATAGGAAAATGGAAATTGATCTGATTCTACAGGAAACTTGATACATTTTCAATGAAAGAATCTGTGGTTATGTTATGTATCTAAACTCATATTAATTGGAAAATTTAAATGGGTAAAATAAGGAAGAATTATGAACATATATACATACCCCTCAAGAAAACCACATCTCTACAATAAAACAGTGTTATAACTTGCAAATCTGTGGAACACATTCATTTTTCTGGAAAACTTAATATACGAACAAGAGACCTCAATTTCAGATATCTAAATCTCAGTTTGCATCTCATGCATGACAACAAATTAAGTGTTATAAAACCTAAAATTCAATTGAAACTTACAACAAAGTTCCAAAGGCCAGGTCAATGATGCTTCCGCAAGTTCTCATTCCCAATACATATATTACTTCAGAACTTCAAAGATGAAAGTAATGGATGAGAATAGAACAAGGGTTACACATTTTAGCCTTAATTTCCAAAACAAACTAACACATGAGTCATTTCATAAAGTAGACATGTCACTTAGAATATTTCAAATGTATCTCGCACGCAACCACAGTGGTTAATGCACCAGCTCATTTACGAGAAATTGCTAGTTCGACGTAAATGGTACCTAAACATTTAACTGCATGTTCCACATATAAAGCACACAAAACTTATCTCTTTGTCGTGATTTCTCCAAGCACCGAGAAAACAAATTTATTTTCTACAAGTAGGGCATTCTTTGGAAAACAGCTATGAAAAGTACAAAAAAATGAAAATATAATCAACCAACTGCAAGAATAAAAATGAGAAACTCCCAAGGAACTAATCATGATAATAAAAAAGGATGAATACCATGCCCCAGGCCAAACCTGTGTGATTGCTCAATAAGTTTTTGCAACAACTACTTCATATCCATCATTACTTTGTGCAGATGGTAACCCAAATTGTTATAGAAATCTATTGTAATCCTTTATAAGCTACTTCAAACATGCATTTTAAACTGATGCGCAATAGGAGAATTAAAATCACCGCACATTAAGAACATAACGTCCTTGTTGACTGTTGTGGCCTGACTCATCACTCATCAATCCACTACCACCAGCAATCTAGAAGTGGCTCCTAGAACTTCAAAGGATAACTCTCATGCATGCAACACTTTGTCTTACAACTTATAAAAGTGACTCCCACACACGTAATACTTTGTCCTATACATGCACTTATTTCCCAATGTCACCGTTGACAATCGGCTCTCGTGCCATTCTGTTACTTCAGGACTAGGCCCGTGGAGTGCAATGGAACAACTGGCTACTCCGACAACTACTTCATATTCACTTTCACTTTATAAAAATAATTAACCCAAGTTGTTTTGAATGTCCTATCCAATCTCTTATAAACAATTTCAAACATTCATTTTAAGCCGATGCGGGACATGAGTATATAGTGAAATTCTAAATGTATGAAATAAAAAATAGTGATGGTGGATGATTGATAAGATCAGTTGTAATGTTTAGAAGGGGGTTTAAATAAATACTAGACACAAATTTGTTTCGTTTGGTTAATATAGCTGGGTTAACAACTAAATTATATATTCTCGAATGTCAAATTCAGTTGACTAACAAATAAATGTGAAAAGAAGTCAAACAGACAGATTTATTCAAATCACAAAAATGGTTTGGCTAAGTACACTGAAAGGTAAACTGAAATTGGAAAATACACAAGTATGTTTCTGGATGTTCAGAGACTCAAGCTCCTACTTCACCCCTTCTTCCTTATGAAAGGCTCACACTAAAAGACTTTAGATAGTACAAGTAATTTGCAAAATCACAGTTCAGTTTGAACTTAAACACTGTCAAACTGTAACTCCTAATACACCTCAACTGATGATAGACAGTATACAGACTGCCTTTCAAATGCAATGAATTATAATATTGTTATTTCCTAACACTTAATGATCCTCAATGATCAAATATAATTATTTGTAATATGTACTCTACTGACTAAGTTTGGTTTAGATACTTGAATGCTTGAATCACTGTAAAATTCGTTGTTTCTCTAAACTGGATTCCTCCTATTATATATAGACGTCTCAAAAAAAGATTTATTCCAAAAAGAAATTATTTGTTGGCTTGTTTTTTTGTCCATGTCAACATTCTCTAACAATCATACACTGCTGCGATAAGTTTTGTACGAATAGTTTATTCAATCTTCAGTATTGTCTTTCGGGTAAATTGATTCTGGGGTAAACTGATTTCCTTGAAACTGAACGGGGAAAACTGATAGACTGATAAGAAATATTTCAGTTTAGGGTTCGAGTGTAAACCAGTTTAGCTAAAATCAGTTTTGCCTTAATTATTTGTTAACATCAAAACATATGAATTTTTGTTCCAACAATGATAAATCACATTCATCAATGATAAATATTTCAAAATACCTAGTTCATTACCATCAAAAACAAAAATTAACCAAATAAAGGTTCAAATAACATAATAAGATGAACATAAGTAAAAATATCTTTAATGTAACATGACAAAAGCATACACACGCATGAATCCACCACAAGATAAACAACAAACTCGGTTTTTTTATTTTTATGCAACTCAATCAATTTCACCAGATTTACTCATTTGCATGATGTAAATGCACAAAGTATCACACATTAACTTACAAATCCCCAAGAAAAAGAATCGCTTTCGAATTAATTATTTTTACTAGAACAAAATTTGTCACCACTAAAAGATATCGTCATGGGACAAATACAAATGTGAAGCTTTCTGATTATAGAAAACTAGTTAAAACGGAATCAAATTTGTGCATCTAAGTTTCAAGTATCAAGTTAATGAATCACGCCACATACCTCCTACAAACACTAATAATTTCCTCCCAGGTGTAAGGAATCAGGATGGACAACTTACCATCTCGTAAAAATTAGAACTCATCTCCATGCTTCATCCCTCTTCTAGCATATAAATAATCATAGCAAAAGTACAACTCACTGTAATTTGCAAGCATGTATAGGTACTACCATAGAAAAAAAAGCGTACAACAGTTGCACAAAAAAGAAACAGAATCAGAGTAAATAAAAATCGAAACAAAAAACCCAAAATACACATAGAGAAAAAACCATAGTTCAGACAAAATTCAAAACGAAATCCCGACCTTTTTCAGCAATAAAAAATCCCTGAACGAGACATAAAACAGTTAATTCTGCAAATAATATTACAAAAAACTGTAGTTAATCTAAGGTTAACTAAAAGATTAGGTTTTTCACCAGTCGGTTGAAGCTTCGAGTTGATGATTGAATTGGGGGTTTCTGGAATAAATACCTAAATTGAATCCAGCTGCATTTATTATTTTCTGTTTTAATTAAAGCGGCCTTTGGAGGTCAAAGTTTGGTTTGCCAAACTAGCTACTTGTGAATTACCGAGAATAACCCTACTTATATTACTATTTGACATTTTTATATCGCGATAATTCTCACACTTTCAATTTTATTAATTATTTTGTAAATTATTATTTATTATTAAATTTATAAATAATTTGAGATGGTTTTGTATTTCGATTAATTTATCAAAATATAGTGTTTTTTTAAATAAAAATTATATAGAATTATGACTAGGGATAATTTCGTCCACTTAAAAAAAGTGCCATTACACTAAAAGTAATCAGTCATGTGTATTACTGAAATGAGAAATGAATATATTAAACCACAAATAATTAAATTCAAAACCACAAATAATTTGAGTTTTTGAATTTCTAATTTGTATTTTAAATCAAAATTCAAATGTGTTTTAGGTGCTAAATGAAACCATATACAATAAAATCTCTATTAATTAATAATATCGAGATTACATTTCTTTATTAATTTAAAAAAATAAACAACAATATAATCATATTTTATTATATTGTGATATTTATGTTTGTAGTTTTATAAAATTATTAATTTTTGATATTGACGGACCATAGATTTATACAAGGATTTTCCGTAAATTTATTATATTGTTAATTTATTGAAATTATTAATTTAGTACATTGATCCAAGTCAAAACCAAGAAAAAAAAAGTATTTTAAAGAGATAATTAATTTATCGAGTATAATTTATAAATATTTTAATGTATAGCTTTTTTTTTCTCTGATGAATTTAATTTAAATATAATAGATTTTATATGATTTTTTATGCCATTAAATAGCAATGAAGATCTAACCATAAAGTTTATAATTGATCATGTTGACCTTCTTTAAACACTATATTGATTTCAATTTTATTATAACGAACAGTTTTAAAAAAATTGTATTATAATGAATAAACATTTTAGATTTAACCTTATTAGATGAAATTTCTGAATAAGTAGGAGAAAAAAAGTAAAATTAATGGAGAAATTCTTTTGAGTACTTGTCTCTAATAATAAATAAATGTAGGTAGTCATCGTTGACTCATTTTTGGAATTAAACTATTTAATCAAGTTATTTTATTATTTCTTAAACTGTAGTTTTCTGATTAATTTTTGGATATAAAATACAAAATACAAAACTTAATTTTTAGAATACAAATTTAAAGTAGAAACCCCACGTGATTGACTCACTAATCATTAACCAATAAAACTTTTAATCTGTTTTTTTAAATTAAAAGCACCTTTTGCTAAAAGTAGCATCCCACGTGATGACCACAATTAAAGTATCTTTATCAATTTTTCCAAAATTATTAAAAGCAAGCTTAAAGTATCTTTATCAATTTTTCCAAAGCCAAAACTTGTGTGAGATAGTCTTACGGATCGTATTTTGTGAGACAGATTTCTTATTTAGGTCATCCATGAAAAAATATTAATTTTTTTTGTGAATATCGGTAGAATTGACTCGTCTCACAGATAAAGATTATTGTGAATATCGATAGGATTGACCCGTCTCACAGATAAAGATTCGTGAGATCGTCTCACAAGAGACCTACTCTTTTTCCAAAATTAATAATGAGTCAGTATTAAGTTGTATTTCTTTGGACCTTGAAAAGTCATGTATTATGACCACAATACATCATCATGTTATGAAAATAATGGTAATAGTAATGCAAGAAAAAAATTAAATTTTTAATGAAAATAATGGTTTACTATATTATAAAAGAAACTTAGAATTATTAAAAGTTATTTAAAACACATGTACGTACGTATTGTTCTTATTTTAAAGTAATATATTTTGCAAAATGTGGTGACATAACGCAATTTCATGGCAATCATAGAACATCGAAGGGTATTTTTTTGGTCAAAAAATCACTAAATGGTCCTTGAATTTGTTAAACGTAACAAAATTTGGTGCGTTTCATTTTTATGACACACCGACCGCAATTGGGTTTGGCGGACTATCCCACCTAAAATATCTTTTGTGGTATATACATCTCTCGTTTTTCTAAAATATGAATCGATGATTTCAAAAACCACAAACAACACTCACATGCACGTCCCCATAACTCAGTAGCAATTCTCAACACATAATGATAAATTCTCAACATAAGATTTCATAGTAAACAGAACAAATGGAAAAATACAATTCTAGTACACGTATACTAAAAGTTGTTGCTAAGAACTCAACCTTGTGGTTCCTCTTCTGGCTCTTCCTCTTCTTGCAGAAGGTTTTCTCTATTGTCATGCGCCCAGAAGCCGCGGACATCTATTAACATGCTTGCTACTGTGCCACCTTGTTTGCAAGCCAAAAGATCGTCCAATGTTATCATCAACGGATCTGACGGCTTCACCATATCCCATATTTCATCTCTTACATCCTCGATACACAGCTCGTAGTTCCCTCCCTCGATCCATTTTTGATGCACATCCCTATTTTACACATAGCATGGGACGTTATTCAGCATAAGTAGCCAACAGCCAGAAGAAAAAAATTAAACTAATCTGTATTTATTCTAAAATTATTAGTTCCTCCACCAAAATTATCGAATCATCCCCATTCATCCAAAATCTTGGATTTGCCTCTACCTATGCACTGTGGCGCACCTAGTGTGTTGACCTTGAACACCTTAGTTCATCGGATCATTGTAAAAAATGTGGCATCACTTGTGACATACTTGTATGGATAACAGAAGCACCACAAAACTTCCAAAAAAAAATTCCAGAAGTTTTTGTTGGATGATTCAATTGGAAAACATGAGAGAGAGAGAGAGAGAGAGAGAGGGGCGGGTTGTTCTTGATGTTACCCTTGTTTTTTTCCACTCATCCTGTTTCTATTTTGCTTGGTCACGGGTAAATAAATTAAAAAGATGTTCAAGATCTTAGCAGTATATTCAACCAAAAAATTCAGTGTGACGCAGATATAAAAAATCCACAAACATCCTATTTCAAATTGAATTATCATTAGCGTTTACCTGAACAGCGTGTGTATGTCAGCAGTTGTAAGGAATCCCCTACCACCAAGATCAAGACACCGAAACAAATACGTTAATCCTTCGGTAGTATCTTTGTTTTCTAGGGACAGAACAAAGTCAAGAAAACTCTCGAAATCCATCTCTCGAGCGTTACCACCGCCACTTTTTCCACGCCGGACATGCTCATCGAACACTATTTAGAACAGGACAAACTGGAAATTAATAGGTTGCATTAAACACATCTGAGTGGGGACATTTTTTTATAAACTTATTTGACCTTTTTTTATCCATAACCTTCACATTTGCAAACAACAGTAAAGTACTATGCGTAGGATAAATGCTTCAAAACTATAACTACAGTGGTCCAATGTATGGACAATGCTTATAAAAATGAGGTCATATTTTAAAATTGAAATTTGTAGGAAGTTATGTACCAACATTCTCCTTTAGTGAGCCAACTGGTTTTACATAGATATATAATGGTCAAAATGACTTTTTCCCTTCAGTTGAAGCAATAATTGGAGTTGAACAACATGATCAAATTGTAATTAAATTTCATACTTAAACAGGAGGTAGAGGAAACTCAATTTGGCTTCTACCTCTCTCAATAAAAATATCTGTCAATGTCCCATCAGCATAATCCCGTAGCTCCTGTTTGCTCAACGTTCCGTTCATGTCTTTATCAAGAGCAAGGAACATGTCTGCAAACATCACCCATATGGTCTATAAGCTCATGCACGGACTAAAAATAAAAAGAAGTAAACTATAAGCTATGTATCAGCAATTTACATATTTTTATTTCAAAGATGATAGGACCTGATTCTATGAACGCGAATAGATGAAAAATGCTCCAGTATGATAAGAGACGATAGTCACAGAGTAGAAATGGTATAAACTTAATTTTGAGTCGATTTCTTCCTATCCCTAACTTACACCACTAAGTCAAATCTTACAACTACACTCAAAAGCTACTTGAAGAAGATCAGATAAAGAATAAGATGTTCCATGAAATACAACTCCAGATATCAATATGAGCCCAGAGAAAAGAGACAGCAAAATCATGAATCTGAACAAATCATTATAATTAAGTAAAACATGTCCAGAGTAAAAAATCTAACCACATATGCGTTGAGCAGAAGTCAAAGAGAACCAGTTTTCTGCCTGTTCATTATCAGTAACTTCTTCCTCGCTTTCCTACGGTGAATAAAAAAGGAAAAAATTCTTAATCGAACTAACATCACAAGAAAAATTTATTTTTATCAACTAATTATTCAAACAATCTACCTGGTGAAGCTCCATCAATTCCTGGAGACAATTACTGAGTAGGACTTTCTTTATGCATGCCTTACCTGTAGTCATCGAACACCGTTAGATGCAGATAGAACCAAATTAATTGACCTGATACAAGGAAAAGCAGTCGAGTGTGAACCTCGTTTATGAGGATCACAAAAGAAGAAAAACTTGTGTGCAGCTATACGACAGTACATCTGCACAAAAGCTCCCGGCATATCCCGCAGTTGTGCCAAATTACGAATAAGACCTCCAATATATGATTCCATTTCCTAATTTTTGTAAAAGTGAAGAAATAAGCACATATAAGATAACCAAATTCTGGTAATTAGAACATAAATACACGACCATCTTGCTGAACAAAATGCTCAAAGGCACAATAAACATACATGAGGCTGGAGAAAGCCATCAGAATCCTCGTCAAGCTCACTCATATCGATTCTGGCTTGAGTAAGTGAAACCTGGAAAGGAACCAAAGTAAATTACAAGGCTTTTTTTCATGTATATATAATTCCTTTTTCTTCTTCTTATTGAAAAAGAGTAAATCCTCATTGAATATTCTTTTTCCATTACAAGGGGAACACAAATGTTCTGCAGTAACCCCGTGAATACTCCGCCGGTATGAAAAATTCTTAATGTTAATTGAGTAACCGTGGTTTTTCTTTGCAGGTACGTATATACCAACAGTTGGAACTATAAAATCCAAATATGTGATATAAAGGGAGGAGGCAGTATCCACACCAAGCTGGTCTTAGAGGAGAAACATCACTTACCGTACGCATCACATAAAGATAGAAAGGAAGGATGGCGATTCTTCCTAGTTCATCTTTCTCAAACTTCATGAAATTTGAAGGACTGAAAAAACGTCGACATTTAGGGCCTATTTGTTCCGTACATACAGAGGCAATGTGGCAAAAGTCTTCATAGTTCATCTAAACAATGACAAAAATTGTATTTCAGCATGATCATATTCAGTTAAATAGATATAATGATTAAAACAAAACAATTCCATAGAGAAAGAAGAGTAGAAAAATCCTGGGTAACGGACAGATGAAAAAAATAATATGTTATAATGAACCAAACAAAAAGGTTGTCATACTATTATATATTCCCTAACAAGATAAAAAAAATACTGCAGGCAATCCACATGGGAATATAAACAATATAGCAAGATGATTATGCCTATCTATTGAGAAAATAAATAAATTCAGAATGCGTTGGAGTGCTCGTGTGGGAGAAGTTCCACCACAAACAAATATTTCTCATGTAGAAGAAAGGACCAAAAATTGGATAAAAAAAACAATTGCAGAAATAATAACTCAGATGAAATTTAGATACTAACTCACCTTTTCAGCACCCGTGGCATCATCTATGACACAATTTTCCCTTAAACAAACCCACATAGCATCCAAATCATCAGCATTTAGCAGAAGATCAGATTGTTTCTGACAGAGGAAATGGAACTTTATCAGGCTCAGGACAAGAGAGGAATCATATAAATTCATGACAGACCAAATATTGTATGACAAACTTGCTGCTTACAAAAATATATCTCCTTGACAAAAACACTTCAAAAATTAATTTTAATGCTCAATGTTATGAATAGAAAGCTCTAATATCTGTAACGCGCAGTTCTCAAGTCAAAGTAAATACCTTCAGAAACCGATACTTTGCCAGCCTCTGTACCCTATGGCTGATGGAGCCTTCTTCTGGTTTCTGAACGAAACAGGAATATGAGTGCTAACGGAAGGTAACTCAATTAACCCAACACGAAGAACAAGAAACCAACCATCATCAATGCCCAAAGGTACATGCATGATAGAGGATTAGCGCAGAACTTTTGCATGCATAAGAATCAATAAGAAAAACCCAATAAGAAGAACAAGAAACCAACCACTATCAATGCCCAAAGGTACATGCATGATTGAGGATTAGTGCAGAATGTTTGCATGCAAAAGAATCAATATGCAAAACCTAAAAGATACAGAAAAATGACAGGAAAACATTGCTTAAAACATGTAATCCCAATTGTGGGATGATGTGTAAAAAGAGAATAGACCATATAAACACAATGTACCAGGCGGGCCAACATTTAAAGAATTAGGGGGATTATATATCAAAATACTGGAATTTGTTTCTTCAAGTAACTCATATTCCATGAAACTTCGAAGAAATACCTTCTTGTAGAAGCTTGGGATCGTGCCAGCTTCAGCATTCTTTTGTTGCTTCTCTTTAAAAATTTCTAGCAAAATCCTTTTCGTTTCTAGTTCTGACAGACAGAAAGCAGGCTCTAAGTTTACAAGGGTACTTCATAAGCATTTGGTTTCATATACAAAACTTTAGTCTACAGCTACACAGTATGACGATACGATCTGATAACTTAGGCAAATCATATCCAAACCACCACAAAACTGAGCCCAAAGAAATGCAAAAAAACTGTATGCTTGCAACTTAACTCACATAATGGATCCTTCGGTTGTCTGCAAAACTGAGAGGGTCCAGATACAACTTCAAGAATCAAATCTATTTGATATAAAAACACACCCATGTCTCCATTTCTTATATTTCAAAACCACACTTAACTTCTTCCAAAAGGAGAATGTCCAATTTAACTAAAATTCACAACAATGAACAAATATATTGTGCTCATCACTGCAGAATTTCTCTTAAGAAACATATGAAAATTTACAGTTTAGTCAACTAAAATTCTATGACTCTCTAATTAATGCTGCTAGTTCGTACAACTAGAGTTTGATGGGAAGAACAAACAAACCCATGAGAGCTTCGGAGCCGAGGCCCGCCCCAGATCCAATATATCTGCGAATGTTTCGGACCCAAAGCATCGAAGAAGCAGGCGGAATTTTCCTTGGCGCAGACGTATCGTGACCTTCGCCATCACCCGATCCACTATACATGCTTCACTTCAAAAAAACCCTAAACCGTGAATCAAGACCAAATTCAGAAAAAAAAACGAAGAGCAATTTATTTCAAAATGGGAGATGCTGCAATTCGGAAGCTCCGAAAAGCCGAACCAACGAAGATAAAATACAAGGGGTTTCTTGGTTGGAAGGAGTGTTATAAGTAATGTTAGAACTGATGCAAACATGAGACAGTCGGTTCAAAACAAAAGTTATAAATACTGAAAAAGTGTGTGACATGTATTTATTTTTGGATTATTTTTTAAAAAATTTTATAAATCGGTTTTAATTTGTGAAAAAGAACATAATTGAGTAGACAAATTTTATAAAATATGTAGTTTAATATATTTCGTGAGTTTGAGATTTTTACTTTTTACCATAATTTTTTTCTTTTAATATGTTATCAACATGATACTGAAATGTTCAGTTCTCTATATTTTTTCAAGCTCCAAAACACAAAGAAAAAGTAACAATATTCACAAGTGAATATTTATTTTACTGTTTATTTATTTTATTGTATATATATTTAATATATAATATCATGTTATTATATAAAAGAAGTCTATGACACCTCATTATAATAACGTGATATGATTATATTGTTACACTGCTTATATAATTTTATTGTGTTACTGTTTATTTATTGTATATATATTTGAATAATATCATGTTATTATATAAAAAGAGTATATGACACCTCATTATAATAACATGATGTGATTATTTCACCGTTTATATATTTTTATTGTGTTATATAATAATTATATATATATATATATATATTATAATATCACAATATTATATAAAAAGAGTCTCTGACACCTCATTATGATATTGCGATGTGATATACATAATTATTTAAACATGATTAACATTATATACATCATATTATTACCATAAAATTTACATATACATACATTTATTTTTGCAGATTTTGTAACGGTAATAAACAGCTAGTTTTTACCCTATAAATATGATTTTACAAATACATTCAATCACTCCAAACTTACTCTTCTTCCCTAAAAATTTTCTTCATCAAAATTTTCGAAGAAGAAGAAAATGGTTCTTTTAAGGTTATTTTGTATAATTATTTTGGTTATTATACTCACTAATCTTGTATTTATCGGAGAATATCCACCTCACATTTTTGCTTTATTTTTAAGAATGCTTGTACTTATAATTTATTCCGTTACTTTTTATTTTCATATTAATAGATTTAGAACTTAACTAATAAATTGCATTGTTATTTTTCTAGTACGACCATGTCAAATTTGGCAAAGCTCGAATTTGTTGTGCTCGACATTACAGGAAAAAATTATATGTCACGGACTCTCGATGTAGAAATACATATTGAGCCATTAGATCTAAGTGAGACCATTAAAGAAAATGGTATTTCATCATCACAAGAAAAACAAAAACTATCATATTTTTGCGTCAACATCTTGATGAAAGATTAAAACGTGAATATCTCATTGAAAAAGATCTCATGGCTTTATGGAAAGGATTAAAAAAAGATTTGAACATATAAGAGAAGTTATACTTTCGACTGCCCGTGACGAATGAAATACGTTAAGATTCCAATAATTTAAGAAATTCAGTGATTACAACTCAGCGATGTATCGAATAATCTCGCAATTAAAATTTCGTGGACATGAGATTGCGTAATCGGAAATGCTTGAAAAAAACATTTTTCACTTTTCACGTATCAAGTATAACTCTACAATAACAATATAGAATGCTTGGATTTGCGATATATTCTGAACTTATCGCATATCTTCTTGTGGCGGAAAAGAACAACGAGCTACTAATGAGAAATCATCAGTCCCGACCCACTGGATCAACAGCATTTCGAGAAGTAAATGGTGTAAGTAAAAATGAATTTAAACCTGAAAACCAAAATCAAAGTCAAATACAAGGTTTTGTTCGAGGTCGAAATCGAAGTCATGGTCGTGGACGTGGACATGGAAGTGGTCGTGGTCGCGACCGTGATTTTGCAAACAGTCGAGATAGTTACTTCTATAACTCATCTCAAAAGGACGTCACGAACCACCACTGAAAAAGCATCATGGGAACATGAGTGTTGATGAAAATCACTCAAAACAATTTGAAAGTTCTTGTTTTAGATGCGGCACTCCAGGACATTGGTCTCGTATTTGTCGAGCCCCCGAGAACCTTTGTAAACTCTATAAAGAATCCGTAAAGGGAAAAAAAAAAGATACCAACTTCACTAAACACAGTGGCTGTTTGAGTGATTCAACTCATTTTGATGCTGTAGTTTTTCTGAATGATTTTTCTGAAAATGATCAATATATTGGTGGAATTGAAATGTACAATATTTTATTTTTTATGTGCTCATATGCTAATGTTTTATTGTATAATTATGATATGCCTTATATTTTTCAATAAATTACATATGTATTTTCAGTAATTTTTTTCATTGCATATTTTGTTTGAAGTTCAAATATGGAAACTGCTATGAACAAAGCTAAACAAAAAACTAATCTAATGGAAATTTGAATACCTGTTAGTGGTACAACACACACTATTCTCCAAGATAAAAGATATTTTTTAGAACTAAAACAAACAAAAACAATTGTGAATACAATATCAGGTCATAGTAGACTTGATTAAAGTTTGTGGTAAAGCAAATTTTTTGTTACCTAATGGTACAAAATTTCTGATAAATGATGCTTTGTATTCACTACAATCGAAAAAAAATTTGTTGAGTTTTAATGATATATATTCTCTTGGATATGATACTCACAAAATAAATGAAAGAAATGAGAAACATATGTGTCTTACCACATATAAATCAGGAAAGAAATATGTAGTTGAAAAACTACCAATGCTCCCTACTAGATTGCATTACACACATATAATTCCAAGTGAATCAAACATGGTAGTTGATAATTCTTCAATATTAATCAATTGGCATGATCGATTAGGACATCCTGGTTCAACAACTATGCGAAAAATTATAGAAAATACACATGGTCATCCATCAGCTGAAAGACCAGAAGATCTTTCAAAATAATAAGTTTCAATACAAAGTATGTTCTTTTGAAAAACTTATTATAAGACAATCACCAGATAAAATCCAAACTGAATCACCTAAGTTTCTTGAACATATTCAGGGTAATATTTGTGGGCCAATTCATCCACCATGTAGATCACTTAGATATTTTATGGTATTGATCGATGACTCCAGCAGATGGTCATATGAATGCTTATTATCAAATCGAAATGTGACACTTGCAAAATTATTTGCTCAAATAATAAAATTACAAAATCAATTTCCCGATCATACAATCAATAAAATTAGACTTGATAATACTGGTGAATTTATTTCCCAAACTTTCAATAATTATTGTATGTCAATGGGAATCACTGTTGAGCATCTTGTTGCTCATGTACATACACAAAATGGATTGGCTGAATCATTGATTAAACGTCTACAACTAATTGCTAGACCAATGATTATGAAAACAAAACTTCATGTTTCTATATGGGGACATGCAATTTTACATGCTGCTGCATTAGTTCGCATCAGACCAAGTGCATATAATAAATACTCCCCATTGCAGCTTGCCTTTGGTAAAGAACCAGACATTTCTCATCTGAGAATTTTTGGATGAATGGTATATGTGCATATTGCACCGCCTCAACGAAAAAAAATAGGACCTCAAAGAAAGATCAGAATTTATGTTGGTTATGATAGCCCATCAATAATTCGATATCTTGAACCTCAGACGAGCGACGTGTTTACAACACGTTTTGCTGATTGTCATTTTAATGAGGAAATATTTCCAATGTTAGGGAGAGAAAAGAAACATATCGAAAAGGAAATTCCATGGTTTGCATCATCATTGTTACATTTGGATCCAAGAACTAAACAATGTGAAAATGATGTACAACAAATTGTGCCATTGCAAAGAATAACAAATCAAATACCAGATGCATTTGCAGACACACAAGGGGTAACTAAATCATATATACATGGTGTAGATGCCCCTACTCGAATTAAAATTCCAAAGAAACAAATTGAAGGTACTCGTGATGTCATTAAACGCTTGAAGCGAGGAAGGCCAATCGGTTCTAAGGATAAAAATCCTCGAAAAAGAAAAAACATAGAGAAATACGATTATCACAAGATAGAGAATGATATTCCGACAGAAATATATGATGATGAAAATGTTCTATTAGAACCACAAACTGATGAGAATCATGAAATCTCTATCAATTATATTAATACTAGAAAAATATGGAACCGAAAATATATAAAAGAAATTGATGAGATATTTTTCTTACAATGTGGAATTTGACATCATAATTGACAATGAAGATCATGAACCAAAATCTTTTGGTAAATGTAAAAATCGACATGACTGGATAAAATGGAAATACGTCATCCATGTTGAATTGGATTCGCTAAATAAACATAACGTTTTTGGACCTATAGTCATTACATATGAATGTGTAAAACCTGTTGGTAACAAATGAGTTTTTATTCGAAAGCGAAATGAGAAAAATAAAATAGTAAGATATAATGCTAGACTTGTTGCACAAGGTTTTTCTCAAAGGTCTGGAAATTGATTATGAAGAAACGTATTCTCCTGTTATGGATGCAATTATGTTTCGGTATTTGATTAGTTTGGCGGTATCTGAAAATTTAGAAATGCGTCTTATGGATGTTGTCACAGCTTACTTATACGGATCACTCGATAGTAATATATATATATATATGAAAATCCCCGAGGATTTAAGATGCCTGAAACACAAAGTTCAAAACCTGAAGAATGTTATTTTGTGAAATTGCAAAGATCATTACATGGGTTAACGCAATCCGGTCGAATGTGGTATAATCGGCTAAGTGAACACTTAATAAAAAAGAGATTTGTAAACAATTCAATATGACCTTGCATTTTCATTAAGAAAACAATATCCAGATGTGTGATTATTGTTATATATGTTGATGATTTAAACATCATTAGAACGAATAAGAAAATTCAAGAAATTGTGAAACTGAAGGACCTTGGAAAAATAAAGTATTGTCTTGGTTTGCAAATTGAACAAAAAGAATGTGAAATATTTGTTCACCAGTCAAATTATACAGAAAAAGTCCTTAAACATTTTAATATGGATAAATCAAATTCTTTAAGTACTCCAATGGTTGTTAGATCATTAAACATAGAAAATGATCCATTCCGTCTCTGTGAAGATGATGGAGTTATTCTTGGTCCAGAAGTACCATATCTAAGTGCTATTGGTGCCCTTATGTATCTTGAAAATTGTACAAGACCTGATATATCTTTTGCTGTAAATTTATTGACAAGATTTAGTTCATATCCAAAAAAAGAGACATTGGAATTGAATTAAACATATATTCCGTTATCTACGAGGAACGACAGACTTGGAAATTTTGTATTCAAAAGATACCAATCAAAGCATAATTGGTTATGTTGATGTTGGGTATTTATCTGACACACAAAGCACGTTCCCAAACCGGATATGTATTTACTCGTGGAGGCACTGCAATTTCTTCGGCGTTCACGGAAACAAACACTCATAACAACTTCATCAAACCACGCTGAGATTATTGCACTACATGAAGCAAGTCGTGAATGTGCGTGGCTAAAATCAATGATCGAACATATCCAAATCTCATGCGGATTATCATTCGATAGGAAGCATATGACACTATACGAAGATAATGTTGCATGTGTTCCTCAAATGAATGAAGAATGCATAAAAAGCGACATAACTAAACATATTCCCCATAAGTTCTTCGTATTCACCCAAGAGCTTGAGAAGAATAAAGATATTGATATTCGTCACACTCAGTCAAGTGAAAACTCATCAGATTTCTTCACAAAGGCACATCCTACGACAATATTCAGAAAACATATATAGAATATTGGGATGCGCAATCTGCGAAATTTGTGAAGAATCGTTTGTGTTAACATGAAGGGGAGTTTACATGACTGCACTCTTTTTTCCTTACTACGGTTTTTATAGGCTCGTAATAGTTTGCATTTTTGTTGTTGTATCTCTCATTGTTACTACTTCCAACGTGCTTAATTGACAAATTTTTGTGGGATTTTATTGTAGGAGAAAATTTTCTGCTCTTGGGATAAATATGGGCTAAAAATGTGATTTTATATCACAATTAAAGTTGTCGATATGATCTTCGTGGAAGACTTGAAGCAGAAAAAATTCAGAAGTGGTCTTTCCACAAGTCGTGATGCCTTGTGACTATTCTTCAACTGCCGCCACAACTAAATCTGAAGTCCGAAAATTGCAAAGATAATATCAGATTTTAGACTCCTAATTATGGTATTTGATTTGTGAAAAATAATTGAAGAGATATTTTTCTTATTATGAGAAATAAAGATAAGATAGAGTTTTATTCCAGAAAAAACTATATCATATCTTTGGTATGATTTTTAGGGATTAGGCTTTTGATTAAGGGGTTTTTCTATCATTGACCAAACTTACCAAACGTGAAAAATAAAGGAGGCGCTGGATAAGAAAATTCCCCCCACCATCATAAATAACGTGAAGAAAAAGAAGAAGACGAAAGAATTTCTCATCTCCTCTCCACACCTTTAGGCTTAGTTTTGTTTCTGATTCAATGGATATTTTTACTATTTTCAATTTAATACTGTGAGGCTTTTTGCACTTTAATTTAATATTCTTGTTAGTCCAAGTATTTGTTGGTTTAGGAATTCTATGAATATTGTATATTAATTAATCTAACAATTTAATTCGATAGAGCATTTTCTACTGCTAACCATGAATTCAGTGATCCGTATTGTCATAAATGATTGGTACATGAGTAGCATAGATTAGATGTATTATGCTATAATTATATATTTAATCTAAATAAATCAACCTAACTTATCAATTGCAGCTATCTCGGTTGTTAGATTTCAAGATTAACTGTTTTCACAAATCAAAAAGCTACCTTTAATTAATATGGAATGCTATTGTGCCCAGTTAGTTATTGATAAGTTTTGATTGGATGATGGTTTAATCAATTAAATTAGAAAAACACAAGGATTTTAGTGGCTATCCCTATAATTTTAAAGTTAATTACTTGTAACTGCATGAATAAATAAAATGTTAGCTGATGAATAGTGACACAATTGAATAATGAAAATCCCCTTGAATCATAGTTTGCTAATTTAATTCTTGTTTAGATTTATTATTTTTTATTGCTTTCTAATTTTAGTTTTAATATTTTATTTTGTTCTTATCCAACAAAACCTCATTGTTATTTATTCTTCCTCGAAAGAAATCATCTCCCGTTTCCTGTGGATTCGACCCTACTCACCATTACACTCATTTTAATTAGAGAGTAGGAATTTAAGTTTGGTAGCTCAACGACAGCACCCCAATTTTTATCCTAATGGGTTTTTCCTAGTAAGGTTTTAACGAACCAGTATAAAAACACGTAATGAAGACAATCATTGTATCATGATCATCATCACAAGGGAGAGTGTTGAAAATAAGAGATTGAGTGTTGAAAATAAGAGTTATAAATATTGAAAATTAGTGTGTGATGATATATGTAATGATATTTTTATTTTTGAATTATTTCCAAAGAGATTCTATAAATAAGTATCCCAATTTGTGAAGAAAAACACAATGGAGCAGACAAAATTTTATAAAGTGTGTAGTTTAATATATTTTGTAAGTTTGAGATTTTTATTTTTTATCGTAAATTTTTATTTTTAACAAGAGAACACACCCTTAAGTCGTGTTTTCTTTTAATTTTATTCTTATTTTTTATATTTTATCTTATGTCTTATTATTTTTTAACTTATAACTTTAGTTTTTTTTTTAAAATCAATTTATTGTTATATATTTTCTTGAAATTTTTTTTCATAACAAAAACAAAACATATATATAAAGAAAGTTCAAAATAATATTTTTACTTTACACAAGTTATAAAGAATATATTTTATATTTTGTAAAATAACTTAAAAATCTTATATTTAAGCCCAAATTTTAATGTGTCCCACATTATATAATAAACTTTCACAAAATTTTGTGCACTCCAAAGTTTTAGATAATTCATAAAAAAACACCAAAATTGTGTACCACCTTATTAAAACATGGGGATAATCTATGAAACATATTGAAATTTGAGAATAAAATTAGATTTTTTTGCTATTTTATGTTATAAATATTTATATAAATTTTGACTACATTTTTTAAATATGAAAATTTTGATTGTTTTTTTTTTTTTGATTGTTAAACACACAATTATTGCATTTGAATTTTTTGGGGTTCACGAATATTTTATTATAAAAAAACCAATATATTGAAAATCACAGCACAATCTACTAAAAGTTTATAAATATAATGTAAAATGAACGCCTAAACTGAAAATGTCCGAAAAAGCAAAGCCTTGGGTAAAAATGACACTTGAGCCAATTATTAAGATTGGATTTTTTTTAAAATATGGAACCATATGAATAAGAGAAAAACTCAATGAAAGAAATATTAATATACAAATCATTTAGTGTAAAATGTTCCGAATATATCCAACGAGAAATTAATAATCATGTTTATGCCAATTTCGAACAAATCATATAGTTTTATGATTTCATCGAACTAAAAGAAATATCAATTTAATCGTAACTACAATTAAAACAAGTGAAAATATTTAATATATGCTCTAATATTGAAAATGTCATAAATTCCTACTATCAATATTGACCGAAAGTTCAATTCTTTCTTAATACTAATTTTCAAATTATATCCACATTATTAACAAATATTACTTTTTTTATTTGAAAATTCTTTATAATTTAATTCATAGCATTTTTGCATTGAACCCACAAATTGAAGCTAATTGTCACAAATATGCACCTTTATGCATATTCCAGAACTCTCACTCACTTCTAAAACATTTTTCATCTTTCTACACTTGTATATAAAAGAATCATCTAGAACAATGTAGAGTGAATTATCTAGATTTTTGTATGTAGTTTTTGAAGACTGAATCCATATCATTGGATCAAGTAGATCTTGGCCGTTCATTGTAGAGTTCCACTAGTATAAAGTGGGTAGAGACTTCATTTGTTACCTAGCAAGTTTTGTAAGCAATATATTACTTTACCACTTTAAATAGAATCAGACTCTTTAATTGGAGAACATGACCATGATTTTGTACTTTCAAATGGAGCCAACAATAAGCTAAGTTCAAGAATCCCAGTTCGATAGCATGCATCTACAGCCTCAAAAGTGAAATTAATATGATCAAATTCAAGAACATCAAGAGCATTTTTGTTTGGTGTTTGAAAATTACCACACTATTTTGTGAAAAAACCGATAAAAAGAGCAAGAGGATCATTTTTAAGCAAATTGTGAAGTCAACAGAAATCAAGGGTAAGCTTTTCTACTCTCGATATGATGTGCCAATGAAATTCATCAATTTTCTAAAATTATCTTCGAAGACAACAAAAAAATCTAAAATACGTAATTTAGAACCAGAATGATGTTGTAAAAACGTATCCACAATGTATCGACTTTTTCTCCCCAACAACTGGACAAAAAGCAGCAACACCCCACTTCTTATCATAGCAAATAAAATCTGACTTGGTAAATAAGGGCGTAAACATGCGTTCATCTCCTTGACTGGATGTTTGTCCAAGCTAACAACATCTCTGATCAATATAATGGAAGATATGACATCGTCTGACAATTGGCTAATTCTATCGTCCCTGAATTTGCTCTATTTATCAAAATTAGTAATCACATGTAATATCCAAATATAATTAGAAAACAAGAACTTCAAATGTTAGCTCACTTATATATATATATATATATATATATATATATATATTAAAGATGTTGAATCATACCTTAACCGGATGTCGTCGCGTTTGAGGCTTTAAAACACAAGATCCCGGCATACAACCTCGTAGCACGCAACTCATGCAACAAGTGGCAAAATCGTGTACCAACAAACTAAAAACAGAAGGATAAAGTAGAAAACCATTCACACACGCAAACTTAAATACTCGATCAAGTGAGGGTGCTAAATGAAATGCTTTAAGATTTTGGCCATTGTCTTGGGTTTGATTACTAAAAAACCAGAAATAACCTTAAGAATTGTGAAAAATTGAAGGATTCGTGGGAATTGCCATCATGCTACAAAGCTTATATCTAAGATCTTCAAAAGGGAGATTATTGCTAGGGATAGGAGTCGTTTGCGAGATTATTGGTGAAACAAACTTATTTCTTTATGCGATAGTGGTCATACATATTACATTATTGTGCATGTGCATATATTTAATATTTATGTAAAGAATGTTAAAATTAAGGTATGATTATGATAAAAAAAACTAATTAAAAGATTTTCAAAACCAGAGAATTAGTGCATAATATAAAGATCATAAACAAAAAAAATTAAATGAGAGTAAAATTGAATATTTTAACAAATTATATGTTGAGAATTTACATTTTTTTATTTCATATATTTGTTTTTTGTGATTTTGCTTTGTATATTGTCTAATTTTAGTTTAAGTCAAGTATATTTAATTTTTTAGCAATTTTACTCATATTTCACCGGGAGTACTGATTGCACACTTCATCACCATGTTAGCGTCAACTCAGCACCTCATCGTTGCCATATCAACGTTGAAAGGAAAATTAGTCTTGGTTTATGACCAACGATTTCAGTTGAGAATAAATCTAGCAAGCGTACTAACTCAAGTTATAATAAATAGGTGATGAGTCCAATCATCGATCTCACAGAGACTAATATTTAATTATTAGATTTTTTTCACTTAACTTAAGCTAGACAAATTAAATAAAAATATTATATGTGAATTATTAATCTAAACTATTAAATAAAATAATTGCAACTAAAAACGACAAATTCAACGATCAAGGAAGGATTCAATTTCAAATAAAGAACTAAGACACACAACGGTATCAAACTCTATTATGTTGACACGTGTTAAAATTCAATTAATTATTTAATTCTTGACAATCACGGTGAAATCCTCAATTTTATTTATTAAACAATTTCTCGACTTAATAAATCTATTTAAATCTAACATCCAATTATTTTTAATTGAATTTAATTAGATCTAAATGTATTAAATCTTCGTGAAATTTCAGTTTTCACCTAAAACCGCACATGAAACAGAATACTATTTCTGGTCACTTTAACCATGTGTTGATGACGTCTTTATTGCTATATTTAACCAATCATCTTCTGATTCATGATTAATCAACAAACATGTAAATGATTGATTAGATTATTAACAAGAAATATTAAACCAACATCAATCAATAATTAAAATCAAGAAAATTAATATATTGAAAATAAATCAAATATAAAACAAAGTATTGTTTGGTCCTATCGTGTTCTTAGCCTAAAGAAATTAATTCCATAAATTCAAAACAAAAGTGCAAACCCATGTTTAAATTCAATGAAGAAAACATAATTAAGAAGGAATTAAACGAATTCTCAGTGATTTTATGACGTATGTTGAGGAATTCCTGTTTCTACCTTCTATCTTCATCATTTCAATTCCTCTTCCGCTACCTTCTATATTCATCATTTCAATTCCTCTTCCGCTCTATTTCTGCTTCACTGTAGCCTCCTGTTCTGCATTGTTGTTTTCTTCACTTCCTTCCTCTCCTCCCTTCTATCTTTTTTCTCTTCTGTGCTTCCATATTCGGTGCACACTTCTGCTCCCTTCTGTTCAATTCTGTTCTCTCTCATTTCTTTACGTGGCTCTCCTCTTCCTCCTTCTCTTCTCTCTCATCTCTCTTATGTTCTTCTCTCTCCTTTCTTCCCTCTCCTCATGTGTTCTGCTCTCTTCTGCGCTGCTTTTCATCTTCTTTTTGCGCCCTCCTCCTTCTCTACTCACGTACGATGCCTTTTATATTTCTTCATGGGCCTTATTCTCCAACTCCTTGAAGCCCATGTCAATTTCAAAACTTGTAGATAAGATTGTAAATATTTTATTTATCAATATCTGCACAGATTTTCTTCCAAAACTTCAATATTTTCAAGATAATAAAATATATAAATATTTTATTTCCTTTTTTTTGGTATTTTTTTTTCTTTGAAGTTTTGTAAAATTATTTTATCTCTCAAATTAGGCATTTTTTCATCTTTTATTCAAATCTACAAATATTATAAGATTAATTCAGATAAGCACAAAACTAGGGATAATAATTACAGATAATCACAAATATTATAAAATAAAATCACTAAAATCTCTATAAGAATTGCCCTTACCAGTTTCCAAAATATAATTTAGTCCTTGAAATAATCTTTTCCTTAGCTGGCTTCCCTTATTTATAGTTTCCTCATCTCCTAGGGTTTATCTTCAAAGAGAATTCTATAAGATATGTAAATCAAGAGTTTTATTAGAAAAAATTATTTCATAAATTTTTTATCATAAATAACATATCTAGAAAGACAATCTTTAACTTAATATTTCACACAATCTTATTAATAAGAAAATTAAATTTAAGGAGAAGATTATTTCAAAAACTAAATTATATCTTGGAAACTAAGACTAATTTTTTTCAATCTCTTTTTTTTTTTCATCTTTCTGGACAAAATCAACACAAACATCATTTTCCATATTGATTTCATTTGGTCTCCCCCTATATATGAGAATCCTTCTCCCCCTGAATGTGATAACATGTCTCCACCTAAATTTAATCAAGTTAGCATACGTGTTGTCAGAATTTTTAGCAACACATAAGGCAACACATGAGAGAAACAAACATTCACTACATATCTTTGAGGTAGAGCATGAAAACATAACATTAAAACAAAGTAACAAAAGCATAAGGCACACAAAAATACAATATAACAAAATATCATAGGAACAAAACAAGGTGAATCAATCATTGATCATTATCAGTGTCATCTCCTTCTCTTGCTCTGGACGGACCAGCCTCATCAGTTTGTGCTCCAGTGTGATGTCCCCTTTTTTGTCCATAATAGACAACAACCTCCAACGTCAGCCTATAGTCTGCAATGAGATTCTCTTAGTATGCCAGATCAGCCTTGGCTTGAAGAATCTTTGCAATGGTATGATCGATTTGGTCTTAGATTGCAACAGTAGAAATCATCACATATCCTGTGGGTGTGTAAGTATCAGGAGTGCCTTGAGGGACATCAGAGAGAGCAGAGGCAGTACTAGACTCGGACCATGGAAGGGCTATCTTTCGATTGCCTTTGAGAAGGGCAGGGGAAATTTTAGTAGCTCATCTGCATCAAACAGTTGTTCTTCAATGTCTCTAATGAATCCTTGAAACTCAACGCGAAATTTGATGTGTTGTCATTGTACCACCAAACTTAAATTCTTACTCTCTAAATAAAATTAGTGTAATGGTGAGCATGGTCGAATCCACAGGGAACGGGGGATGATTTCTTTCGAGTAAAAGTGCAAATAAAAGGGGGGATTTTTGGATATGAATTTAATAAAATACTAAACTAAATTTAACATGCAAGAAGAAATAACTAATGAAATGTAAATTAATATTACCAAGCTCGATTCAAGGGATTTCTACTATTCAATTGTATCACTGTTCATCGACTAACATATTATTTATTCATGCAGTTACAAGTAATTAACCTTAGAATTATAGGGTTAGCCGCTAAAATCCTTGCGTTTTCCTAATTTAATTGACCAAACCCAGCATCCAGTCAGAACTTATCAATAATTAACTAGGCACGATAGCGTTCCATATTAATTAAAAATAGCATTTCGTTTTGTGAAAACAGTTAATCCTAAAATCTAACAACCGAGATAGCTGCAATTGATAGATCGAGTTTCGTTGATTTATTTAGATTAAATATGTTATGATAGCACAACACACCTAATCTATCGCTACTCATGTACCAATCGTTCATGACAATTACGGATCACTGAATTCATGGATAGCAGTAGAAAATTATATATCGAATTAAATTGTCAGATTAACCAACATACAACCTTCATATAAATAAATCATAAATCAAGAAATACTTGAACAAAACACGAATATTAAATTAAAGTGCAAAAAGCCTCACAACGATAAATCGAAATAGTAAAAATATCCCTTGAATCAAAAATAAAACTTAGCCTAAAGGTGTGGAGAGAAAATCCTTGAGCCACTTTTTTCTTATGCTTCACGTGAGATGTAGAGGAAGGGTTGGGAGAGTTATTGATTGTGCCGCCTCCTTTATTCTTCTGTTACGTGAGATTGGGGGAAGAAAGAAAAAGGAAATAATGGGTCCAAAAGAAAAAAAACCAATTAAACTAAAAAAAAACCTAATACCTAAAAATTAAAAATACTAGAATATATCCTCCAATAATATAGAGTTTTTTATGGAAAAAACTCTATCTTGTATTTCTTCCTCGATATAAAAATTCCTTATCTCACTAGGCAGCCAAGGAATCTTCACAAGGCGTGATCACGCCTTATGCAAAAACATCTTCTGAATTTTTTTCCTCCACGTCTTCCACTAAGATCATATCGGCAACTTTAATTGTGATATAAAATCACCATTTTTAGCCCAAATTTATCGCAAGAGCAGAAAACTTCATCCTACAATAAAATCACACAAAAATGTGTTAAGTAAGCACATTGAAAGTGATAACAATGAGAGATATGACAACAAAAAATGCCAACTATTATGAGCCTATCAATCCCATAAATCAGTGAGGAGAACGGTAGCTTAGAAATTTTTAGTCCCCCCTCGGCAAATTGAAGTACTGTCTTGAAGAAAAGTTTATCAAAATTGAAGGTATCAGGTGTACCAATGGCAAAAGAATCATTGCTTGCTATCTGGTGATGATTGTAGAATTCGTGGAAGGGTTTCAATTTCAAACAACAATCTTACGAAGAACAGAATAAATGGACATCAGATTTGAAGCAGACAACTGATTTGGATGTGCGAAAATTGATTGATGAGGCCTTCGATGATTGTTGATGTTGCTTCATATATGTCCAGTAGGATTCCTGCTTCGACATCTGTAGGGGTATGATAGAAGTTGTTGATCACACCTGGATTGAACTCATACACCATGTTACGGACGAACACCTTCCCGCACTTCTAAGACCTTTCATCACTTACACTTTGTGATAGATTCGTGTAAAACTCAAACACCGGTTTGCGGCAGTATGGCACCACAACAAACACCATTGAAAATAGCTTACGGAGTTTGAGAAAAGTTATCAAGTTTTGTCTGGAAAACGCATCTGTATCCACGTTCTTTTTGTCAAGAAACTCTCTGTTGGCATAGAGAGAACATTGTGAGAGAGTATGTTCTGTATAGAACTTTGTGCTAAAGGCTCTGTCTAGGTCATAGTCATTGAAGTCTGTGTTGTCCGAGATGTCTTCAACATCTAGAACAACACTGGCACTATCAGTGGAAGCTTTTGTGCCTTCCTCGAACATTTCATCAATGCTCTTTGAGGAAGATTCAGTGGAACCTGTGGGGCGATTATCTTCGAATTCCTGCATCATCTCAGGGCCAGGTTCTTCATCAGATACTTGAGCAGTTGATGCATGGGCGGAGTCTTTGGCCTTCTTCAAATTGGCTAGCACTTGAGCCAAGGAGACCTCGTCGTCATCAGAAGATTTTGGTTCCTTCTGTTCTGATTGTGGTGCTTCATCAGAAAAACTCGACGCTTTCTCATCGGATAAAGAAGAGTTTTTCACAGTTTTTGATGGGGTCTTCTTATGGGCCACCATCTCGTAGTCCGCATCATCTGAATCATTAAGGTATTGTAAAGATCAACAAATGAGGGTCGATCTGAGGGCTCACTCGTGCGGTGAAACCTTTTGTTGGTGGTGAGGTCAAGGTTGTAACTAGCCTGCCTCTTTGATTGTCTGACTAGTGGAGTTGATGAAAATACTTGGTTTATAGTAGAATAATATGGAGGATTGTCCACATCGAATTCAATCACTGGCTCGCCTAGAGCTATTGTTTCAAGAGGGATCGAAACCTCTGTAACAGGGATAATTTTTAGACTTGGAGCAGTGGGTGTTTCAGCATATGTTGCAGGAGCAACATCCTCTCTATGTCCCATTTCGCTTCAGATTTCCAGTGGGTCGCAATTGTATACTGCCATTGTAGAATTCTGAGGTGATTGAACGATAGAGAAATATATTCGCGAACAAAATATAAGGAATAGCAGACAATTTGGCTGAATATTTTCAGAGAACGTGAGTAAAAATGTGAGGCGTTATGGGTTAAAAGAGAATTCCACAAACTCAGTATAACGGTAAAAAAATCAAGAACCCATTGAATCTTAACATATTGAACAGATTGTTCCTAACGGGTGAAAAATAAATCCAAAAATTAAGCTAAGTAATGAGACATTAATTCAGCGTAATTGTATTTCAAAAATCAATTCAGGCTTAAACTCCTCATCGGTCAACCCACTAAACCATCTGAAATCATGGAAATTAGATTTATAATAAAATCGAGTTTTTCACCATATTTTCTTTGTTTAAATACTCATACCCCATTGACTCAACAATATTCACAATAATATGTATATGCATGTCTTAATTATACCTAACAACAGAATGTAACAATATTAGAAACATGAGGACAAATATGTGATATGTTTATAAATGAAGTGTTTTCTCTGATGTTGGCCACATCTTCCGACAACAAGTTTTTTTTATTTTTATGCACACTCAGAGGCTTGTCAAGATTTTGAATATAGAAGTGGTAGCTATCACACTAGAGGAAAGGTCTTCTGAAGACTCTTATAGTTAGCTTTTTCCACTTTCTTCCATTTTGATTTCTGTATTTACTTCAGAAGAGGCAACTTTCATATTAAAAGAACAGTCTTCATGGGATTCTTTTAGGTATATTTTTCCATCTTTTATCTTCTGACACATAACATATCATAATTCATTTTTATTTTCATAATATTTTCAAGTCACTTTTCACATGGGTCGAGATCATGGAGTTCAAGAACATTCCTCACTACTTTGTGACCTAATCAGAGTATATAATGTCCAAGTGTGCTGATAAAATTAAGGAATTATCAGTGCATCAGAAGATTATGTAACACAATGAAAAATACAACATATAGCAGTATGCTTGCAAATGCAGAATATCTAACTCCTAAAAATGCACATGCATATTAGTAGTTGTTTGAGATAGTTGTAACATCTAAGACAACATCCATGAATGATCAGATTGCACACATGCTGATAGATTTCAAAATGTTTAGTGGGTTGACCGATGAAGAGTTTAAGCTTGGAATTGATTTTTTAAATACAATTACGCTGAATTAATGTCTCATTGCTTGGCTTAATTTTCAGATTTACTTTTCACCCGTTGAAATTTTATTGCTGGGAACGATCTATTCAATCTGTTAGGATTCGATGGTTCTTGATTTTGTTATCGTTATACTGAGTGTGTAGAGTTCTCTTTTAACCCATGATGCCTCGTATTTTTACTCACGTTCTCTGAAAATTTTAGGCCAAATTGTCTACTATTCCTTATAATTTCCTTCGCGAATATATTTTTCTATCGTTCAATCACCTCTGAATTCTACAATGGCAGGACACAATTATCACCCACTGGACATTTGAAAATGAAATGGGACATAGGAGGATGTTTCTCATGCTCCCGTAACATTTGCTGAGACACCCACTGCTCCAAGTCTGCAAATTATCCATGTTACAGAGGCGTCGATCCCTCTCGAAACAATAGCCCCAGGCGAGCCGGTGATTGAATTTGATGTGGACAATCCTCCAGATTATGATACTATAAACCGAGTATTTTCATCAATTCCACTAACGATCAAAGAGACAGGCTGGTTACAACCCCTACCTCACCACCAACAAAAGGTTTCGTCACAAGGGTGAGCCCTCAACTTGACCCTCACTTATTGATCTTTACAATACCTCTGGAGACGATTCAGACGATGTGGACTATGAGTTTTTGGCCCATAAGAAGACCACATCGAAAACTGTTAAAAGCTCATCCTCATCCGATGAGAAAGCATCGAGTTCTGTTGATGAAGCACCACAATCAGAACAGAAGGAACCAAAATCCTCTTATGAGGATGAGGTCTCTTTGGTTCAAGTGCTAGCCAATTTGAAGAAGGCCAAACACTCTGCACCTGCATCCACTACTCAAGAATATGATGAAGAATCTAACCTTGAGATGATGTAGGAATTCGAAGATCTTCGCCCCACAGATTCCATTAAATCTTCCTCAAAGAGCACTGATGAAATGTTCGAGGAAGGCACAAAAGCTTCCACAAATAGTGCCAGTGTTGTTCTAGATGTTGAAGACATCTCGGACAACACAGACTTTAATGACTATGACCTAGACAGAGCCTTTACACAAAGTTCTACATAGAACATGCTCTTTCACAATGGTCTCTCTATGCCAACAGAGAGTTTCTTGACAAAAGGAAAGTGGATACAGATGCATTTTCCAGACAAAACCTGGTAACTTTTCTCAAATCCCGTAAGCTATTTTCAACAGTGTCCGTTGCGGTGCCATACTGCCGCAAACCGATGCTTGAGTTTTACACGAATATGTTACAAAGTGTTGGTGATGAAAGGTCTGGGAAGTTTGGGAAAGTGATCGTCCATAACATGGTGTATGAGTTCAATCCAGGTGTGATCAACAACTTCTATCATACCCTTACAGATGTCGAAGAAGGCCTCCTACCATACATACGTGAAGCAACGTAAACAATCACCAGAGGCCTCATGAATTAGTTTCCGGCACATCCAAATCTGTTGTCTGCCTCAATCTGATGTCTTTTATTCCATTCTTCATAAGATTACAGTTTGGAATTGGACCCCTTTCATGAGTTATACAATCGTCATCAGACATAAAAAATGACTCTTTTTGCCATTGGTACACCTGGTACCTTCAATTTTGGTAAATTTGTCTTCAAGACAGTACTCAATTTGCCAAGGGGGACTCAATATGTCTAAGTTATCGTTCCCCTCACTGATTTATGGGATCCTTGAGTTTCAATGATTCATTAGAGACATTGACGAACAACTGTCTGACGCAAGCGAGCTACTAAAAATTGCTTCTGCCCTTCTCAAATGCAATCGAAAGATAGACCATCCATGGTCTGAGTCTAGTACTGTCTCTGCTTTCTCTGATGTCCCTCAAGGCACTCCTGATACTCACACACCCACAAGATATGTGATGATTTTCACTGCTACCATCCAAGCCCAGATCGATCATGCCCTTGCAAATATTCTTCAAGCCAAGGCTGATCTGGCCTACTATGAGAATCTCGTTGCAGACTATAGGCTGGCGTTGGAGGTCGCTGTCCATTCTGTACAAAAAAGGAGAGATTACACTGGAGCACAAACAGATGAGGCTGGTCCGTCCGGAACAAGAGAAAGAGATGACATTGATGTAGCTGATACTCATACTGATAAGTGATTAATCACCTTGTTTTGTTCTTATTCTGTCTTTTTGTGTGTCTTATGCTTTTGTTACTTTGTTTTAATGTTATGTTGTCATGCTTTACCTCAAAGATATGTTGTGAATGTTTGTTTCTCTGTGTGTTGCCTTATGTATTGCTAAAAGTTCTGACAACATGTATGCTAACTTGATCAGAATTAGGGGGAAACATATCATCACATTCAGGGGGAGAATGATTCTCATATATAGGGGGAGACCAAATGGAATCAATGTGGAAAATGGTGTTTGTGCTGATTTTTCCAGAAAGACAAAAAAGAGAAGATTGAAAGAAAAATTAGTCTTGATTTCCAAGATAAAATTTAATCCTTGAAATAATATTTTCCTTAATTTTGACTTCGTTATTGATAAGATTATGTGAAATATTGAATTAAGGGTTTTGTTTTTCTAGATATGATATTTATGATAAGGATTTTATGAAATAGTTTATTTCTAATAAAACTCTTGATTTCCATATCTTGTATTTTTTTTTTTTTTTGAAGATAAACCTTAGGAGATGAGGAAACTATAAATAAGGGAAGCAAGCTAAGGAAAGAGCTTTTTCGACACCTCGACTTTTTCCTCTTGAACTTTTTCTTGGACGTTCGGTGGCTGCTCACTTTTGCTCTCTTGCACGCCGTGGTTTTCAGAGAAAAATATTTCACAAGGACGTTGTTGTGTTGAATAGTGTTGTTTCACATGTTGTCATGATTGTTGGAGACATCTGCAGACAACACGCGTTGAAGTGATGGCTGAAGATCACGTTTTCTTACTCCAGTTTTTGACACCGTGTTTTTGCTATCTTGAATAACTTTTACTCTTGTTGTTTGTTTTAGAAAGTAATTTCATTGGTTTTTTGTTAAAATCACCAGCGTTAGTGTCTGTAAACTGAAATTGATTTTCTAGTGATTATTTTGCCATGAGACACCACGCAAGTATTTATATTTGTGTATAATTAATTCTGAGTTATTTAATTGTGTATTATTTAATTCCGTTGCGTGTTGTCACTAGGTATTTAACATCTGAGATAACATTTAAATCTTATTATACACATAATTTTTTATATATTTTATACACTTTATATTAAACAAAATATATTCAATACCTGCAAATGTCACGTCGGAAAGAACAAAAATTACAAAAATAACAAAAATAACGGAACTGACCGAATTTGTATAACATATAAGACTAAAAATATAATTTTCTCCGTATATATACACACCATGTCAAGATTGTGGTGTTTTCAGTTAATCATAATTCTCTTGTTAATTCACGATCTATAATTTCACAGGAATTCATGTGTCATCTTCACAAAGTTCAAAGAAACGGAAAAAATGTCACACAATTATAATGACATCTGATTTGAGGAGCGTTGAAAGTAAGTTGGTCATGCAAATTAGGCGATGCCTTCTACGGTTTATACATTCTAAAAGCTCCAAAAACATATTTGAGTAATGTAATATAATAAATTAAATAAATATCTTGAAAAACTAATATTGATGCAATCACAATTTTTCATCTCTGTTTTAAAGTCAACTTCCCAATGATTTCATGTTTTCGATTGATAAATAAATAATGTCAAACTTTGTTGTATCAACTTTGAAAATATCATTTCACAGTTATATTTTATATAAAATATTTGTACAAATTTGAATGGAAATATAAATAAATATAAGTTCTAAAAACTTTCTTAATATCACCATTTACTTTGTTATTATAATTATTTTACTAGTATTTAACTCGTGCGATGTTGAATATTTAGTTTGCTATGTTGAATGTTTTGGACTATTCCTAAAATTTTGATTATCAAATGCATGAAATCGTTTGATTATGGTGGCAAAATTTTTACTTCATAAAAACCAATTGAGAATATATGAAGTGATGCTGGGAATAATCTGAAATCAAACAGTACAAATTAAAATAAAGCCACATTCCAAAATAGAACAATGCAAATTCAAACATGTCCAAATGAAAAATCTAGTAATATATTAATCTTTTTCCTGCTTGATAGCAACCTTCAGTTTTTTTATTTTTTATTTTTAATCTGAAACGGTAGAAGAGAATTCAATCATCTACTATTTAAAAAATGGATAATAATTAATATATAAATACTTTTTTGATTTAAATACATCATTGAATTCTGCTTGTTCAATACTATTCATTTTAGACAAAACAGCAAAATAAATTTTAAGGCATAATTAGGGTTTAGTACATTACAAATAATAATTTATATTTTTACATAAATTATTTAGTTTACACGACTTTCCAAAAAGTCTGTACCATACTTTTCTATAATATCAGAGTTTGTTGTCAGCTTCATGACAATATATATATATGACCTACTAAAGCCGTAATTTTGTCTTGGCTTAACTCGAGAACCTTCAAGAAATTTTTTCGATCTACCGTATAATCTATTTCCTTTGTATTTTCCTCCTGCACAAATCCAGCTCATGCAGTTATTTAGCTTCTATGATTATAAAAAAAATTTGGTGTGGATTGAGCTCAATATGTACGTGTAATAAAATGGTTAAATAAACACAAACCTACCAAATATTAAAAAATGCACTTTTCGGAAATCCTTTGATTTCATCCAAATCTTCGTTTGTCAACATTTTGGTCACATGGTAAGCTGTTGATAATTTATTTCACCTTTAAATATTTTTGAGTGACATATTTGAAGAACGTTGCAACTGATAAAATATACTGTGTTAATTTGGGCAAATATTGGTTATCCAATTTTCGTGTAATTTTCCTTGATTTTCCTTTATTCTTTCTGTACCGTTAAGAGTCATAATTGGCAAATATGTATTTTTTTTTTCTTTCCTAGCATTTCTTTTATATATATATATATATGCATGTAAGAGATATATGTATGAGAAAACATTCTTCCAGAATTTGTCGGTCTTCACCAGATTTATCCAAGTAACTCATCACATTGTCAACCAAACTTCCCCACAGTGTACATGCCAATCGATTATTTCTAAAGAATAAATTAATTGCAATGAATCAGTATGAATATTAAGCAAGAAATTAAAAATATCAGTACTTATTCTGTCTCTTTAAGGATGATATTGATAAGTTCCGTAAGAGGTCTATCTATCTCTTCATTTTTTGGGTAGTCTCTCGTCACTACCTTGCCTATGACATCTGAAAAACAAAACAAACACTTGAATCTGAAAGTTGTATATAACATTTCAGAAAAAATAAAAGAAGAATAAATAAATTTAACTAACCAGAAAGTATTTTTTCATCCAATATTGCTTCTTGAATTTTCAGTTCACCAAATGATCTCATGAATTGATACATATATATAGGATGGAAACGTGTCTTCAAAGAACTCACAAACTTGAGTGTTGTTGAAAACAATGATTTTGTATTTGTTTTGTAGTACATATTATTTTCAGCAACTATTACGTCTTTAACAGCAAACAAATGTTCATATATATTTGAGAACCAAGAATGTGTGAACCCTAGAGAATATGACAATTATATAGAAAGTTTAGATCAATAAATGTAATATTTTAGAAAGAAAACAAAAAAGCTCTCGATCGTAGAACATACATTATAAAATGAAAATTTCGTTCTTCTTGGAAACCTAATCTCTCGATCGTGGAACATGTAAGAAAAACGTGACACATATTAGAAGAAGTAGCGTGTACAAATTGATATTGGCGTCGGTCAAGAAAATTTAGATGCGTACAAGATTCTCCTTCTGAATCTCTGCTCCCGATACACTCATCGATGGTATGAGAAACGCCTATAAATAGAGTGATTGAGGTCCCTAAGCACACACCTCATAAGAAATATACACCATTTACAGAGAGCGTGAAGTGCTTAGAAGACATCAATCGGAGAAAAATCAGAAGAACTTAAAAATTTTCAATGGCCGGAGTTAACACTCGATTTATTTCCGCATATTGATTATCATGTTTATATACGTGCAGAAACATGATTTTTAGAAAAAAATTCTAACATTTGGTATCAGAGCCGTGATACCTCTACCTTGAAAATTTATTTCCTGAAAATTGGATATCATGAAGTTTTGGAAAATTTAGATTTTTGAAAGTTTTCCGTAAGAAATTTCAGTACTTGAAGTTCGTATGTCATAATAATGAGAAATTTACCTGAAAATTCTTCTAAGTAAAACTCGTAGAAGAACTGGTAGAAGAACTTTGTTCTCGATTGAAGTTCTTTGTTGAACCATGAAGTCTTGAAGATCGGATGAAATAATCATTTTGAGAATGCATGAACCAAAGATGTTAACTCAGAGAACTTTACTCGGAAGTCGAAGAACATGATAAATGTTATCAAAATGATAAATGATGGTTGTCTGTTGATGTGGTATTATTACATTTGACAAAATTCAAACAATCACGAGAAGCCTTAAAATCTCATTTATTGAGATGATGAATTGGATGAAATAAATAGACATTCAACCAACTCAATTTAATTGGATCTTGTTTTATTCAATTGAAGAAAAATAAATAAATATATATTTATTTATTAAAGAGTTGACCGACCCTTACTTTTCAAGTTGTCTACACAAATATGATATATATGTGTGTCTATATATATTATGTCAATTTGTTCAAAGAAATGGATGAAATTCACTGTGTAACATTAATCAACCTATTGTCCATGATATTATGTTGACAAAATTTTCTGGATTTCATTCGGAAAATTGTAGCATAAATGTTGCATGAATTTATGTTATTTATTTTTACTCGATTATGTCCACTAATGTACAGTTTTGGCATTAGTTGAAAATTGGGGCTAATACTGTAATGGTGGCATTCGATGATTGTGGTGACTTGATTTTAAAATCAAGGGGTTGATTTTGAAATATTCTGAAAATATATTAAAAAAAATAAAATAATATTTCAGATGTTCACAAATGAACAAATAATCCTCACTTTATCACTACTTTGATAAAAGAGAAAAACTGATGAGGAGTCCACATTTTCACGTAAATGTGATCATCACTTTATCACTACTCTGATTGAAGAGAAAAACTGATGGGGAGTGTAATTATTCATATTAAGTAAAAATGTAAATATAAAGTTATTTAATAAAAAAAATTGGCTTATAAAGATTCACATAAATGTGGATAATTAGGTTGAATAATAATTATTAAGTGACGTAAGAAAACTTGATCGGAGGGAGTTCTTCATATATCGGTTTAAACTGTCTTGACTTGCCACTGGTCTCCCCGAGGAATGTTGCTCTGACTAGGAGTTAGGTATTTAAAGGGCCTTAACACTACCTATCATTCCTGGGAGCACTTTTGGAAAATGTTGATTATGTTACTAAATAATTATTATATAAATTATTAAAGTAAAACCAAAATTTTGTCCAGTGAACCGTATAATTTTAAATAATTGAGGAATAGCCACAACATCCACTACAAGAAAAAAGGCCTACGACAACGGTTAAAAACCGTTGTCTTAACTGTTGTCGTAGGTATTTTAAAACTGTTGTTAAAGTCACTGTTGTTAAAGGATGCGCTCAAAGACAACGGTTTTTTCTGTTGTTGTAGCAACCATTTGCTACAACATTAGCGACGGATTTACATAAATCCGTCGCTAAATAGCGACGGATTAAAAAACCGTCGTCTTCAAATATCGCGACGGAAGAAAAAAACCGTCGCTAAAATTAGCGACAATTTGTTCATGCATTCCGTCGCTATTTTAGCGACGGTTGTATCATGGCTTCCGTCGCTAATATTTTCGGTAAAATAAAAAAAAATTACTTTTAATAATTTAATAAATCTAAACAAACTTACAATATTACTATAATAACATAATTCATGATCTTAACCAACATTTAAAAATTTACCAAAAATTAAAGACATAAAATTTACATTAAATAGAAACTAAAATCGTGTAAAAGAGAAAAATTTTAAGTGTTGTGAAATGGTAAAATTGTGTAAGAGAGAAAAATTTTAAGTGTTGTGAGGGAGGTGTAAGAAAATGGATCCAAAGTGGCTGTATTTATAGAAAATTGTGCGACGGTTATTGGTTAAACCGTCGCTAATAGCGACGGTTATTGACAAATTCGTCGCTAATAATTGCGACATTTTCAAAATTTAAATTTGCGACAGTTTTTCATTTGACCGTCGCTATATTTGTCGCTAATATTAGCGACGGGTTTAGTAAAACCGTCGCAAAATGAAAACATGCGACGGTTTAACTTAACCTGTCGCTAAATGTAGCGACAGTTTATTAAAACAGTCGCTAATTATAGCGACGATTATATTTCAAACCGTCACAAATCTGAAAAAGCGACGAATTTGAAGAAACCGTCGCTAAATTTAGCGACGGATTTCTTGAAACCGTCGCTAAATATGACAACAGTTTCCAAAAAACACGCTAATAGACAACAGTTCGCAGAACCGTTGTCATAAATGCTCAAAGACAACGGTTTTATAGAACCGTTGTCATTGACCCTAAAAACCGTTGTCTTTGACCCCCAAAAGACAACGGTTTTATAAAAATCGTTTTCTTTTGCTTAAAAATACGCTCTACGACAACAGTTTTAATTAAAATCGTTGTCAAAAAGTTTTTAACAACGGTTTTAGTTAAAACCGTTGTCGTAGAGGTGTTGTTGATTTAAAAATTTGTTGTAGTGATCCTTAATTATATTTAAAAAAAATTATGCATTAAATGGATTTGGATCACATAATAGACATCAATTGCAATTAATTATATAAACATAATAAATTTTACTCCACATAGATTTTTATGATATTTATATAACTAATTAGGTTAAAATATCAAATTATATTTTTCTTAATTTACCCACAGGAGTTAAGGAAAATACATTTTGATAGTTTTATAATAAAGTTACAGAAAAATCTTATTGAATTAAAATTTTAGCCCACAGGCAAATTTTATGTCACTAGATTTTTAAAACATGATATTGTCTCAAAAATTTTAAGCATATGATATTTTGTGCAGTTACGCAACCTGCGAGTTTTTCTGATATAAAATGTGACATTCCCGAACTAAAGAGCGATAACTATAAAATATGGAAAAAAAGAATTCTTCTTCAATTGGGATGGATGGATATTGATTATGCTATACGGAAAGACGAACCATCTGCTATTACTGAAAACAGCATTCCGGATGATGTTGATCTTTATGAAAAATGGGAGCGATCTAATCGACTCTGCGTAATGTTCATAAAGACAAAAATCTCTGCTGGTATGTGTGGTTCTGTCGATCAGCATAATAATGTCAAAGAATTACTGAAAGCTATTGATGAACAGTTTCAGTCTTCAGATAAGGCACTTGCAAGCACCCTAATTATGAAATTCTCTTCATTAAGGCTCACCAGTGTGAGAGGTGTGCGAGAGCACATAATGAAAATGCGGGACATAGCGGCTCGGCTAAAGACACTAGAAGTGGAAATGTTTGAAACTTTTCTTGTGCACTATATTTTATGCACTCTTCCACAGCAATACGGACCCTTCAAAATTTCCTACAACACACATAAGGATAAATGGTCAATTAATGACCATGTGTGTTCAAGAGGAAGGAAGGCTGTTGATGGA
Organism: Primulina tabacum; assembly: GCF_025594145.1. Lineage (NCBI taxonomy): Eukaryota > Viridiplantae > Streptophyta > Magnoliopsida > Lamiales > Gesneriaceae > Primulina > Primulina tabacum. Next base: position 42,289,808 of record NC_134554.1, read on the forward strand.
AACTAATGATAATGTATTTATGACAACACAAGGAAAATACAAGAAGAAAGCCAAAGTTAAGGGAAAAAGGAAAGGAATAATTACACCCCAACCTGACATTAAGAAAGAATCCAAGTGTTTCTTCTGCAAAAAGACGGGACACATGAAGAAGAATTGCAATAAATTTAAGGACTGGCTTGAAAAAATGGTATTTTTACTTCATTTGTCTGTTATGAATCTAATATGGTTCATATGATTTATAACACATGGTGGTTGATTCTGGTTCTACAATCTATGTTACAAATACCTTGCAGGGTATGCAAAACCTAAGGAAGCCAATAGAAAATGAGCGGAGCATCTATTCAGGAAACAAAATGTCTTCGGATGTAGAGGCTATTGGGACTTGCTGCCTTATATTGGATAGTGGTTTTATTTTAAAATTGGAAAAGACATTTTATGTTCTTAGTTTTTCTAGGAATTTAATTTCAGTTTCAAAACTTATACCTTTTGGTTATTCATTTCAGTTTTTGGATAAATCAATAAATTTATTTTATAAATCAAATCTTATTGGAATTGGTACAATGGTTGATGGTCTTCTCTCTATTTCTTTACAAAATAATAACACCACTATGCATGTTCAAGGAGGTATTGAAAAATGTGTTATAAATGAAGATTTTTCTATATTATGGCATCAGAGATTGGGACACATCTCCATAGAGAGAATTAAAAGACTAGTAAATGATGGAGTACTCACTACTTTAGATTTTACTGATTTTGAGACTTGTGTGGACTGCATTAAGGGATATCTACATGCTTCATAACAAAAATGAAGCACTTGAAGCCTTTAAGGTTTTTAAGGCTGAAGTGGAGAAGCAATGTGGAAAACATATTAAGATCGTGAGAACTGATAGAGGAGGAGAATATTACGGTAGATACACTGACAATGGACAAGCACCTGGTCCGTTTGCGAAGTTTTTCCAAGAACATGGGATTGTTGCCTAATATACTATGCCTGGTTCTCCGGACCAGAATGGCGTAGCTGAGAGGAGAAACCGAACATTATTGGACATGGTGAGGAGCATGTTTAGTAGCTCCAAACTTCCTAAATCCTTGTGGACTGAAGCTCTTAAGACAGCTGAGTATATATTAAACCGAGTTCCAACTAAGGCTGTCCCAAAGACGCCATTTGAGTCATTTAAAGGTTGGAAACCGAGTTTGCAACATATACGCGTTTGGGGTTGTCCTTCTGAAATAAGAGTTTACAACCCACATAAAAAGAAACTGGACCCAAGAACTATAAGTCTGAAACAAGAGTTTACAACCTACATAAAAAGAAACTGGACCCAAGAACTATACGTGGATATTTCATTGGGTATGCCGAAAAATCCAAATGGTACAGATTCTATTGTCCATATCACAACAATAGAATTGTGGAATCAAGAAATGCAAAATTTCTTGAGAATGATTTGATTATTGGGAGTGATTATTCAAATGACATAGTTTTTGAGAAAGATCACATTAATTCACAATCCTCTTATTCAAATGACAGATTGGTCGTTATTCACACTCCTCAAGATCAAATGAGTGTTAGACAACCAGTTACTGAAGTTCCACAAATCGCTGATGAAAATCCAGTAGATCAAATTGTTAATGAAGAACAACAAGAAATTGTTGATCAACCAAACAACCTAAGGAGATCTACAAGAATAAGAAGATCAGCTATATCTAGTGATTATGTTGTGTATTTACAAGAATCAGATTTTAACATCAGAGTCGAAAATGATCCTGAAACGTTTTCACAAGCCATGAGTTGTAATGAGTCAAAACTATGGTTTAATGCTATGAAAGAAGAGATGAATTCTATGGCAGTTAATGAAGTCTGGGATCTTGTTCAGTTGCCTGATGGTGTAAAAGCCATTGGATGTAAATGGGTCTTCAAAACAAAGAAAAACTCATTAGGCAACATTGAAAGGTATAAAGCAAGACTCGTTGCTAAAAGATTCACTCAGCAAGAAGATATCGATTATAAGGAGACTTTTTCTCTTGTATCTAAGAAAGATTCTCTCCATATCATTCTAGCATTAGTTGCACATTTTGACTTAGATTTGCAACAAATGGATGTGAAAACAGCTTTTCTCAATGGAGAACTAGAGGAAGAGATTTATTTGAAACAACCTGAAGGATTTTCTCTAGTAATGGTGAGTAATTGGTTTGTAAGCTTAAAAAATCTATATATGGATTGAAACAAGCTTCCCGTCAATGGTATTTAAAATTTTATTATGTTATCTCTTCATTCGGATTCGTTGAGAACCTCATGGATCAATGTATATACCAGAAAGTCAGTGGGAGCAAGATTTGTTTCCTTATTCCATATGTGGATGATATATTACTTGCAACCAATGATAAGGGTCTGTTATATGAGGTGAAACAATTCCTCTCTAGAAACTTTGATATGAAGGATATGGGCGATGCATCTTATGTCATTGGCATTGAGATACATAGAGACAAAATTCGAGGTATTATAGGTCTGTCTCAAGAAACCTATATCAACAAAGTTTTAGAGAGATATCGGATGAAAGATTGTTCACTAAGTATAGCTCCCGTTGTGAAAGGTGATAAATTCAATTTGACCCAATGCCCAAAGAATGATCTAGAGCGGGAACAAATGAAAAACATTCCTTATGGTTCTGCTATCGAAAGCTTGATATATGCTCAGGTTTGCACTAGACCTGACATTGCATTTGTTGTTGGGATGTTGGGAAGATATCAGAGTAATCCAGGTTTAGATCACTGGAAAGCTGCAAAGAAAGTAATGAGGTACTTTCAAGGGACCAAAGATTATATGCTTATGTTCAGACGAACTGAGAATTTGGAAGTAATTGGCTACTCTGATTCAGACTACGTTGGCTGCATTGATTCAAGAAAATCCACTTCAGGATATATTTTCATGCTAGCTGGTGGAGCTGTATCTTGGAGAAGTGCAAAGCAGACATTGACTGCTACTTCCACTATGGAAGCTGAGTTCGTATCTTGTTTTGAGGGAACCTCAGATGGTGTATGGTTGAAGAGTTTCATTTCAGGGCTTAGAATTATGGATTCTATATATAGGCCATTAAGAATATATTGTGACAATTCAGCTGCTGTTTTTATGGCTAAAAATAACAAAAGTGGTAGTCGAAGCAAGCACATCGACATTAAGTATTTAGCCATACGAGAACGTGTTAAAGATAAGAAGTTACTTATCGAGCACATTAGCACTGAATTGATGATTACGGATCCTTTGACAAGGGCATGCCACCATTGAAATTTAAGGATCATACAGAAAGAATGAGACTTGGTTCCTTTATGTAATTTTGTTGTAAGAACAAATTTAATGAAACTATGATGTGATATTTTCTCATATTTGTTGTGTACACATTCATTGATTTGAGAAATATCAATAAAGTTGGACCTCGAATAAACATTGGGTTTATTCATTAAGTTATACATATTTGAGAGACATAATACATTGTAATACATGGAAGATAATATTCGTTTTAAGATGACCTATCGTCATGATTCATGTATTTTGTTTTCTCCTATGATAAATGAGATATATGTGTCAAGTGGGAGAACGTAAGAAAAACGTGACACATATTAAAAAAAGTAGCGTGTACAAATTGATATTGGCGTCGGCCAAGAAAATTTAGATGCGTACACGATTCTCCTTCTGAATCTCGGCTCCCGATACACTCATCGATGGTATGAGAAACGCCTATAAATAGAGCGATTGAGGTCCCAAAGCACACACCTCATAAGAAATATACACCATCTACAGAGAGCGTGAAGTGCTTAGAAGACATCAATCGGAGAAAAATCAGAATAACTTAAAAATTTTCAATGGCCAGAGGTAACACTCGATTTATTTCCGCATATTGATTATCATGTTTATATAAGTGCAGAAACATGATTTTTAGAAAAAATTCTAACAGAACATACATTATAAGATGAAAATTATATTTCGTTATTTTTGGAAACCTAATCTCTCGATCGTGGAACATACGTACATTATAAGATGAAAATTATATTTCGTTCTTCTTGGATATAGGTTCATAGCGATGAACTATACTGAGCTTCAAGACACACAATTTAATTCTTCTAAATCTTAGGCTGATTTTTTCGAAGTGAATTTGAAAAAAAAGAATTTTTTGTTGTATATTTTGACTACTGGGTATATGTATATATGCATATAGGCAAAACAACCAACCTATTAAAAGCAAAATTAAATTTTGTTTGATGACGAAAAAAGCATTTGAAAGGTTTTTAGCTAATCTGAAAATTCAAATTTAAATTTTCAGATGACAGACATCTATTCATGTTTATGTAGCTATGTTCTTGGTCAACTGTCGGATTTTTTTTTTATATTTAGAATTATTCATTGAAGAACTGAGTATATTAAAACAATTTAATTTTAAATATATTTTTATGGTCTTGAGATTAAAATACAAATTTCACAAAAACTCTTGTGAGAGGATCTCACGAATCAATTTCGTGGGTCGAATATCTTATTTAGATCATTCATGAAAAATTATTACTTTTTATGTTAAGAGTATTACTTTTTATTGTGAATATCGGTAGGGTTGGCCCGTCTCACAAATAAAGATTCGTGAAGCCGTCTCACAAGAGACTTACTCTACAAGTTTAATATGATTTTTTCCTTTTAACATTAAAAAATGATTTTTCTAAAGACATAATTCATGTAAAACCGAGCTGTCTTCTATCAATTTTTTTATAAATGTGTTTTTAAGATTTACTGAGATTAAAATATAAATTTAATATTTTTACTTTTTAACGTTTAATATGATGTTTTCTCATTAATACATTAATGCATTCGGTGCATATATTTAATATGATATTTTCTCATTAATGTATTAATTGATTAGATACGTATATTTAATATTATTTTCCTATACTATTTTCAGTAATAATTTTAGGCGAAAAATTTTTGATTCTATTTTTTTCATATTTTTCTGCTTTTATATATAATATATATATATATATATATATATATATAGTATAGTATAGATATCAATAAATTGAATAAACGGTAGATTTTAACTTAAAAATGATTAAAACTAATGCTCATGTTCGAGTTTGATTTGATTTGATATTCTTAAAAATCGAATTTTTTGGAGTTGAGATCCAGTTATACGTAAATTATTCGAGTTTGATTTAACGCATAAATTTCATTAAATCAAGTTCGAGTTTCAACTTGAACTTTGAATATTTCATTATTTTCTAAGTCGAATCAAATATAATTCTACATGATAAATTCCTCAATGTTGGGAGACAAGTAAATGGCGGAATCTCAACTGAAAATTTTGTTAGAATTTATTTTTACATCGTCCTCTTTATTTTAGAGTAAATGTACATAAAAATTTCAAATGAATTGTTAATTCCCACTTGGCCCCTAAAATTTAGTAAAATATGAGTCTAACCCAAGAAGTATTGTATGCTGTACATAGATTTCACATAGTAGTCTATTCCAAGAAGACTGCCGACTACGCACACTCCATTCACCTAATTTCGCTCACGCAAAATTTAAACTAAAAAAAAAAAAGAGATAAAATATCTTCTTTTTGACTTTTCACCACTCACGTTTTATTTTATTTCCATTATTACATGAAAAATGTACACATTTATGCATCAACACAATTTTCTTCACTATATATTGCAATATTCTTTCATGTTTCCTTTTCTTGCTTTACCTTTGTCTTAAAGAATCAAGATTTTCTTCGATTTGTTGATCTGCTTTTTCTTTTAAAACGAGCTGTGTACGTACTGATCTCTTGTCTTGATCTGTTCTGAGTGATCGACGAGTTGCCGGTTCCTCATAATCTTATCTAAAGGTGGGATTTTTATGAGATGGGATACTTGGAATAGCTGTTAAAATTTACTATATTTGTTCAAAATTATGTAATTGGAAGATTGTATATTGATTCAGTGTGAGAATCTTGCGGTTGTTTTATTGTTCTGGAGGTGATATGGGGTGTTTTCCTTGTTTTGGATCATCAAAAGAAGAAGGGTGTGATAATAACAATGGAATTAAGGAAGTTGCTAAGGAGTCTGTTAAAGAAGGACTAGCAGCTCAGTCTAACAGTCATTTGAAGGGAGTTAGCTCTGGTATTTAATTTTGACCCTTTTCTCCAATTTTTGAATTTTATATTTTCTTGAATTTTGGGGGTTCATGAGTGTGTTTGAATGTCATAAATATGAGTTATTTTGTTTGTTTGATTTTCTTTGCGATGTGATGCAATATGGTTGGTTTCACAGCCTTGATCCGTGGTTATTTTGTATTTTTTTCTTTTTAGTGATTTGAATTTGCTGGTCCAAGGGCCAAGGCACATGGTTTTTTTTTTTTTTTATGAAGAATTAAAGTTTTGGCTTGTTGGTTTATTTCTCATTTTGCTGTAATATTTATCAGGCTATCGATTATGCCGTGTCTTTGAACTTTTGCCTTTCTTTGTTGAAATGTTGCCTTAGATTGGATTGTTGGAGACAGATTCTCTGTTTTATTTGGTTTTTAATTTATTTTGAATTCTAATTGAACATGATAAATGGGGATACTGGTAACAGTTTATATTGCTCGACCCATAATTTCCTGAATTGAGCTATATCTTGATATAAGAAAGAAGGTGAAGTGGGTAGGGTAAATGCATAATTTCCTGAATTGAGCTATATCTTGATATAAGAAAGAAGGTGAAGTGGGTAGGGTAAATGCAGGTGACTTGCTATTATGAGTTGGATCCCTATGAGATTTGAGATGCATATTGAGTGAAATCAGATGTAGATAGTGGAATGTGTTTGGTTCAGGATATTGAATTATTTTGATTAGTGTAGGTTAAGTATGTGAGATGCTATGTTGTTCAAGAGGCAGTCATGATTCATTTCCTTTTTGAAATTTTGTGAATGTGTTGATGTCTTGGCTTCGAGATTTTTCAAATAATCTATTTTTAATTTTGCATTTGCCTCAATGCATTTCAGATAAATCAAAATCACGGATTGGCAATGAGTCTAAGAAGGAAACTGCCATTGCCAAAGAGCCAATAGCCCATATTGCTGCACAAACATTTACTTTCCGTGAACTTGCTGCAGCCACAAAGAACTTTAGACCAGAGTGTTTGCTTGGTGAAGGTGGTTTTGGACGTGTTTATAAAGGTCGACTGGAAAGCACATGCCAGGTAGATTGTTTTGGTTATTGTGAATAAATCATATTGCTATTACTTCAAAATTTCCCTTCTTTATGTCAAGTTTGAAGTTGAACTAGTCAAGACTTATGATCAATCGCTTCTGGCCGTAGTAAATCATAGTTGTGGCAATGATGCAGTTAAAATCTTTTAACTGTACACTAACTAATCCACCACTTTTTGGTCGTTATGGCACATAGGAAATCCCATAGAATGTGTGATAACTATTGCTATCCAACCTTTGTTTTCACAACAGTTGCATCTACTTGAAATTTATGGCAATCAAACATATGACATTAGCCATGATTCGAATGTCTTGGATTCCAAAACAGCCTAGAGACCATGGTTTGCTGGGTGTTTAATATAGGTAGCCACACATAACAATGGGATTAATTATTACTACCCAGCCAAGAAATATTGACTTTTTTAAAAAATATTCTTTGAATAAATATGATGTCTTAGTACGTTACTCACGATGCTGAGTCATTTTATTTACATGAAGTGGGAAAACCTATGCTTTTTTGCAGGTGGTTGCGGTGAAACAGCTTGACAGGAATGGCCTTCAAGGGAATAGAGAATTTTTGGTGGAGGTTCTTATGCTTAGCCTCTTACACCATCAAAACCTTGTCAATTTAATTGGATATTGTGCTGATGGCGACCAACGGCTTCTTGTTTATGAGTACATGCCATTTGGATCGCTAGAGGACCATTTACATGGTTAGCATAAAATTTTATTATTTATCACAAATCTATTCGTCTACATTAAATCTCAAGAAGTTGAGAGTAATTTGAACCAAAATCAGCATCTTTGGCTGTGAATACTTGGTTAATATTACTGTGTTTAAAATGCATGAACAGCTAGATATCAATACAAAAGCTTACTGAAAAATGGACCACTTCATGTGATTTCTTGGCTTGTATGGAGTACTATGGAACTTGAGCGAGCAAGACCACTAATATTGCAAAATGTTTTTCGTTCATTAGTGTTGCTACACTCGAAATTCTAACATATCATCTTCTTTACCACTTTTGGACTTGTTATTGATAAAATCCTTGATTACGGCCATGTTTGTCATCCATCGTTTCATCTGATGATACTATTTAGTGATTTATCCAACTTTATTTCCATGTTTCTGTAGATCTTCAACCAGATAAAGAACCATTGGACTGGAATACAAGAATGAAGATCGCTGCTGGTGCAGCAAAGGGGTTGGAGTATTTGCATGACAAAGCGAATCCCCCGGTTATATACAGAGACTTAAAATCTTCAAATATTCTCCTCGATGAAGGATTCTTCCCCAAGTTATCAGATTTTGGACTTGCAAAACTCGGACCTGTTGGGGATAAAACACATGTCTCAACGAGGGTGATGGGGACTTATGGTTATTGTGCTCCTGAATATGCCATGACCGGCCAACTTACACTGAAGTCTGACGTGTACAGTTTTGGAGTTGTATTTCTCGAAATCATCACCGGCCGAAAGGCTATTGACAACACCAAGGGAGCGGGGGAGAATAATCTTGTCGCATGGGTAAGTTGATAAACTATTCTTGCAAAGGGGAAATTACATGTTAATTCTTTAATTAATATATCTTGAAATGGCCTATAATGGTTTCTTGTTCACTTTTAGGCAAGGCCTCTTTTCAAAGATCGAAGAAAGTTTCCGAAAATGGCTGATCCTCTGTTGCAAGGTCGATATCCAATTCGTGGGCTTTATCAAGCATTGGCAGTAGCAGCCATGTGCTTGCAAGAGCAAGCTGCCACAAGACCTCTCATCGGAGACGTCGTGACCGCTTTGACTTATTTAGCATCCCAAAGTTACGATCCTAATGCACCCGTCTCACAAGGTAACAAGATCGGTCCATCTAGACCCACAACCAGACTCCGGGCTGACCAGAGGAGTATATCTGATGGAACTGATAACCTAGATGAGTCCACCACCCAGGGTTCCCCATCCAGTCATAAAAACTCCCCCAATTTGAGAAAGAGGGAGTTCAACAACGGGGCAGAGTTGAGAAGGGTCGAAACTGGATGTGGGTCAGGTCGTAAATGGGGTTTGGAAGAATCAGAACAACCCGATTCTCAGAGAAATAGCCCTGGTGGCAAGGCAAGGGAGACTCCAAGAAACCGGGACTTAGACAGGGAACGTGCAGTTGCTGAGGCCAAAGTTTGGGGTGAGAATTGGAGGGAAAGAAAGCGCATGAACGAATGACATCGTTTATCTGTCTAAGGATCCATTTCCTTGGAGAGGATGACACACCAAGAACTGAGCTTCAGGTTTTATCTAAAAACGCGAAGCTTCATTATCCAATTTTCATGCATTGTTTTTTACTTGTCCTCTCATCATTCTTGTAGTTTGATATTAGGCTGAATAGTTCAGTAACTTCATCACAGAAACCGAGGTTTTTACGATATTATATGGAAGAACGGGTGTATGGAATGTGTTAAATATATGTATTTAAAGAAGTTAGGGAAGATTTCAAATTTGTGATCCTTGTTTTACTTGTCCACTACATGAGGATGCTTCCTTTGGTTTTGGGTAACAGAGCCAATTGGGATGTTAATCTTGTGTTGTATAGTTACACTGTGTGTGGATATTTGAGTCAAATGAGTCTCTTGTCATCGGCTTATTGAATGACGAAATGACCTTTCAACCCCTCACTCGGTTTTCCGGAATATTGTGGTGAAATAGGAATTTACCCTTTTGTAAAATCATACTTGCTCTATAAGATTAAAAAATAAATAATTAAGGTTGGATCCTGGCCGAATGAATTGAATTGTAATTAATGGATTTAATTGTGTCAATTAGGTGCTTTTATTTATTTCAACAATGAATAACAAATAACAAAAAATGGATCTTAGCTGAATTATTTTAATTAGAATTAATGATTTGATTATGTTAATTAGGTGCTTTTATTTATTTCAACAATGAACATATTTCAATGGTGCATGAACCACTTTGAATTTGTGTATGGACTACTTAAAGAACCAGCAGACAACTATGGAAGAACAAAAACCTTAACTTTTTACAACAAAATTATTATGTAAAAGGTGTTCATAAATAAACTTTGCAGATAGTTTGGGGAATTATAATAACAGTATGTTTGGTTCTTTCGAAATATGGATTTGGATTTGAATTTGGATTTGGATTTGAAATCGGATTTGGAAATTCAAGTAGTTTGAAATTCTATTTGATGTTTGGTTTAAAATTTAAAAATAGTATTTACAAATCCATTTCTTGTTTGGAGAAAAAAATTCGAATTTGGAATTTTAAAATTTTACTAAGCTACCCTTAGAAATCGTCTAAATATAAATAAAATTTGATGAGATTTGGATAAAAAAAAAAGTAATTGTATGTTTTTAAAATCCAAATTCCATCAAATCTTATCAAATTTGATGAGATTTGGATATACTCATTGAAATCCCAAGAAATCCCATAAAATTCTTAACAAATCCGAATTTTTTTTTTATTCATATTGTCAAACAGTAAAAATAGGATTTGAAATCCAAATCCCATGAAATCCTCCCAAATCCTGGTTGTCAAACACACTGTAAGTATTAAGATAATAAAATTTAAATAAAATTTAAATAATCTTTAAAAGTAAGTTGGCCATTTTATTTTTAAAAAAATGTTTTATAAGACCTTAGCGGCCTATTCTTGAATATTAGGTTATATATTTCGCAGAAAAAAATTTAAACAAACACTTGCAAAAACTTTATTGATTATTTAAAATTTTGAACAACTTATAAACTTAGGCACACATAGGTATTACCATGGTGTCTAGGGTAAAAACTAAGAGTGAAAACGAGTCGAGGAGATGATCATACACTGATTACAAAAGATTAAGCTCGACCTCGAGCTCAAAATAAAAGGGTTCGGTTCTCTTGAGATCTGTTCTTGGAAAGGCTCTACTTCTTGGAAATGTGCTTTTAGTGACATTAACGGCCATGCTTGGATTCCCCACAATTTTTTGAGCAATTGCTGATGGATTGGAGGGGAAGAAATTAAAGAAAGGAAATTAACTCTAAATAAGAAATGAAATGAGATTAATTGTGTTCTTGGTTTGGTGTGATTTTATTTACATTTATGCAATTAACCATTATCAAACCACCCTTCATGATTATTATAACAATAATCAATTATTCTTGTTTCTCTTTAGTTATAATTATTCTTATTTCTAATGCATGGTGTGCCATGCAAATAATAAATCTACTCTATTTTATTAAAGCAAGAAGTCAACATAATAATTGAATTGTCTTTTTGGTATGATCGATTTCAAAGTACAACCTTCATTGCGACCCATCATTTTTTCAATTTAAAATAAAACTGTTTTTCTTTTGTACCACGATGATGCATGTGACATTTATGGATGCAAACTAGTCGAGTCGAACAATATCAGGTTCAAGCTCCGCTTGTTTTAAAATTATTAATCCCGCGAATAGCTCGAGTTCGGCTCGTTAATATCTCGTTTATCATGTTTAATAAATCTGACTCGAGCTCAACTTATTAAGCGAGCTCGTTTTCGAACTCGTTAAATAAGATAATTTTTTACCTCATTAAACAAGCTCGTTTTCGAACTCATCGAATATTCTTAGTCAAAAAGATCAACTAAGATATGAGAATTTAATAGGGTAAATTTCTCATTTTATAGTCTTTCAATCACTTCCCTTATGTTAGGTGAGTTTTTAATGAGGTGGGGCCCACGCGGAATTTAAAAATCAGAAAATGAAATCCCACATCGGGAAATTTTCTGTTTTGGCTTAAGAATTCTGGTTATAAATAGAGCTCAACTCCTTCAGTTATTGTATCCCAAAATCAAAAGCTTTTCAGCTTTGATAAAAAAAAAGAGTGCATAGAAAAAAAAGTGTATTTTTTTCTTGAGTGCGGGAATTCTCTTGTGTGAGTTAGAGAAATTATTTTCTCGGTATACTCGGGTTTGGGAGTGTGAGGAATATTGAGTGTATTGGTGTATACACTTATTGTAATATTTCTTCCAGTTATAAAAGTTGCAGTGCTCCGTGGACGTAGCCTATTTTGGGTGAACCTACGTAAATCGTTGTATTCTTGTTGATTGATTATTTTATTCCGCAATTTGGGTACTATATTATCTTCGTGGTCGGCATCGCTTCGGGGTAATTTCCCAACAACTGGTATCAGAGCCTTGTTGTGAAAATTCTTAAAAATTCTGAGTATGCTCTGTGGTTGCAGCCTTGTCTGATCTTCCACATCAGAAAAGATTTTTTAGATTTTTTGCTAAGGCTAGAGAAGTGATGGCCGGAGATGATGGATCAGGGACCGGGAATCAACAAGTTCGACGGAACAGATTTTTCGTTCTGACGGTTACAGATAAGAGATTATCTGTACAGTAAGAAGCTGCATCAACCTCTATCAGGAAAGAAACCAGAAAAGATGGAGGATGATGATTGGGAGCTCCTTGACCGACAGGTTTTAGGTGTCATAAAATTGACCCTAACAAAGAACGTGGCGCATAACGTGGCGGAGGCCAAAACCACGGAGGAGATGATGTCCATTTTGTCGGACATGTACGAAAAGCCATCGGCAAATAATAAAGTACATCTCATGAAAAAGTTATTCAACTTGAAGATGGGAGAAGGTTCTTCGGTGGCAAAACACATAAATGAATTCAACACGATTGTCTCCCAGCTGACATAAGTGGACATCAAATTTGATGATGAGATTCGGGCACTTATTCTTCTGGCGTCTTTACCAGACAATTGGGAACCGATGCGGGCAGCGGTTAGCAACTCTGTTGGAAAAGGGAAACTACAACTCAATGATGTTAGAGATCAAATCCTTGCTGAAGAAGTTCGCAGGAAAGACTCGGGTGAAGCAACATCATCGAGATCTGTTCTAAATCTTGATAACAGAGGAAGAGGCAGGAGTGGTGAAAGGAGTTCCAACCGATGGCGCGGTAGATCCAAATCAAGAAATGGAAAAGACAAAAACATCTTTGAAAAGAATATGAAGTGCTGGAGCTGTGGTGAGACTGGACACCTGAAAAAGAACTGCAGATCAACGAAGAATAATGCAAATGCTGTCACTGAGGAAGTACATGATGCTCTTCTATTATCCATGGAAAGCTCTGTTGATTCTTGGGTTATGGACTCGGGAGCTTCGTTTCATACCACTGGTGACCGCGATGTATTTGATAATTACATCGCTGGAGATTACGGAAAAGTTTTCCTGGCTGATGGAAAACCCTTGGAAATTGTTGGTATGGGTGATGTACGAATGAAGATGTCAAATGGATCTGTCTGGAAAATCAACAAAGTCAGACATGTACCAAAATTGACACGCAATCTGATCTCGGTGGGATAGCTCGATGATGAAGGCCACAATGTGACTTTCGGTGATGGTTCCTGGAAAGTGAACAAAGGAGCCATGATTGTTGCTCGAGGAAAGAAAACTGGAACACTGTATATGACTTCCAGTTGCAGAGACACACTAGCAGCTGTGGAAGCTGGAGCCAATTCAAGTCTATGGCATTATAGACTTGGACATATGAGTGAGAAGGGAATGAAGATGTTGGTGTCAAAAGGAAAGCTACCAGAATTAAAGACTGTTGAACACCAACTATGTGAAAGCTGTATCCTTGGAAAGCAAAAGAAGGTGAGCTTTTCAAAAGGCGGTAGAGAACCAAAAGCAGCAAAGTTGGAGCTGGTTCATACTGATGTATGGGGACCATCTCCTTGTGACATCCATGGAGGCTCGAGATACTATGTCACATTCATTGACGATTCGAGTAGAAAAGTTTGGGTTTATTTTCTGAAAAATAAATCTGATGTTTACGAGACCTTTAAAAGGTGGAAAGCCATGGTGAAAAATGAGACCAACTTGAAGGTGAAGTGCTTACGGTCTGACAATGGTGGAGAATATGAAGATGATGAGTTTAAAAAATATTGTGCACAGAACGGGATCAAGATGGAGAAAACCATTCCTGGTACACCTCAACAGAATGGTGTAGCTGAAAGGATGAATATGACCACGAATGAACGAGCAAGGAGCATGAGATTGCATTCTGGATTGCCAAAATCATTCTGGGCTGATGCTGTTAACACTGCAGCATATCTGATCAACAAAGGACCTTCGATACCGCTTGACTGCAGAATACCCGAAGAGGTATGGAGCGGCAAAGAAGTAAACCTTTCTTTCTTGAAAGTGTTTGGATGTCTATCCTATGTTCATATTGATTCAGCAAGCAGAACAAAACTTGATCCGAAATCAAAGAAGTGCTTCTTTATTGGTTATGGAGATAATGAGTTTGGTTATCGTTTCTGGGATGACCAAAATCGGAAGATCATTCGGAGCAGGGATGTAATATTTAATGAGAATCTGTACAAGGACAAGTCAGACATTGGAGTTGGAGATGAATGTCCTGAAGTCAAGAAGACTGATGAAGTGCCATTGACATATATTCCTGTGAATGAATCGAAAACCAGTAACCAGGAAGATGAAGAAGAAACTGCACAAGATGATGACCCACAAACTCCGGTGATTGAACTCAGGAGATCTTTGAGAATCATTAGACCACCTGAGAGGTACTCCTCTGCACTTCACTATATTTTGCTGACAGACAAAGGTGAACCGGAGACCTATGAAGAGGCAATGCAAAATGATGATTCAACCAAGTGGGAGTTGGCCATGGAGGATGAGATGGATTCACTGTCATCCAATCAGACGTGGGAGTTGACAGAACTTCCACAAGGCAAAAAAGCGTTACATAACAAGTGGGTGTACCGGTTAAAAGAAGAGCATGATGGTAGCAAGCGGTACAAGGCAAGACTTGTTGTAAAAGACTTCCAACAACGGGAAGGAATTGATTACACCGAAATTTTCTCTCCGGTGGTTAAATTAACCACTATCAGGACAGTACTTGGACTAGTGGCGAAGGAAGACTTACATTTGGAGCAGTTGGATGTAAAGACTGTGTTTCTTCACGGTGACCTAGATGAAAAAATTTATATGAAACAGCCACAGGGCTTTGAAGTACGGGAAAAAGAGAGAATGGTGTGCAAACTTCATAAGAGCTTGTACGGTCTCAAACAAGCTCCAAGACAGTGGTACAAGAAGTTTGATGGATTCATGAGTGAAAATGGTTTCCTAAGGTGTCAAGCTGATCACTGCTGTTATATGAAAAGGTTTGACGGTTCTTATATCATACTACTGCTATATGTAGATGATATGCTGATAGCTGGAACTTGCCTGGAAGAAATTGATAAACTCAAGAAAGATTTATCAAAGGAATTTGCCATGAAGGATTTGGGTGCTGCAAAGCAAATCCTTGGAATGAGGATCTTTAGAGACCGGGTGAATGGATTCTTGAAGTTATCTCAAGAAGAGTACGTGAAAAAGGTGGTTAAAAGATTTAATATGGATGAAGCTAAATCTGTGAGTACTCCTTTGGCTAGCCATTTCAAACTAACCAAAGCACAATCACCATCGACGGAGAAGGAGAAGGCTTATATGAATAAGGTTCCTTATGCTTCTGCTGTCGGAAGCCTCATGTATGCAATGGTGTGTACAAGACCAGACATAGCACATGCAGTGGGAGTCGTGAGCAGGTTTATGAGTAATCCAGGAAAGCAACACTGGGAAGCAGTTAAGTGGATTCTCAGGTATTTGAAAGGTACTGCTAGTTGTTCTTTATGCTTCAGGAGGTCAAAATTGGGCTTACAGGGTTTTGTCGATGCCGATATGGGTGGTGACCTGGATGACAGGAAAAGTACTACCGGTTATGTGTTCACATTAGGTGGTACAATTGTAAGCTGGGTGTCTAAGCTGCAAAAGATTGTTGCGCTTTCGACTACAGATGCTGAGTATGTTGCAGTTACAGAAGCTAGCAAGGAGATGATATGGTTGAGATCCTTTCTGGAAGAATTGGGTCAGAAGCTTGAAGATAGCACGTTACACTGTGACAGTCAGAGTGCTATTCACTTAGCAAAAAATCCTGTTTATCATGCTAGGACAAAGCATATACAGGTTAGGTACCATTTCATCAGATCGGTGCTGGAAGATGGAATCTTGATGCTGGAGAAGATTCCTGGAAGTAAGAATCCAGCCGATATGCTCACAAAGACAGTAACCATTGACAAACTGAAGTTGTGTTCAACTTCAGTCGGACTGCAAGTATAAATGGAGATATATGAGCTGCTGCAATGATGGTGTGAAGACATGATTGAAATCAAGTCTTCAAGTGAGAGAATTGTTAGGTGAGTTTTTAATGAGGTGGGGCCCACGCGGAATTTAAAAATCAGAAAATGAAATCCCACATCGGGATATTTTCTGTTTTGGCTTAAGAATTATGGTTATAAATAGAGCTCAACTCCTTCAGTTATTGTATCCCAAAATCAAAAGCTTTTCAGCTTTGATAAAAAAATAGAGTGCATAGAAAAAAAATGTATTTTTTTTTTAAGTGCGGGAATTCTCTTGTGTGAGTTAGAGAAATTATTTTCTCGGTATACTCGGGTTTGGGAGTGTGAGGAATATTGAGTGTATTGGTGTATACACTTATTGTAATATTTCTTGCAGTTATAAAAGTTGCAGTGCTCCGTGAACGTAGCCTATTTTGGGTGAACCACGTAAATCGTTGTGTTCTTGTTGATTGATTATTTTATTCCGCAATTTGGGTACTATATTATCTTCGTGGTCGGCATCGCTTCGGGGTAATTTCCCAACACCTTACACTCTATTTCGACGTGAGATAATGCAAGTTATTATTGTATACTCAAGATCCAAAACCTAGTTGAGTTCAAGCTCGAGTTCACGAAAATGTTCGCAAGCTTACTAGCCAAATATCATCGAACTCGAGTTCGGTTCGATAAAATTGTCGAACTTATCGAGCCGACTTAACGAACAATTTCGAATGACTTTTTTTATCGAATCAAAATTTGAATAGCTTGCGAGTAGCTTTATTCATTTACATATTTGATGACATGTAAATAGTTAAAATAAAGCTTGTGAAATGATAAAGCCCATGAGAGTAAATAAAATAAAGAGATCCAAGAAAGTTTATTTATTTATTTTATTTAATTAGGGTTTATTTTCCAGCATTTTGCGGTAGTAGATGATCAAGTACGATGTTGGGAATGGGCAACACCCCATTTCAGTTGACATCATTCTTAGGACTTCTAGCGAAATCGTGTTTCGCTTTCTGCAAAGTATGGGAAGCAACGTGTCAACGACGTATAAACTATTGAAAGAGTAAAAAATATCTAATTTCCATCCATACATTTTATTTATTTTGGAGAAGTTTGTTTACATACCATCCCACTTAATATGTACGTGTAAAATTTTGACTTAACCAAATGAGACCACTGCATCAAATTAAGACAAAAACTTGTGTGAAACGGTCTCACGTATCGTATTTTATGAGACATATATCTTATTTGGATCATCCATGAAAAAATATTACTTTTTATGTTAAGAGTATCACTTTTTTATTGAGAATATCGGTAGAGTTGACCCGTCTCACAGGTAAAAATTCGTGAGACCTACTCTCAAATTAGTGGGCATCGAGTATCGACCATCTGGATTTAGGATGAACATATCACATCAACTAAACGTGAAGAGGGAAATTTTTCTGATGAATGTTTCATTTCAATTAATTTGGGTTCATCTATTTGTTCCTCATTCCGAACTATCGTCGAGATGATTTAATTTAAAAATTTATATTATATGATTTACCATATGTCATATAATACAATAATCTAAGAATATCATAATTCAATATAACGCTAATCCATTATTAAAATATTAACTAATCCCAATATGTCCAAAATAAGAGACAATAAAAAAATTCCGTGGTCGATGATTTATAATTTATTTAATACCAAAATATCTAACTTAAATGTTAGATATTCAATTATAACAAATCTTTATTCCAAATTTTTTTTAAAGACCTTATTGTTGTTCATGAAATATGAATGTGGTGTCTGTCTGGAACACTTATCCTCACAAACAAAGGTGGAGAATTGACCAAAAGGATGGAGGAATTATAGAGAAATCAATCCCCACATCGCTTCAGTTCAACTCAAAAACAAACATGAAAAAAAGTACGGGCCACACGATTTCAACTCTCAGCATGAAATCAAGAAAATCAGCACTATTTTCTTGAGACTGCTTTCTCATTGGCCTATCTATGCGGTGCTGTGTCCCCCTTGTCACCAACTACTTAGTCTCTATCACGCCACCTTATCTTCTTTCCATTAAAGCTATCGTGCAACACTTTCCAAATATAGTAATTTAAGGGCCACAATAATTAAAAAAATGGGGGGTTTGTTTTGTTTCAGGCCATTAAATGAAGGGGTATATAAAGGGTCACTGCCCGTTTGGTATAAAAATATGGTGGTATTTTTGGTTTGAGAAATTTTGGATTTTGGGCACATCTCATCTTCCCCTAATCCACTTTTGCGCCTCGGCTTGTGCTGTCGTTTTATCGGTTGGAAATGCTTATGGAAGGCGCCTCGAAAGATCGCCTAACTTTTGGGAAGATGGGCTATGGGTAAATTTTGGTTTTTTCTTGTTATTTAATGTATACGTGCTTGTGTGTTCAGATAATTCATGGGGATTTTTTTTTTATTTATAATTTCTCTGTTCATGAATTACTCGTGATATATGAAAGCATTCCATCATTGTGGAAAGAAATGAATCATCTAGCTGCTTAACTAGCTAGAATTTTGGTATATGTTTGCTTGTGTGTTCAGATACTGTCACACTTTTCTTGGAGCCAAATTTGTATTCTGGTGATACATTATGCATGAAAATTGAATCTTTTCGACTCTCTGTTTCACAGCTATGTTCAGGGCCCTTGTAATTTGTTTAAAAATATTAGTTTTGCCCATATTTCTTTTGTTTGGTTATGATGTGTAGTATTCTTGTTTTTTTTAAGTTCCATTATTATCCTCTTTAGCGAGAAAGGGTTCTGTAGTATTTGCTGTAAGCTCATGTTTTACTCGTTATTGATAGTTCGATTTCCGCATAAGTATGAGTTTGTACTATCTGGATTTCTCTTATAAAGCATAAGATTTTTGGGACAAGAGATGAAGCTAGCCGATTAGCTATTTTGGGGCTAGACATATATAAAATTTTCAGTATCCAGCTGCGGAGTATATATATTCTACAAGTATCATTTGATAGACCATCAAAAATCCAGATATTGAATCTTTTCTTTTTTTAAAAAAATAATAATTTTGATCTTGTTGTAGGTGCAAGCATTATAGAAGAAGATGCAAGATTCGAACTCCATGCTGCAACGAGGTCTATGATTGTCGCCACTGCCACAATGAAGCAGCGGTAACCTATTATTCCTCTCTTTATCACGGTCTCCAATTCTTGGGCGGAAATGGATCTTCCTTGTGGAAATACACCTCCTAATTCAAACTTGTAGAAATTGTATATTTGAATGATTGACAAAGACTATGTTTTTGATCTGGTTTTTATGGATTTCATTCTGTGTGAATCATCAGAATATGCTGCGTAATGTTTTTGATCGCCATGAAATGGTCCGGTACGATGTGAAGCAAGTATGTTTCTCAAAGAAATTTTAATTTCATATGCTGCAATCTTCTTGGTATAGGATTTTATTGAAGATTTATTTAAATTCTTGCTAATATTGCAGGTTATTTGTTCTGTTTGTGACACAGAGCAGCCCGTAGGTTTTCTTCCATTGTTTCGTGACACTCTTTGTTCTATAATTCTATGTTCAGAGTGATTAAAGATAATTGTCTTCTTTCGTGTTGATCTAGGTTGCGCGTGTTTGTACAAATTGTGGCGTAAACATGGGAGAATACTTTTGCGAAGTGTGCAAATTTTTTGATGATGATGTAATAAACCTGCTACCTTACAGAAACAGATAACCAAAGTAGTTCAATATTTAGTCTTTTTCACCATTTTCATACCTTTTAGTCGAGCTCAAAATGTTTATAAAATTTCTTTTACGACCTTTGAAATCTCAACGACGAAATTTGTGTTTACTTGGTGCAGATAGACAAAGGACTATTTCATTGCGATGACTGTGGAATCTGCAGGTTAGTGAACTGACAAACATGCGTTAATACGGATGTTTGATTTTGGAGTGCTTGTGAAAATTGATCGAATGTATTTTTTTTGTTAGAATTGGTGGTCGCGAGAACTTCTTTCACTGCAACAAATGTGGTATGCTTTAACTGTTACCTATTCGATCGATTTAACTAAATTTCCTGTCACATGTCGTCAGAATCTGTTGGAACAATGCCTGATTATGTTCTCTTCTTTTAAGTTTGTATATTTCTTAGTTCGTCCTAAAACAAATATCATGATTCTGTGATAGTAATTAAGCTAAACAGTCCCTAAACCTAGACGGTAAGTGAACCAAACTGCTTATGGCAGCTCGATCAAGACCTGAGTCAAGTTCGAGTAACAATTTGAATCGTGCTTGCTTGCTTTTCTATTTCTCCAGCCATATACTTTACTGCCGAAAAGAGTATTTTTATTGATGTAACGTCAAACTCGAACGCTAGCTCTATCGATGATGTTTGAAAAGATTGAGAATAATATTGTGCTCACAAATTACTATTCTTAGTAAGCAATTTCCTATCATATTAACTGTAATTAAAGTTTATATTTAACTCGTTCTTCGATCTCTCGCCACATAAAACTTAAAATCTTGAGATTTGCTTATTTCAAGGAGCATTGAGGTTACCCTTTTGTAACATGTAACTGTATTTTCCATAAGGTCTATTTTCATCCCATTTTAAGTTTACTTGTGCAGGGTCTTGTTATTCGGTTAGTTTACGGAACAATCACTTGTGCGTGGAGAACTCCATGAGGCATCATTGTCCAATATGCTACGAGGTCTTCCTCTAGTTTTCTTAAATGTCCGGTATATAATCTAACTTGCGATTTAAAAAATAAATCATATTTGCAGTATCTGTTCGACTCATTGAAAGACACGGCTGTCATGAAATGTGGACACACGATGCATTGTGAATGTTACCATGAGATGATAAAGCGTGAGAAGTAAAGTGCAGTCTCCTTGGAGAATTATTTTTGAACATTTTTACGATCCACTAATCATATTTACACGATTTGCTGGATCTTTCATGGAATGTGGACGTAGGTACTGCTGCCCAATATGCTCAAGATCCATCATGGATATGTCCCGAGCATGGGAGATGATAGATGAGGAGGTAATTCATGTTATTCTGTCTTTAAAATCAGGGGTATAAACAAATCACATCGAGCCGATCCCTATTTATATTAAGATATTCGAATTTATCGAGCTTGCTCGATCTTCGAAAGCTAAACTATGTTGGACTTGATCGACTCAATTTACTTCCACCACTTGCCCGCCCTTTGCTGTCTCACTTTAAAATGTTCCCATATACACAGATTGAAGCAACTGTCATGCCAGATGAATACAGACACAAGAAGGTATTTAACTCATAGCAACCTTGCTATATTACTCTAAAATCTCATGAAAGCTTCCATTTCCTTAAAAACACATCCCCCAATGCTTTACAGGTTTGGATTCTTTGTAACGACTGCAACGACACTACCGAGGTTAACTTCCACATAATTGGCCAAAAATGCAGCCATTGTGGATCATACAATACACGCACAATCGCGCCTCCAGTTCTCCCACAGTAAGCCCTTGCCGTTAATCGGATTGGATTCTTTTGTATTGTTGCACTAAAAGCTAGTGCAGCGAGCCAGAAAACGACTTACAAACACTTTCTGACTCGAAATCAATGTGTATGTATTATATAAGTTCGTTGGAGACCGGTCCTTTTTTCTTGTCATTTACAGTGTGCTCTTTATTATATTGGAAACAAAAGATATTCTGTTTACTCGACCATCTGCGGGGGCTACTTTCTCACTTCTTCATTTGGATAAACCACAAGTATATATATTCATCCATGGAAGTAGAAAAGCCATGCTTGGGTATTCTGACGTTAACATGTTGGTTCATGGCCACATTTTTCCCCACAATAGAACTAGCCAAACAAACTGTGGTGCAAATAAACATTCACGTATACTTGTGCCCCACCGCGATCAATTTCAGTTCAAGAAACAACTTTCTTGAACAGAACTTGTCGAAGAACTCGATAGAATCAGTAGAGCTCCATTTGCTACAATTTCGTGGACTTCCTCCTAAGCTAGCATACGACTGAGACCGATCACATAGGCTTGATCTTCTTAAGGTCATAGCTTCCAGATGTCCAATTCCAGCTTTTCCAACATCATCCATTCTAGCTTAAGCTGCATTCTGATGATATTCAGAATCTTTTAACCTTGGGCTCCCAAACTTGTTCCCTTGCAACCGTCTGCGGACTGTCCAATTCGCGGCACTTGGACCAAGCAACTGATCAGTCAACCAGCATCAGTACATATATCAAGTCAGACGCCAAAGATCCCAACTTCTCGTTCCCACAAACATGTCTTGCATGGCAATGAGTAACCAAAAATACTCCTCTCTAATCATGAAAGTAACCATCTTCATTAGTAAAAATTATTATAAAAACCTATTTTGGTTCTTATTAGTTAATCTATATTACTATATAAATTCCCATGAAATACGTCGTTATATTTTTCTATACTTCTAAATTTTTAAATGATCATGCGATTGATATTATGAAAAAATTTATATTACAGTAGTTTTTTCATACAAAAACTATTTAATAGGAACAGATTATAATATGTATGCAGAGGCATGACAAAAACTTGTGTGAGACGGTCTCACGGGTTATATTTTGTGAGACGAATCTCTTATTCGGGTCATCCATAAAAAGTATTATTTTTTATGCTAAGAGTATTACTTTTTATTGTGAATATCGGTAGGGTTAACCCGTCTCACAAATAAAGATTCGTGAGACCGTCTCACAAGAGACCTACTCCAGAGACATTAGTAAAATTAAATATCTGAAATAAGATAAATAATATTCTATATATGTAAGCCGACGGTGTAAACATGGATTTGTATTGAAGAATGACAAGTACAACAATAGGCAAAAACTTGTGTGAGACGGTCTCACAGGTCGTATTTTGAAAGACAGATCTCTTATTTGGGTCATTCATGAAAACATATTATTTTTTATGCTAAGAGTATTACTTTTTATTATGAATATCGGTAGGGTTGATCAGTCTCACATATAAAGATTCGTGAGACCGTCTCACAAGAGACCAACTCACAATAATAACGAGTATGAAGAGATTCAAAATATAGGGATAAATTCGAAATTGGAATCAAATTTCATCCAAAAAAAAAACAAAATTAATAATAATAATTAGAAAAGAAAAACCACCGCCCATCAAATTTCATGCCATTTTAATTGAAGCATCACTCCGTCCCTTGAATGGACATTGTTCATTTGCCAAATAATTTCAAGCCATCAGTCATAATTATTATACACAAAACAAATCCCTCCTAACTTTCTTGACTCTCTTTTCCTACAATACTTGTGGAAGGGAGACAAAGAACACGACCATGTCTTCCAAGCACTTCTTGCCATTGGCATTAATCCTCCTCATTTGCCTTGGCCTCGAGTCTCCTCCGGTCGCTGCAGCCCTTCGCCACCACCTTCTCCCCCATATCAGCCACATCCAAAGAACCTCCGGCCTCCAAGAAACCACTCTCATTCAAAAGGCGTGCCACGGTTTAGGCGATTATGAATCGGATTGCTTATCCACCCTGCAATCCTCAGCTCCACACCAAAAAAATGACCCCAATGGATTGGCTTTCTTCATTCTCAGGTAAAGTACTGATATTCAGAACAAATATTGAATTAAAAAGACCATGCATTTCAACCGGAAAACATATATTAAATTAAATAACTAATTTTATTTATTTATTTTGATTTCCTAGGTTCGTGGAAGATCGCGCAGCCAATCTCTCATTCAAGATAAAAAAATTTGCCGCGACTCCATATCTTCCTCCAACTCTTCAATCCGCGCTGAGCGAGTGCATGGATCAGTACAATCCCGTCGATGATCTGATCGAGGACGCGATCAATGCAGTGCTGGCGAACGTATATTCCGACGCAGAGAAGTTCATGGATGCCGCGATCGCAAACATCGCGTCTTGCGATTCTCAGATCAAATCCTTCCATTCCGACGACGATAAATCGGGGGAAGAACACGTCCGAATCGCCAAAGATGTGAGTGAGAGCAATGCTTTCTTTAGTAACATGCTGTTTGCCGCTTTCAACATTCTCAGAAAAGATTGAAGTGTGGAGAATACATGTCTATTGTATTTTTTGTTTATTTGAGATAATATGTTTTATTTATTTAAATATAAAAAATAAGAAATAATATGTCATCATAGAACTAAAAATATACTTCTTCCTCAAAATATAAGGAAAAATTATTAATGAAGATGAGTGATATTTTTTATTGAGATTTATAATAATGAGGATAATATTAATTTGAAAATGATTAATTGTCTTGCTCCCTTTCTTTACCTGTTTGATTTTAAGGTTAAAATTTATTTCCATCCCCGATATTTAAAATCATTTTCAAATTCATCCCTCGCCTTTTAGGGATGACATTAAGACAGGGCTGTGGGCAAGTTTGTCATCTCCATTCCCATCCTCGAATTCTATCTCCAACCCATATTCGTCCCGATCTCTGCTTTTTCGGGTTCGGGACGAAACCGCAGGGATCAAATTCTCATCTCTACATTCATCCCTGTTTCAAAATTATTGATGGAACAAGATGACGACGGGTTCACGGATATTTCCTAAACTCTAACCCCAAACCCGAAAAAATCGGAGATCTCCGTCTCTATTTCGAGTTTTCTCCGTGGGGTCCCAAACACATGAGAAAAATTGTCATCCCTACTCGCCTTTCACCGGAATAAGGTCATAAAGTAATTTTGTCTCTTAAATAATAAAAACAAGTTAATAAAATTCAAATGCCTATTAATTGATTATTATGCAGCATAGCTCCTTTTTGTGTTCGTTTTACGAATTTAGCCATAATTAAATTTTTAAAATTTTCTTCATTTAACCTTTTATTATAAATGTTGTTCATATAATTTTAATTTAATTATACAAGTTTCTATTTCTATAAAATTGACAAAAAAATTCTTGAAATTGCATTAATAAAATTCAATTTTTTAAAAAGTAAATATTGGAATTATTTATTAGTAAATAAAAAAGGTATTTAAGTAATAAAAAAATTAAAATTGGAGTTATTTTTAGGGGAAGTTGGTGAAAAATCTCCAATCAAAATATTTTTTTGGGTTCACTCCCTACCCACAAAATTGTGGTACTATGTCATACAAAATGTGGTACACTTCATGTGGAAATGTGGTACTAAAAAAGTACCCAGGGACTGAACACAAAAAATCGACGACCGAGGACTGAAGATCAATTTTCCGTTATTTTAACCAGAAAGAGGTCTAAATATTGACATTGAAATAAATTAAAAAATTAGAGCAGCCCGTGATGTTACACTTTGATTGGATTGGATATAAATACGCACCGTGCGTAGAAGAATATTCTCTATCGCCAGACCTCCTATCCTTGGATTCTGCCGCCACTCCACCGCCACATCTGGAATTCTGGCCTTCCGCTTACGGAACTTGTTCCACATATTTATAGCCTAAAGAGTCCTAGCTCATAGAATCGGAGAATGAGCTGCCGGTCGATGTTCCAGATTCAGGGTAAGCAATCGCTTCCGGTGTCACTGCCGAAAACTCATGAGCAGGAGCGCCACTTGAGGCTTTCTTCGTCCGCAGCAGCAGCATGCGCCTTCCGCCGTTTCAAGATCGCCGGAATTTCCTTCAGCAAGTAATTTTTCATTGAGACTGTTAATTTAATCGATTTTGGGTGTTAAGCTTTAGCTTTTCAGCCCTTTCGTTTGCTAATGAAAGTAGAAAATAGATGTGAATTATTTCAGTCCGTGTGGTATTCTGCTTATCTTCCTTTCTTCTTTTTTACCTTCCCTACCCTTTCTGGAATGACTCAATAAAACTGGAGTCTTTAATTTTGATAAATAACTGTTAATTCGACATCGATTTTCTCCTTAATTTGGTAAAAACAAATAAAGGTTTATAAAAATAAAATAATTATGAATTGCTGGGTTTTTAAATTTTGTGATGTGGGATCAACTTTTAATACTTGCAGGGATGCTCAAATTTTTATGGCTTCGGCCAATCACCCTGGCCTACGAGTAACTTCTGCGGAAACAACATTAACTAGTCCTAGTACTACCATCACCAACACTGGTATGTTCTGTAATTAGTTCATTAGTTAACTTACTTCTTGCTACTTGGAAGGTATGCGAGGTGTGTAATAATGTGGCCAAAAGTAAATTCAAACTAATTTGTTGTGTGCATAATAGGTTTAGACGTTTCTAAATTATTGGGTATGTCTTTTCATCGGCTAATACAGGTTGGTCAGAATTTTCTGAACGAGTGTCCGGTGAGTGGGATGGATTTAGAGCGGATTTCACCTTGGAGGGGAAGCCTGTTGAATTGCCAGAATCAGTGGTCCCAGAGGCTTACAGAGAATGGGAGGTTCAGGTTTTCGACTGGCAAACCCAATGTCCTACTCTTGCTCACTTCAATCATGGCGTCCCGTATTTCATGTACAAAGCCATTAAGCTTCTTCCCACTGTTGGATGTGAAGCTGATGCCGCTACCAGGTACAGTGTGCAAGAAAGGATTGTAACTCCACCCCATCATTCCGCCTTTGCTTATCAATCTAGTGGATGTTATGTTTCTGTGTGGCCCATTTCCAAGGACGAGATTAAAAGTGTGAATGAAATATTGGAGTTGGAACACTGCTTGATTGATCCTAGGGACAAAGAGTCTCGAGTGAGGATCATTCAAGTCCTCCGGTTTAATAACTCTGAGTTGAGGTTGCAGGATATAAAGGTGTTTGTTGAGCAATGGTATGGCCCCTTTAGAAATGGTGATCAACTAGGTGGATGTGCTATAAGCAATCATGCTTTTGCCACTACACAGCCCTTGAGCGGTTCAAAAGTTACCGGGTCTTGGCAAGGGGTCGGTGCTACCGCCGCATTCCATAATTCTCAAAAAGTAATAACTGCTCACGCGATCATTGTTTTATATGTTCCAATCTTACACGAACCTTATGGAGTCGTGTTGTTATTTCACAGATGATCCAACAACTCGGGGATGAATATGTATGCAAGTCAATTAGAGATGAAGGAGACCTCATATTGCTGCCAAAAAATCTTTGGTGTTCAATCAAGAGAGGAGAAAACAAGGAAACTTATTGTGAAGTTGGCTGGTTGTTGGATCAAGGACAAGCCATCACCTCAAAATGCACCTTTTCAAGTGCTGCGGAGGTCATGGTAATTTAAATACACTTGTTTTCCTATTGTGATCTTATAAAGATCGGTTGCTGCATTACTTTGCCTAAATCACTCATTTGCCAATCACTAAATCTCCTTCAGGAAATCACTATAGCAGTTGAAACTGCAACTTCCGTGTAGTAGTATTTGCTTGCGAGGAGCTTCTATTCTTGGTAGCATGGCTCAGTAAAGGTGGCATATGCTTTCTTGCACTTGCTTATACTTTTGGACACTACCAGTGTACAATATTGTAATGAAAATAAACAATAGTTTGGTCCGACATATTTGAGCAGCTGTAGGTGTGCGTGTCCATGGCTGAAAACACCTCGGTATTCTAGTGGTGAGTACTAGAGAGTTTTGTTTAGGGCTAATGGAGACCATGTTAAGTCAATCAAGGTGTCGAACCCAACACAAGCATAATCATGCGGGACATTTCCTAAGCCAATCACTGCCACGTCAGAGCAAATGGTCAATATATGATCTTCCCTAATCCAGTTGGATCCATCAAGAACCATGCATGCTACATCTTAGTAAAGTCTTTCTTTTTTTTTTAATCTTTTTGTTTTAAAGATACATGCTAGTCATTTTATCAAAAGTTTCGGGGAGTTTTTTTATGTTATTAAATTTCATTTCTTAGTGTAAAGGATAATTTTATTTTATTTGTTTTAATATAGTTTAGATTAAAAAAAGTGAACATATTATTTGAAATGAATAAATGTACATCTAATTTCGTCCATGTGATGGACAATACTTTGACATACCCACAAGTTAATGAAAATTTTTGAATTTTATTTTTACATATATAATTTTTAAGAAAAAAAACATTCAAGCTTGTATTTCTTAAAAAAAACTAAATCATCACCCTCAACTAATTCAAAAAACATTTCAACAAAATAATCCGAGGAGAGAAGCGATTTATTATCAAACTAAACTGGTAAATCTTTTGTGAGATTGTTTTATAGATTTTTTTATGTGTGAGTTGTGTCAATCATATCAATATTTATAATAATAAATAATATTTTTTACATGAAAATTAATGAGCGACTAAAAATCAAATATCAGCATCATAAAATTGACCAATGTGATAATCTTACAAAAGTTTTTCTCTTGACAAAGAGAGCAAAATAATGGTGGAAAATGAGATATTTCACAATTTCAAAGAATAACAAATCGAGGAAGGTTAAATTAATGAAGTTAGGCTGCACTCGTTTAAATTTTAAAATGAATATTTAATTAGTGGGCTTTAACTTGATAAAATAAAAGTGTTATACGTAGTAGCTAATCACCCATCAAGCAAAACGGCGGAAATATCATTCTTCTCCCCTCGATGCTGAAACTGAAAGGATTGTATGTATTTGATAAAAGTACTTCAGGCTTTTCCGTGCGCGCAGCTAGTTATTTATATATAAAATGGTATTTATAATTAAATATATAATAGGCTGCAGAAAGGTCAAAAAAAAATAATAGGTTGGAGAATTGCATCTCTTCTTTTAAATAACACGAAACTATTATTAAGCCATACAACAAAAATAAATGCAGGAGTGTCAGTGATCCATCCTACAATATACGAATCGATATCTTTAGAAGAGCTAAAGTTATGGATGATTTGAAAAACTAAATGGATAGTCCAAATCAGAATCAATATGCAGATTATTTTCTTCAGCAGCCGGGCATGGGGATGCCCGGGGATATTTTCTCTCCGGGCAATCAGGAGTCCGGGCTCTCGTGCAAGCTCCCGAGAACTTTTACCCGGGCTACCTCGAGAACCATACCACACTCAAGTGTATCAGTATGGGCTACCTTATACTTGACAATCATTTCTGTCAGAACGACATGAGTTTGTCGTGTCAGAGAAGTAATCAGAAGTAGGGTATGAGCAGCCGTCTTACCATACTTAGCAGGTGGGCACTGAAAACAAGATAATCATGAGATTTCTTCCTATAAATAACATGTATACTTCTCATTTACAGATTCTGGAATTTTGAACTCTCAAGCACTCACGTATATCACCACATATACATCCATTTTACTCTTCTTCACCTGCTGACTTAAGCATCGGAGTGACTACACCAGACATTCCTCCGGCGCCCATTCACGAGTTCATCTCATTGTCTGCAAGTTACAGTTGAAGTCATATTACAGAGAAATAACTTCATCACAAGTTGTATTTCCTGTTGGGAAATTACCCCGAAGTGATGCCGATCACGATGATAATATAGTACCGAAAAAAATGCGGAATAAAATAATCAACAAGAACACAAAGATTTACGTGGTTCACCCAAAATAGGCTACGTCCACGGAGCACGGCAACTTTTATAACTGGAAGAAATATTACAACAAGTGTATACACCAATACACTCAATATTCTCACACTCCCAAACCCGTGTATACCGAGAAAATAATTTCTCTAACTCACACAAGAGAATTCCCGCACTCAAGAAAAAATACACTCTTTTTCTATGCACTCTCTTTTTATCAAAGCTGAAAAGCTTTTGATTTTGGGATACTAAAAGCAAACAAGGAATGCTCAATTTATAACAAATTTCTTGAACCAACTTTGAGGATTTTCCGATGTGGGATATGTGAGAAAACATTTTTAAATTCCGCGTGGGCCCCACCTCCATTAAAAACTCACCTAACAATTCTCCCACTTGAAGACTTGATTTCAATCATGTCTTCACACCATCATTGCAGCAGCTCATATATCTCCATTTATACTTGCAGTCCGACTGAAGTTGAACACAACTTCAGTTTGTCAATGGTTACTGTCTTTGTGAGCATATCGGCTGGATTCTTACTTCCAGGAATCTTCTCCAGCATCAAGATTCCATCTTCCAGCACCGATCTAATGAAATGGTACCTAACCTGTATATGTTTTGTCCTAGCATGATAAACAGGATTTTTTGCTAAATGAATAGCACTCTGACTGTCACAGTGTAACGTGCTATCTTCAAGCTTCTGACCCAATTCTTCCAGAAAGGATCTCAACCATATCATCTCCTTGCTAGCTTCTGTAACTGCAACATACTCAGCCTCTGTAGTCGAAAGCGCAACAATCTTTTGCAGCTTAGACACCCAGCTTACAACTGTACCACCTAATGTGAACACATAACCGGTAGTACTTTTCCTGCCATCCAGGTCACTACCCATATCGGCATCGACAAAACCCTGTAAGCCCAATTTTGACCTCCTGAAGCATAAAGAACAACTAGCAGTACCTTTCAAATACCTGAGAATCCACTTAACTGCTTCCCAGTGTTGCTTTCCTGGATTACTCATAAACCTGCTCACGACTCCCACTGCATGTGCTATGTCTGGTCTTGTACACACCATTGCATACATGAGGCTTCCGACAGCAGAAGCATAAGGAACCTTATTCATATAAGCCTTCTCCTGCTCCGTCGATGGTGATTGTGCTTTGGTTAGTTTGAAATGGCTAGCCAAAGGAGTACTCACAGATTTAGCTTCATCCATATTAAATCTGCTAACCACCTTTTTCACGTACTCTTCTTGAGATAACTTCAAGAATCCATTCACCCGGTCTCTAAAGATCCTCATTCCAAGGATTTGCTTTGCAGCACCCAAATCCTTCATGGCAAATTCCTTTGATAAATCTTTCTTGAGTTTATCAATTTCTTCCAGGCAAGTTCCAGCTATCAGCATATCATCTACATATAGCAGTAGTATGATATAAGAACCGTCAAACCTTTTCATATAACAGCAGTGATCAGCTTGACACCTTAGGAAACCATTTTCACTCATGAATCCATCAAACTTCTTGTACCACTGTCTTGGAGCTTGTTTGAGACCGTACAAGCTCTTATGAAGTTTGCACACCATTCTCTCTTTTTCCCGTACTTCAAAGCCCTGTGGCTGCTTCATATAAATTTCTTCATCTAGGTCACCGTAAAGAAACACAGCCTTTACATCCAACTGCTCCAAATGTAAGTCTTCCTTCGCCACTAGTCCAAGTACTGTCCTGATAGTGGTTAATTTAACCACCGGAGAGAAAATTTCGGTGTAATCAATTCCTTCCCGTTGTTGGAAGTCTTTTACAACAAGTCTTGCCTTGTACCGCTTGCTACCATCATGCTCTTCTTTTAACCGGTACACCCACTTGTTATGTAACCTCTTTTTGCCTTGTGGAAGTTCTGTCAACTCCCACGTCTGATTGGATGACAGTGAATCCATCTCATCCTCCATGGCCAACTCCCACTTGGTTGAATCATCATTTTGCATTGCCTCTTCATAGGTCTCCGGTTCACCTTTGTCTGTCAGCAAAATATAGTGAAGTGCAGAGGAGTACCTCTCAGGTGGTCTAATGATTCTCAAAGATCTCCTGAGTTCAATCACCGGAGTTTGTGGGTCATCATCTTGTGCAGTTTCTTCTTCATCTTCCTGGTTACTGGTTTTCGATTCATTCACAGGAATATATGTCAATGGCACTTCATCAGTCTTCTTGACTTCAGGACATTCATCTCCAGCTCCAATGTCTGACTTGTCCTTGTACAGATTCTCATTAAATATTACATCCCTGCTCCGAATGATCTTCCGATTTTGGTCATCCCAGAAACGATAACCAAACTCATTATCTCCATAACCAATAAAGAAGCACTTCTTTGATTTCGGATCAAGTTTTGTTCTGCTTGCTGAATCAATATGAACATAGGATAGACATCCAAACACTTTCAAGAAAGAAAGGTTTACTTCTTTGCCGCTCCATACCTCTTCGGGTATTCTGCAGTCAAGCGGTATCGAAGGTCCTTTGTTGATCAGATATGCTGCAGTGTTAACAGCATCAGCCCAGAATGATTTTGGCAATCCAGAATGCAATCTCATGCTCCTTGCTCGTTCATTCGTGGTCCTGTTCATCCTTTCAGCTACACCATTCTGTTGAGGTGTACCAGGAATGGTTTTCTCCATCTTGATCCCGTTCTGTGCACAATATTTTTTAAACTCATCATCTTCATATTCTCCACCATTGTCAGACCGTAAGCACTTCACCTTCAAGTTGGTCTCATTTTTCACCATGGATTTCCACCTTTTAAAGGTCTCGTAAACATCAGATTTATTTTTCAGAAAATAAACCCAAACTTTTCTACTTGAATCGTCAATGAATGTGACATAGTATCTCGAGCCTCCAAGGGATGTCACAGGAGATGGTCCCCATACATCAGTATGAACCAGCTCCAACTTTGCTGCTTTTGGTTCTCTACCGCCTTTTGAAAAGCCCACCTTCTTTTGCTTTCCAAGGATACAGCTTTCACATAGTTGGTGTTCAACAGTCTTTAATTCTGGTAGCTTTCCTTTTGACACCAACATCTTCATTCCCTTCTCACTCATATGTCCAAGTCTATAATGCCATAGACTTGAATTGGCTCCAGCTTCCACAGCTGCTAGTGTGTCTCTGCAACTGGAAGTCATATACAGTGTTCCAGTTTTCTTTCCTCGAGCAACAATCATGGCTCCTTTGTTCACTTTCCAGGAACCATCACCGAAAGTCACATTGTGGCCTTCATCATCGAGCTATCCCACCGAGATCAGATTGCGTGTCAATTTTGGTACATGTCTGACTTTGTTGATTTTCCAGACAGATCCATTTGACATCTTCATTCGTACATCACCCATACCAACAATTTCCAAGGGTTTTCCATCAGCCAGGAAAACTTTTCCGTAATCTCCAGCGATGTAATTATCAAATACATCGCGATCACCAGTGGTATGAAACGAAGCTCCCGAGTCCATAACCCAAGAATCAACAGGGCTTTCCATGGATAATAGAAGAGCATCATGTACTTCCTCAGTGACAGCATTTGCATTATTCTTCGTTGATCTGCAGTTCTTTTTCAGGTGACCAGTCTCACCACAGCTCCAGCACTTCATATTCTTTTCAAAGATGTTTTTGTCTTTTCCATTTCTTGATTTGGATCTACCGCGCCATCGGTTGGAACTCCTTTTACCACTCCTGCCTCTTCCTCTGTTATCAAGATTTAAAACAGATCTCGATGATGTTGCTTCACCCGAGTCTTTCCTGCGAACTTCTTCAGCAAGGATTTGATCTCTAACATCATTGAGTTGTAGTTTCCCTTTTCCAACAGAGTTGCTAACCGCTGCCCGCATCGGTTCCCAATTGTCTGGTAAAGACGCCAGAAGAATAAGTGCCCGAATCTCATCATCAAATTTGATGTCCACTTATGTCAGCTGGGAGACAATCGTGTTGAATTCATTTATGTGTTTTGCCACCGAAGAACCTTCTCCCATCTTCAAGTTGAATAACTTTTTCATGAGATGTACTTTATTATTTGCCGATGGCTTTTCGTACATGTCCGACAAAATGGACATCATCTCCTCCGTGGTTTTGGCCTCCGCCACGTTATGCGCCACGTTCTTTGTTAGGGTCAATTTTATGACACCTAAAACCTGTCGGTCAAGGAGCTCCCAATCATCATCCTCCATCTTTTCTGGTTTCTTTCCTGATAGAGGTTGATGCAGCTTCTTACTGTACAGATAATCTCTTATCTATAACCGTCAGAACGAAAAAATCTGTTCCGTCAAACTTGTTGATTCCCGGTCCCGATCCATCATCTCCGGCCATCACTTCTCTAGCCTTAGCAAAAAATCTAAAAAAATCTTTTCTGATGTGGAAGATCGGACAAAGCTGCAACCACAGAGCATACTCAGAATTCTTAAGAATTTTCACAACAAGGCTCTGATACCAGTTGTTGGGAAATTACCCCGAAGTGATGCCGATCACGATGATAATATAGTACCGAAAAAAATGCGGAATAAAATAATCAACAAGAACACAAAGATTTACGTGGTTCACCCAAAATAGGCTACGCCCACGGAGCACTGCAACTTTTATAACTGGAAGAAATATTACAACAAGTATATACACCAATACACTCAATATTCCTCACACTCCCAAACCCGTGTATACCGAGAAAATAATTTCTCTAACTCACACAAGAGAATTCCCGCACTCAAGAAAAAATACACTCTTTTTCTATGCACTCTCTTTTTATCAAATCTGAAAAGCTTTTGATTTTGGGATACTAAAAGCAAACAAGGAAGGCTCAATTTATAACAAATTTCTTGAACCAACTTTGAGGATTTTCCGATGTGGGATATGTGAGAAAACATTTTTAAATTCCGCGTGGGCCCCACCTCCATTAAAAACTCACCTAACATTTCCTTGCTCACTTTTCTAAACACAACACTTATATTATCATCCGGTAAATTGTCCGGACCTTACTCAACCATTTCACCCGGATAAACATCACGAAGAAATAGACTTCGTATGTGCTAAAACATGCACTGCTTGATTCATCTATCTACACTGGAGTAATCTTATTCAAGATTATTTAAAGTATCGATCTCTAACAAAATATCAGATTCGATTATTTATCTATAAATAAACTTTTAGATTAAGAATATATACAACTATTCGGGGCGAAGAGAATATACAGGTGCAAATACCCGGAGAGAAAAATAATAATAATAATAATAACAATAATTTTTTTCTTAAAAAAAAGATATAGGTTCATTGATATATTTATTAGATGAATAGAGGAACGCCGTTTGGAACATGTCTTATCTGTGTGCTACTTTTTCTTAGGTTGGAGTCGCAAATTAATGTCTACATTTATATGCTTTAGTTAGGCTTTAATGCAAGTTCATAATACTGATATATGTCCATCGTAATTGAATATCCAAACCAAACACAACATGAATATGTGTATTAAATTTATTTTCATTTGATCATGAAGATTGTATTATTTTTATAAAATGAGGCTCAATGTTTGTTTTTACCTGTGATGATGACATTTATATGAAAGTCCAATTTCATGTAGAAGAAAGTAAGAAAGTTAATTTGCGATGTTTGGTATAATTTTTAACATTTTACAATATCATGCGTTTGTTATTTAACAAAAATTATAGCTGATGATAACAATAGTTCAAGTATCATATTTCAATAATTATAGATGGTGGTACATGTGCAACCCAATAATTGTGCTCTTTGATATCTATGAGATTCGAACACATGACCTAGACTCTGATATCAACTGTAAAATTTTAGGACCAAACATTTGTCACTTTATCAAAAGATATAGTCGGTGGTAATACTATAACTCCAATATTTATATCGTACATCAGCTCAAACGTCATGCTTTGATTGTTCTCTAAACATTATTACGTTACAATATCGTTATTTTAAAAGATATTTTTGAAAGGATGTCAGATTTTGTTTGATAAATTTTAGTAAATTACATATAAATTAGCATGTATGTTTCTTGTGAGACGAGAAAGAGTAGGTTTTTTGTGAAACGATCTCACGAATCTTTATCTGTGAGACGGTTCAACTCTATCGATATTTACAATAAAAAGTAATATTTTTTCATTAATGACTTAAATAAGAGATCCGTCTCACAAAATATGACTCGTGAGACTCTTTGACCAAATTTTTGTCAATACGAAAAGGAGTGTCTATAAAAGTGGAGTGCTTCCACTTATTTACGTATACATAACATTCTTTGAGTTCTCCGCCACCCTCTTCTCGTTGCCCGTTGCTGAATTTCAGAGATCCATTTCCCTTTGATCGTACAAAAATGGCGTCTTTCGCTGCTTCCATCGTT
Organism: Primulina tabacum; assembly: GCF_025594145.1. NCBI lineage: Eukaryota > Viridiplantae > Streptophyta > Magnoliopsida > Lamiales > Gesneriaceae > Primulina > Primulina tabacum. Next base: position 42,325,969 of record NC_134554.1, read on the forward strand.
CACATCTCTCCCGTTTCTTGCTCATTCAAACAGAATCAGGTTACAATCTTGCGATATCTGCGGCAGCTTTTGTTTTGTTTGTTTGTTTGTGTTTTTTTGTTATTTTCATGGTACATTGGTACGAGAGAAGTATGTTTGATTTTTGAACTTTGTTGTTCTTATTTGGTTCATTTTCTTATGAAAATATGATATTCTTGAATCGGGAATCTGTCGACAGATTATTAGGCGATGCGTGTCGTTGATCCTGATTTTATTATTTGTAGAATATTCCTTTTTTTGAACGATTGATTTTTGGGAATGAGGCATGCATTTTTAAGCGTTTTATTTTTATTACGTCTTATATTAGTATGCCCGATCATTAGTATTGCTTCTCGATTATTGGACAAAAAATCAATTTTTTCGTTGTTCGGAGATTTATTGAGCTTGGGCATAATTGTTTCATGATCTCCATTCGGTATTATAACGCCTTTTTTTTTTTGTGATGTGTTGTTTACTGCATGAAAGTTTACTTTCTTCCATGACGGCTTTGGTTATAAGTTTGAGCTTACCAAGTGGATTTATTTATAATCTAGGTTTCTCGAGTTCTGGTTTAATTTGATGGTGCAGAGTATCTCGCAATCTCAGGAGTCATGTTTTTTTCGTCCAACTGATTCAATTCCATCTTTGTTATCTGTCGAAAAAGAACTTAGTTGGTGCATCTCAACTCACCAGAGCTGGAATATACTCTTGGGAATTTGCAGCTTCATTCCAACTTTTTAAAAAAATTCACTGGCTCTGTTGTTATCGATTTTCTTGATGAATCTTTGTCTTCGAAGCATTATTCAGGCTGTTTGAGCTAGCAATATTATTCACTCTATCAATTCTGTTTAAGATGGGTTTCATTTGATCAAAAAGTCTGTCTATGTCCGCATCTTGTTTTACTGATTGTGTTTACGGGCTTGAGCAGGTCTCAAATCTGAGGAAGGCATCAATTTCGTTCAGTGGAAAGGGCTTCCTGAATTGGAAAAGTCCAGCCCTCCGTTTCCGAGTTTCCTGCGCAGTATGTTTTTATATGACTATTATCGCAGTTCTTCATCATATTAACATGTTTTGCTTGATTCATCGCTTGCTTAAGCTTCTTGCTGTAACTCTCTGTCGATTGAATTGTTTTAGCAAGAAAAGAAGTAGGAAATCCAGTGGAGGGGAATACCTGGATGGGAAGTAATTTCAGTATGCACTTGTGAATATCTTACATTAGTTTCTTGATGATTTGTTTGAGCAGGCCAAACCAGAAACAGTGAACAAAGTGTGTGAAATTGTGAGAAAGCAACTGGCTCTTCCTGCTGATCGTGACGTCACTGGAGACTCAAAGTTTGCAACACTTGGTGCTGATTCTCTTGACACGGTAATCCTTGGCTCCAAATTACTTGGGACAAGGCAAACTTTCTTTATATAATCATTAATCCTTTGCATGATAGCTAGATGGCATTTAGTAAATGAAACGAGGATCTCTTGGTGACAACTCAGTAGAAAACTTGGTTTTCTCGACATTGTTAGGTTGAGATAGTGATGGGGCTCGAGGAGGAATTCGGAATAAGCGTGGAGGAAGAAAGTGCCCAGAGTATCACCACCGTTCAAGATGCTGCAGATCTCATAGAGAAACTCATGGCGAAAAATTGACGAGCCTCGAAGGAGACCACTTGCTTAGGGGAAAAGCTTCTTAGCAACTGCAGATCTTTGGAGACTTTTACTTAGTTTGCAAAGATTGCTTAGCTTGTTTTGTTTACATTTTCATGTTAGACTTGAATTGGGCCATGCCTAAAATATAGCTAATAATACCTGCTCTTCCTGCTTGGTTTGAAGTTTGAATAACTTGTTTTCTTATGTTTAGCTACATTAAAATAAGAATACGAGGCAGAAACTTTCTTCCGATGACACAAATATTTAATAATGTCATAACAGTAACACCACTAGAATCGATTTTCATTTGGTTTTAAGTTTAAAATTCAAATGTTATCATGTGATCCGTCGTTATTTGTAAATTATTTGATTTCATCTAAGTGATGAAAAGTTCAAACAATAACAATTGGAATTCTAAACTAAACCACACAATAGATCAATAAACAATTCATAAGTTTATACAGGTAACTTCATTCACATACACGACAGAAATAGACAGTTTATTTAATTCAATCCAACGAATTCGGACTCAAGAAATCATGTTTCCATCATGCGTTACATGATTAAGAATACAAAATTTTTACTTGATAGAACCAGTTTCTGATAATGTGGCCTCTCCATCAGCAGCATACAAAGAATTCAGCAATGTCCTGCATATCGTCCCAACTAAATTCTAGTCGATCCCATCGTCTTATATGCTCACATTTCGTCTAATATCGAGCAACCAAATCATTGAGCCACCAGTTCATAATTCTGTTATCCAGTTACTTATACCAGATTGCTGTTTTGAGCAACTTGTACGCGCCGCCACGAAAGGAACCGAATAAACAGAGTGTTGAAAAACATAGTCAGTCCAAATCCTAGCCCTGATGCTAGCAGAATTGATAAAACTGGTGATAACTGAAGCTGCAAAACCAACAACAATGAAACGAAGGATAAGAAAAAAAGACATTGGTAGCAAATATGAATATTAGAGGATAAGCATGCTTGGTTTCTTTCTCGTGTGTCTCAACTTGCTTTATTTCTCGGGTTTTGCAAAAGGTTCAAACCAATAGCACGAGTTTTTTGAGCTAACTTCAATATTATTTGATTTGATGATAATTATCCACGTTCCAACATATTTCGAACCAAATTCGAGACAAAGTTATCATGTTCGACAGCTCGCGAGCTTCACCAAGTTATCATTCATGAACACATTTCAAATTAATCAAGCTTACGAATTCAAGCAATATTCTAGCCTCCACTTTTAAACCTAATGGTTTGGTTCAACTTGAAGTAAAATTCAATCCTTGGTTTGAGTTGAACTAAATTCCGAGCTCCCCAAGAAAGTTCGAGCTCGAGATCAAATTTAGACGGACGAGAAGTATTTAGCTCACTTCAATATGTTTCTGTTATTATGCCAGAGGCCAAAGAGAGAAATTATTGGCCCGAGGGACCAACAATCCTCCAAACGATTATTCCAAATGGGAAAAAACAATGACATTCACGTTGAAACCGATTTCAGGCATCGAGTTTGAGCTATAATTAAATGATTCTCACCAGTGCATAGAAAATATGGAGAAACAAGGCTGCAAGTGCAAACTCAACAGCTGAATATGTCCATATGTACTCTTTAACAGCTGCAACAAAAACAGGTAAACTCCAATATACATGCCGTCAATGTACACACCAAACAAAACGTCATGGAATATCTGCATACCTAGGATAACTGCAAAGACAGATCCCGTAAATCCCAAAGTGAAAGCAAATGGCGCAGAAACTATAAGTGTGTTAGTCTTCAAGTCAGGAATCTGTGACATAAATTAGAATGCATAAACAGTAAAAATACATAAAAATGTCAACCCCAAATATGCATTGTCAGAGGGCTTAGTTTCTACTCCATCTTTCGATGGGGGAAATATGTAAGTGAACCAAATTATTTGCGTCTTATTGCTAAATAACTTACCAATAGCTGCTCAAGGAGGAAGAAATAGCAAATTGTGCTAATCAAGATGAGCACCACAAAGTCTTGCCAAGCGCTGGGTAACACGTTGAATAAGCATAGTTAAGTTCCTCAATCATTTTTCTATAACCGTATGTCACACAAGAGGAAGAAATTTGGTGTGTTTTGGTGTGACATATATAAAATTATCAAAATACCATAGACACTTTTCAATAATGATTAGAAATACCAGCATTCATGCTACATATCAAGCAAAAGGTCTTCTTTGATATCTTTGGTTCCTCAAAGAACGAATTTATCAAAATATCCTTACTTTTTTTTATTTATATAGACAGTTAGAACTTGAAATTTTCTTTTATCATAAATAAAATTTTGAACCAAGTAAAATAATCTGATTTTTATTGAAAAAGATCAGCAGTTTTTGATATAGCGAAAATAATCTGTATCATGGCAAAATAACGAATTTGATGAACTTCGATTGTCAAACTAAGCAAGAATAGTGACAATCTGGAAGTATAAGCCTTTATGTGATAGATAAAGATCACCTAATTGAATTTGGTTGGCTCTGTTCTCGATTCTCTCTCTGAGTAGCATTTGGCACTCGAAGTATTATAACAGGTAAATTTGAAACTTCTTTCCCACAGACCTCACAAGATCTGTTTCCTTTCGTGCTAAACCATTTGATTGCACAATCATCATGAACTAGTTGGAGGGCACCTTTACAGCTGCATTCCATCTTGAGTATATTTCTTTCATCACACGTATCAAGACAGATTCGGCAGACAGCTTCCTCTTCTGGAATCTCTTGATCCTCCGGGACAAGCGCAGGTGTTATTTGATCTAACTTGCACAAAGCCGTCAATTTCACAAATGGAAGATAATGAAAGCTTTAGCAAAAAAATCAAAGTGTAATATCAAAATAAAATAAACCTAGAGAAATCATATTTTAATTAACAAAGTATGCATGAAATTTACCAAGACAGCTAAAAGAGAGATAAATAACAAAGCGCATATTTATGAAACATACCAACATCGTTATCTGTAGCAAGATTTTCTTTGGTGGCAAAAGATGAAGATCTTATAATGACAACATTCTTCCCAGGCATAGAGAGAGATCGTGAAACAGTAGCTTGAGATGTGCTTGCCTACAGTAAATATGCCAAATAATGTGAAAGTTCAGCACAGCTCTTAATTAATTTCTAGTCAATTTTAATATATAAACAGTAAATTCTTTTTCTTAACGCTCAAATAGGCATGGAAATAGGGAATGGACTTGAAGGAAAGCCAGCCATAAGGAAGAGCAAAAGATACTTCTTTTTTGTTATATCCATCTAAAAATATTGAATGAGGTTAACCAGAACAACAATGTAAAATAATCGAACTAACATTCCACAGTCCATTGAGTGAACAGCAACTTTTAAAGGCTATACTCAACAATGGAAACAAGAAATAGAAACATTATAATCACAAGAAGATTTAAAAAATGGGCATCCAATCTTGAAAAAATAAATTTAAATCATATTCCACATATACTGAATACAACTTTGAAAATAAAGTACGCTAATAGACCTTTTCATTAATCTTTGACACCAAACTTGAACGAGAATATTCACATCATCCACAAAGAGTATATAACTCATATTACCTGAGTTCTTTGTCTTTCACTAAACGTTGTGGTCGATGAAGGGGTTGTAATCAAAGGGGACAAGTTTGATGCAGGAGTCACCGGAAGGGACATACACTTCCAAGTCAAATTTCGCATAAGATTTTTCAAGATGGGACTTTCAGGAGTTGCCTTAGCATCTGAATTTAGAAGATGACTTCTTTCACCATCTAATGTCGTAGTCCTCTTTTTAAAGCTTAAACCACGAAAAAACCCTCCAGCTGAAGAATTTCCATTTAAGACACTTGGAGACTGGAGCAAATCCTTGCCACTTCTAACGCCCGAAGTACTTGAAGTTCTTGGAGGTATTTGAAGAACTAAATCCGAACAACGGTTGATAGACCCTGCATTCGCCTTCGTATTCCTGGATTCATTGCCAAGACAGTCGGCCTGTGTGCAAAAAGAAACTTCTCCCTAATATAATTTTGACTTCACATGACATAATCAAATATAAAGAAACTTTAGAAGAGAGTTAAGAAATTATATTCTTGACATGGTTGTCATTCCAAGGGACAAGATTGATGCTTGAGTGCACACAAAAATGGGCAATTATTTCAACCATAAGGCCCCGTCACTTTATTCAGATCTGAACCACGATTAACATATGTAAAACTAAAAAACATGAGATTTACCACGACATTCACGGAGATGTATATAATAAAAAAATAATTAGCATAAGGTGCATACGGGAAGATTATACAAGTTTCAAGGATGCTCAAGTTCGGGGGAAAAAATTAGAAGTCATCGCTTGGCAGCAAGCAATATGATTTCTCTTAGCTTTCCCTGTAAAGGAAACATGGGTGCAGTCTTATATTCACCAAAAATAACTAGTAGAGGCCTTAGCTCCAAATTAGTATAGAGGGACTTCATATGTAGAAAATCTTCTTTGATATCATCTGTTATCTGTATATGTACATAAACATATATATATATATATATATATATAGAAAGATTATATACATATTACTTTTGAAATCACAGATATCTTCAAAATCCAGACAACCCATCGATCAAATCTAAATAGCTTACCTGTGATGTTGCTCTAGCCAGCGTTTCTCCTATTTTTTCCTCTGAAATCTCATTATCAACTCCATCCTTTTCTTTTGGATTCTCCATTTTCACAGAAATACAATCAAGACTTTGGACTGCACGATCGACAGTAAACTTGTAGGACATGCGCAGTCTCGTGAAATTATCTTCTCTCTGGTCTTGTTTGGATGGGTACGAATTAAGGCCCCACGACAGCGGCTGTCGTTTTTCTTACAGTATTTTATGGTAAAAATGATCACAAGAATGTTTTATAAGAAGAGAAAAAAAAAATGCCCTTTGCACACTGCAACGGCAAAAACATTTGGATGATAACTTAAGCACCACTAGTTCCATTTTTTTACCAAGATCAGATAAGTTTGTCCTAATAACATGATTTGCAAACTGTAGTTTGAACGTTAATAAGTACACGTAAAAAAAAAACACAACGAATTCCCACTTCATATAAAAAAAAATATAAAAATAAATTAGAGTCCACTCCAATTACCACATTTGTATTGACCCTGAACACGAATCATGGGAAGATCCTCCTCTCCAGAATCAGTCAGTCGGGCAAGAAAAAATATATGGAAAAGAATAAAATGCAAATTTGATACCAATCAGGAATATTTATCCTGAATTGACTGAAATTGCATCAGAATGCTAAATTTTCACCTTATTTAATCACTGCGTGGAAAAAGGGTTGCATTGCATCATCAATTCCGAGTCTGAAGCCAACAACGCCGAGTGAGTGATTTTCTATTTTAAATTTCAAATCTTTACTCAAATCCTATTTTGAATTATTGTATATTTACTTAATAAAATTGCATTTCATCCCCAATTCAGCAGAGCTTAGTGGGAAGCTCGAAGAATAAAAAAGATGAAGTTTGTGGATTGGTACTTGAGATAGCGAGTGTTTCGGCCAGGCCATGATTGGAGGTTCCATGGAGTACTTCATGATCAAAACTGGGTTCTGTATGAGAACCCTCCTTTTCACATCCAATCTCCACGTTTCAGAATTCCATTTTTCAGTTCTTGATTTTGTTCTTTACCCATTAATGATGTGAACCCATCTCTAGTATCATCGAAACTATGGCTGCAAGTAACTGAGTGTGCTTGGAAAAAAGTAGAGGTGAAACCAGGATTGAAGCTCAGTGGTGTCGCTTACATGTATATTAGGATAGCATATGTTAGAAATATTGTTGATATTGCTCACTCATGCTGGTCCTGTTCAAAGCATTATATCGATTCCCGAACCCATTTTTGTGGACTAGATTTGAACTTGAAGATGAGACAATGTCTCACGGCTTAATTGCTGTGTCCAAAGATAAATACTTGTTTTCATAACCAGGAGTCAAAAATAGCATTATTTGTTTTGAGGTACTGAATTGGGTGATGCAAATGGATGACCTTCCTGTAAGAAATATGACACATGTCATAAGAAGTACCGTGTAGGAATTGGCGACGGCCAAGAAACTTGCTCACACATGTTCTAACACTTCCTTCCAGCCACGAGGTAGATCCTAACGTTTTTTTCCTATAGCAGCTGCGAGCCTCTCTTATGATTGATTTGAGTGATCTTGGATGTCATTCTTTTAAACTTCCATTTTTTTGTTTTCGTTGTGAAGGACTAGGATTGTTTATAATTGCAATATGATTCTTGGGGTGGATTATCAAGTTCAGATTAATGTTCATTTGTTTGGTCAGGTCAACCACTTGAGATGCAAAACTTTGTTTGATTTTCTGCGTGGATAATTGCAGATGATAAAGTGACAGTTTTGGAAGCAGAGAAGAGGTCTTGGGAGAGCACCCCCGAAGCTCAGGCAATTAGAGATGCCCTCAATCCCCGGAGAGAACATGGTAAACAAGCCAAGAAAAGCTTGTAGGGCCAGTTTTCGAAGGTCCGGTCCACCAATGTTCCATTCTTGAAATTACTTGAGTTTAATTAAGTATAAGAAGTTCTTAATATATAAGTTGATGAGTTATATGAAAAACACATCTGAATCTGATTATCAAGCTCACCTAAATAAGTGTGGTTTTGTTTCCATGGTGTATTTTCTATAGCCTGTATATAATTTAATCGTGTTATTGCCTCGTCACCCTGGTTTTTTATTGTTATTATTTTTGGAACTATTGAAATTTAAATGACAGGCCTTTGAGCGAACTGAAGATCCTTCGTCTAGGAGTATGAGTTAGCTCGCAAACAATATTGAGACACATTGAGCATATATTACCTACATGTCATCGATATAGGCAAAATTAGCTGCTGCCTACAGGTAAAATGAAATTTTATTTTTGTACCTTAAGTAGAGGTTTGTGCAATCGTTGAAAGTTGTGTGAGTGAACAGATGGATAATGCCATGGCGTTGATAATTTCTTCTTCGGTCATTTTGTCATTTTCTTTGTTCATTTGCAGAACGCGATCAGTAAGATGAACAAGATAATTAAAGTGAGTGTAGATGATCAGGGGAATATGGCTTGTCGTAGCCAACTATGACGGATGTTTTTAGCATATGGTATCTGGAGTTTCGTACACACAATACTCTGAGGTTACCTTGCATGGAAATACCATTTGAACTGTGTAAGTTACCTGAGAAGACAATAAGCATTCTTCTAGTTTCAAGTCAAATGTACTCATCAGTGATTTGTTTCACATATAAAAAAATTCTTAAATATAATTCAATGAACCCATATCAATGGACAAGTACCTGAAACATGGGAGGAAGCGCGGTTTATTAAAAAATATTAGCTATATTGAAAAATTATGGGACATTTGTTGAAATAGAGCACCTGCCTTGCCTTATCCTACACTATAACTTCTCTTGTGATCGCAACTTTTCAGATAAAGCAAATCACAGTTCACCAAATCTAAAGGGAAACAAATTTTAACCCAAACATAGCAGAAAAACTAGTGAAATAGATAGGGCGTCAAAGTTTAAAACAATTGAACAATCACAAACATTACACGCTCCAACCCCATGCCTAGCACTTGATGATTACATCAAACATAGAAGTATTGAAATATAAAAAATCAAGCAGTTCCCCATGCGCAACTCCCCAACATTTTCGGTTAATGCTTCACACAACACTTGCAAGTGCACTACAACGGCCCACGGAGCTTCAACGACTGAACATAAGAAAAATAGTAATCAGTTCCTATTGAACTCTGCAGGATATGCTAAAATACATTAAAATGAGAATTGTCGCCGAAGAGTAGCATGGAATGCAGTAGAAAAATTCATATTCAAACTGGCCTCAAAGCATTTTTAGGTACATGATAGCATATTTTTCTCAGGGTTGATAATTTTAACGCAACACAAAGCTGTAAGATCGAGAGAACGAGACCTGACTGGACTCCTGGAGTTCCTAGGACTCTGGGATGTGCTAGCTGGTGCATAACCAGTCCGACCATTTCCTGTAGGACTCGAGGATTCGCGACTTGGGCTGTGTTTTTTCTCATCACGTGGAGAAGGGGAATGAGAGACTGATCTGGAATGTCGGGAAGATCTCTCATGATACTTGTGATCTCTATCATCCCCGGGAGGAACTGATCCAGAAATAGATCTTGATCTGCCGGGTGATAAGTAATCATCCCTAGCTCCATGGCCCCTGCCAATTCATAAAATAAAATCATTTGCTGCAACTTTTTCACTGCACAATAATAAATTATGCAAACACATCAAACCAGCTAATATAGCCTAGCAATACCAAATTCTAATAAAAAAGAATGCCTTCCCAGAAAGCATTTCAGAACCCCCACTTATAACAAAATCACAAGTAAAAAATTTAATAACAATATAATATTCTCAGCACCAAGACGAGAATCTCCCTTGAAATATCTAGTGACTTAAGCATTACTCTTTTACCTGCAACTTTTTCAGAATTTCTGGGAAAAACAAGGATATTTTGATCCACACACTGTTTAAGGCTTTATAGCAGTATACAGGTACACCAGCATCTCAAAACTTCATAGCTGTCTTTGCGCCCAACAATTAGAAACCTCACACTATCTTTTCTTGGACATTTTCACATCATCTCAATCAGTAATAACTTTGAAAGGCTTTGCTTCTTTGAAGATGATTTCTTTCTTTGGCAACTATATGCTCTATGTTCTTTCTTTGACTGGATATTATGCAACATAGATATCAAACTAAAAAGCTAACAAAAAACAAATAAAGTTTTGTTTTCCTTGTAATAACAGTGATACTCCATACCAAGTCAGTTGGTTGTCCAATGCAAGGCAGAAACCTTACAAGCTGGAAAGCCAAACAAAACAATATTTCTTCAAATTGAAATTTATCCATGATGATTTTGGAAGGTATTGACAAAAATATAAAGCAAGTTGACTTTTCATCCCTTTCTCATTTCCCTTTATTAGTCTTGAGTTCTTTATGTCTGTCTTTGTCAATTTAGATCTGCATAGATAAGGGCATCAGCACGTCATTCAATTCTACCGGAAGTCATCCATCAGATGCTTGAGATAATTTAAAAAGTAATCTCACGAAAATGAAGAGTAAAAGATCAATTTCCAACCAGGTAAAAGAACTAAGAATTAATTTCAATTTTTGCACAGAAATTGGGACAAAAAAACAAGCAGTAGCTTGTGTTCCTGTATTAATGCACTAATATAGTTTTAAACACTATAGCTCCTGCATCCTATTTATAGGGTAGTCTTCAAAAGATAAAAAGAAATATAAATATAAATCAGACAAATAGATTAAAAAAACCTCTTTACCACCTTCCTCGCAGTAGAAGAATATGATAAATGTTATACTATTATCAAAATCTCCAGATAAACTAGTATTTATTCCAAACTATCAAGGATATGCAGGGGATTACAGTAGCTTCACTCATCACACAAATGAAATACTAAGTAATATTAAGCTTTGAGAGTGCACACTAGTTTCTTCTCAAGTCCTGTGATTTGATAAGAAACATGGCCATCCAACTCCAACTGAACGGCACTATATATTTTAAAAAAGGTTATGGAAACAGACTGATCCACGATATAATAATAAGCTAATATGCCAGAACAAAAATAATTTCTATTTTACCTGCCATCGTGTGGAACCATGACAGACATTTTAAAACTCAAGATCAAGATAAAGAAAGAGAAGATTGACGAAAAAAAATTTCTAAGCCTCGAAACTCATCACAAGACGTGAAAAGAAGTTGAAAGAAGCCAAAAACCAGATGAAAAAATAACATTTAAGTATTATAAAGCAGACCTTGATTCACGGCGTGCTGGAGAAGGGGTGCGTGATTCAGCTGCCATATATGAAACACAACTCTTTCAGCAGGATAACAATATCATAAGAGTATTATTTTTTCGTTCTTTCTTTCTTTTTATTCTTAGATGTTCTAGATGAGTCTGTCTGTCCAATCGGAATTTAATCAGATAGATGATTGCACTTATTAAATATTAGAATATTACTCAAAACTTTTGGAGTAAAATGCCTACTGAGAGGAGTATAAATTCTACTAACAGTGGTATCGCCGCCTAGGGGACCGCGATGGACTCCGCCTCCGGTAACTTCCACGAGAGCTTCAACAGATGATAAAAGTAAAAAGACTTAGCAACGAAGATGTACATGTCTGCAGATTAGGAAAAAGAAGCAACCATCAACATAGTAAACATCAACATGGACACCAACCTTACTCGTGAAACCCTACGCATTTCTTGAGGAGTCTTCCTGTTCTCTTCAGCAAAAACAATTCTTATTTCACGTCCACCGATAAGCGTGTGGTTCAATTGGCTCTTTGCTTCAGCTGCATCTTCAGGATAACGGAACTTAACGAATCCAAAGCCACGTGCCTCCCTACATTGCATTAAAAATGTATGGGAGATTTTATATGGTATTTGAGAAACAAAGCAGGAGCAAGGATGACTGAAGCATGTAAAGCCATCAAGAGTTGAAATCATACCCAGTGTAGTAATTTTTGGGTAAATAAACATCTTTTATCGGCCCATAACGTTCAAAAGGAACTCTGAGGTCCTCCGGCCTGCCAACAAGTAAATTAAGATAATTCTCCACTTCTCACAGATACAGATTTATGAACTGAAATGAAACAAATGAAGAGCAAACAGTTTTGGCAGACTTTCATAAAATAACATGCTTTCTATGGAACAAGAACAACAAAGAATATAGTTTACAGATGCACCATTGCCATATAAGAGGACACCAAATTGGAAGGTTTCCCAACGTAATACGAAGATTTAAATTCTACAAGAATATAAAGAATCAAACAAAATAAGTCACAATATTTTCTTTAATGCGAGCCCGAAAATTGTGTACAAAGAGAATCGAACACCCTGAATAACTCAACTACGACAATGTACACCAATCGCATGATTACACAACAAAAAAATAGCTTTTTTATAAATTGAATGATTACCAATCAAAAAATTGAAAACCCATTCGAATTCATGACAACCTGTATTTCAGGAAAGTTTTCGAAGCATTCCAAAACGAAATTTCAATTAACTAAAAAAATGAAAAAAAAAATACACCAGCAATATTCATAGAGCACAAATTCGCAGAAGCATAGAAATGACGAAGGCTAACTGGACCGAAAAAATAAGACCTCGCACTGAGAGAGATGTTTCGAACAAGGAGACCAGAGGGTGCGGGCGAGCGCCGTTCCCGGCGGCGGTCACGTGGGTCGTCGTAGTGCTTGCTTCGCCTCACGGGGCTGCGACTGCGGCTTCTGTATCTCGGCATAATTACTGTTGATTTTGCAGTTATTCCAAAACCCCGATAACTAATTTAGGCAATCTGGAAACCCTTAACCTAGGAAGAAGACGAAGTCGGTAAAAGGGGAGGCTCCTATATTAACAAGACGACCGATTATTAGTTAGTTGGGCCTATCTCAAACTGGCCCAATACGTATTTTTTTTTTTTGACAATATTTGTTTCCTTATGATAATTAATTATTATTTATTATATATATTATAAAATAAAGCAATAAACAACGTAATTCAAATTAATTAAATTTTATAAATAAATTGAAATTTAATAAAATAGAGACCACATAAACTCAGATTGCGGCTGAGCCCAACATTTAATCTAACCATTAAATTTCTTGTTCTTGGCTTATTTTTTAGGAGGGTTTTTGTGAGACGATATCACTAATCTTTATATGTGAGACGTGTCAATCTTATCGATATTGACAATAAAAGTAATACTCTTAGCATAAAAAGTAAAAATTTTTCATGGATGACCCAAATTAGATATTTGTCTCGCAAAATACGACCCGTAAGATCGTCTCACACAAGTTTTTGCTCTTATTTTTCGTTTAACTATCGAAAATTAAAATTATTGATATAATATAATTAATATATTTAAAATTTAAATATTATTTAATAAATTATTATATGAAAATGTTTATGAGATTTGTGACAGTTTTTAAATAAGAATATCAATATTTTATCATTAAATTGATTTTATTTTATTATTTCAGTATAACGGTTACTATTAAATAAATTAAAAAATAATTAAAAATAATATGTTATTTTGTTTATCAAAATTTAATTAATAAATAAATATTTTTCAAAAATTCACAATTTTTATAATTTATTAGATAAATTAATTTTGATTATATTTTATTATTATTTTTTAGAGCATGTTAAAATATATTTAGTCTAAAGTTCTAATTAAAGTAAATAATAATAACAATAATAAGAACAATTTAAGGAAATTGAGTATATCAAAAATTCACAACGATATTTTTTTTAAAGTAGAAAAAATATTATTATAAAAAAATTTATATTTTATTTAATATATTATATATTATTGAAATTAAATATATAAAAAATAACGCAAAACTCAAAATCATAATCAAAACTAAATAAAATGATATAATCTATATAAAAATTTAAATAAAATATATATTTTCACGAACATCAAATTTAAATTTGAATTTTGAATAAATTTTTTTAAAATATTCATATTTAATTATGTATTTATTTATTGATTTTTTTTTTCCAAATATTTAATATAACATATGAATTTTGTTAATATTAATAAATTTTCAAAATTTCTGTTTATATATAAATATTATTCGGAGTTGCTAAGCGAGCGAGTGGCTCACTGGCTTGCCCATTTTTTTTGTGATATTTGACATGGGACGTACCCTTTGTATGGGAGTTTGATTCAGCTCCTTGGGTATGCAATAGGTGAATCCCTAATTGGTTCTTAATTTGTACTCATGTATTTTCTTGATCTTTGTGCGTATGTGTGATCTTTGTTGGAGTGTGATGAAATTGGATCGATCTTCATTTTTTTTTGGGAACTAAAAAGTTGGGATTTTTAACTCCTTTCTAGTGGGTACACGGCTATTTGTGAACTTTGATTGCTTATTTCCTTGTTTTTTCGGTGTTCCTCATTTGTTTCCAAACATTTGATCGTCACTGTTTTCTATGCATTTGTGACGCTTCTTGTATGTACTGAACTGGTTGGTCAGGATTTTGGAATTTGGTTGATTCCTTTTAGGTCTGCTAATTGCTGAGTCTATGGCTAGCCGTTATGATGGATTTTTTTTACCTGGTAGAGTTTAGCTGGGAGGAAAGAAGAAATGTAAATTGTAGCTTTGGAATCTATTTAGTGTATGAATTTTTGTGTAATTAATTCTGTGATGGGATCTAATTCACGGGGTTTATGAATCTATGGGCTTTTCACATCTTGTATGTCAATTTCTGGGCATAAATATTTGTTTTATTGATTATAATGGTTACCTCTGCAAGATGGATCCGTGAATGGAAATTTATTTTATTGGTGGGCGACTCGGCATGAACTCCAGGTTTAAATTGTAACATAAAAATTATCATGTAGTGTTCGGACAATTTAACTCCATCAACAATTTCAGTTAACCTCCTGGCACCCAAATCAGTCACCCTTATTTCTAAAGTTCGATTTCACCAGCTATATTTGATGGTAGTTTCAGTTTATTCCCTGTTACACTTGTACATTTCAGTTAATCTCCTGGCAACCAAATCAGCAATCCTGATTTCTAAAGTTTGGTTTCACCTACTATATTTGATGTCAGTTTCAGTTTATTCCCTGTTACACTTGTAAGTTGATGATATTGTATGCTGAGCAGGTAGTCCTCCAGAAAACCTGGTGGCCAGTTTCTGCTGATATACAATCTTGCACTCTTTATAACAAATTTCAGTTTACGTGGATTTCAAACTGGGTGTAATTTGGTATGTGTCACTGAATCCTATGACCTCTCTGGAATTGGTTTTCTTTCATGCTTCAGTTTCTAAGAATTTTGTTAACTCGTTGTGTGTAGACTGATTATTCTGTTCAAAATCATCATGTTGAACTTTACTAAGGTTAAATTGCTTTAAGATTTATTTATTTAGTCCTTACCATAACACCGTATGGTTCCTGCATTTATGTGGAGTTTGGACTTTTGAGGTAATGTTTATGTTTTCGTATCTGCCTATTGCCTCCATGATTGCACTCGTTTTTCAAAAGCAGTCTACTGTTAGATAAGCTTGAACACATATGCACGTAGCATATTTTGCTTTTATAATTTCTTATGTTACTGACATTTGCAGAAATTGATATGAATTTGGAGGTACTGGAAAATATCATGACTGTTAGAACAAAGCTTCCACCTCTAGTTAACTGGGCATCGGAATGGTGGAGAATCTAAGATGGAACTTTATGTGGGGTTAGAGTTTGATTCGGCTGAAGAGGCACAAGAATTTTACAATACCTATGCTAGTCAATTGGGGTTCAAAATCAGGATAGGGCAGCTGTATAGATCCAGAGTTGATGGTGCCATCATTTCCCGGAAATTTGTGTGTTCGAAGGAGGGATTTCAGACGAACTCAAGAACTGGTTGTCCGGCTTTCATAAGAGTGCAGAAGGTAGATTCTGGGAAATGGGTCTTAGCTAATATAAAGAAGGAACACAATCATGAGTTTGAAGTCTCTGGAGAACTTTCTCCACCACAGGTACAGAGGAAGAGTTTTCCAACTCCACGATCATCTGCTGGTGGAGCTAGTAGGACAGGAATCAGATCATATGAGAATGATGATCTATCTGACGTTGATGTAAAAAGGCGCAGAAATGAAGGGATGGATGAATATGTAGGTTCCTCTTGTGAACCTTACAAAGGTCTTGAATTTAATTCTGCCAATGAAGCATACAAATTCTACAACACTTTTGCTGCTAGTGCTGGGTTCAAAGTCAGGATCGGCCAATTATTCCGCTCTAAACATGATGGATCAATTACATCTAGAAGATTTGTGTGCTCAAAGGAAGGGCGTCAGCATCCTTCAAGGGTTGGCTGTGGAGCATACATGAGAATTCAAAGACAAGAATCGGGAAGGTGGGTGGTTGATCGTCTTCAGAAAGAACACAATCATGAATTTGACAGTCCAACAGCTCCTAGTAGACCGGTGACTGTGGCATCAAAGGGATATAGAGAGGAAGGAAGCAGCGTTTTGGAAAACTTGGATTTGGTTGAAACAAATGGAGGCCTTAGCCTTGTCAAACGAGTTCATGAAAGCAAAATTGGAAGTGATTGGTATAATACGCTTCTTGAATACTTTCAATCTCGGCAATCTGAAGATACAGGGTTCTTTTACTCTGTGGAAATCCGTGATGGTAAAGGTATGAATATTTTCTGGGTTGATGCTCGATCTAGGTTTTCCTGTGCTCAGTTTGGAGATGCCATTGTGTTTGATTCAATATACAAGAGAAGTAATTATTTGGTGCCATTTGCTTCATTTGTTGGTGTCAACCATCATCGCCAACCTGTTCTTCTTGGTTGTGCTTTAATTGCTGATGAATCCGAGGAGTCGTTTACTTGGATCTTCAAGGCTTGGCTTACAGCAATGTTGGGACGCCGCCCTGTGTCTATAATAGCCGATCAGGACACGAACATTCAACGTGCAATTGCACAAGTTTTTCCTGGGACACATCATCGATTTTCTGCCTGGCAAATTCTCGCTAAAGAGCAGGAGAATTTGGGTGCATTACTCTCCATGAATACTGAGTTCAAATATGAATATGAAACTTGCATTTTCCAAAGTCAGACAGCCAGTGAATTTGATTCTGCTTGGAACATGATTATGAACAAATATAATCTGAGAGAGAATACATGGCTTCAGGAGATGTATAGAATGCGTAAAAGTTGGGTTCCCTTGTACATAAAGGGAACATTCTTTGCTGGAATCCCAGTGGATGGAAGCTTAAAATCATATTTCGGTACACTTTTGACTGCAGAAACACCTCTGAGTGAATTTGTTGTACGGTATGAGAAAGCTCTGGAAAATTGCCGTGAAGAGGAAAAAAAGGAAGATTTCAATTCATATAATTTGCAAGCAATTCTGCACACAAAAGACCCGATAGAAGAGCAATGTAGAAGTCTTTACACGGTCTCAATGTTCAAAGTTTTTCAGAAAGAGCTTCTGGAATGCTTTAGTTATGTTGGAATAAAGATAAATGTTGAAGGATCCATTAATAGATATCTGGTGCAAAAGTGTGGAAATGGTGATGAGAGGAACACCATTGCCTTTAATGCATCAAATCTGAATATCAGTTGTAGCTGTAGAATGTTTGAGTTTGAAGGTATTCTTTGTAGGCATGCTTTGAAGGTGTTCCAAATAATGAATATAAAGGAACTTCCATCTCGCTATATCTTGCATCGATGGAGTAAAAATGCAAAATATGGTATAATAAGAGATACTGATTCAGGAGGTGGGCTGCAAGATTTAAAACCTTTGATGCTGTGGAGTTTAAGAGAAGAGGCCCGGAATTATATCGAAGCAGGAGTTGCATCTTTAGAAAGATACAAACTTGCCTTTGAGATCATGCAGGAGGGTAGAAGGAATTTCTGTTGGCAGAACTAGCGAATATCGCAAAAACAGGTTAGAGTGATCTTTTGTCATTCTAATAAAATATTCATCTGTTCTTTAAACATGGTAACTCTTATGTACTGTTCTTGGTTTGCACATTTTCAGCCATGACACCATGTAATATCACTGATTGTAGCTCTTTTTCTCTCTTCTTTAAAAGCAAATTAGCTGGCTTGATTTATATCTCATGTATCATTGATCTTGAATATATCATCACTACAGAATATATTGTGTCAACCTCAATGTGCTCTTTTCTTTTTCTTTTTTGGATGCAAAGGCAAGAAACTTGTAGCATTAAGCTGTTTATAGGCTGATTTATTTGCTTTCCATCTTACCATATTTTTTGTTTTCACTATTTTCTTTCCTTGTTTCCCATCATTCCCGTAGTATTCTTAAGGGTAAATTACATCAGGCAATCTGTTGAGTGTGGTGTTACTTAAGCACTTGTCAATGCCTAATAATCACCACTATCCCTCAAAATGTTGTTTGTGAAGTTGCATTTTACAATAAGTTTAAATGTAGGATTAACCACCCATGACAGGGTGTCTGTTTCATTCTAACCTTAATAGTTCTTATGTAATTAGATTAAGCTTCACGAGGCACCAATTTAGTTCACTTACTCTTAGAGCAATTAACAGGGGATGCTGCAAAACAGTATAGGTTTTAAACACAATAGATTATGGTAACCAAATAAGAATGAATTGGGCCAAACAGTCCAAGATCAAGATATTCCTGTAAACCAATTCAAACAATAAAAGTCGAAGGAACCTTTAGCACATTAGCACGACCCTTATTTCAATCCCCTATTTACAAATATCTTACATAAGGGATCACTCAACAGCAGAACACGATTTTGCACCTTGGCCCATAAACCCTGTTAACTCCATGCCAGTTTACTTGAATATCTGATGGCTTAGACTTTCAATGAGAGCTTTTGAGCAGCAAGAGCTTCAGCTTCAAGTGTTGGCTCCCACAAGATCGTAGTTTTGGCAAGCAGTGCAGTCACAACGTATGGATCCATGTTAGAAGCTGGGCGCCTATCTTCCAAATAACCTATCAGAAAATAATAGTTAACATTTGATATCAGTTTAAATTTTTCTAAACCTTAGGACTGGTAGATGTTGCCGTAGGTTTAATTTTCCATAAAAGAAAGCTTAGGCCTAACTTTGGCATAAATGAAATCTATATCGATTTGCTTTCTCTGAGGTAAATGTAGGGTGTGTCGTCTATTACCTTTGCCATTCTTCTCAGTGTCACGCCCCACTCGGATTGAGCATCCACGGTTGGCAACACCCTGGATATAAATATAAAGCAAGATGGGTATGAATTCAAGATGGAAATTTTGCTGGTAAATAATTTGGTTTTGCAATCCTTAAATCATGGATCCGAGTCATATGCAATGGCATAGCACTGTAGGTATCCCCGTGTATCATGTGTAATTTAAGCATACACCCCCAAGATAATGTGTTCCATCTTGTATGAATTCAAGGTGGAAATTTTCCTGGTAAAGCATTTGGTTTCACAATGCCTAAATCTTGGGTTCGAGTCCGTATACGTATTTAAGTACACATACCCAAGAAAATGTGTTGATACTGGCTGTTTCATGCTTGCCCGTTAATCTTCTTTCGTTTCCTTCTCCATAATCACTTATATGCTCTTTGTGGCGAAGCCACAAGTTCAAAATCGCTTTCTTTATTACATCAAAAGCTCCTTCTTCTCTCATACTTTTTGTGCTGAAAAATTCCAACATATTGTTTGTTACCCGTGTCCAAACCAAATAACCTCAGCATGCTGAAGGACTGTTAAGTTTAATAAAATTAGTGGATACCTGTAATTGGTGTGGCATCCTGCACCATTCCAATCACCCTGAATGTTCCAATAAGAAACTACTTTAGATTTTCTTGCTTTTTCCCAGGAAGAAATCTTATGTTTATCTTAATGTAAAATGGTACCTCTATTGGTTTTGGGTCAAGCGAGAGAACAACTCCTGCTTGTTCTGTTATTCTCTGGATAGATAACATATCTAAAATATAATTACGCATTTGTTCGTGTTCTATATTTTTCTGAATATAATATTCACAGAAACCACTATTACGGGGATTGCCACACTTTTCTTCTATTGAAGTGATGAAACTATATGATCCATGGAGGACCAAGCATGGCGGGGTTAAAAAGGCGGTTGTCCCTAAAATTATGGTGTCTCTCTTTTTAACCAAGATTCTTTGTTAAACCTTCTTTTAACTTTCTGTGACAAGCTTCCATTTTCACTTCATGACAATCAGAGCTAATTTCATCTGCGCACTCTCTAACCAAACTTCTTGCATTTCCCCTGATGTCTGTGGCATTACTTTGTTAAAGTTCGTCCTTGGAAAAGAAAAAGAAAAAAAAGAAAATCTCCATTTGACTCCATCAAGTGAGAATATGGTCTACCTCGAGAAGGTATCTTGTGCACCAGATGTGATCTCCGGCTTCGATTCCAACACTCGGACCTACTTGAAATTCCCACTGCAAGACGCATCAATCAAGGGCCGATCCTGTAACTGGAGGACTAAAAATATATGTTCATTTCTGAAACATGACGAGCTGGGGAAGATACCTGTCCAGGCATGACCTCTCCATTGGTGCCACTGATATTTATTCCTGCATACAAGCAAGCTTTGTAATGAGCATCGGATATGTCACGACCAAATGACTAGCCTGCCCCTGCTCCACAGTAGTAAGGTCCCTAAACACGGCACATTAGGATCAGTAAACGTCTCTGATGTAGCATATCCGAGCTGAATTGCTGATTTATAAGCACGGTGTGCCGCTTTGAACCAAAGAAATTGTCCATGTAAGGAGCCAAGTTTATGAATGTTCGTTGGACGTGAGGACCACGTGAAGCCTGCTTATGATTTACTTAAACTTTTCTTTCAGGTACTACGTGGAGAGTATTAGACTGGAAAGGTTATACCTGAGGGCCGGGGTAACCTCCAACAGGCCAGCCCAATGGCCATTTTACATTCTTTTGGAGTAAAGTGTACTCTTGCTCAGTGCCATACCTAATTGAAGATTAGCCAAATTTTAGAGGAGATCGAGTAAAATGTACAAGAAAAGGAGACTGAGCCAAAACCTCTATAGTAAGAAACTAACTGAAAAAACAAATAATAGTGAGCTCTTTCTAACTTAAGGCGAAACCCTATTCGCCTAGTTAGGGTTTCGATGTTTCAATAAAAAGCTATCAAGTTTTTTTTGGTCGGTTTCTAGTTATCCATCGAGTGTCGGAGGAATGTCTGCTGCATTTTCGGATAAAGTCCATAAGATTCTCTTACCAAATGTCCCAAGTAATTACCATGGAATTTCGGCAACAACCTTAGGATCACTGAATATCTGAGCAGCTTTGTGGCGCTTGTTTGTGGGGATAGGCTTACCCGCAGGTGTATATGTATCACAGATTACCTGTTTCAAGCCACATACATATATGGAAAACTTAAATCCATGTAACAAGACGCTTAAAGAAAACTAGGAAGCAGAGCAGCAAAATGAATCAAATTATTGGACTCACCAAGATGTTATTGCCACCACGAAATGGATCCTTAAAGATTGCTTCAGGGCTACATTGAAAAATGACAGTTTCAAGTTTTCATCGGAAATATTAAATGGAATGTTTCTATATATTTCCAGCTTTTGCTGGATGATTTTTACTATAGAATGACTTCACTATCTTCTCCAGGGGCCTGCCCTGTACTTGATCCATCATAGTTCCATTTTGGTAGCTGAGAAGGGTGCTCGACTGGCTTTGTTATTGTCTGACCAATTGACAATTAAGCATGGTTAACACGCAACTTAGGTTTTGCAAATGCTGCATAGATCAAGAAGTGTATCACTGTTTTCCGTACCCTTGACTTACGAACATCAGTTTCAGATCCTCCAATCCTGTCAAAAACCAGCAAGCTATAAGATAATGTTAGTCAACCCGAGCATGCAACTCATGAAAAAACCGATGTCACCATGCACCACCATCTAATCAGTTGAGCACAAAGTAGTAGCTACTGAAATCTATTGAGCCAAATATTGGCAGAAACCATACCAAATATATTCAGCAATAATGTTATCTGTGTACGGAGTTATGTCTAAGTTTAGGAGCTGTTCAAGACGGTTGACGGTGCTGCCATTTTCAGACTAGGTAGCAAAGACCTTAAATTTGGTTGAAGTTTTAACTGCCACTTTCTTGGTTTGCTTTATAACAAGTGAGCTCAGCATCTTGGTATTCAACGGGTTTGAATCTGCTGAGTTCTTCCCAATTCTCATCTGCCATTGCGCTGAAGGAGCGAAGATTTGTGCCATTTGCACCTTATTTTGCTGAGAAATTTGATAACAGAATAACTTGGGAAGTTTTTATAGCATTCATATGCTATATATATATATATATATATAGAAAAATCTCTAGTAAAATGCATTTAGATGTCACGTGAGACCTTAGATATATGGCAAACTCGTGAAAGAATTAACACTTAGTTTTCACAGACGTGTATGAATGAAATTTACCTGAAAAAAATATAACTTCGACTAAACTATGCATGAGTACATGTGGGTTTATTTAGTTTACTTTTTATTGGAGAGGGAGACAGTTTACCTAAATAGATTCTTGAACTCAGTTTCTTACACAAGTTTGAAATCCCAGATTGCCAACCACTGTCCAAATTTTCCAAGTAGTGTGTAAAAGTCGAAAACGATGGTGCAAATTTGTGATTAAGAGTCGACACTTCAAAAATATAGCAGAAAATGGATTATAATGTCATTTAAAATCTTCATGTAAGAGTCGACAATCGACATGTACAGTGTAAGATTAATACTCAATAAATCGAAGAGCATGAATATTCTGTCAATGAAATATTGATTCTATCTGGCTCCACCACTCCTGATTATCAAAAGAATAAATGAAATTTGCATGAAATTAAAACATACGTACCTGAAGTCCCGAGACAGAAAGAATAAAAAAAAACTATATATTTATATAGAGGAGTATAGTTTAGAATTAAGAATCCAAGAGTTGCATATAAATGTAAAATAGTGATGAGTTGATAGGGCTGCCTGTGTGGAGGAAAATATTCTTGAAATGGTCACTCTCCCTATTTCCGCCACCAACGAACCAACGAACTTGGCAATGTAATAAACGAACATTTTAGATAAGGCTTCTTTGTCTCACTCCCTTGCGCAAATGCAAAGTTGCAAGAGTTGAGATAACTTCTACCCTCTAAGGGAGTGTTTGGTTGGCAGGATTAGGGGGTATTATTTTTTTTTATCCGGCCTACTCCGCTGTTTGGTACGCGTGATTATTTAACCAAGTCAATCCCTCATATGAATGATTAGGTTATATTAGGTAGGTTAAAATAATACCTCATCACCCCCTATGATTATTTATCCAACTCTTAATACCTCCTATTTTTTCAATTTTACCCCTCTATTATATTCAAACTTACCACCACTTCCCGCCACCGACCGCCGCCGCCGGCCTACCACCGGCCGATTTTTCCGGCTGGCCGTTTCCGGCCGCCGCCCCGTCAGCCGTTTCCGGCCGACCATTTCCGGCCGCCGGCCCCCGCCGCCACTGTCGCCGTCGCCACCGTCGCAAAGGGGAAGGGCAATTTTGTCTTTTAATCAAAAAATTCAAAATTATCCTACACTTAAAAATCTTACCAAACATAATATTATTTTACACCATATATTACAATCCTACCACAATCATTTTCTTCATCATTTACATACTAATCATTAGTTTATCCTATACTTCCAACCAAACGTAGCCTAATGGTAGACATATAATTTGGCCATCAGAAATCCAAATACGTTGCTGATTGCAATGCAAATTCAATAATGCTCCGTCGACTTTTATTAACAGGGAAATTGCCATTTTGTGACGTGTTCTATATATTAAAATCGTGTTTTAATCATATTTTTTTTTCAATTTTTGACTATGGTGGTTTTTTTGAGTCATGGTGTGGCATTGCATACGTCAGCATCATATCACGCCAAGTCAGCAGACTCGACACCACTTTAAGACAACATCAACGTTAATTCGATAACATATCAATGTCACGTCAGAAAGAATATCATAACTATAAAAATAAAATAAAAAACGGATTAATAGTGAAATTCAACATCATAAATAACCAAAATCATAAAAGAACGGTTATAAGATATAAAACTTGCAATATTCTCCCATGTGATAGCTAGGCCGCATGAAACATTTCGGAGATAACTTAGCCTCTTACTATTGTCTAAATCTCAATTTTCTTATGAATCTTGTCTAATTGCTTTAATTTTTTATCCTTTAATTTTGTTCTGCACGTTCCTTGAGAAATGAGTCGAGAATCTCTCGTAAGACATTGATTTTAGATTTTTAATGAATTTTGTGTAATTATATGCTTTAAAAAATTAATAGTCAAGAAACCAAAATGGGAAGCCACACCGGAAACTTTTTCATATAATAAGCATTTCCATATACATAAAATAAAACATGTGATTATTTAGAATCTTCGCACACCACATTGCAAATCCACGCATACTGATATTAACATCTAAACATAATAACAAAGATTTACTAGAATTCACGATCGGGGAACAGCAATGGAGCCACTAGAGACCACACATACAATCCAGCTGTGACCCACTCGCTACAGATGCGAACCCAAACTGACGTCCAACCGACGTCTATAAGGTCTGCATTTTCTGAACTGCTCGTCCAACCAGAAAGAAGCATGGCTGAGTACATGCTAGCTAGAGCAAATATCAGATGAAAGAACATGTAAGAGTAAGTAACTGGCCGTGCTTCTGAGTCCTTTCCTTTACCGGATTCAAGTTCGTCTGAGTCGAGAAGAGGTTTCTTGTCACCTGTCACATAATGTTGTAACACATAAATTCTATAAAAATCTGTGTAAAAAATATACCCCTTCGCCCCACGCTAATAATTGAGCAAAGATTTTGAACAAAGTAAGAGACAGTATCATTGTAAAGGTACATTTGAAATAAAAAACATATAAGATTAGGAGATGAGCCATTATTAACGAGGTAGAAATGACATTTGCAGTCATGTAATTATAGGATCATGATATTTTTAGTCCTTAATAAGAATTAAATAATGACCATAAACATAAAAGAGTAAATATGTCGCAACACCATATGGAACTAACAATAACATCTTACCATTTGAAGGTTTTGATAATTAAAAGTGAGCCAAACGTCTCTTAACAAAGTTCCAAAAGATAAAATTCGAAAAAGCAAATACTACAAGCATGAAAAGTTAATAAGATTCCAAACCAGTTTTAAATACCTGCTCTGGGTGAACTTGGTGGAGATAAAAAGGTTGTCGACGATCCAGCTCGAAGAGCGGAATATAAAACTGAGAGAACTGTAGTAAGCATACCAAGAATAAGGGTACTCAAGGTAACGGCTTTTGACTTGTTGTGGAGACCATTGCATACATAATCTATAGGTTCACTAGAGAGTCCAGTGTAACAAACGTAAGCACAATAAATGGATATCACCGAAGCAGGCAAGAGGCTGCCATTAACCTGTCGAAATAAAAAGTTTTACCAATTCAAAATTAACAAACTAGTGCTTTCCTAGCTGGTCATGCAACAGGTTTGTGTTATTTATAATTTATATCGTAAAATTTTCAAAATTTAAGTTGAATTAACACAATAATATATAGAAAATAATTATTCACCTTGGGATGTAATGCAACAACAGCGAAGATAAAAGCAAGAATGATGGTCATCGAGAGGAAAAAGATATTAAGGCCACAGTCGTGTCCGGAAGGGTTAAACCAAATGAATAGAATTCCCGAAAACGTAAATGCAGCAAGATAGCATGCTATTGATACAGCAAGTAAGGCGATATACCTGAAAACAACAAAGATAGAATTATCAGGAGACCAAAAACAGCCAGGATTAAAAAGAGAATATGATTTTTATTTGGACTACCATTTTCGCTCGTCTTTGGCTACCCATGAATCGTTCCACGAATGTGTGGCGTCTAATAATATTATGACTTGTACCAATAAGAAAAGCCCAGCACCAAACTTCGAAATAAATCCTATATGAACAAAAAGCTTTCTCCCGGCCGTCAATAATATGTCACCATCAGGCATCAGATAAATATTAGCATTTCAATAAGAATTTGTAAGAAAAGATTACAAATACTAGCTAAACTTCTACAAAAAATCTATATAACATATTGCAAAAAAGGGATTGAGGCACCGACCGTATATTGATATGATGGCATTCGGGAGGAAAAACATGAGGATAACCAACAAAGTCCAAACCAGCATCTTAGCAATCCATCCACCGTGATGCAATGAATCACGTTTGTCATTTTGATCCTTCACTCCAATCATTATGAGGGCTAGTATTCCAAAAAACAAGAAATTCCCCAAGCCGACACGAAGAACAGCTTGCATTTGAAACCATTCTTTTGGGAGGTTGTCTGAAGTGTTTATCCCTACAAAGTACACCAAAGATCATACCAGCATCTCATTCTGCACGCATGAATGATTATCTTAAACCGGGCAACTCATGCATGTATGGACTGATCAAGAAACAAAAGTTGGATACTTTAAAGAGGACCCTGCACAAATATTTCAAGCAATAACAGCTACTTCCTCCATTGCAAAGTACGCAAATAAAGACAAAATTTTGATTCGACTCGATTATTGATAAACAGATTCCAGCAGTCTCATGTACTTATAAACAGCAAACTGAATAAATCAATTCATTTATATATCTATTCACTCATCAACACGTGTTCAGGGTTCCTCTCATTTGTACCTATCTCATACATAAAAAAGAACATAAAACTGTTACTATCCAATTTTTTTCTCAAAAAGAGAAAGCACAAACTTCTTCAGCTCCAAAGAAGCTAACCCCTTGGTTAATAGGTCCACCAAAGAGCCCCACATAAACAACACACTTGCGAATATGCCAAGAAAACAAAAGTAAAATCGACACAAACACGCTACATGACCAAGAAAAGCCGAAACCATTGATAACCCATTCCCCGCGCAGCTCAGAATCCCCCAAAAAGCAAAAAATTCACACTATATCCTCCTCAATTTCAATCAAAACACACTCACAGCTGAATTTTTTAAGCACAGGTGTAGCTACTTCTCTAAGAATCCAAGACACGATCAAAGAAAAGCCGAAGAGTCCGCAGTATGCGATTCTTGCAGAGCGCTTGGTGATGCTGGACGCCACCGATGAACAGAGCCCGCACGTCAACGACACACAGCACGATGCGAGGCACGACATCTCTCTTCTTCGATCTCCCGCTCTACGCCTCTACCTCTACCTGTTGATGTTGTAAGCAGCTACACACACATGGGAATATTCTGATTCCTAACAAAAATTCAAAAAATTAAATAATCACATATATAAAATAAGAATAATGCTAAACTTTCGGTATAACATCCATATTTACCATCATTATATAGTGACATTTTATATTTAATATATAATGAAAATGTGACAAATTGAATTTTTTATATTATAAAAATTGATGATTTGTAAAATCCCTAATAAAATAAATGCTTGAAATAAGCTCAACCAATATATTATTACTCTGAGATTTAATTTTAATTAATAATGTAAACACAGATATAAACAAAAAAGATTTATTATCTTTAATTTTGGTGGGATATGCAAAGTCGTGGGCCTAACCCAATAAATTTCGGCCCAGTGGATCTACCGGCCCAAATTTAACATATTAAATTAAAAAGTATCCACAAATAAAAATTTGTTGAAAATAAGAGATTGAGTCTTAGAAAATAAGAGTTATAAATATTGAGAATTAATGTGTGATGATGTATGTAACGATGTATTTATTTTTGAATTATTTTCAAAGAAATTCTATAAATGGGTCTCTCAATTTGTGAAGAAGAACACAATTGAGCAGACAAAATATTATGAAGTGTGTAGTTTAATATATTTTGTGATTTTGAGATTTTTACTTTATAACGTAAACTTTACTTTTAACACGTTATCAGTGTAGGACCGAGTGCTTACCGCTTTATCAAAAGCTATAGCTGGTGGTAATGGCGCAACTCAAATCTTTTAAACCGCACAACAGCTCGAGTACCACGGTTCGATCGCTCTACCAAGCAGGGACAATTATTGCACACAACAATCTCCCTCCCAATAATTGCACTCCTTGCAATCAATGGGAATCGAAACCATGACATTGGCTCTGATACCAATTGTAGGACCGAGTGCTTACCACTTTACCAAAAACTATAGCTGGTGGTAAAGGTGCAACTCAAATCTTTTAAACCGCACAACAGCTTATGCACCACGGTTCGATCGCTCTACCAAGCAGGGACAATTATTCCACCCAACAATCAGCACTATACTCGAAAGTTCGGTTCTCCATATTTTTCCAAGCTCCAAAAAACAAGAAAAAAGTAAAAATATTCAAAAATAAGAATATATATATTTTACTGTTTATTTATTTTATTTTGTATATATTTAATATATAATATCATGTTATTATATAAAAGAAGCCTATGACACCTCATTATAATAACGTGATGTGATTATATTATTACACTGCTTATATAATTTTATTGTGTTACTTTTTATTTATTGTATATATATATTTGAATAATATCATATTATTATATAAAAGAGTCTATGCACCTCATTATAATAACGTGATGTGATTATTTCACGGTTTGTATATTTTTATTGTGTTATATAATAATAATTATATATATATATATATATGTATAATGTTACAATATTATATAAAAGGAGTCTCTGACACCTCATTATAATATTGTGATGTGATATACATAATTATTTAAACATGATTTACATGATATACATCATATTATTACCATAAAATTTACATATACATACATTTATTTTTTTAAAATTTTGTAACGGTCATAAACTGTTATAAATAGCTAATTTTTACCTTATAAATATGATTTTACAAACACAATCAATAACTTCAAACTTACACTTCCTCTCTAAAAATTTTTTTCATCAAAATTTTCAGAGAAGAAGAAGATTGTTTTTTACAAGATTATTTTCTATAATTATTTTGGTTATTATACTCCATATTTTTGTATTTATCGGAGAATATCCGCATCGCGTTTTTTCTTTATTTTTAAGAATATTTATACTTATAATTTATCTGTTACTTTTTATTGTCATATTAATAGATTGAAAACTTAACTAATAAAATTCATTGTTATTTTTCTAGTACCACCGCGTCAAATTTGGCAAAGCTCGAATTTGTTGCGCTCGACATTACGGGAAAAATTTATATGTCATGGACTCTCGATGTAGAAACGCATCTTGAGTCATTGGATATAAGTGAGACCATTAAAAAAATGGTATCTCATCATCACAAGAAAAAACAAAAGCTATTATATTTTTGCTTCGACATCTTGATGAAGGATTAAAATATGAATATATCATTGAAAAAGATCTCCAGCTTTATGAAAAGGATTAAAAGAAAGGTTTGAACATATAAGGGAAGTTATATTTCCGACCGCCCGTGATCTCATGCGGATTATCATTCGACAAGAAACCTATGACACTATATGAAGATAATGATGCATGTGTTACTCAAGTGAAAGAAAGATACATAAAAAGCGACAGAATTAAACATATTCCCCTTAAGTTCTTCGCATTCACCCAAGAGCTTGAGAGGAATAAAGATATTGATATTCGTCATATTCTGTCAAGTGAAAACTCTTCATATCTTTTCACAAAGGCACTTCCTACGACAATATTCAGAAAACATATATATAATATTGAGATGTGCAATCTACGAAATTTATGAAGAATCGTTCGTGTTAACATGAGGAAGAGTTTACGTGACTGCACTATTTTTCCCTTACTATGGTTTTTATCTCTATGAGTTTTTCATAGTAAGATTTTTAACGAAACAGTATAAAACACGTAATGAAGACAATCATGGTTATATCATAATCATCATCACAAGGGAGAGTGTTGAACATAAGAGATTGAGTGTTGAAAATAAGAGTTGTAAATATTGAAAATTAGTGTGTGATGATGTACGTACTGATGTATTTATTTTTGGATTATTTCCAAAAAAATTCTATAAATATGTCTCTCAATTTGTGAAAAAGAACACAATCGAGTAGACACAATTGCATAAAGTGTGTAGTAAAATATATTTTGTAAGTTTGAGATTTTTACTTTTTACCATAAATTTTTACTTTTAACAAAACTAAGCAATAATGAATTATTAAATTTGAAACAATACAATCGTCCTCCATGCAATATTAAATCATACAATTGAATACCAAACAACACCAGACCCATCTGCCATCACTCGATCTTGTTGCACTAAAGCTCAACATTTTCTTGTATCAAATTTAATTATACAAAGAATTTGGAAGACATTGTCAAATAAAGAAATGCAAATTATCAATGTTGCGTAAAAAGGAGAATATTGTGATGGAGGTGTTTCAGTTGGTCACATCTCCAGTTGTAGAGATAATAATAATAATTTTCTATACATTTTGTACTTGTAAAATGCAATTTTTGCATAAAATGATGAATAAAAACTATACCCCTACATTTTTTGGATCAAATCTTTTTCTCTCTTGAACCAATCCACTCAACATTCCAATGGTAGATACATACTACCCTTGTCCCTATCTTGTCTATTTTTTAACATTATATATTTACTACATTTTAGAAGGTAATATTTGGGGGGTGGACCGACCATATACACGACACCACTTGAATTTTAAAAAAATTATTATTTTATCTATCAAATCAGGGGCCCAGATCGATGGAAAATGTTGTTAGAAATCTTATCTTTGATTCTCTTGCTTTAGAGAGATAAGGCATCATGTCGTACTCTGAAAACCCTTCTCTGCCACTCCTTTTTGCATGCTCGTGGACTTCATTCGAATTACCTTTGTTATTTATTCCACGCACATATTATAGCTAGGGACCAAATTACTTTCGATTTTTAATTTTACTAAAATTTCGAACTTAATTATATGATCATTACTCAGGTTCATGACTTTCCCTCTATACATTTGCATGTGCTAGTATTTCTCCTGGTCCGGAAATTAAAAATCAAGAGCGTTCGAGTTCTAGCTATAACAATTTTGGGGAGGCATGCGGAATCAGCTCGAGATCGATCGAAATTTCACTATGTGTGGCTCTCTCTCTTGTATGTTGTGTTTATATGCATTAATTTCACTAGAAAATAATGAAATAAAGGTGAAAACAAAGGGAGAAGAGAAAAATATTGTACGACATATATTTCGTTTTCGTGTAAAAGAAAAATCTAAAGGAGGACATGCACATGACTATAATACATCCAATTCCATCCTTGACATATGGGAATTGAAATGATCAATATGAAAATAAACATGTTGTGCCAAATTAGGGTTAGAAACTAGCTTGATCTTTTTCCCATGGAGTTTTTGGAGGCAGACAAATTGATGACACTGCATATTCATCTAACAGTGGGGCCCTCTGGAATTTGGCATCCAATCAGGACCCGACACATATCACCCACAACAAAATCTTGCCCTAATATAACCTGTATTCGTATTCCTACTGCCACTTGTCAGATTGACCATATCTCAGCTACCAAAATCATTGTTCCATCCTTCTCCATTTTCTTCTCCTCTCCCCAAGAACATCAAAATCTTGATCGATCACTAAACTCTTGAATATTGTTCTCCCATCCACCTAAATTAAGCGTATTATTATGGATTCGATTCGAGTGCAGAAGTTCCGGTTATGGCCCAGGTACTGCTGCCGATACATACAAGAACAAAGGACCCGCATATACATCGTATGGAGGTGCTCGGTGACGCTCGTACAACTGAAATTTGAACGTGTAAACTTTGAAGATCGAGGACAACTAATGCGAAAATCGATACATGTATCGTTAAGTTGTATATATGGTGGGAAAAATGCAAGCAATTAATTTGATGCATGGATATATATTTTAGTAGCAGTTCCTCTATATGTTGACAAGTTTGAAGCTCGAATTTTTATTTCGTGTAAAAATATATGTAACTTTTAGCTTAATGAAGGGCTGGAAGTTTGAAAATCATGATCTTGTGTAGTATCTGAGCTATTATATATTAATGCAACACTCTTGTAATCTGTATTATTTTATTAAGTTTGAGATACTTAAAGTAACTAACTTTGGTGTCATGGTCTGTTTTAATAATTATATATATTAATACAATGTCAAAATTTTAATGCAAGTTATATGTAGTTCAGCGGATATAGTCATTGTTTCTTGGTAATTAATTTATAGGTTCAATTTTTACTGACCGTCGCTAACTTAGCGACGATTTTGACCGACGTTAAGTCGTCATTGACCATTAGCGACGGTCGACGGTGTTTTAAAACCGGCGCTAATATAACGTTTTTTTGTAGCGACATGCGAAAAGTTTGTGTATATAATAAGCATATGTGTGAGTTATTAATAAATAGGCAGTTAATCTATATTTTTTGCATTTGGATTCAATAATATTGTGCTCTTAATTAATTCCTAGCTTGATGATCTAGACTAGCTACATAAATTATTCATTTTTCATTTCTTAGAGTAAAGATGAATGTGCGTGTTAATTAGATAATGTAAAATATATTTTTGATTCATTAACAAATTGAGGGGTTTTGTATAAGATCAAATAAGTAATTTTAATTAATTATGAATATTGAATATTCTCCCGTTTGTTATAATATGATATGAAACCAAGTTGTCTTAAATTTGATTTTTCTACCTCTCGTTGATTAATGGTTCGAGCGCAAATATTTTGAACCTAATTAAATGTTGGTCTCATCACTTGACATATATATATATATGTATGTATGTATATATATATATGTATGTATGTATGTATTGAGTATATCTAATATGATATACGATAGTGAAACATTTAATTATCCAAAAATGATTCAAATTCATCAAAATAATTATTGGTTTTCTTACTTGAAAAATTGATTTAATCGTTCGCGTAAAACTAAGCCATGATAAATATTTTAAATAAATTTTTAAAAGTTTGATTTGATTGTATCGAAATGATTCTTTCTTACATATGTTTTTTATTTTTCCACAACAAGATCATCTAATTAGAACATTACTTTGAAATAAATTTAATTAATAAAGACAGTACCGTTGTTAGAATCATCAATGAATGAATGAGGTGTTTTAATTAAGACAAAAACTTTTTTGAGACGGTCTCACGAGTCGTATTTTGTGAGACGGATCTCTTATTTGGGTCATCCAATGAAAAATTATTAATTTTTATGTTAAGAGTATTACTTTTTATTGTGAATATCGGTAAGGTTGACCCGTCTCACAGATAAAGATTCGTGAGACCGTCTCACATGAGACCTACTCATTAATTAAATATTAATGTCGGAAATTGTTTGGATTAGCTCAGCTTTAATTGCGTTCAATTTTGTAATATTTGTGCGAGTGCGTTTTGAATTTTCTTTAATAAAATATAATTACCTCAAAAAATACAAATCGTAGTCGACGAATAAAATAAACCAACAATTGTTTACTCCAAATTTCCAACTTAACTCGAAGAATTCCAATGAGAAAACTAAATACAATTGATGGCCTTTGTTCATAAAAGAAATGATCGAAAATTTCACAATTTTGTAATTGAACGAGAGTGTATAATATTATTAATTGTACAGCTTTTACGCTCCAAATTATATATATTCATTATAAATTATAATAATAAGTGTATATGTCTCACAAACATCTCAACAATTAATATTCCAAAATTGACGACAAATATCATACAAGTGATCACACCAATCATATTAAATTTTTTTATTAAACATTTATCGTTGCATCAAACTTCAACAACACTAAAGAACCATTTGGTGTCGCACTTTTCACAACCTCAAGTTCTATTTTATTGCATTGCAAGATTTAGGGTCCTTATATAAAAACGACTACGTATCGCGGCATCATTGAGCTTCTTGATGACTATGTTACCTACACGAACGTCTCGGTTTCCGTATCGGCAACTGGTTTCATCTCTTGTTTGCTGGAACTTCATCATCCTCACCTGGTGGTTTCTTGAGAGGGTGTCCTAGCTTATTTTGACTTCCCTAGAAAGGATAAGATGAATTTTGATAAGCAACTATCAGATATATTTTGATATTATATTATATTAATAAAATTATATTTTAAAATTTAGATACCAGGTATACTACTATGTTATAAATGTGTGTAACATAATGTTGCATTTTTTACATGAAAATGATACTCGTGATAAAAATGTCAAAGGTCGGAAAAGAAAACTGGATATACTACGAGTTCTTCAATATATTTTCGAGAAAAATATTTTCGAAAAACCGCCAAAAACAAAACCGAACATAGCTCGAGTCGTCTGAGTAAGTAAGTCCCATGAGTTCGCTTGAATGCTGAGCTTTTTCCAATCATATTGAGAAAACTAGGAGAAGGCGAGTTCTGTGATTATTTACTTACAAGCCCCTTTTGGACGGATACCCGTCGGAAAGATGGTGCACGAGCAACTGATGAAGCTGCAGCAGCTGCTGCCACTCGTATCCTGCAAAATGAAGCAACATTATATCGTTTTTCAACCATAATCATCACAAAAATAGCAACAAGAACCTCCAAATTTCAAGCACCTTTTGTGCACATCCACAAATTCATCCGTCTCATCAACAATTTCCTCCTGTGTCAACAAATAGAACCATGAGTAGAAGTATAAAATAGAGGGGAATAGTGTATCTAGCGCTAGTACTTTACCTGCAAGAGTTCTTCAAATACATCTTCCAAGGTGATAATACCAATAACTTCACCATCTTCAGAGTCATCTGATGGAGGCAATTTACCAACGATCATGTCATATGTAAGGTTATTTTTCGAGCCAGGCCTTGGGACCTTCTCAATATCAACCACTACACTATCCACCTTTTCTTCTTTCTTGGATAATAACGGGGCCGTTAAATTTGAATCCCCATCCGTGGGTTCGTTCTCTTCAGACTTCTCCACAATCGAAGGAGGTTTTTTGTTTTTGCTCTTGACAACAGCTGCCATATGACTGCTACCTTTTTGGAACTCGTTAAGTATGTCATATAGCGGCATATCTGCTGGAACACTGAGAAGAAACTCTGTAAATTAACACTTCAACCATCGTAAACAAACAGTTGGATGAACAATAGTTAGGTACAGAGAAATCATATAATGGAATAAAATGAAATGTTGAATGTTGTTGCTGCTAATGGATCTCTGATCGCCGACTGTCTCAGGGATTGAATAGAACATTGTGCAAGATTTTATTCAAGGCATTATTGTGTTTTAAGTTGAACATCACAGATCAAATTTACACGCAAAACTTGTGCACTTGTGCAGGAACTTTGGAAATAAAGAATATATCATGGGATAAGATGCAATAATATTGAGATTACAAAAAATCTTTTGATATAATTTGCTTCCTATCATTAATCATGCCGTTAAGTACTCCACTGTACCGTGGGATTCTCCGTATGGAAACAGCACTCACTGGGGTCTCCGTTTCTGCTCTCACTGTAAGAAGACTCTTAGCCTGATGATAACAGAGTTACTAGTACATATATACAAAGTATAAGAAAAATGTACCAATGTTATGAAATTTTACCAGTAAAAGTCCAATTATATTTTTTGGGTTCCCAGAATAGACAGGAACTCGACTATGCCCCCGAGCCAGAATCTTACCCATTGCTTCCCTGATGTAACAAGAAAATTTTGTGTAATATACAGAATAAAAGAAGAATTATAAAACAAGAGTGAAATAAAAGCCGCCCGCTGTCATACTGGCTGGAACCAACATCTTTCAGATTGGTACTTGTATATGAGATAGGCGTAACTGCCACAATCAAAATTTAAGATATTCCAAAAAAATAAGAGAATAGTTTTACATTTGTGCTTAAGACAACGAACAATGACAAAATGGTCAATGAGTGGTTTCACTTACGGCGAGTTTGGATGCAGAAGTACTTGGCTTATGAACAATTAATTAAGCAAAGCCTTCTTAAGAGTTTTTTTCCTCAAAAAAGTGACTTTATGTCTACATTAATAGTGAAAGATAAAGTTTCTACTTTATTATATTAGTTTTTTTAAAAAAACAGAAACCATATGAATCATATTTTTTAGCTTCTCAACATCGGGTTTCATCGCATTTTAAAAAAGAGCACTTCTTTTAAACAGTTTCGCCATCTCAGCACCATCTTAATACAAGCCTTTGCGCACATAGAGAAATTTCCAGACTAGATCCTAATAAGAAATTTCCACTCTCACGCAAACATTATAGAACTTCCATTTGTTACCAGTCTAACTTCGAATTGACATCCAAAGAAAATGTGGACTCGATTGGTGTCATTGCCTCCTCAGCGGTCTGTTTGAAGATGATGTAAAAGAAGAGAGAGAAACAGAAAGAACATCACTTTCAAGAAACTATAGAAACACTAAAAAGTTAAGTAATGATGACGACTGATGAAAATTAAGGTACTATTAATGAAAGACCATTAATAAAATTTTCCAATATTAATCAAATACGGAAGCTATTGAAGATTCTAATAGCTGAAAACGAAAATGTTTGATGAGTCCCTATAATGTATGCCATATACAGCATCAGCATCAGACATACCTTCTCTGTTAAATCTAGCGCTCCACTAATAATCGTTGTCTCATCATGTGTGAGATCCCCTCCTTTCCCGGCCTAAAGATACAGAACAAACATTATCCCAAACGAAGAAAACATTCAGCGCATAGAAGATTTCAGTAGAATAACGGGTACAAACAGTTAGAAAAAGAAGAGGCATAATAGATATATTGGAATTTTTATTACCTCACGACCGTGAATAGAAACAAGAGCCTTCAGCTGAGCTCGTCTAAACAACACCTCATTATGTCCCAGTACGCAATCTAGAATCTATGATAATGAAAATAATGAATAAAAATGACAGTCAAAATATATCTTTGATGAGTAGGTCTCAAGCATGATGTCACAAGAGGCAATCCATATCCATATATCAACATGCATTTGTAGCACCAAAAATTTTGAATCATGCAAATAAAATTGATTGTCAAACAATTAAATCCAAGAGTAAACTTGGACATTTTGCTTAGGTAAAATAAAATTTACCTTTCCAATTGGGTAAGAGATTGGGTAGCAAATGATCATCAAAAAGCGCACAAGATATACAAAATTTGCACCTACAGCAAGTCCATACCTAGAGCAAATTGCTTGAGGTATAACCTGATAGCATCAAGTAACAAGAGAATTCATCATCATATGAGTCTCGGTACTTAATTAGCCGATGTCAGCTCAGTAAAGAATGTATCATTGAAATAATATTACATCAAATACATAACATAGTAGATGCATGTGTACCTCTCCAAAAAATAGAACAAAAGTGACCGACAATATAATAGCAACATATTGATTGAAAAGCTTATCCAGGTATATCGGAAGGGCCTGCAAGATTCAACAATGGTTTGAAAGCAGAATATCAGCGATGTAATTCAGTAAGATAATCCATACAAACCTCTTGAATTGAATAAATAAAAGAAAAAGAAATTTCCCCAGACTAGCTCAAGATTATTGCAGGCAAACAAAAGTTGACACAACTTTCATGCCTTTCACAGTCTTCTCTTTTAAATCACATGCACATTTTCCCTATCAACTGTAACACGTAATATAATTAGGCCCCAAGCCGGTTCATTTTTAATTGTGAGCAGATATCTGAGCCATCATTGAAAAACTGAAACAGAAAAATCAGAACCAAAAGTGAAACCAAAATCAAGACTTGCGGTTTCATTCCAATTCCTAGAAATAGTAAACTGGAACTAACAGGAACGACAAATTCATCTCAAGCGTTAAAATCATGAGCATACATCGATAACTTAATCTATATATTTTGACTTACTTGATTTATATATATTAAATTCAAACGCTCTTATTTTTTTTCCTGATACAAAATAAAATATCCATATTTATGATATTTACTCAATAATTATAATTAATTAATTTCAATGTTGATGAACCCACAAGCAGTACCATTTTTTTAACCATTAAAAGCTAAAAGAATAACTTCAAGGCAAATCTGTTCGAGCGATGAGAAAATCAAAACTAGAACATAAAGATTTGGAACCAATTCGTGTCCAAGCTCTAGTTATGGCTACACCTTCCATTTGAACCTAAACCGCAAGTTATGAAATTGCAATCAGGAGCCTAATGTAATTGTAATTACCCGAATCCTTATTTTTAATGAAGGACTAATTAAGACATGATTAAAGAGTTGTTAATTAAGCATTATTAAGTAATTCATTAATTGAGGATCAACATGTTGGTATTTCTACGTTCAGACGAATCAACTTTCTGTCAGATTGTTTTAACAAGATATGTGATGTACTGACTGAGATATCCAATCGTAGTATACACACTTATATGCTGCATATTTATCGGTTGCATAATACGTGTTTTACTGTTTTGACATATTATGTGTGACATATCACGTTGAGCCTGATATCTTTTGAGATATGCCTCGTTTGTTAGGGCCGCTCAGCCCTATTCTGTATTGTGAACGGTTGGGTATCGAGAGCTACAGTGTCTGATAGGACCCGCAGGCTTTGATGACCCTGGACATTGTAGGTCCAAGTCTTGATGATGAGTATATGAACCAAAACATGCCTAGGTAGATCAGAGACTACACACTCAGAAGCCTCTGGACTAAACATATGACTTGATTCTTGATATCCGAGAATATTGCATTTCACATGCATCATATTAGTTTGATATCCGAGAATATTGGGCAATTGTCGATCACGTCCTCGTTTTCATTTTGGACACACTGTTCCACGAGATAGGTTTTAGGTTGGACGGTTCGGACGGCCAGGGCAGTGACTAGAGCAATTGGTTTTTCGGTGGTGATCAAGTGGAGGTTTTATTTGATTTATGATTTCGATTTATGATATGAATCTGGCTGGGCATGGCGTGAAAATGATTGAAAGGAGGTTCAAGGGAGCATTGCATGGAGTCATGAGCAATCGAGGGGAGCCTGCAAGCAAGGTTCCAAGCCTCGAAGGGTTTGTGATGAATGGAAATGAGCTTGGGGGCCATAGGATCGTTGCGCGAGTGTTAAACGAAGAGGAAGACAGAAGCTTCTACGTCTGAGCGGTCAAATCTTACCGCCCGAGTGCAAATATCACTGTCCAGAACGTGAATTCCAGAACACTCGGCGCCCGAGCGGTAGAATCTCGTGCCTGAGCGCGCCGCTTTGCGGATTTTAGATATGAAAACCCTAGATTACGATTTTCTTGTATTTTATTATATAATCTTTTGTAAACACGAACTTTGAAGATAGATTATTGAGTTTTATCATATGTTTGAGTTTTTCTCTCAAATTTCAAAGCTTAACTTTGTATACACCTTTGTGTATTTCTAAAATCAAACTTATCAGAGTTTAATATTTTATGACGTTTGTCGATTGTTTTTTACTCGGATTGTCAAAGACGAGTTCTTCGAAGTTTCGCTTGAAATCAATTGTTTATCTCGTTAATATTTGTTGTTAAATTATTCGTAATTTAGAGGTGAATATTAACCAATTACTTTATTCAAAAAGATCGGGACAACAAGACCTTTCTTTGTTTCATCGAATCGAGGGTGTGACTCTGTTTTTGAGCGTGTTTGCTTTTTGTGGTCGAAGAATCGCATCAATTTAGTTGTATTAACGATTAAGATTGAAATTATTGTACTGCTTTCGTTTGAGTCATAAGATAATTAAGTTATTTGGTTTCCGCTGTTTAATCGTTGTTATCAAGTTTATTTATTAGTCAGTATGTTTAGTAGTGGCTCGGGTAAATGCGCTACAGTAATAATACTTGTAACACATAAAATCTCATCGCCAAATGCGTAACTGAGAGGCCTGTGGAAAAGGTTTGGCACAAATAGTAAAAGGGAAATATTTAAACTTATGTAGATGTATATTTTGAATGATTAAAATTCTGTACTCCCTCAGTTGATAAGACAGCTACGAGAAAAATAACGCAAAGGTACCTCTAAGACATCGAAGCCCACACAACTCATTTGTGAGGCAGAGGTACCTCAAGTCTAGCACTTTACTTTACCTAAATAATCTTGCATGGGTTGCAGCCATGCATATCAAAATGAATTAAGTTTAATGATTTTTCCAGCATGTTGCCCAAATAATTTTCAGAAATTTCCAATCAGTCGTCCCAGCCCAAGAAGCAGATGAAATGGATGTCGTAAAATAACAAGATCCAACAGGAAGCCCACTGATAGAGCAAGGTCTTTTACTAAAGAAGATGAGATCTATAGCCAATTGAGCTAGATCATACTAGCCTCTCCTTGCTTTAACCAGCAAGGCTCACTCACTCGTTCTACCAAGAATGAATCTCAATTTGGATCGTAACCATTAAAAGATGAGAGCGATTGCCTAGTTCTTTTGGGCTCCACTTTACTTTTGTCAGATAGCCATGTATTATATGATTATGCTTAACTTATGCTGTTCTAGTTCCAAAATTCGATTCTTAGTTGGTCTCTATTCACTGGGATTTCTTAGGCGACCGTTACCTTGATTTGTTAAGTTACTTGATATTCCGTATCTGTTCAGATTTGAACATTATGAATGGCCAAAAACACACGGAAACTACAGATTTTTGTTCATTACAACTTCACCAATTAAGCTGTTTAATTTCAGTTAAAACGCATCACTTACCTCAATAAAGCACATGGACAAATAATAAGAAGCAAGAAAATAGGTACAGCTCCTCGCACAACACCAACATTCCCACATTCAAGAAATTTCATAAAACAATTTTAAAGTCATAATCGGTACCTCCATAGCAGCAGCATTACATAAAAGCAATGTCACAAGAAGTTGGTGCTGCTTCTGAACCACTGGAAGTATTGCAGCTGAACATTACAAACTAACCATCAAAATCAAAGGAACAAATAACAGGACAACTTCAAGCATAAAAATTTCAAGACAGAGCAGTAGAAAAGTGATAGATTTCCAACATAAAACTGCAATATATATAAAGCATATTCTAAAGCATCGCCAGATTCAGGATGGACATTTATCCTCATTTTTCAGCTGAGCCAGAAAAAATACCACAACTGATGCTTGAACCTAAACTACAAACACACGTAGAAATCAGCAGCCCAAGCCACAATTTAAGTGTACGGGGAAACTGAATGTATGTAATTGATTAAGCTTGCATTTTTCAGAAAATTACGCATCAAATTCAAACTCCTATTTTCATTGAGAGATCAGCTTGTGATACAAACTGTTGTCAATACAACATATCGTATAAGCAAAAAGGTTGAAGACGGACACAGGAAACACAAAAACAAAATGTAAATGCCATCTTTTCCAAAAATCATGACAAATTCCAATCAAATCCCCCAATCATAATTCATAAACCATCACAATACACACAAATATCCCATACTTTCCATTTTTTTAATCAACCAAAAGAAACAAAACAGGGATAGAATTCAGGGCAAGAAAAGCGGGCAGACCAGCCTGTTTCTTCTCAGAGGGAGTGCCGCTCCTCTGAAGGATCTCGAGGTCGACCAGCCCCAATGACATGAGACCCAAAGTTAATCCCGACATGATACCGGCGAAGAGCACCAACACGCATGAGATCCCCGCGTACATGAACCACCAGACAGTTCCGAATTCAATCTCTGCGTACAAAAAGCCGCTATCTTGGAGCCCCCCATGCCTGATAGCCACAGATGCCAGCGCCACAGCATTCACCAGGTGCATGATCGCCTTCTAGATTGCTCCCCTCCCTCTCTTCCCGTGGAGCTTCACCGTGTGTGTTCTGCGTTGCGTCACTGTGTGAGGAGGAGAGGTGGAGAGGAAGAGACGAGAGAGAGTTGGGGTTGTCGTTTGTGAATTGTGATCTTTTAAGCTCGTTGGTCTAAATCGCAAAAATGATTAAAAACTAAATTCATTAAAACATCGTTTAAACATAATGTATAAAAAAAATCACAAGTCAAAACATTCTATTAATCTATTTTTAATTAAAAAAATCATCAATATATTATTTTGATAATTTAAATTGTTTGATATATAATTTATTATCGATTTTTTTTTTAAAAAATAGATGAATAAGATGTTCTGTTTTTAAGATATATATAATTTTCTTCATGCATGATGTTTATTATATTTATTTTTTTAATAATTTTTGCAAATGACACTTGTTTGAATAAATAATAGTATTTTCTTCATTCATGTTGTTTAGTCCATTTTGTTTAGATTTTTATCCAATTTAGCCCAACATCCCATTTTACCCATGATTCCTATATTTATTTACTTCTATTATTTTATTTAATTTTTTGCAATTAATTTTGTTTATATAGTTCATCATGCATTCGTAAAATAGATTAAACTTTGTATCTGATTTGACCAAATATCATAGAGTCTTATTCATTGAGTTTTACATATTGATCTTCACAGCCTAACCACGCAGTCACAATTGATGGTTCATATCACAGATTCTTTTAGCAGCATCTAGCACAACCTTGTTTCCTTTCATACCTCAAGATACATAGTGAATATATTTATTTTGAAAATAATATATGGGATGGGCAAAAGCCAGGTGAATTTATTCATTCATATGAAATTAGTAACCTTCTATAGAGGATGAGATAACTTATTTGACTACGTATTGTAACTGAAAATATAATACACATAAACTTAAATGAAATATTACAAATCTTATTTGAGATAAAATTGAAGATGATGCTCGATGCCTTCAACTTTCTTCTGTCTTGATATATATAGAGGTCAATAGCGGTTTTGAAATCTGAACTCATACTTCAATGATAACTCTTCTTTATTGCATGCATGTTGTTGTGATTTATTGATGACATCTATTTGTGAAGTGACCCATTTTTTTTGTTATTTCTTCTTGGTAATAGTTGAGTGGTCATCTCTTCTATTAATTGGGTGATTGGATCACATATCTTATTTAATTTTATAGAAAAATCTTTTACTTTTTAGTGGTCCCTGAGTAAAACGTGACTTTTGTGGTCTTTCATCACTTGGACTTGTCTTTGAAATATGCTTCCGGTTAGATCTTAGTCGAAAACCTTTCTAGAACTATGGTTTTTTCTGGTTTAGACATTTTGGGCAGAATCTTTTTGATCATCTTCTAACATGAGTCATATTAAAAAATTTGCGACGAATGAGTCATATTACAAAAATTGCGATGAGTTTTTTTAATTCCTGGTAGCTTGCTACTCTACATAAGATTTTTTTTCTTTCAAATATTTTTCTGCAAATCATGTAGTGTTTCATGTCATTATATTTAACAAGAAATATTTGTTAACTGAATTTTCATAAATTTTAAATGAAAAATTGACATTGTCCATCTCCGTGAGACAGAGCCATAAGCCACATGCTTTTACGGTGGATGTGTCATTTTCTGTAAGTGAATAAACAAAGGGGTGTTTAATTTTCTGGAGGATCTTTGATAAATTTATGGATATTAATATATGGCCTCCTGAGCGATGAAATGAAATACCTCATGCGATCTTTTCAAAAAGACCCTATGAAGCTTCTCACCGTTTCCCAACTGATTCTGGTGCTGCACTAAAGAAGTATAGCTCTAGAATGTCTCATATTGACAAATAGTCATCATTTGTTCATATTTCTTTAACAGCTTCTTGGATCCATTTTAGTAGTGCAAATATCTCTGAGAAGCTAGGCGATGTGGTAAAGATCGAGACAAGAGTCCCAAAATCATATCATGTCTTTACTTCCTAGGATATGAATTTGGTTTCATCCACATCCTTTGAAGTTTTCCTGCTATTGCAACCCAACTTGTGGCATGGTTGATTCATATTATATTGTTTAATTTTTCTCAATAGTGTTGGTATATCTGAAATGGAAAAACTGAAAACTCATTAGTATCCACTTTAGATTTCTTTTATCAGTTTAAGGTATGAGGTTGATATCTTCCTCTTCAACCACGAGGTGAAAGGTTAACTTAATGACTCGAGATAAGAATCCGGAGTTTCGATTTTTTCTTGGACGATTCATATAAATATGATCCTTACTCAACACTCGTGCCAGGGGTAATTGAATCCCCTTCTCCATGTTTAAACAATTGTTCTCGAAAAATCTCCTTTTGAGAAGCCAGTGTTTTGCCAATAGCATAGAGGATAGGCTTTTGCAATATAGATCATAACTGAGTATAAATTTG
Organism: Primulina tabacum; assembly: GCF_025594145.1. NCBI lineage: Eukaryota > Viridiplantae > Streptophyta > Magnoliopsida > Lamiales > Gesneriaceae > Primulina > Primulina tabacum. The sequence continues at coordinate 42,370,390 of NC_134554.1, forward strand.
TAAACAACTTGTGATACGATCAAAGATTGTGTTCTTATCAACTTGTCGTAAACTACCCGCAACTTATGCATTTAGGACAAGCTTGTTGAACTCATTTTGAAGCATTTAAATGTGTTCCCTCAGATGTCTCTATATTTTCATTGACATCAATATCAGTGCTATCCATCTCTTGTTAGAAAATTTGAAAGAATATTTTCGTGAGATTTAATGACAAGAATATCAAAATCGTAGTTTTAACATAAATCTTGTCATCTTAATAATATAGTCTTATCAGGTTTAGATTTAATTCTATTTTGAAAGAAAACTTTAACATGTGTATTATCAAATTTAAAGGTGAATTTATTGTCCAGTAAATCAGGTAATTTTTCAAAAGGCTTTTTTACTGTATAATATTAATTTTCGTTGATATGTCATCATATGACTTCTGTATCTGATAATAACTCACTACAATATTTGTATGGTTGTTCTCCTTCTAGTGTGAGATTTGTAAGAACTGCTGTCTGCCAATGATTATTGACATCTGTGTATAATACCAGATCATCTTTATCTTGAGAACTAGCCATTTTTGGAAGATTTTTGTAAATCTCTTTTAGTTGGCTAAGCCATTTCGTATGCTATTCTATCCATATGAATCTTATATCATTTTTGAGTAATTGGCTGAAAACCTTAATGTGTTTTACTAGATTCTTAATGAACATTTTTCAGAGTTAACAACTCCTAAGAGACTTTGAAGTTGTCTTTTTTCTTCGAGTTTATCTGAAAAATTATGCATTTTTTCTACAATGTGCTCTAGCAGATTATTTCTGACTCGTCGGTTTTTACTCCAATGAATTCAATTTTCTTTGTATTGATGACTGCCTTATTTCCATGTAGGACTAGTCTATCACGTTTACAAATCTTTGAGAAAATATCTAAATGTTTAATATGTTCATCTATATTTTTAGATGTTACTAAAATATTATTAATATAGACAAACATAAAGTAGGGGTGTTCATTATTCGGATATAACCGAAAAAACCGACCGAATTTTGTAATTCGGTTTTTTTGAATCGGTTTTTCGGTTTTTCGGTTCGGTTTTGGATTTAGTTTTTGAAATATTCGGTTTTCCGGTTCGGTTTCGGTTTTTATGTATTGAAAACTGAAATAACCGAACCGGCCGCATTTTATGTTATATTATTATTTAGTCCCTAGTGTTTCCAGCTTTTATAGATTTTAGTCCAAAACTTTTAGTATTTATAATATAATTTATTTTCATATCTAACATTTAAAAAACTCAGCCGGCCCTAGCAGTAGCTATTCTTATGCACAGAAAATCAGCGCTTTCTTCCTCTTTTCTTGAGTTTTGACTGTTTTGTTCGTTGTTCGTTGATTTTCAGTTTTCAGGTACTTTTTATGATTTCTCGAATTTTTAAGTTTCTTTTTTTTGGGATGGTGAAGTGGATGATCTTCTTTGTGTTTGTTGGTTGTACGTTCTGGGTTTGAGCCCTCCTCTGTATGTACAAGAACAGTGTACCAGGATCCAAAATGTAGGTGTATGTTTGTCAAGATTTGTAGTTTAGGTGTTTTTTTTCGGTGGGCATGTAGTTTTACTGAATCGAAGTACGAAGCACCATTCACAAGGAGATACAAAGACAAATTTCGAACTTGGGATGAAGTTTCTTAGCCCATTTTTATTAATAGCTCAGGAACGAGAGAGTGAGGGGTAAACAAATTCAATTGTCACTTCGAGAGTTTAGGAAAGTTCGATGATTATCTATATATTTTGGAGCCAAGACAGGCAACAGCACAATGCACGGAATCGAGCATGTATATTGTCTCAGCCAATAGCTCTCTTCAACGTGGCAGAAGAGACAAGATATTGATCTTACAAGATATAGTTAAACTTAATATCTTGATATTTAAATATGCTGTTATTCATGTGTGTCTATATTTTTGCCTTTAGAACAAACATGAATATTGATATTCCCCTGACAGATATATATATGATGGGGTCAAGTAGTTGAATGACAAGTAATAATAACAAGATGTAGACTAAAATCCATTGTTTTTAATTATATTCTTGCCAGAATGGCTAAATCATTAAGATCATATAATTTGATTTATGGTTTTCGTGTGGGTATGTCATACATTGATTTAATTACACACTTCTTTTACCTTTGTTGGATTTTTTCATTTGTTCTTATTTTAATCTTCATATTATGTTTATTGTATTATTAGATGGCTGAAATTGATAGTACACTCGGTGAAAGTAGAAATTCAAATAACGAGCCGCCTATTGCATCTTCTGCAAAAACCACGGAGGATTCAAAGAAGAGAAAAATCGTAAAGCCTAGATCAATTGTGTGGGAACATTTTGAAAGGTATGTTGATTGTGATGGGAATAAAAGAGCAAGGTGTCTTTATTGTAGTTCAAACTATGCTGCTGATTCAAATGCCAATGGAACATCTTCTTTAAATAATCATCTGAGAAAATGTACGCAAAATCCTCATAATGCTGGGACTAAACAAGCCAAATTAAGATTTCAAGAAAATTCAAAAGATAGTGGAAATTCAGTTAATATTTGGAGATTTGACCAAGAAGCATGTAGAAAATCATTAGCTCATATGATAATTATGGACGAACAACCTTTTAGTCTTGTTGAAAGAGAAGGGTTCAAGCATTTTATTAATTTAATACAACCTCTATTTCGAATTCCTTCCCGTGCTACAATAACGAGAGATTGCTTTGAACTTTTCTTGGAAGAAAAGAAAAAACTTAAGTTGTTTTTTAAAGACACACATCAAAGAGTTTGTCTCATAACAGATACATGGACTTCAATACAGCGAATCAATTATATGTGTCTCACAGCTCATTTTATTGATAAAGATTGGAAACTGCACAAGAAGATCTTGTATTTTTGTCCAATTAGTAGTCATAAAGGTGATGATATGAAAATTGCAATAACTAAGTGTTTAATTGATTGGGGTTTGGACAAAGTGTTCACTGTTACAGTTGATAATGCTAGTTCAAATGATACGGCAGTTAAAGAACTTTCAAAACAATTTAGCAAATGGGGAACTAATTTCATGGATGGTAGTCACCTTCATGTTAGATGTGTTGCTCACATAATTAATCTTATTGTTCAAGATGGATTGAAAGAAGTTGGTGATTCTGTGAAACGTGTGCGACAAGCTTTGAGATACATTAGGCAATATCCTGCAAGGATGAAACGATTCAAAGATTGTTGTGAAATTGAAAAAATAGAGAGTAAAAAATCATTGTGTTTGGATGTCCCTACTAGGTGGAATTCGACCTATTTGATGTTGAATACAACACAACAATTTGAGAATGCCTTTGTGAGATATGGTTTTCTTGATCCTGGATTGTTGGATAATCTTCTTAATCACACTTGTGAAGATGGAAATATTGTGGGTGCTTTTGTTAATGATGACTGGAAGAAAATAAGAAACATGGTAAAGTTTCTTGAAACTTTTTACAAACTTATCTTAAGAGTATCGGGGTCATCATATGTTACTTCAAATGTTCACTTTCATGAAATTGGTGAAGTTGCTTGCATTTTGAAAATGTTAGTGGATAGTGATGATACTGATTTGAGTTGTATGGCAGAGAAGATGAAAGCTAAATTTGAAAAGTATTGGGGCGCTCCAAAAAAGATGAATAAAATGATTTTTGTTGCTTGTGTGTTAGATCCTCGTTTCAAATTTGAGTATGTTGCTTTTGTTCTTTTGAGTATGTATGGAGAAGAGAAAGGAGGAAAAATGAGAGATGATCTAAAGCTCTATGTGATATCTTTATATGATGAGTATCGAATGAGAACTTCAAAAGAATCTCAATCTGAATCATTGACTTCAGCTAGTAAAACAATTGACAATGACATGTCAAGTTCTGGAAGCGCACATAAAAAAACCTTAATTCAACAAGAATACTTGAGGCACAGAGCCATGTGTGGAATTATGGGTGCTAAGTCAGAGTTGGACAAATATCTTGGTGAAGAAGTAGAGCCTGGAAATGAAAATTTTGATATCTTGCTTTGGTGGAAAGTTAACAAGCCTAGATTTCCTTTTCTTACTGAAATGGCTCGTGATGTGTTAGCAATTCCTATTTCTACTGTGGCGTCAGAAAGTGCATTTAGTACTGGAGGCCGTGTGCTTGATCCATTTAGGAGTTCGTTAACTCCTAAATTAGTGCAAGCTCTTGTTTGTGCACAAGACTGGATTCGTAATGAATCTTCACATATTACAGTAGAAGAAGACTTGGATAAGCTCGAGAAATTTGAAGATGGTAAAAGTTACAAATTTTTTTTATATTAATGTGACAAATATTGTATTTTTTAGATGATAAAAATAATTTTTTTTCCAGATTTGGCCAGCTTGGGAAGAGGTGTTCCTTGTATGACTGACATATAATTGCATCTATTAATCAGGTATGATAAATTAATTTATATTAAATTTTTGTATTAAGATTAGGAATTTATGATTTATAGACTTTCATATTTGATTGTTGATTTAATAATTAGTGGGATGATTAACATTTGGGCGTTTTTTTTTGGAAGATGTTGCATTGATTTAATATTCAGCAGGCAATATGGCATCAACTACTTGGATCACCTCCCTTTCTTCCTTCAGAATTGCGACACCATCATCAAACATTATCTTCAGTAGCTTTTTTGCTTCATATTTTTTTACTTCATTGCTATGATTTGAATTTTGAATATATGTGTTTATGAATTTAAATTAAATGCTTGAAAAAATTAATGTTTTTTTCACTTTATGATATATTATTAATTAAACCAAACAAACCGAACCGTATAAATCGGTCCATTATATTACCAAACCGAAACCGAACCGAATTACAATGGTTCGGTTTCGGATTACATAATTCAAAAATCGAAAACCGAACCAAAATTAGATAAACTAAAACCGAACTGACTGATGAACACCCCTAACATAAAGTCAAGATAATTTTTATTTGATATATCTGAGGAGCATTAGCTAATCTCATATATAATACTTGTCAAATATAATGACCTTATAGTTTGAAGAAAGTTGTGGATTTTTGTTTTTACCTTCATCTGATAGAATCTGAACATGTCGATGTCTTTCATTTGATTACTTAGATCAACTAGGTTAATTTGATCATCAATCAGTTCAGTTTCATCCAATACATCATTAACAATTTCTTCAACGTTCAAAGTTTTATTATTAAATACGTGAAAATCTTTATTGACAGCAGAGTATTCAAGAAATATACCAACATCTGACTTAGCATCAAATGCAGATAAATGATTTTTACTTATATCATGAATATAAGATTTCCATCCAAATACATGAATATAAGATATATTAGGCTTACTCTCATTCCGTATTTCATATGGTGTTTCACCAGCCTTCTTGTTGATCATTGTGCGATTATGAGTATAACATATAGTGTTGATTGTTTTTGCCCAAAATCTTTGTAAAATCCCTGAATCGGCAATCATAGTGCGAGCAGTTTCCTTCATGGTCCTATTTATTCGTTCAACGACTCCATTTTTTGATTAGAAGTTTCGGTAGCTGAGTACTCGTGATTAGTTCTTTGTTCTAATAATTAAGATTCAAGATTTTTATTGGTGAATTCAGTACCACGATTACTTCTAATTTTGATTATTGAAATTGATTTTTCATTATGGATTTGTCTAAGAAACTTAATTTGTTGGGCACATGTATAGTCTTTATTACTCAAGAATATAACCCATGTGAATCTAGAAAATTCATAAAAAATTATCAGAGTATATTTCATTTCTGCTATGCTCATTACAAGCATAGGTCCAAAGAAATCTATGTGCAATAGTTCTAAGCATCTAGATGTCATTTTGCTACCCATATTTTTAAAAACTAGATCTGGTCTGTTTGTCTAAATGACATACTGAACATACATGATTCTTAGCAAATTTCAAATCACGTTATCCAACCAATAAATTCAATTTACGCAGATTGTTAATTGATCTAAAATTAATATGATTCAATCGCTTATTCCATAACCACTTTATCCTGATTAACTACTACAAAACAGGAGGCTAGGAAGTTATTATTCCAATCAATCTTATAGGTATTTCCATTTCTAATTCCTTTCAACAAAGTTAGATTACCATCTTCTTTAATTAAATAGTTTTTCTTATGAAACTCCACCAAATAACTATTATCACAAATATAACTGATATTGATTAATGATACCCCCATAAGGATCCGCGTCGTCTTTAACCCGGTTTATTAATTGGGAAGCCCAGATCAGAGCCAGCTTCCCGGGCATTCCACTTCTTCCCGGGCAATCATCATAGCCCGGGCTCTCATACAAGTAACCGGGTACTCTATTACTCGGACCACCTCGAAACTTGCACAATACTCGAGTGTGATTGGTACAGATAGTCTAATATGTCAGAACAACTTGGGCTTGGAGTGTCCTAGAAGTCATCAGAAGCTACAAGTATGGGCAGCCGACTTGCCATACTTAGTAGGTGGCACAAGAATCGAGGTACCTACCCCATTTTCTACTATAAATAGCAGGTATTAATTTCATTTAAACATTCTGAAATTTTTGAACTCTAAGCATTAAACAAATTTTCTCTCAAATATTACTTGTGTTCATCTTCAACCTGCTGACTTTAGCATCGGAGTGGCTACGCCGGACACCCCTTCGACGCACATTCACGAGTTCTTTTCATTGTTTGCAGGTGCTACCACAGCCAGTTATCCTCACTCAAAATTCCCAAACATTATAAATTCTTGATCTGATCCGTTGGAGCTTCTTACCCGGCTCACCCATTTCAGCGAGATCACATCATTGGTGCCGTCTGTGGGAAATTTGAGTTCAAGACGTTGATATGGCTCGTACGAGAAGAACCAACCAAGATAACTCTCGCGCCCAGGATGATGGAGGGCAGACTTCGAGACAAGTTGATGTTAGTAACACCGGACCAAATCTCATTACTTTGACCCCGGAAGAGCTGCAAAAGATTGTATCTGATGCCATAAAGCAAGCTATGGCCAGGAAAGAAGTTTCTCATCATGTTACACCACCCGGGGATAGGACAGGAGCAGGAGCGGGAGCAGGAGATAAGGGAGGAGGAGGTAAGAGGAGAAGACGAGGAATCCAGCGCCGGGTCCAAATCTCCTACCATGGCGGAAGAGTTGTTGAGTTGAGACAGAAGATGAAGGTGCTGGAAGGACAGCTAGAAAGCCGGAGAACTTCCCGGGAAATCACCAAAGGAATGCCCATTTGCTGACATTATTGTCTGGGAACCCCTTCCCGGAAAATTTCAAGTCGGCCAAGGTGAGAGATTATGATGGTAACGCAGACCCGAGGAGCACTTGGCCAGGTTTGAGAATATGGCCATGCTGCATTGTTACACTGATCGAATCAAGTGTAAGGTGTTCCTGACTACATTGGTGGATTCGGCTCAAAGATGGTTTGAGGGTTTGGCTCCTCAAAGTATTAATTCTTTCAAAGACTTCGAAAAGGTGTTCTCACACCATTTCAGCAGCATCAAAAAGTACAAGAAAACTGCTTTTAGTCTTTTCGAGGTCAAGCAGAGCCCGAAAGAGAGTCTGAGGTCTTACATTAAAAGATTTAATAGAGTGGCTCTCGACGTTCCTACTTGCGCCACCGAGACAAAGACTACCGCATTCACCCAGGACTTAAGGGAGGGGGAGTTCTTCAAATCATTGACCAAGAAAGTGCCCGGGGATTTCGAAAACTTATTGTCCCGGGCAGATAAGTATATCAATATGGAAGAAGCTCAGAAACAGAAGAGGGAGGCTGTAAGGAAGGAGAGAGTGGACCGGGTGTCCAAGCCCGAGGAGAGAGGACAGAAGAGGGGTAATCCAGGGCACTTCTCTCATCATGTGCCTCTGAAGATTACCCGGGAAAGGGAAGTACAAGAATACAGTAAAGATCTGGCCCCGGACCATCAATTGTCCCAACTAGAAAAGATAGGATTTTGCACTCTCCACAAAGTGTGCTATCATAACACCGAGGATTGCAAGACAGTGAAGGGAGATTATGTATTACCTTCTGCTAGGGGTGTAAACGAACCGAACACGTTCACGAACTTTTCGAGCCGGTTCAAATAATATTTGGTTCGAATTCGAAATTATTGAATTTGAGCCGAACTCGAACATGTTCGAATATTTTTCTAATCGAATTCGAGCTAAAATTATATTGTTCGATTGTTCGCGAACTTTAGCATTATATTTAAAAAATAAATAAAATATTATTAAGTATATATATATATATATATATATAATATTATTAAGTATATATATAATATATATAATATTATAATTATAATATATATAATATTATTCGAGTTCGCATCGAATTCGAACTCGAGCCTCAGTTCGAATCGAGTTCGAATCGAAAATAATAAAAGTTCGAGTTTCAAATCGAGCTTCGAATATGTTTATTCGAATTCGAGCTCGAGCTCGAATACTGAAAATTTCATAAAATTCGATTCGATTCGATTCGTTTACAGCCCTACCTTCTGCCCCGGGACCCAGTCATGACAACAAGAGACCGAGATTGCCACCTTGGACATCTCGGCAGCCAGGATCCAGTGCCCGAGGAGGAGGTATGAGGAGTAATCCAATGAGTGATCTCGGGAGAAGAGGAGAGCCCGAGCCCGAGAGAAAAAAGAATTTGCCCCCTGCCACGGGGTTGATTAAAATGATATCAGGAGGCTCCACTGATGGAGACTCCAATCGAGCGAGGAAATCGAGAAATAGGAGAAAATGTATGGAGGTAGAGAAGACGAGGAGGAATGAGGCGGTCATTAGTTTCGGCCCAGAAGATTTGAAGGGGGTGAATCTATCCCATAATGATGCCTTGGTGATCCAAGCCCGGGTGGCGAATTATGACATTTTAAGGGTCTTTGTTGACTCGGGCAATTCTGTAAATGTGATTTTTAAAGATGCCTTTGTGCAGATGGATTTGCAGGGATTTTCACTTGGAAGCTGTGGAAACTGCCCTCTTTGGCTTTGCTGGCCATGTGGTCTACCCGGAAGGGGAGATTGTCCTACCACTAACTCTGGGCTCTCAGGATCTCAAGAAGACAGTGATGACCTCTTTTACTGTAGTGGACTCCCCATCTTCATATAATATCATTCTGGTGAGGCCAGCTATGAATGAATTAAGAGCGATGGCATTCATTTACCACCAAAAGATAAAGTTTCCTGTGGGAGCCCGAGTAGGAGAAGTCCGGGGGGATCAACCTTCTTCCCGAAAATACTATGTGGAGGCAGTCCGGGCTGATCAGAGCAAAACTAAGAGGGAAGGGAAGAAAGTAAGGATGGATGAAGTGAGAGGAAGAGTGATAGAGAAAGGCGAAGTACATTTTGTGGTAGAGGAGGAGCAGGAGATGATAGAGGTCGGACCGGGGCAACAAATCCGGGTGGCTCGAGACCTCAACACATCCACCCGGGTTAGTCTGATCAATTGTTTAAAAGCTAATATTCATGTAGTTTGCTGGTCCCAACAGCAGTTGACAGGGATCTCACCCCTGATATCGGAGCATCAATTGAATATTCTCCCGGGCTCTCACCCGATAAAGCAAAAGAAGAGACACTTTGGTCCTGAAAAAGACAAAGTTATTGACGAACAGGTGAAGGAGCTGCTGCAGGCCGGCCACATTCGAGAAATTCAATTTCCTACATGGCTTTCGAATGTGGTGCTGGTGCCTAAATCTACCGGAAAGTGGCGGATGTGTGTAGACTTCCGCGATCTTAATAAGGCTTGTCCCAAAGATCATTATCCCCTACCTAGTATTGATTAGCTGGTAGATTCCACCTCAGGTTTTGAATTACTGAGTTTCATGGACGCATACCAGGGATATAATCAAATTCCCCTGGCCAAGAGTGATCAAGATAAAGTCAGCTTCATTACCTCGGGAGATACATTTTGTTATATCGTAATGCCTTTCGGGTTGAAGAATGCATGGGCTACTTACCAGCGTCTAATGAACAAAGTCTTTGAGAAACAGCTGGGGTGGAATGTTGAAGTTTATGTGGATGATATTCTGGGCAAGACCAGGGAAGTTGCGAGCTTTATTGTCGATCTAAAGGAAACCTTTGCCACTCTCATGCATCATGGGATCAAGCTTAACCCTGCCAAGTGTATTTTTGGTGTCAAGAGTGGCAAATTCTTGGGATTCATAGTGAGAGATCGGGGGATCGAGGTGAATCAGGAAAAAGTCAAATCCGTGTTGTGTATGCCATCTCCCCGATCTGTCAAAGAAGTGCAGAAGCTGACCGGGATGATTGCTTCTTTATCTCGATTTATATCCTGGTCAGCACACAGAAGTTATCCTTTCTTCCAGGTTCTAAGGAAGGCCCAACAATCCGGGTGGGATGAGAAATGCGAACAGGCCTTCCAGGACTTGAAGATTCACCTTGCAGAGCTCCTTGTATTGGTAAAGCCGGAGCCCGGGGAAAAACTATTTGTTTATCTTTCTACTACGGAGCATGCTGTCAGCTCGGTTCTAATAAAAGAAGAAGGCTCTGATCAAAAGCTTGTCTACTACGTCAGCCATGCTCTAAGAGGTCCCGAGCTCCGTTACAGTGAAATAGAGAAGGTTGCTTTGGCCTTGATCATGACCGCCCGGAAGTTACGACCTTACTTCCTGTCACATCAAATCATTGTTCTTACCAATAGTTCTCTTGGCAGGATCATGACTCATTCAGAAGTATCCGGGCGGATGATCATGTGGACAGTAGAGTTGGGAGAATATGACATTGAGTACAAGCCTCGGGTTGCCATCAAAGCACAAGCCTTATCAGATTTCTTATCAGAAATGGTTCAACCCGAGGAAGAAAAAGTATGGAGAATATTTGTGGATGGGGTGTCTAGCCTTGCTGGATGTGGATTTGGAGTGGTAGTAATATCTCCCCCGAGAGAAAAGATTAAATTAGCACTAAGGATTGACTCCCGGGTAACCAATAATGAGTTCGAGTATGAGGCTGTTCTTGCGGGTATCCGAGCTGCCCGGGAAGTTGGAGCTTCCCGGATTATCCTGTATTCTGATTCACAGCTCATCACTCAACAAATAAAAGGTGTTTATGAAGCTAAGGATGACAGGATGCTCAAATACTTACAGCTCATTCAAAGCCCAAGCAGAAGTCTTTGCTGACTGGAGTATTGAGCAAATACCCCGGGAGGAGAATGGCGAGGCAGATGCTTTGGCAAAAATGACTGCTTCTTTGTCAGAAGTTAGCACCCGGGAGGTCCTGCATGTCTCTCGGCTGATCCTTTCCACCGAGGAAGAATAGTACTAGTACCCGAGGATTCTTGGATGACACCTCTTATTAAGTTCATTATAAATAATGAACTACCCGAGGACAAAGCCCGAGCTCAACAAATTAAGAGACAAACTCCTAGGTTCGTACTCTTAAATAATATCTTGTACATGAGATCATTCCAGGGACCTCTTTTGATATGCTTATCTGAGAAAGAGGTGGATTATGTCCTCCGAGAAATTCATGAAGGCTATTGTGCCGAGCACCTCGGAGGAATGTCTTTGGCTCGAAAAACAATGCTTGTCGGATTTCTGGTGGCCAACCTTAAGTCAAGATTATGCTCGGGTGGTCCAAGCTTGTGAGGGCTGTCAACATCACTCGAATTTTAAGCACAGCCCGGCCATTCTCATGAAGCCTATCTGGGCATCTTGCCCCTTTGATCAATGGGACATGGATATCGTGGGTCCGTTCCCAATTGCCCGGGCTCAGAAAATTTTTTTGTTAGTAGCTGTTGATTACTTTTCCAAATGGGTAGAAGCTGAGCCCTTGGCAAAAATCACTGAGTAGGAGGTATTGAAATTTCTGTGGAAGAATATTGTATGCCGGTTTGGAGAGCCCAGAAAACTGATCTCGGACAATGGGAGACAGTTTCAGGGCAAAGAAATTACGTCATGGTGCAGGGAAATGAAGATCACTCAATCTTTTAGCCTCTGTTGCATATCCTCAAGATAATGGCCAGACAGAAGTTGTCAATAGAATTATTGTACAAGCACTGAAGACAAGGCTACAAGGCAAAGGAAAGGATTGGGTGGAAGAATTACCCAGTGTTCTATGGGCTTACAGAACTACTCCCCGCGCACTACTCAAGGAAACTCCTTTCAACTTGGTATATGGTTCTGAAGCAGTCCTTCCAGTTGAGATCGGGCAAACTTCTTCCTGGGTAGAATCTTACCCGGATAATAATGGCCAAAGCCGAGCCATGGATCTGGACTTGGTAGAAGAAAAGAGAGACCGAGCATTCATTCGAATGGAAGCATACAGGAACCGAGTTATGAAATCATATAACAGAAAGGTACGAATTCGAGACTTCCAAATAGGGGATCTAGTCATGAAGAAGGTCAACCCTGCTAGGGATGTTGGGAAGCTAGAAGCTCGGTGGGAAGGACCTTATAAAATCGCCCGGAGAGTCAGCTCGGGATCCTTTTATTTAGAGGATGCTCAAGGACATCCCCTCAAAAGGCCTTGGAATGTATTTAATTTAAAGAAGTACTATGCATAACAGATGTAATTATCTGATGGAAGAAATGAATGAAAGATATATTCTCTCAAAGAGTGTTATGAATGTTTCTATTGTCTTATGACGGGAGGTACTAGGCCCCGGTTGTTAAAGAAAAGCCCAGGGCACTACACCCTGGCTCGGGGCACCACACCTCGATCCATTCCCAAGTCCCGGGACATATGATCCCTGGCCCAAGGCTCCGCACATTGGTTCTTAAAAGCCAAGGGCACTACACCCTGGCTCGGGACACCATACCTCGACCATTCCCATGTCCCGGGACATGCTCCCCGGTCCAAGGCTCCGAACCTTGGTTCTTAAAAGCCCAGGGCACTACACCCTGGCTCGGGGCACCACACCTCCACCATTCCCAAGTCCCGGGACATGCTCCCCGGCCCAAGGCTCCGCACCTTGGTTTTTAAAAGCCCAGGGCACTACACCCTGGCTCGGGGCACCACACCTCGACCATTCCCTAAGTCCTGGGACATGCTCCACGGCCCAAGGCTCCGCACCTTGGTTCTTAAAAGCCCAGGGCACTACACCCTGGCTCGGGGCACCACATCTCGACCATTCCCAAGTCCCGGGACATGTTCCCCGGCCCAAAGCTCCGCACCTTAGTTCTTAAAAGCCCAGGGCACTACACCCTGGCTCGGGGCACCACACCTCGACCATTCCCAAGATTCCGGGACATGCTCCCCGGCCCAAGGCTCCGCACCTTGGTTCTTAAAAGCCCAGGGCACTACACCCTGGCTTGGGGCACCACACCTTGACCATTCCCAAGTCCCGGGACATGCTCTCCCGGCCCAAGGCTCCGCACCTTGGTTCTTAAAAGCCCAGGGCACTACACCCTGGCTCGGGGCACCACACCTCGACCATTCTCAAGTCCCGGGACATGCTCCCCGGCCCAAGGCTCCGCACCTTGGTTCTTAAAAGCCCAGGGTACTACACCCTGGGGCTCGGGGCACCACACCTCGACCATTCCTAAGTCCCGGGACATGCTCCCCGGCTAAAGGCTCCGCACCTTGGTTCTGAAAAGCCCAGGGCACTACATCCTGACTCGGGGAAACACATCTCGACCATTCCCAAGTCCCGGGACATGCTCCCCGGCCCAAGGGTTCGTACCTTGGTTCTTAAAAGCTCAGGGCACTACACCCTGGCTCTGGGCACCACACCTCAACCATTCCCAAGTCCCGGGACATGCTCCCCGGCCCAAGGCTCCGCACCTTGGTTCTTAAAAGCCCAGGGCACTACACCCTGGCTCGGGGCACCACACCTCGACCATTCCCAAGTACTGGGACATGCTTCCCGGCCCAAGGCTCCGCACCTTGGTTCTTAAAAGCCCAGGGCACTACATCCCTGGCTCGGGGCACTATACCTTGACCATTCTAAACCCCGAAGATATGCTCTCTTGCCCGATTTTTCTGCTTTGGTTATACGCGCCAGCCAAAGTTTTACATCCGGGTTTAAGGTTGCTTACATTTGGGTTATTTACGGAGTATGAGGCATTTTATTCATTACGGGGATCAAGATCCCAGGTACTTATTTAAAGTTACCGGTTAATTCGCAACACTTAGAAAATTTTTGGGTTATTTGCATACAAACAGTTATATCACCCAGGTTATTGAAAGAATTATCGGGATATGACTGCAGAGAAGATAAGGGGAAATGAAAATTTTCATTAATAAAAGCCCGAAGGCCAAGACGATTACAAAATACGAATGAAAAAATGATCTTAATCTATATCTACATGTTCAGGCCCGGGCTGCTCTTATCGGGATGCCTCCTTCTCCTCCTCGGCTTCCTTGGGAAGGGAAACAATGGCCAGACCAAAATCGGGAAAGTTTTCCCTATCTGGAGGCAAGAGTCCAGTTTTCTCAAATTGCTCCCGGCATTTTTCAAAACCGGTCTGAAAGAGAGGATAGGCCTTATCTACCACGGCCTTCTTGAACTCAGGAGATTGAAGGAAGGAGGCCTGCCACTTGCCCTTATTATATTCAGCCAGGGCCAGGGCACTCTCAGCTTTCTCAGCTCGATGCAATTGTAACTCTGCCTGTTCAGAAACGGCGCGGAGACTCGATTCCGAGACAGACAGAGAACCTTACAGACGTTCCTCTCGGACAAGGCCTTCAGTAATGTCCTCTTGAGCCTTGTCCAGGGCTGCGCGTAGATTAGCTACTTCCTCCTCGTGAGCAGCTCGGACCCGGGCTAACTCCTCTTGTAGCCTCTCCTGATTATCTTGGAAGTGCCATGCTCGCTTACCGGAGGTAGTGGCAGCCCCGGCAAACTCCTCGAAGGCCGAGACCAGTAGGTGAGCAGCCTGTTCAAAACCAAAATCAGTAAGAATGAACAATGATCAGAGCAAGAAAAGATTGAGAAAATTCGTGAGAACTTACCTCCAAGAGTTTGTTTGAACCCTCAAAGAGCTTGGCAGAGGCTCGGGAATTCTTCAAGCGGGTCTCTTCCTCAGGTGTAAGGAGCTGCTTGAGAATCTTCAGCCCCCTGGCCGAGGACCCCGCATCAAGGATATTGGCTCGGGGAGGCTGCTCGAGGAGGGGAGGCTGTTGGTTACATTGCTGCTGGGGAGGGGTGGTTGACCGGGTCGCTTGGGAGGAGCTTTGACCCACCTCCCAACTATCCTCGACCATAATCTGTTCCGGGCTTGTGACAGCCTTACTTTTCCTCTGGGTCAGGGGGACGTGGTCTTCAGAATCCTCCCGGGATTCATCTTGGGTGGCCTCCTCCTCCCATTGGGCCTCGACCCAAGCCCGTTGTGCTTGTTGGGCCGCCTCCTCGGCCTGTTTCTTCTCCAAAGCAGCTTTCCGGGCTGCCAGCTTCTTCTCTTTAGTCGCCTTCTCGGTTTCCCACTTCTTTGCAAAGGTCTCCTGCATTCTTGAGTTATCTGCACAAACATGGAAAAGGTAGCGTCAGTATAAATTGCAAATTTACTGAAAAATAAAGTATAGGTCTAAAATAAATATACCAGGTTGAGCGCCCGAGCCAGCAGCCTCATCAATCGCTCTGTCCAAAGCGTCCTCAGCCCGGGCACTCAACCCATAAGCGTCTAGATTCTCTTTGGAGATGAGAACGAAGGAGGAATATTTGTGGCCCTCCATCAGGGTTTGACTTGTGAGGAAAGGTTCCTCAAATTTGTAAGCTTGAGGAAGGGCGGGTTGCGCTGGGAAAGAAGGGAGAAACCCGGTCAAACAGGGGAGAGGATCGGGGAGTTGAATAAAGAAATATCTTCCTTTCCACCCTTTCTGTGAGGAAGGGATGTCATCAAGAAATCGGGCATTTTGCCAGGCAGTCAAGGAAAATGCATTATCCCCGAGCTGGCAAGAAAAATAATACTGAAGAACAAGGGGGTTGATAAGAAGATTATTCATTTTAAATAGAACATAGGCCGAAGCCATGATGCGAAAGGAATTGGGATGGAATTGGTTGACAGGCACACCGAAAAACTTAGCGACCTGAATATAAAAGAGAGGGAGGGGAAAACGAAGACCATTTCTGATTTGGTCCCAAAAAAAGATGGTATAACCCGGGGGAGGATTGTTTGCCCTATTAGAGGCCCCGGGGATTACGATAGAATAGGACGAAGGAATAGACCCCAGAGTTCTGAGTTCCTCGTCCGCCCCCGAGCGCAGAGAGCTGCTCATTGAGGAGAACCAAGGAACTCCCAGGGTCTTCGTAGAAGGATGGCCAGAAGCCCGGGCTTTGCCCTTACCCTTGTCCTTTTTAGAGACGCGGGAGGTACCCGAAGAGGAGGGTTTGGTTTGAAGAATTTTTTATTTTTGAGAAGTTTGGGATAGGAGGCGACGGCGAGGGGGATATGAGGAGGAGTGGGAGCGCAGGGCGGTGGACTCATCACTGGGAGAGCCTCGCGCATTGGCTTCAGAAGTAGAGGAAGTAGAATTAGACATGGTTGGGAGAGAGAACTTACGATTTTAAGAAAGAGAGATGGGTGGTTGCAGCGACGGATGTTCACCGGAGAAGAAGGAGTTTGCGCAGAGGAGACTTCGAGAAAAAATTTTGCAAAGGCTTCGCCGAGTTTGTGAATTTGAAAGTGTTTTTTCGAAAATAGGAGGCCTAGTATATATAGGCGGTGGGGGAAAGATCTCAGCCGTTGATCTAAGAACACGTGGACGATCGTGATGAGCCTTGTAAATTGTACCGGGCATGTGAAAGGACGTGCACGATTATCAATGTGTCAGACTTATCGGATTCTCGGAATGCGAAACGATTTTCGGCGAGAATTTAATGCTAAAGCATGCGCCATTATGACACTACATTAATTTCTCGAGAATACTAAACGACACAATACCTAAAGCCCGGGTTGTGTCAGACCCCGATATCCCATTTTCCTATATGAGGTATTTGAAGCCCCCGATCCTCTTACACACTCTAAATTATTTTTCAACAAAAAGTACAAGTATGACTGATCGGGACAGCGAGTCAAGCTCTAGCCCGACTATTTTAAGGATGGGTGGTGATACCCCCATAAGGATCCAGGTCGTCTTTAACACGGTTTATTAATTGGGAAGCCCATATTAGAGCCAGCTTCCCGGGTATTCCACTTCTTCCCGGGCAATCATCATAGCCCGGGCTCTCATACAAGTAACCGGGTACTCTATTACCCGGGCCACCTCGAAACTTGCACAATACTCGAGTGTGATTGGTACAGATAGTCTAATATGTCAGAAAAACTTGGGCTTGGAGTGTCCTAGAAGTCATCAGAAGCTACAAGTATGGGCAGCCGACTTGCCATACTTAGTAGGTGGCACAAGAATCGAGGTATCTACCTCATTTTCTACTATAAATAGCATGTATTAATTTCATTTAAACATTCTGAAATCTTTGAACTCTAAGCATTAAACAAATTTTCTCTCAAATATTACTTGTGTTCATCTTCAACCTGCTAACTTTAGCATCGGAGTGGCTACGCTGGACACCCCTCCGGCGCCCATTCACGAGTTCTTTTCATTGTTTGCAGGTGCTACCACAGCCGTTATCCTCACTCAAAATTCCCAAATATTATAAATTGTTGATCTGATCCGTTGGAACTTCTTGCCCGGCTCACCCATTTCAGCGAGATCACATCAATTAAATTATAACATAATTTTTCGACAAGCAGAATATCATTAATAACAATATTTCCATGATTATCTTACCCATAACCACTGTCTTACAATTATCATCAAACGTGATCCAAGTACATTACTGTTGTGATATCGGTTAAGTTGACCCTTCACAGAGTCATGCTTTGCTAAACTTAATCTAGAGTCAGACCAGTTGGGCTTGGCGTAAAAACTCTCAGATATATAATCTATACCAAAATTACAGTTTTTGTTCATTAAATCAACAAGTTATTGTGAGAAGCCAAGACTTATAGAGTAGAGAGAATTTAACAAACCATTATCGTGAAGCTTGATTATGTTCATAGAGCGATTTAGGCAATTTAGGACAAATGATAATGAAATCCAGTGAATCTTAGAATGAATGTTCAAGTATATGCAAAGAAGAAGAAAAAAGATATTTATATGACAAAGCTGGTTGAATGAGTAAGTGGACTGACTTTTTGTACACGTATGCATCTCCAATTCTATTTTGGTCTTTAACACAATATAATAATCTATCTCAAATATACCTAAAAAGTTGATTGATGTAACCAATTTAGCTTTCTTTTTTTGCTTAGAATCCCGAATTCCAAATTTAGTTAAATTATCGTTATTTATCAACTTTAACCATTTGATATTGATATCCCGGGATGTCCCGGGACACAGATAATGCTCGGGATGCCCCGGGCCATGGATAGTGTCCGGGTCAGGAAGATGGATTATCCCCGGATCATGGGCAACCCAAGGCAGCAAGACAGGCCGGCAAAGGAAGCTCGGGTCTCGGACGACCCAAAACCGCGGAGAAGTAGCTTGACAGGGAGAATCGGTGAAGAGGCCCATCAAAGGGCCGGGCCGTTGAACACCCGGGACGTAATCTCCCCAAGCTGCTGGATGCCCGGGCTCTCATGTAAATTCCTAAGAAGCATTTTACTCGTTACGTTTCGATATGAGTGCCGCATTTAATTACGCCGACAAAGTAGGGTGTGTGCAGCCGTCCTATCTCTGACACTAATACAAGTTGTTGACAAAATCAGGTAGGCTGGATGTGACTACTATGAGATTTGACATGTCAGAATAATAAGGTATAATCAGTCGCCTTACTATAATTAATGAGCATCGCAAAGAACGAGGTCATCATTACATCCTCTACTATAAATATCAGGTTTTCTCTTTGCAATTACTATCTATTCAGATATTGAATGCTCACATTTATTGTTCATTTACTACTCACCTTCCACACCAATCGCACAACCATCATTTGGTTACATTGGTTTCTTGCTTGAGTCCTTCACTGACTTAAGCATCGGAGTGGCCACGCCGGATACCCCTCCGGCGCCCATTCACGTGGTTACTTTCGTGTTTGCAGATCTTCTCGGCTGCTTGAGGAAGAAAGCGCTCCTGATCCGAACATTTTGCTCTTATTTCCCTCATCATACTGATAGCAGATCTGGTGGAGCACCCGACCTGTTAGAGTAGGTGCACGTCGAGCCAAGTGTTGGCCGAGTGTTCACAATGAAACTCTATGTATAAACAGTCTTTATTTTAATAATATTTGAATTTATCATTTTGGCACTTCTTTATCTGTATACCCATGCTAGTTGCATAGATAAAGCCCTTGAATATACAAATAGTAGAAAGAATATGAGATGCTCATATGATGAGTATCATGAAACTCATATTTGGAATACTGTATATTCTAAACAGTTCCTAGTCGATTCAGCCGCCGCTAAGAAGGATATAGGCCGCTCGAGTTGTGATTTACAAGAAATTCGGTTATAAATAAATTAATTGGAAAGTAGACAAAGGTGTTTGTATACTTTGTTAATTTAGTTTATAATCGTGGCGGTTAGTGATTGGTTCAAGATATATAATATTGGATCAATTAATTATTGTGATGATTAATTGATGGTGTATGATATATGATATTATGCATGAAGGATGATCAAAAGCCCAAGCCCAATTTGCTAGGTGTATGCTAGGATATTTTGTGTTGAATGATTGTAATAATTATCAAATTTAAAGTGGGCTTGGTTTATGGCCCGTTCCCACCCCCATGAGATGTATCCCTATTTGCCATGGATATTTATTTGTAAATATTAGTATAGTGGATGATCAAGATTGGAAGATGGTGGCCATGATGATTATGAAGATCGAAGACATGTAAATATTGGAAGCATATGTAATAGTTGCATTTGCATCCCTTGCATTTCTCTAGGATTGGACCTAGGCCCGTGTTTAGCTCACACGGGCCATTAGTATTGGGGCGATTGATCATCTTTGTTTGTTTACTGTTTATAATATATGCATGATATGTTATAAATAATGAGTATGTGCGTTATTATTATGATAATAACAAAGTTGCATGAATCCGGCAAACATACACGATCAAACATGACAAGCTTTTAAATAAAAATTAATGATGAGACCTTTCAAAATTAAAAAACCCTCATTTTGAATAAGATTCAAAATTAGTATCAAGTCCGAAAAGGGGAATTATAAATTTGTTTATAATTTCCATGTCTTCCATCGACAATGGGTGCATGATGAACGCTACCCGTACTCGGGGCTCGGCTCATATTATTGGGTGGGGGGCCCTGGGTGCTAGAAAGCTGTGACATCCATTGACATGGTGATGTGAACAACGTGGAACTCCCATGATTTCGGCTCATATTATTGGGGGAACTCGTGACGACCGTCCATTAAGGTTCAACATCGATGGGTAAGGCTTGACACGTGATGATGAACAACGTCATATTATTGGGTCCTAATCAAACGTGAGACAAAAGTTTACGTAGAGGGTTGCATTGTGATGCAATATGAAACTACCTTTTAGGGATTATGATTGGCTGATATTATTCGGGATCATAATTCGCTAATTGGACCTTACGTACCTACTGAGGAAAGGAGTTTCCCGTTTTCACTAGAGGGTAGTGAAAATGTCAAAACAGTGGGAGCGAAAATTTATAAAGTAAAAGTCCATACGTTATATCTTACTAAATATTTTAAAATAGTCATTAACATTTATCTGTTTTACTTTTCAGTACAAAATTTGACAATGTCTTCAATTCGCAATCCGCTTTCTGCCATACTCGAAAAACACGTATTAACCGGACCTAATTACATCACTTGGCCAAGAAATCTGAAAATCGTCTTGAACTCGGAAAAGATTGCATATACACTGACTGAGTCGCCCCCTGCTGAGGCTCCGGCTAGCTGCACTCCTGAGGAATTGCAGACCTACAAGGATTGGTGTGACCATGACTTGAAGGCCAGGTGTTATATGCAGGCTTCTATGAATGATGAGTTGCAGAGGCGTTTTGAGGATGCAAAGAGTGCTGCTGACATTCATTTGCACCTGAAGGAGCTCTTTGGAGAGCAAACACGTCCTCTTAGGCATGCTACCGTCAAGGAGCTGATCACTTTGCGCATGCGAGATGGGGCCTCGGTCCATGAGCATGGCCTAAAGATGATTGGGCTCGTGGACAAGCTCGTTGGCATGGATTTGATATTGCCTTCGGAGTTGACCACCGACGTGTTGCTGTTATCGCTGCCTAGCTCATTTGATCCTTTTGTGGTGAACTTCAACATGAACAAGATGGAGCCGACCCTTGAGAAGTTGGTGAACATGCTTGTGACCTTTGAGTCCACCATCAAGAAAGAGAAGCCGGTTCTTTTTGTGGGCTCTTCATCTGGTACGAAGACCGGTCCACCTGGGAAGGGAAAGAAGCGTTCTTTCCAACGTCCCAAGAAGAACGTGCCCTTGAAGAGGCAGACTCCGGGTCCCGTTGTGGCAGCCACACCAGTGAAGGCTGACAAGACTGTTGACATCTGTCATCACTGCAAGAAGCCTGGACATTGGAGGCGTAACTGCAGAGAATATCTTGCCCAGAAGAGTTCTGGAAACGGTATGTTCTATATGGAAGTAAACATTTCAATTAACTCTACTTCTTGGGTATTGGATACCGGCTGTGGCTCACATCTCTGTAATGATTTGCAGGCGATGGGAAGAAGTAGGAGGCTCAGGGAAGGTGAGAACTTCTTGAGGATGGGCAATGGAGCAAGGGTTGCTGCTAAGGCCGTAGGAGATGTTTGCTTGTATTTGAACAATGATTTTAAGTTATTTTTTAGAGATGTTTTGTTTGTACCAGACTTGGTGAAGAACATTATTTCCATTTCTATGTTAGATAAAGATGGATTTTCTTGTTTATTTAGCAAAGGTGTTTGCAATATTTACAAGAATGAATGTTTAATTGGTACTGGAGAACTTGAAAACGATCTCTACACCTTAAAATTGAAAGATATGCCACTTAACAATGTTCAAGCTATAACAACAAACAAGCGCAAACAAGATACTCTAAATTCGGCACAATTATGGCATGCTCGATTAGGACATATTTCCCTAAGAAGGATGAACAAGCTAGTGGGAGTGGGCATGTTTGGTATGTCTGATATTAATGCTCTCACGACTTGTGAATCCTGTCTAAAAGAAAAGATGACCAAGATTCCCTTTAAGGGCCATGTGGAGCGAGCCAAAGGGTTATTGGATTTGATCCATACCGATGTGTGCGGTCCGCTTAGCATCACCACTAAGCATGGACATGCCTACTTCATCACCTTTACCGATGACTTTTCAAGGTATGGGTATGTGTATTTGATGAAATACAAGTCTGAAGCCTTTGAAAGGTTCAAAGAATTCAGAAGTGAAGTAGAGAAGCAATTGGAACGAAGCATCAAGACACTTCGATCGGATCGAGATGGTGAGTACTTGAGTGCCGAGTTCCAAGAGTATCTTAGGGAGAATGGGATTCTCTCGCAGTGGACTCCGCCCGCTACACCGCAGTTGAATGGTGTTTCGGAGCGTCGTAACCGGACTTTGATGGACATGGTTCGGTCTATGATGGGGTTCACGAAGTTGCCGTCATCCTTTTGGGGATATGCGCTTGAGACAGCGGCACTGTTGTTGAACAATGTCCATTCAAAGGCAGTTGACAAGACACCATATGAGATATGGATGGGTAAGCCTCCCAAATATTCTTATCTTAGAATATGGGGGTGCCCTACTTATGTGAAGCAGACAGTGAGAGATAAATTGGATAGTCGATCCATTTTATCCTACTTTGTGGGATATCCAAGGAATTCAGTTGGATATTATTTCTATCATCCCCAAGAAACAAAGGTGTTTGTTTCTAGGAATGCAACCTTTTTGGAAAAGGAATTTCTATTGGATAGAAAAGGCGAGATAATAGAACTCGAAGAGGTTCGAGAGACACCCACAATTATAGAACCCACACCCGAAGAGCCAAGAGAGGAGATACAAGCTCCTAGAAAATCCGAGAGAGTCTCGAGACCACCTATGAGGTATGGTCTGCTTCTTGAAGAGGGCCATGATGAGCCTAACCATGGATGTGATCCAAGGACCTTCAAGGAAGCGTTATCTGATGCCGATTCATCCAAATGGCTTGAAGCGATGGAATCTGAGATGAATTTCATGCATTCGAACCAAGTGTGGAATCTCGTGGATCCACCTGAGGGAATTGTTCCCATAGGGTGTAAATGGATTTACAAGAGGAAACTTGGGGCGGATGAGAAGGTATTAACCTTCAAGACGCGATTGATGGCAAAAGGATATACTCAAAGACAAGGAGTTGACTTTGATGAAACCTTTTCTCCAGTTGCAATGTTCAAGTCCATAAGGATATTGCTAGCCATAGCTGCATGGTATGACTATGAGATATGGCAGATGGATGTCAAGACAGTCTTTCTTAATGGTGATATAAAGGAAGAGATTTACATGTCTCAACCTGAAGGGTTTACATCTATTGAAAGTGAGCATATGGTATGCAAACTTCAAAGATCTATTTATGGTCTAAAGCAGGCATCTAGGAGTTGGAACCTCAGATTCGACAGTACAATCAAAGAGTTTGGTTTTACTAAGAATCCTGAGGAACCCTGTGTGTATAAGAAGGTCAGTGGGAGTGCTGTGACATTCCTTGTGCTTTATGTTGATGACATTCTACTCATTGGGAATGATGTAGGAATGTTGCAATCAACTAAGATATGGTTAGCGAGTAAGTTCTCGATGCAGGACTTGGGTGAAGCATCTTTTGTATTGGGAATACAGATCTATAGAGATAGATCAAGAAGATTGCTTGGTCTCACCCAATCCACATACATTGATACTATCGTGAAGCGGTTCTCGATGGATGAGTCCAAGAGAGGACATCTACCAATGTGTCATGGCGTGTCCCTATCCAAGTCTATGTCTCCCAAGACTGATGCAGAGATAGCGGCGATGACAAGCATTCCTTATGCATCTGCGATTGGTAGCATCATGTATGAGATGATATCTACACGTCCTGACGTGGCTTTTGCACTAAGTGTAGTGAGTAGATATCAATCCAACCCTGGTCTTTCACACTGGAAAGATGTGAAAGACATCCTCAAGTATTTGAGAAGGACCAATAAGTTGTTCTTGGTCTATGGAGGTGGAGAACTGAAATTGGAAGGCTATACCGACTCTAGCTTCCAAAGCGATATCGATGACTCGAAGTCAACCTCTGGATTCATATTCATGCTCAATGGTGCTGCTGTCTCTTGGAAGAGTTCCAAGCAAGACAGTACAGCGGATTCCACCACTGAGGCAGAATATATTGCTGCATCAGCTGCAGCAAAGGAGGCTGTTTGGATAAGGAATTTCGTCCAAGAGTTGAGCGTCATTCCTAATGGAGTTGCTCCTGTCCCGGTGTTTTGTGACAACACGGGAGCCATTGCTCAAGCAAAGGAGCCGAGGTTTGATCAGAAGTCCAAACACGTATTGAGAAAGTACCACATCCTCAGAGAGATCGTGGAAAGAGGAGATGTCACGATTGACAAAGTCGGCTCCGCAGATAATGTTGCTGATCCGCTAACTAAGCCTTTACCTGGACCATTATTCGAGAAGCATCGCGAATCGATGGGTTTGAAGCATATGGGTAGTTGGCTCAAGTGCAAGTGGGAGATTGTTAGAGTAGGTGCACGTCGAGCCAAGTGGTCGCCGAGTGTTCAAAATGAAACTCTATGTATAAACAGTCTTTATTTTAATAATATTTGAATTTATCATTTTGGCACTTCTTTATCTGTATACCCATGCTAGTTGCATAGATAAAGCCCTTGAATATACAAATAGTAGAAAGAATATGAGATGCTCATATGATGAGTATCATGAAACTCATATTTGGAATACTGTATATTCTAAACAGTTCCTAGTCGATTCAGCCGCCGCTAAGAAGGATATAGGCCGCTCGAGTTCGAGACTAGTATCTGTGATGTGAGTACCATGTTTCATTAGTAGGGGACATTGTGATGTCCGAGCATGCAGATAGGTGCTCCTGGTAGAGTGCACTGAACAACCCTCCATAAAGGACTTTCCAAGTGGTTCTCACTTATCGAGTGGAAACGTCCTAGTTTATGGTTGTACACCATTAGTCCTTATGACCCGGGACAACATTGAGACTCTATGTGCTAGAATTACACTTTGACTTGTTTACCGACTCTCATGGGGTCATCAGGTGGCAGGGTTGGGTGTTCTGTCGAAACATATAGGAGTCGATGCATTGTAGTCGGGGATTCACCGCTTACCTTCGGGTATGGATATCCTATATGTATGTAGTATGAAATCTCTGATCAGAGTATGGTGGTAATTATGAAATGGGTTTCATAGATTACACCATCGATGCAACTACGCCATGACACATATTATCGATTCATTGACAACTCTCGATAAACCAATGGTTAACGAATCGATCGGGATATATGAGTTGAAGAGACCGTACTGTACGCTAACCATAATTGAATGGTTCTTGCAGGCACTATCATTTGATACCTAGGGAATCATGTAAGCGATGCTGCTAGGCGTTTAACATGATTGGTTGGGTACTATCAGATTTGAGTTCTGACGTTCTTGTTATCAAGGAGTTGATAAGTAACAATGGAGCAATTGGGGTATGCTCATATAAGGACATGTTTAGTCCGAATCACATGGAGATGTGAACCCACGGCTAGTTGTATCAATGAACCATTGAGGGCCACACAAGTACTAGCTTTCTAGATCCCGTTGAGAAGTAAAATAGTTCAATGTGTTGAACGGCTTATAAATGAGTTTATAAGTGTAAAGAAAAATAGAAGTATGACTTCTATGAGAGAAATGTGTTCCTAAATTAAAAAGTAGGCCAAGTGAATAATGTATTTGAAAATTGTGATTTTCATAAACATTGTTATGGTCTAAATTAAATTAATTCAAGTGTTGAATTAATTAAACACTAGTGGGCTTGAATTAATTAAACACTAGTGGGCCTAGTAGAATCCAAATAATTAAATTAGTTCACGTGTTGAATTAATTAAATAACATTGGGCCTTGTAGAGCCCAATTGAAAATAATTATTTAACTAGTGGACTTGAGTAAAATCAAGTAAAGTTTAATTGGGCTCAAATATGTTTGAGACAATTAAATTAAAGTTCATGGGCCTTGTAATTGTTACAAGCCCACTCAAATTGCATGCTCGGGAGGTGAAGAGTTGGGAATTACTTTTGATTAAAAAATTGGCATGGCATGCACATGCTAGCTTTAACTTTTCCCACAACCTAGACAACTAATTCATTCTCCCACTCCAACACACTTGGCCGAAATTTCTCTTTAATTTTTCCCTCATTTTTGTTCTTCAATTGTTGGAGAAACTAATTCACTTCTCAAAGAAAAATCCTCATATTTTTCTAGTGCAAAATATGAGTGGATCTTCCTAGCAAGTGGTGGGCCTAATTTTTGAACAAGGAGTGTTCAAAGGAGGAAGCTTGTAGATCAACTCATCCCATCAAGATCTAAGGTGTTTACACCTTAGTTGGAGCCATCATCAACCTCAAGAGGTTGATAGGTATAATTTCTTAACACCCTATGTATGACAAAGGTGTTTAGTATATGTTACATATTAGTACTAAGGTGCTCGATTTTTCTCTTGCAAAAACCGAAAATTTTGTACCTTCCGTTGCGCATTCGGGCACCTAAAATCGATCTTTTTCACGACCGACTCATCCATTTCACCCGGATCGCATCAGATATCAAAATATATCAAGTTGCAATTTAATAAACGTTAATTAAAAATAGTTCAATGATTTTAAAAAAAAACTTTTAATATACCCGACAAGTAACCGGGTCGAATACAATTTCCCGTCCCAAATTGGATCCTAAACCGCAACCCAACACGATGGATTCCGCCTTCCCTTAGGAGATGATAGGCTGTAGTGGCGGTGCACGGAAATTGAAAGAGTGATACATATAAGTTAGTATAGATGTTAACGATTTCCAGCGTGAAACCACTTCTTTCTGTCTACAAGCCTCCCGCTGCTGCTGGTTCCATTCCTCCTGGAACAGATTTTGGTTGATCTGCCGAAAGGAAACACATCCCCTATAAGCCTTTTATGGGTTCATAAGTAAATATTTTTTATATTAATAATATGTAAGGAATGTAAGAAATTATGACACATATTAGAATGAAAATTCAAAAGAAAAATTAAAAACGTGTGTCAACAATGACGACGGCTATTGCACATACCTTTTGACAAATTTTGCGTACGCACCCTCAACTTTAGAAAAATTGAGATGCGTAAACAATTTTTCTTTTGAATCTCGTGCTCACGCATTAACTCATTGATGGTATGAGACGGCTATATATACAAGAGTTTGAGGTTGATCAAGCAAAACTTGCACTGTAGAATCCTCAATAAAAATATATTTTGTAAGCTCGAAAATTAATCGCAAGTGCACGATGTTAAGTAGTAGTATGATGTACGAGAGTACGAGTATCGTTCCACTGGAGACTGAATTTTACAGTTATTATTTCCAGTTATCAAATCTTTAGCAACGAAGTTTGAATGGTTGTTTGTGACTACTAAAATTAAATAAAACTCAAAGATAAAATTCAAGAATTAAATAATGAGATATAGAATCTAGACCAATTAATTAAATTTCAATGAGAAATGAATTTGTTGGAAATATTGGTTCACCTACTCCTCGTTAATTAATTAATTCGTTCGATATTGATTTATGCTTCCGACATGATTTCCTATTCAATTGAACATGTCCTCTCAAGCTATACCAAACTAATTCTACTCAGTGAAGTAATTAAATGTCTTTAATTATTTATCAAGAGTGAATCACATATCGATCTATGAAATCCCCTAGTTTTCGACCCTTAGGACTATAACTACCAACAATGTATCCAATTTCATATTTCTATGTCAATTGTAGATCCACGGACTATACTACTCGATTATATCACAAGCTATTCTCTCGAACTCACTCATGATATGAGACTATTATTAAAGTTAGCTACACTTTAATAATTGTAATGAAAGACAGTAGTATAATCAAGAATATATCAACATCAACATCCGAATTAATCAAATCAAAGTTCGGGGTAAGATCCCCTTAAATCCAACAAATATTGTAAATTAGCTACTCGAATTCAAAGTGAAAATAAATAACACAATGTTTAAACGATAAATTATGAATAAGAAATACTAGAAGAGACGAGATCTGCGAAGAACAGTGCCCAGAAATCTTGAAATCCTCAACCTCAAGCAATTACTCCAAGCTTTTCTCTTTCTCTAGACTCCTTGGCTGCTGAATGATCCATCAATTTCGTCCCCCAAAATCCCTTCCATATCATCCATATCCAGAAATAAGGGAAGAAATTGGTCAAGAAATCTTTCCAAAATTACAAATGCGGCGGACATAAGTTTCCGTCCGGACGGATGGCTTGAGCAAATCTTGTTTTAATTTTTTAATCGACGTGCCCGGGCGGTCATAAGTTTCCTGCCCGGGCGGATGACTTTCGCAAAAATCTTTTTTCTCACACCTTGCAAGCGCCCAGGCGGGGGTCTCTCACAAGTTGATGAATTTTCTTCAGTTTATTCACGAATTTTCCTGCATTTTCATCTACGAGACACATGAGAAACAATAAAACATAATATATGCCAAAATGTCACAAAATGCATGCAATCTAAACAATATGTGCGACACAATGAGCTATCACATAATATGAAAACACGTAAAATCCACATATTTCAGAGGTCCCTAAACACACAATCTCATACAGAATAATACAACAAATATAGAGAGAGTTGAGTGTTTAGAAGGCTTCAATCGGAGAAATAGCAGAGAATTTACAAATTTTCAATGGCGGGAGGTAACGCTCGATTCGCTTCCTCATATTATTTATCATGTTTATATATACGTGAAAACATGATTTTTTTTAGAAAATCTCTAACATTTGGTATCAGAGCCGTGATACCTCTGTCTTGAAAATATTTGTTTTCATATCATGAAATTTTGGAAAAAAATTTTAAGTTTTACTGTAAGAAACTTGAAATTTAAAGATCGGACGTAATAATATTAAGATACTTACCTTAGAATTGTGTTCTCGATCGGAGTTTGAAGTTTTCTTTGAATCTTGAAAAATAAAATAAGAATTTTTGAGAGGAAAATATTTTCGGAGAAGTAGCAAAATATTTTCGGAGAATTTGCAGAAGAAAGCTTAAAGAAGACTTCGAATTTTGCTTCAACTGCTATGAAAAATGCTTCAATTCAATTCAACTCTACCTTCCTTGTGGAATATGTTTCCTTGTGGAGATATCTTATAAAGAACATAAACTAGGATACGCGAGCCGTGACTTCCTCAATCAATCATTCACACACTTTTGCACATCGTTGTTTTCAGAGAAAAACGTTTTCAAGGACGTTGCTATTTTGAAGAGTGCTGATGCACGTGCTGCCGTAATTGTTGAAGACATTATGGACAACACGCGTGCAAGTGTTGACTGAAGATCGGATTTTGTTGCTCTAAGTTTTTTTGGCATCACGTTTTTGCTTTCATAATTATGTTTTAGTTGTTCTTGGTTGTTTTATAAATCTATTTATTTTCTCAACGTGTTGAGGAAATTGATTTTAGTAGTAATCACTCTTGGTATTGTTTTTGTGTAAACTCATTGGTTTTTATAGTGATTAATTTTTGCCCTGAGGCAGCACACAAGTATTTATACTTGTGCAAATTTAATCTTGTTCATCGTATTTATTTAAAGTCAATTTGTGTTATAAACTTTAATATCCCGCTGCATGTTGTCTTAAATGTTTTAACATTTAGCACAACACTTAATTCTTATAAAACACAAATTTATAATCTTACATTACTATTATCATATAAACTTATATCTGTCAAGCAATATCCCTTACAAGTGGTATCATAGCTTACTCTTGATATACTAAGTGCTGATTCTGGTTTTTGTTTTGTTTTGACAGAAATATTTAATGGACACATCACTTGCAAACTGTAGAGCCCAAATTCAGTACACGTAAAACCAATGCGTTTATTTAATTGTTAAATTATTTATTTAAGTTTAAAATGATTTTAGAGATGCATGAATTATTTAAATGTATTATTTTAAATTATTTATGTTTAGGTGATGCACGTTAAAATGTTTTCCCGAGTTTCATGTTTCAAGCGATTATTCGATGCGAGATCGAAAAAAAGAGACCGACGACGATTTTGGCGATTTTAAAATGTGGTATTTTATTTCAAGTCAAGAAAATGTCATTTTAAATGATTTATTAAGTTTTTAGCATTTTAAAGTCTAATTTATTTAAATAGTGGTTTTAGGATTTTAAAACTTTTAAAGTTTAACAATTGTGCATTTTATTTTAAATTAGGGGACTTTGTGTAGTTGGTGGGAATTAACATTGTAATTGGCATTTTTATTGTGTATTTTAAATTTTTTATGGAATTGTTAGTATAGTAATAGTGAATTAATATTTTAATTAGTTGATAATTGTTAATTAAACAAATTCTACCCCCTAATTTATTAAAACACACACACACACACTTTTTCACACACACTTACACGTTCACCTTTGAAAGAGAGTAGGGTTCTTGAGTTCTCATTTTCAGCAGCATCCATATGACCCTTCCCCTACAAATTCTGAGATTTCAAGTTGGTTTTGTTGGAAGAAAATCGTGCCTCTAGTCGTCGGATCGCTTCTCGCATAGCACCGCTTCGGTATTCGTCGTATCGTTAGTTTTAAATATCAAAAGGCATGTATATTCTTTCATTTTTGCATCGATCTTGTCGTAGTAAGTATTTTGATGTGTATTGTATGCGAAATCTATGTATGTTGTGCAAAAAAGTTTTAGCAAAAAGTTTGAAACGCTTTTGGATCAAAATTTAGATCTCAAAACCGAGTTTGTTGCCATTTTGATTACTGTGAAATTTTGTTTGATTTTCTGGAAAAACTTTCAACAAATAAAACGTATTACTTTTTAATATCTTCGATTTGACAGTAAATTCATAATTTTTGGACAAATAACGAGTGAGTTATGATTATTTTCGTGTGACTGCTCAAACTGTGATGTTTAAACGATTTTTTTTAGATCTCAAAAACCGAATACGCTGTCATTTCGAATCATGTGAATCTTCGGTCGGTTTTCTGGAAAAACTTTCAACATATAAAACATATTACTTTTTGATATCTTCGATTTGACAGTAAATTCGTAATTTTTGGACAAAAGATGAGTGAGTTATGATCATTCTCGTGTGACTGCTTAATTGTGTTCGTTTTCGAAGTTTTTCGCGCAGAGCGACGCACGAGCGGTAAGATTTTACCGTCCAAGCGCCAATAATTCTGGGGAAAAAAAATTAAATTATTTTTATTGGACAGGCATGCATAATGTATTTGTATATTCGACGTGCAAGGAAAAATATTTTACGTTTTTTAGGTATGCTAAATGTCTTGTGACCAATTATGTTTATATCTAAGAAATTTTTTTATTTTTCCGCAAATTTTAAATATCTTAAAATTATGGTACATTACACAAACACAGCACTTCGACCTCCAGTCCTCGACGGAACCAACTACAGCCTATGGAAGGTCAAAATCAGATATTACATAAAATCCATAGATGAAAGTGCAAAGTAGTGTGTTATCAATGGATGGACTTCACCGATGATGATAGATCAAAATGGTGACAGCTGGCCAAAATCGGAAACTGATTGGACTACCGATGAAGTGCAGAATTTGAATTACAACTCAAAGGCCTTAAATGCAATATTTACTTCAGTCGATATGAACATGTTCAGTTTGATCACAAACTGTAATTCTGCTAAGAATGCGTGGGATATTCTCCAAAGACATTGTGAGGTTCTGAGAGTGTGCGACGAACTAGATTGAGGATGCTTACTTCCAAGTTCGAGATTATGAGAATGGAAGAATATGAGAATATACTGGATTATGATCGTCGTCTACGAAAAATTGCTAATGAGGCGTTCAGCCTTGGAAACCACATCTCCAATGAACTATTAGTTAGCAAGGTTCTATGTTCTTTGCTGAAAGATTCAACGTAAAAATATGTGCAATCTATGAGGCTAAGGACACGTCTCAGATGGCTTTGGAAGATCTTATCAGTTCACTTCGCACATTCGAAATGAACATGGACATGCAGAAGAAGGATAAGGGGAAGACGATTACATTCCAAGTCTCAAATGACTCTTATAATGATTTTCTTCAAATATCCCAAGAGGTTAATGAATCGGATCTTTGTGAGGATTCCATCGCTTATATCACAATGAAATTTTGGGATTACTTGAAGAGAATCAGAGATAAAAAGAAGGCTGAACAATCATCAAAGTTTCCCAGCCTTCCAGCCCCTAAACTTCTTGTCCAACAACAGTTTCGACCAAGAAATGGAGGCAAGGGTTAAATTAATTCGAAGAAGTATGACTCGGTGCAATGTAGAGAATGCAATGGATTTGGCCATTATGCCAACGAATGTGCTAACAGATTACGAAAGAACAAAGGCTATAATATTTCCTTAAGCGATGAAGAATCTGATGAGGAGGATAAATCCAATGATGAAGATAATCACACCTCCTTGACTGCACTCTTAACAGAGAAACGCTGGCTACAAGATAATCACACCTCCTTGACTGCACTCCTTGACTACAGTTTGTTTAAAATCTACATCCTTTGGGAATTCGAGTGTAAATGATGAGTTGGAAGCTGATGGTGAAGAAATCACTCTTGAGAGTGTACAAAAGCTTTGTGAGGAGATGTATGCCGATTGGACCAAAATAAACAAGCTTAACTCAACTCTCATGAAGGAGAACACCGAACTAAAAGCTGTGGTTGCCAAACTTGAAGTAATCCTGAGCAAAAATGACTTAGAATTAGGCAAGACCAAAGATGAGCTTCAAAAGGCAACTGAGACTCTATTCAAGTTCAATTCGAGTACATCCAAGCTTGAATCCATACTTTTGAAGGGAAGATATGACAAGAATGGCTTAGGTTTCAAAGACAGTGTTTTTGAAATTGGTGAATCTTCAAAATCAACTATCTTTGTGAAAGGAAAAGCTGATACATCCACACAGTCACAATCCACGTCATCGATCAAAAGTTCTCCACCAAAAAGACTATCTCTTACACATGTTCCTAAGAAAAGAAAACGCAAGTATGTATGTCATTACTGTTTCAAGCCTGGACATATCATGCCCTACTATTTTAAACTCAGGGATGACCGCATGGATCAAAAGACGAGCTGGATGTTGCCCCGAATGTTGCCCAACACTTCCCGCAACACGTCCAACCGTCGACCTACAGTAAGACAAATTTGGGTACCAAAGGTAACAACTCACTGTAATGTTGTTTATATTTCATTAAAAACTAACACTGCAGGTCATTGTTACTTTGATAGTCGGAGCTCACGCCATATGACAGGATCACGAGATCATCTCATTGATTATGTTGAAAAAAAGGTGGTAGAGTAACCTATGGAGGGGGAGCGAAAGGTTACTTTACCCCTTCACAGTTTTCATGGGTTAGTTTCATTAGGGGGAAATCAGACACTTGTGAGAAGGATCAGGACTGACCATGGTAAGAAATTTGAAAACTCTTCATTCTCATCTTTATGTGACATGAAAGGAATTTCACATGAATTCTCATCACCAAAAACCCCATAACGACGTGGCATTGCAGAACGCAAGAACATCACATTACAAGAAATGGCTAGGGTGATGCTAGCTTCGAAGAATATTTCAAAGCGTTTTTGGGCAGATGTCCTTAATACAGCTTGCCATATTTCAAGTGGGGTTTATTTGAGAAGTGGTTCAACCATGACTTCTTATGAAATAATCATGGGAAAGAAGCCTAATCTAAAATATTTTCCTGTTTTTGGTTGTGTTTGTTATACTTTGAATGACTTGGATCAAATTGCAAAATTTTATTCTAAGAGTGATAAGTGTTTGTTTTTGGGATATGCCATTAATAGGCGATCTTATCGCATGTTTAATTTACGAACTAACACTATTATGGAATCCATTAATGTTGTTTTTTATGAATGTTCAGATCTCAAAAAGAAAACAGCTGAAGATGATGTGGAAGACCTTCCGGAAATTCCTATATCACTGGAAAATGCAGGTGTTGCCCCAGATGTTGCAACACCTAGCACAACAAGTGACACTGAAGTCATTGAATCTGGTGAGGAAACACACAGTGATGATGATGCAGTAGATTATGGACAGAATATTTTAAGTAAAATTCAGAAAAACCATCCATCATCTCAAGTAATCGGAAATATGTGTGGAGATATTCAAACTCGAAAGATAGAAAAAGTGGATTACCGAAAGATGGCTGGACTTATATGCATGAGCTCTATGTACTCACATGTCAGATTTTCATGTTTTATATCCAATCTTGAACCCAAAAATATTGATGAGGCTTTAAAAGATGAATTTTGGATTAATGCAATGCATGATGAGCTTGAGCAATTTGTTTGAAATGGTGTATGATATTTGGTTCCACCTCTTGACCATGGTAATATAATTGGTACAAAATAGATTTTCAAAAATAAAACTGATGAGTCGGGAAACATCATTCGAAACAAAGCAAGGTTGGCGGCTCAAAGGTACACACAGGTTGAGGAGGTTGACTTCGATGAGACCTTTTCTCATGTAGCCCGTATTGAGTCAGTTCGACTATTGCTAGCCATTGCATGCTACATAAAAATCAAACTTTTTCAAATGGATGTCAAAATTGTCTTTTTAAATGGAATTTTGAGTGAAGAAATGTATGTTAGACAACCAAAGGGTTTTGAGGATCTACATCATTTGGATCAAGTCTACAAATTGAAGAATGCACTTTATGGTTTGAAGCAAGCATCACGTGCGTGATATGGAAGATTGACAAAGTATCTACTTGAAATTGGCTTCAAACGAGGTGAGGTAGAAAAAACTATTTTTATTCAGAAATCCAAATGTGAGATTCTTATTTGTCAAGTTTATGCTGATGATAAAATCTTTGGTTCTTCATATCAAAAACATGCTGATAATTTTGTTGAGTGTATATTATCCGCCTTTGAAATGAGCATGGTTGGTGAGTTGAGTTTCTTTCTTGGTTTACAAATTAAACAAGTGCATGATGACATCTTTCTATGTCAAAGTAAATATGCTAAAAATTTGGTTAAGAAATTTGCAAATGAAAACACCAAACACATGATAACACCTATGGACTCGAGTGAAAAATTGTGCAAAGATGCACTACAAAGGAAGTTATAAATTCATGATGGATGGCTAGGATCATCCTAATATGCAAGTGGCTAGTATCATCCTAATATGGATGGCTAGGATCATCCTAACAAGCAAAGATGCACTACAAACGAAGTTATACTCTTATATATGCAAGTGTTCTCAAGTAATGAATGGCTAGGATCATCCTAATCTTAGTGAAGATTAATTCTGAA
The DNA here is from genome assembly GCF_025594145.1 of Primulina tabacum. Lineage (NCBI taxonomy): Eukaryota > Viridiplantae > Streptophyta > Magnoliopsida > Lamiales > Gesneriaceae > Primulina > Primulina tabacum. The sequence continues at coordinate 42,405,858 of NC_134554.1, forward strand.
GAACATTCCACACTAATTTACAAAACAGATAATTCTAGAAGTTCCAAAACGTTTACTTTTTACAAAATATAAGAGATTTTTTGAATATTTTAGTTCTTCATCCAAGTCTCTATATCTTGTTAGATTTTCTAGAAACTTCTAGATTTTACGTTTTACAAAATATAAGTGTTTTTGAATATTTTAGTTCTTCATCCAAGTCTCTATATCTTGTTAGATTTTCTAGAAACTTCCAGACCAAATTTTTCCAGGATATTCTTGGTCTTTTCACATGAGCTTAGAACTCAGTTCTTCCATCCTTCTCAACTAGGAATGATGGCATCCAAAACTTTTTTGAGTACTTTAGCATTAACTTAAAAGGCTAAATATTGTTCTCTTTTGTAAAAAATTTTGCGGGTTGCATGTCGAAAATATATGCTGAGAATATTACTTTTTATTGTGAATATCGACAGGGTTGACCGTGAGACTGTTTCACAGATAAAGATTCGTGAGACCGTTTCACAAGAGACCTACTCAACCAAATAATAACTCTAGCAAACGTTTGATTGCATGAAATAGCATAACTCAGGCTTTCAAATTTAATACAAAAGGACCAAACTAATGGGTATATTCATTCTTGATTATTAATTACCTTTAAACAGTTTTGTAGAGTTTAGAAAAATATAGACGTATTCAAATTAAATTTTTATATATTCTATAAAAGTCTACTTCTATTTAAAATAGATTTTCATAGTCTTAAAGCGTTGTATTCAAATTTTATTTTTAAAAATTATAAACATGTCTAAGTAATTTTTTATGGTTGATATAATTGCATATTTGTTTTTGTACCATATATTTTTTCCAACACATGTGTTCATTTTTATTTTATTTTAGTTTTAAAAAATGTCAAAGGGTGCATCAGATAAGATCTCCAATGAGTATCGTGCTTGACATGGTCTGTGCAATAATATATAGCTAGCCATATGCAACAAATTTAGAAACATCAGAATTCGCGTGCATATTTATATAAACACCGATTAGGTGACACTCATCTATTGAATATACAATTTTTTTATATTTCATCACATTCAATAGATGAATGTCAAATCATCGGTGCTCACATATGTTTACATAATGAATGTAACTGGAGAATGAATAATATCGAAATGACGAAATAAATAATATCTAATGCATAGGTGCTGGGGTAAGATATATTTTTAAAAAATTCAAAATATGGTTATCAAAAAACAATATGAATAAATTTCATATTAAAAGACCAAGACATATATTTGTGACTCTTCTATTATTCTATATATTATTGACATTTTGCACGTGTTACTTGTATATATGATATTTTTTAGTATTTTCAGTTTAATGTTATTTTATAATAATTTTTATATTATGAATGATATAATCATTTAAAAATTCAAAAGTTCAGAATTAAATAAAATATTTTAGTAGTTTTAAAATTTAGGAAAATGGATATATGATAGTGATAAGGGAAGACATAAATTTAATAAAATAGATTTTTATTAAATGAAAATTAATTATTTTTATAATTTTAAAGGAATATTGTTGGTATTTTAAAAAAATTCACCATGATTCAAAAATAATAATATAATACAGATGTAATATAAGAGATTTGAGACGATTTAAAAATCAGAAAATTTCAATAAATAAATTCTTATCTTATTTTTAAAATAATAACCAATTTAATACAGACGTTGGAAAAGAATGAATGTGATAGCGATCCACAGCAGATATATACAAACTGCTGAATCGTTGACCAAATCGAATTTCGGTGAGGATTTGCATATGATCCCATTTAGTCGGAAAATATTTAAATATAATTATACGAGAAAAACCTGATGTGAAATATATCATAAAGTAGATTTCTTGTGAGACGGTCTCACGATTATTTATATGTGAGACGGATCAACCTTACCTATATTCACAATAAAAAGTAGTACTTTTTCATGGATGACCCAAATAAGAGATCTGTCTCACAAAATACGACCAGTGTGACCGTCTCACACAAGTTTTTGCCTTTATCATATACACAGAGATCATAAAACCAACAAATCCAATCGCAACTTCACTTTCTAATTTTGTTTATTTTTAGCTAAATAACTGAGTTTTATTTGAATTAACTTATAAGATATGATGTTTAAGTAACAATTATTTTCTAGATCAAATATTATGATGTGGTGTTTGACATCATACACTACAAAAAACGCTATCTTAATAATGGTTTTTTAATTCCGTTGTTAAATATTTTTGTAGTGACAAAATTTAAAATCCAATTTCTTTTAGAATGAGTTTGGAAACAAGAATCCATGATTTTCCAATCTATATATGCCAGCAAAAGCTTGGTTTTTGACCATGTGCGTCACATTTAATATTAAATAAGAACATTTTTTGTGCTTTTTGGTTCGATAAAATAAATTTACTCGTAAAAAAGGTAGTATAAATACACTTGAAAGAAGTATATTGTCAGAATTTTTTTCTAAAAATCATGTTTCTACATGTATTTATATAAACATGATAAATAATATGCGGAAATAGATCGAGCATTATACCTCCAGCCATTGAAAATTTTTAATTTCTCTGCTTTCCTCCGATTGATGCCTTCTAAGCACTCAACACACTCTGTAGATAGTGTATATTTTTCTTATGAGATGTTTTCTTAGAAACCTCAATCACTGCTATTTATAGGCATATCATACAATCGATGAGTTATTGCGGGAGCCCAAGAGTCAAAAGAAGAGACGCATGCGTGCATCAATTTTTCTAAAGTTGATGCGTCATACTCATCTTTTGTCAAAAGTTATAGGCAATGGTCGTCGCCATTTTCTGCAAGTTTTTTCTTCTTTTGATATGTGTCATTTTTTTCTTACATTCTCCAACTTGACACATATATCTCATTTACCATAGGAGAAAACAAAATATATGAATCATGGCGATATGTCATCTTAAAACGAATATTATCTTCTATGTATTACAATGCATTATGTATTTCAATCTGTATAACTTAATGAATAAACCTTATGTTTATTTGAGGTCCAACTTTATTGATATTTCTCAAATCAATGAATGTGTGCATAACAAATATGAGAAAATATCACATCATAGTTTCATTAATTTGTTCTTACAACAAAATTACATAAGAAACCAAGTTAAACCAAGTCTCATTCTTTCTGTATGATCCTTAAATTTCAATGGTGGCATGCCTTTAGTAAAAGGATCTGCAATCATCAATTCAGTGCTAATGTGCTTGATAAGTAACTTCTTATCTTTAATATGTTCTCGTATGGCTAAATACTTAATGTCGATGTGCTTGCTTCGACTATCACTTTTGTTATTTTTAGCCATAAAAACAGCAGCTGAATTGTCACAATATATCCTTAATGGCCTAGGTATAGAATCCATGATTCTAAGCGTCAAAATGAAACTCTTCAACCATACACCATGAGAGGTTGCCTCAAAACAAGATACGAACTCAGCTTCCATAGTGGAATTAGCAGTCAATGTCTGCTTTGCACTCCTCCAAGATACAGCTCCACCAGCTAGCATGAAAATATATCCAGAAGTGGATTTTCGTGAATCAATATAGCCAGCGTAATCTGAATCAGTGTAGTCAATTACTTCCAAATTCTCAATTCGTCTGAACATAAACATATAATCTTTGGTCCCTTGAAGGTACCTTATTACTTTTTTTGCAACTTTCCAATGGTCTACACCTGGATTACTCTGATATCTTCCCAACATCCCAACAATAAATGCAATGTCAGGTCTAGTGCAGACCTCATCATACATTAAGCTTCCGACAACAGAAGCCTAAGGAATGTTTTTCATTTGTTCCCACTCTAGATGATTCTTTGGGCATTTGCTCAAATTGAATTTATCACCTTTCACAACGGGAGCTATACTTGGTGCACAATTTTTCATCCGATATCTCTCTAAAACTTTGTTGATATAAGTTTCTTGAGACAGACCTATAATACCTTGAATTCTATCTCTATGTATCTTAATACCAATGACATAAGATGCATCGCCCATATATTTCATATCAAAGTGTTTAGAGAGGAATTGTTTCACCTCATATAACAGACCATTATCATTGGTTGCAAGTAATATATCACCCACATATAGAATAAGGAAACAAATCTTGCTCCCACTGACCTTCTGGTATATACATTGATCCATGGAGTTCTCAACGAATCTAAATGAAGAGATAAAATCATGAAATTTTAAATATCATTGATGAGAAGCTTGTTTCAATCCATATACAGATTTCTTGAGCTTACAAACCAATTGCTCACCATTACTAGAGAAGAATTCTTCAGGTTGTTTCATATAAACCTCTTCCTCTAGTTCTCCATTGAGAAAAGCTGTTTTCACATCCATTTGTTGCAAATCCAAGTCAAAATGTGCAACTAATGCTAGAATGATACGGAGAGAATCTTTCTTAAATACAGGAGAAAAAGTCTCCTTATAATCGATTCCTTCCTGCTGAGTGAATCCTTTAGCAACGAGTCTTGCTTTATACCTTTCAATGTTGTCTAATGAATCTTTCTTTGTTTTGAAGACCCATTTACATCCAATGCCTTTTACACTATTAGGCAACTGAACAAGATCTCATACTCCATTAATTGCCATAGAATTCATCTCTTCTTTCATAGCATTAAACCATAGTTTTGACTCATTACAACTCATGGCTTGTGAAAATGTTTCAGGATCATTTTCTGCTCCAATGTTAAAGTATAATTCTTGTAAATACACAACATAATCACTAGATATTGCTGAATCTTCTTATTCTAGTAGATCTCTTAAGGTTGTTTGGTTGATCAAAAAATTTCTTGTTGTTCTTCATTAACAACTTGATCTACTGGATTTTCATTAGCGATTTGTGGAACTTTAGTAACTGGTTGTCTAACACTCATTTGGTCTTGAGAGGTGTGAATAACAACCAATCTGTCATCTGAATTAGAGGGTTGTGCATTAATGTGATCATTCTCAAAAACTATGTCATGATCACTCCCACTAATCAAGTCATTTTCAAGAAATTTTGCATTTCTTGATTCCACAATTCTAGTTTTGTGAGATGGACAATAGAATTTATACCCTCTGGATTTTTCGGCATATCCAATGAAATATCAAATTATAGTTCTTGGGTGCAGTTTCTTTTCATGTTGGTTGTAAAATCTTATTTCAGAAGGACAACTCCAAATACGTATATGTTGCAAACTCAGTTTCCAACCTTTTAATAACTCAAATGGCATCTTTGGGACAACCTTAGTTGGAACTCGGTTTAATTTATACACAGCTGTCTTAAGATCTTCAGTCCACAAGGATTTAGAAAGTTTTGAGATACTTAACATGATCCGCACCATGTCCAATAATGTTCGATTTCTCCTTTCAGCTACGTCATTTTGGTCCGGAGAATCAGACATAGTATATTGGGCAACAATCCCATGTTCTTGGAGAAACTTCGCAAACAGACCAAGTTCATGTCCATTCTCGGTGTATCTAACATAATATTCTCCACCACTATCAGTTCTCACAATCTTAATATGTTTTTAACATTGCTTCTCCACTTCAGCCTTAGAAACCTTATATTGTAACGCTCCGAAAATTTAAAGGTCCTCGTAAACCACATGCATGCAATTATTAAATTATCTTGTATTTTAATTAAATGTTTTAATTGCATAAATTAATTATGTTGTGCATATTTACATGTTTAAAATATATTTTCTTCATGGTTGCATTAAAATATATTTTTAAAAGGTTATTCGAGTTGCGATCGAGGAACGGAGACCGATGGCTGAAAAACGTAAAATGTTTTTATTAAATAATTATTTTTAATTGTTTAAAATAAGGTTGATGGTTTTTCATATTTTTGAAAATATGGCGTTTTGAGGTGATTTTATACGCCGGGACGTAAATTTTATCGGTGTTGGTTTTTCACTAAAAATACGAGCTTTTTGGCAATCCGGCTAATAAATTCACAAATTTATTTAAACAAAAATCTTGTTAATATTTTATTAAATCCTAATTAAGACTAATGTTCTTAATTTAAAGGCTTGATAGGCCTAAAGCCTAGTTAGTAATTTAATTAGTGTATTTAATATATATAAAACACCTAAAACCCTACTCTTGCAAGGGAATTCACGGCCACACACCTCACAATTTCTGAAACTCTCCCCACCCCTCTCAAAGACCCCACGGCACACACACATCACAAAGGGAAAGAAATTTCGTAGGTGCAAAGGGGAAACAAGCCAAGGTTTTGATCCATTCTTCGTCGCCAACGTTATTTCGTGCGTATAAAACGCAAAGGCACGCCATACATCTCCTTTTCTCATCCATCATATCATACTATCATTTTAATTATTGTATGCATGAAGAACATGATTTATTTTTTTTCAGAATTTCGGATATAGCATGCACACATGAGAAAACTTAAGATTTTTTAAGCAAATTCATGTTTAATATATGATGAAGGGGCTGCCATGATTAGGGAAAGATCAAGTAAGGTTTTTACACGCTTTAGGGTCCTAGAACACCACCGTACACGCTGTAATTACAAACGAAGCAAGCTGGTTCAGGAAAAGAAAATTCTGTCATGCACATGGGGTGTGTCGGTTTAGGGTTCATGGGCGCTTGGTTGGGTCACGGTTAACCCAGGGCCTGGCTAAGAGTTGGGGAAGGGTCAAGGAGAGTCCTAACCACAATGGGACTCGATCTAAGGGATGGGGAAAGAGTCCTAGCCATGCTAGGACTCCCACCCGAAATCGCGCAAGCAGCTGCGTGTATGTGCAGCCGCGCGTAGGGCAAGGGGCTCGGCCTGGGGGCTTCGAGCTGGCCTAAGGTGATGCACTAGGGTCCTAGGGAAGTGCACAATGTGTTGGTTCAGGGGCTGGGCTCGTTGGTTAGGTCCTAGCGCAAGAAAGTAGAGTCCTAGCAAAGCCAAACTCTCGGCCAGCTTATGGGTGAAGGTGGGGTTCTCGTTTTTGGTTTTGAGATAGGTTTCTAAGTGGTCTAAGGGTCCAGTATGGTACTCTAGGATGTTGGTCAAGTTCTGGATCAACTTGGTTCGGGGGTGACTCGTGAAAATCGAAAGTTGGCTCGAGGTCGAAGTTTAGGTGTCAAATAGGGGTTTTTAACTAAGAAAAAATTGAAAAACGGCTCACGGGGGTCGAGTCATGGTTCACAAGGGCTAAAATAATATAAAAATACTAAATTTAGAGTTTAGAAATTTTATATTAAAGTTTGGGATTTCTTTCGGGATTAAAACGCCGTCAAAATAATTAATTAAAGATAAAAGAAAAAGTCTAATATTTAAGCTAAATAAAATTATGAAAAATTCTTGTAAGTTTAAATAATTATTTGGGACGTGTTAAAGTCAATGAATTCAAGAAAAAGTCAAAATCGAGGAGTTTTATGTCTAGGGGTAAAACGATCTTTTTGCACCTAAAATTAGTAAACGTCATGGGAGTTCCCTGAATGCTGTTTTAAGTGATAATATGATTATTTCCTATAGTTATGGATGTTTATGGATTTTTTTATGTTAATATGATATTTTAAATGTTTATGGGGTTTTATATGTTAAAATGATATTTGAAATGTTTAGGGAATTTTATATGTTTATGATTTAATATGTCAAAATGTTATTTTAAATGTTTTGATGTTAAAATATCATTTTAAATGTTTATGAAATGTTCATGATTAAATTATGATTTTTAAGTGCCTATGGGATTTTTATGATTTAAGGAAGACATTTAAAAGACATGTTGCATGCTTGGTTTCAAAAACAAAATGTTATGTTATGAATGATTTTGTAAAGTGATGTGAATGTAAAACGTTGAAGAAAGTGAAGTAATTGTAACTAATTCGATAATGTTGGGGATATCGTGAGGGTGACGGTCCCAGTTGGAGCCCGACGATCGTATTTTCATCATTACGAATATGTGGTAACGGTATGTGGTAACGGAAAGAATGGAATATCGTGAGGAAAAAGGCCCCAGAGGGAGCTCATTTATGGGAAAAGGCCCCAGAGGGAGCCCCGACGATCGTATTCTATTCGAAAGAGGATAGGCCAGGGCCCAGTTGACCGGTGAGAGTGTTGCTGGTGTCCCCCGCCGCCCAGTACTGCGGTTTCATGTAGATGGATCCATCGACTTTTGAGGTTTAAGGAAAGTCATAATTAACGATCTGAATTCAACAAAGGAAAAGGAAAAATGTTTATGATAATGAAAAATGTTTTATGTCATGTCAGGTTGAGGAAAAAGGAAAATGTTAAGGTTTATGTTATGCATGTCATGAAAATGTTTATGCTTAATGTTGATGCATCATTATGAAAATGTTTCTATATAAAGTTCATGCATCATAAAAGGTTTACGAAAACGTTCATGTTTGAGGTTTATGCATCTTCATGAAAACGATATTTTAAGTACAAGTATTTGTCACTGTTATATGTTGACTGTATTACGTATTACTTGCTATAAAGATGATGGTGTGTTAAGTCTTTAGACTCACTAGGTGTGATGGATGCAGGTGAGGTTGAGGGAGGTCTTGACGGATGATTTGACTGGACTGAAGGCGCACACAACCCGAGGACCAACGCTTCCATTTTTCCGCATTTACGATTATGACTTATGATTTATGTTAAAGATTTTGAGACTATTTATTTATGCTTTTGAGAGATTTTTGAGAGGTTTAGTATGGGCTATACTTTTCAAATATTATTGCTTTTTAGGTTTGGTAAAGCATGCGACGATTTCATTTTTATGACTATATCACTTGGTTTTTAAAATGCTAGTTGGTTGGTATTTTATTTTAAAGGGGTAAAATATTTTTAGGTGTTATATGCTAATGGCCGAAATTGAGTGTTGAAAAAAAAATTTCTAGTACTTTTAAAGCAATAAAAAGGGCAGACGTTTCATTATAAGCTTCAAGTGTTTCGTTTGTGTTATGAAGCATGTAGATATACATGTATCGTGAGTAATCATCAATGAAAGAGATGAAGTATTTCGGACTTTGCATGTCCATATCTGGACAACGAATATCTGAATGTATAATTTATAATATTTTTGTACTCCTCTTGGCACCTTTTTTGGACTTATTGGTATGCTTTCCCTTAATGCAGTCCATATAAGTCTCAAAATCAGTAAAATCTAAAGTACTAAGTACTCCATCATTTACTAATCTTTTTAATTCTCTCTATGGAGATGTGTCCCAATCTCCGATGCCATAGTATAGAGAAATTTTCATTTATAACACATATTTTAATAACTCTTTGAACATGCATAGTGATGTTATTATTTTGTAAAGAAATAGAGAAAAGATCATCAAATATTGTACCATTTCCAATAAGATTTGATTTATAAAACAAATTTATTGATTTATCCAAAAATTGAAAGGAATAAAGAAGATGTACAAGTTTTGAAACTGAAATTAAATCCCTAGAAAAACTAGGAACGTAAAATGTCTTTTTCAATTTTAAAATATAACCACTATTCAGCACTAGACAGCAAGTCCCAATAGCCTCTACATGCGAAGACATCTTGTTTCCTGAATAGATGCTCCGCTCATTTTCTATTGGCTTCCTTAGGTTTTGCATACCCTGCAAGGTATTTGTAACATAGATTGTAGAACCAGAATCAATCCACCATGTGTTATAAATCATATCAACCATATTAGATTCATAGCAGACAAATGAAATAGGAATATCTTTCTTTTCAAGCCAACCCTTAAATTTAATTCAATCCTTCTTTATGTGTCTCGTTTTTTTACAGAAGAAACGCTTGGATTCTTTCTTGATGTCAGGTTGGGGTGGAATTATTCATTTCAATTTTCCCTTGACTTTGGCTTGCTTCTTATACTTTCCTTGTGTAGTCATAAATACATTATCACTTGTTTCCATCAACAACCTTCATTCCTCTTGAATACACACATGGTCATCAATTCATTGATTGACCATTTATCCTTATGTGTGTTGTAGGAAATTTTGAAGGGTCCATATTTTTGTGGAAGAGTGCATAAAATGTAGTGTACAAGAAAAGTTTCAAACATTTCCACTTCAAATGTCTTTAGTCGAGCCGTTATGTCCCGCATTTTCATTATGTGCTTTCGCACACCTTTCACACTGGTGAGCCTTAATGAAAAGAATTCCATAATTAGGGTGCTTGCAAGTGCCTTATCTGAAGATTGAAACTGTTCATCAATAGCCTTTAGTAATTCTTTGACATTATTATGTTGGTCAACAGAACCACGCATACCAGCAGAGATTTCGGTCTTTATGAACATTACGCAGAATCTAGTGACATAAAATTTCTTTGTTGGCTAAAATTTTAATTCAATAAGATTTTTCTGTAACTTTATGATAAAACTATCAATATGCATTTTTCTTAACTCTTGTGGGTAAATTAAGAAAAATATAATTTGATATTTTAACCTAATTAGTTATATAAATATAATAAAAATCTATGTGGGGTAAAATTTATTATGTTTATATAATTATATATAATTGATGTCTATTATGTGATCCAAATCCACTTAATACATAATTTTTAATAATTAAGGATGTTGTGGTTATTCCTCAATTATTTAAAATTATATTGTTCACCGGAAAAAATTTTCGTTTTATTTTAATATTTTATATAATAATTATTTAGTAACATAATCAACATTTTCCAAGAGTGCTCCCAGGAAAGATAGGTAGTGCTAAGGCCCTTTAAAAACCTAACTCCTAGTCAGAGCAACATTCCTAATGGAGACCAGTGGTAAGTCAAGACAGTTTAAACCAATCTATGAAGAGCTCCTTCACATCATGTTTTCTTACGTCACCTTATTATTATTCAACTTAATTATCCACATTTATGTGAATTTTTATAAGCCAAATTTTTTCATTAAATAACTTTATATTCACATTTTACTTAATATGAACAAATATGTTCCCCATCAGTTTTTTCTTCAATCAGAGTAGTGATAAAGTGAGGATGACATTTACGTGAAAATGCGGGCTCCTCATCAGTTTTTCTCTTTTATTGAAAAAATGATAAAGTGAGGATTATTTATTTATTTGTGAACATCTGAAATATTTTATTTTATAATATTATATTCACATCTTACTTGATATTTTCATTTCAAATTATAAACAAATTGATATAATTTAATATGAACATAATGTGAATATTGATGTACCAATTATTTTTTAATATTATTTACATTTTAAATTTCAAGAAGAAATACAAAAATAATATTAAATTTGTATGTACACATCAAATAAATACCTATATTATTTGACATAATATCTCCCGTGGAAAATTAATTTCTAAACATTTATTAGAAATTGCATTGAACTTGGAACTATTAAAATCTATTTCCAAATTATTTATTTATTAATAATATAATAAATAAATAATAAAATTAAATAATTGATCGAATGATTGAAGACAAAATCTTCAATTGTGGGTCTATATTTTATTGTTGTTGTTGTTTTTTTTAAAAATAATAATAATAAATAATTGAAGTTTTCAACTGACAATGTTTTCAAGTGTCTTTAATATTGTGGATCTTTAATTTTCAATAGTTTCAAGGCATACATGCAGATGATTGCATTGAAATTATTGAACGCAAAACATTTTGTTTCTTCTTTATGAAAATGTTCTTGATCTTCTGCTACTTTTCGCTCCGAAAGATTTGCTCCCTAAATTTTTTTCTCATTTCATATGAAAAATTCAAGAATCAATTATTATCTTCAAGACTTCAAGGAAGAATTTCAAAGTGCAACCAAGTTCAAATTCTCACATAAGTTATTTTATCCGATCTTCAATTTTCATGTTTCTTATGAAAATTTTCAGAAACAAATTTTTCCAAAACTTTATGATATCGGAAAAATGAAAACAAATTTTCAAGGCAGAGGTATCACGGCTCTGATACCAAATGTCATAATTTTTCTAAAAATCATGTTTCTACGTATATATATAAACATAATAAATAATATGCGGAAATAGATCGAGCATTAACTCCGACCATTGAAAATTTTTAATTTCTCGGCTTTCCTCCGATTGATGTCTTCTAAGCACTCAACACACTCTGTAGATGATGTATATTTTTTTCTTACGAGGTGTGTGCTTAGGGACCTCAATCACTGCTATTTATAGGCATCTCATAGCATCGATGAGTTATTGCGGGAGCCCGAGATTCAAAAAAGAGTCGCATGTGTGCCTCAATTTTTCTAAAGTTGAGGCGGCGTACGCATCTTTTGTCAAAAGTTGTAGGCAATGGCTGTCGTCATTTCCTACACATTTTTTCTTCTTTTGATATGTGTCATTTTTTTCTTACATATATTTCTTGCTCATAGACCATAGTCATGCGGTTGTGGCATAATGTAATAAAAAGTTATTTTTTGGTGACGAGGGATCCACGGTTGTTATCTTTGGGATGAACATTGGCTAAACATCCGGACATAAAGTAATAACCTGCAAATCATGTCAGCCCGCGAGCAAACCACGTAGGAAAGAGTACTGTGCAACAAACTCGATCGAAAAATTGTTGATTAGAAAAATCAAACTCACGGTCATTGGGCTCCGATCTCAATTACCCCAACAACTGAAGTGCCTCATGAGGTGATGCAATTAAAATTTTGAATTAATAATATGTGACGAATTCGTTCAGTTTATAGAATAATAATATTTTCTATTTATAAACCTTGAATTGAAATCATATATAATGTTTTCTATATATTTGATATATATAAACATTTTACTAAATAAATTGTAATGGCTGGGGCCCAAGGGTACATGTGTTCGTGCCTTTGTTCTATTGTTATACCCTTCGATTTTCATGATGGTCAATTTATGATGCATATTCATTTTGTTTGACACCTAATACTTTCCGTACTTTGTACTTGAACATTAATATAATTTCTATATTTAATTTATTTCTCATGATTAATTTTTCTTTGTCGATAGGATTTTGAATATTTAAATATGGTTTTGTTTTTGTAAATGATATGATAATTATGCTAAAATTTTTGTGATATGATATCTTTGTTTAAAAAAAGTTTGTTTCTAATAAAACTCTTACTTTCCATATTGTGTAGGTTTCCTTGTTGATAAACCCTAGGGCTATAAATAAGATGATTCATATAATGTAAATGAGGTGATTTACGCAGAAACATATACATAATATTGCACATTTGCACGCCATGAGCTTTAGAGAAAATAATCTACAAGTTTGCTGCTGATCGAATAGTGCTAAATTCACGTGTTGTCGTGATTGTTGTAGACATCTGCAGACAACATCTGTGAAGGAGTTGGCTGAAGATTTATTTTTGTTGCTCCAGTTTTTGACATCACATTTTGGCTTTCTTGAGTACGTTTTAGTGTTGTTTTAGAAAGCATTTTATTTTCTCAACGTGTTGAGAAAATTGATTTTTGCTTAAGATCACTAGTGTTGGTTTTTGTGTAAACTCGTTGGTTTTCTATTGATTATTTTTGCCCTGAGGAACTGCAAGTATTTTATACTTGTGCAAAATTCATTCTGGTCCATTTACTTATTTAACGTCAATTTGTGTCATAAACTTTTATATTCCGCTGCATATTATCCGAAAAATCGTAACATTTCTCACAACACTTAGTTCTGATAAAGCACAAATTTACTGTCACATACAATTATACTCATTACTGTCAAACAAAATAGGTCTCAAACCTTACAGTACTATTTTTATATGTTATTGAATCGATTGCGAAAATGTGATGCTCTTGTATTTTTCATCTTAGCACTTCACATTAGCAACATATAAATATATATACAAAAAATTTTATAAAACAATCTTATTGATTAATTTTGTCAGATATTCAAAAGAGTAAGTTTTCATATCTTTTTATATATACAGCTTCTAATCTTTGTCGTAAGATAGATGTTAAAACCTTGATCAGGTGCATATTATTCGTTTGCATTGAAGTTTTACGCGAAAATAAATATGTTTCATAAATTATTTTAAAAAATCTTGATAATTGTTTTCATACCATAAACTGTAGTTAGCTAGCTTGTACCTAATCTTATGGTGTTAGTTAGTTAGTTTCCTATTTAGTAACACTAGGTTTGTTGGAGATCCTATTAATGTGGATATGTAGATGTAAATCCATGTATAAATACTTCAGTAGGTGGAGCAATGGAGTTTAAGCTTTTCTCTGCAATATTCCACACACTACTATACTCCTATAATCTTTAACATGGTATCAGAGCAAGGGAAGATTGAAGACATTCCTCCTTCATCATCAATATCAGACTCATCAAATCTATGTCAACCTCGAAACAGCATTCAAGACATGTCCCTCCTCTCAATTACTTCTCACAAACTCTCATACCACAATTACTTGCAGTGGTCTAGCTCGGTTCTCATGTTTATCCGAGGGAAAGGGAAAGAAGGTCACCTCTCTGACAGTGTGTCCATCCTCGAAAGCTCAGTGGATCAGATCAAAGCTTGGAAGGCAAATGATTCAATGATAATGGCGTGGCTAATCAACTCCATGACTCAGGAGATAAGTGAGAATATCTTACTATTCCAGACTGCCAAGGAAATATGGGAGGCAGTTCAAGATACCTTCTCGTGCAAAGACAATACGGCTGAACTCTTTGAGATTGAGGGCTTGCTCCATGACCTCCGACAAGGTGAGAACTCAGTCACAGCATACTTTACTAATCTGACTCGCTACTGGCAGAAGGTTGATCTCCTTGAGTCACATTGCTGGAAGTGTCAAGATGATGGAGAAAATTCACAGGAAAATTGTTGAGACCAAGCGAGTTTTCAAGTTCTTGTTTGGTCTTGACAAATCACTAGATGAAGTAAGGAGCAGGATTCTATCAACCAAGCCATTGCCTACCATTCGCGAGGCGGTTACTTAAGTAAGGCGTGAAGAAATTCATCGCAAAGTTATGCTCGGAAGGACCTCTTTGAATCCACTTGACAGTAGTGCCTTGGCTTCTCATGAAGGCACATAAAATCCCACCGGTGATCAGTCTCCATGGAGTACTGGTCATGTGGCATCTCAGGCTCAACAACACAAAAATCCTCGTGGACGTCCTTGGTGTGAGCATTGTCGCAAACCTGGTCACACCGAGGAGACATGCTGGAAGTTGCATGGGAAGCCGGCAGACTGGAAACCGCGTGGACATGTCGCAACCGTAGCTCAGTTCAATCCGGATCAGATGAACATCCTGCAGTCTATCATCAACCGGGTCCAAGGCAACCCCTCATCAACATCTCCATCTCCACCAGTGAACTCAGAACATGTTGCTCAACAAGGTAACTTGGCTACATCATTACATACAGAAATATCCACTCCTTGGATTGTTGACTCAGGTGCCTCGAATCACATGACTGGTAATTACTCCCTGTTCACTTCATATACACCCTGCAAACAAGAGATCTATGTTAGTATTGCGGATGATTCTTGATCATGTGTGATAGGCATAGGGTCGGTTCACGTGTTGCCACAAGTGACACTGCAATCGATTTTCTTTGTGCCTCAACTTGATTGCAACCTACTGTCTGTCAGGAAACTCAATAAGGATCATCACTGCTTTACCAAATTTATAACTGAATCGTGTGTTTTTCAGGACATGAATTCTGGGAGAATGATTGGAATGGCTGAGCTTTGTGGAGGCTCTATCTCCTCAAAACCATCACACCACCTCAGGATGAAATAAAACCAACCTCTCTCAATCTTTGTTTTAATTCTGGTTTAGTTGTTAATAAAGACGAAAGCATTATGTTGTTGCATGCTCGTCTTGGACACTCGAGCTTCGTGTTTCTCAAATGCATGTTTCCTTCTCTTTTCATTCATAAAGATATCAATTCATTCACTTGTGATGTTCGTCAGCTTTCAAAACACTCGCAGGACCTATGCACCAAGACCATATAAATCAACACATCCCTTTTCCATGTTCCATAGTGATATTTGGAGGGCATCTAGAGTCACCAATATATCAGGTGCACGATGATTCTTGCTTTTAGTTGATGATCACACACGTTTTTCATGGGTATTTTTAATGAAACATAAATATGAGACTTGCCAAATATTCAAGGAATTTCACCGTATGATAAAAACTCAGTTCAATGCTCATGTCCAAGTATTTCACTAAGATAATGCACGACATTACTTCAATGCTACACTAAGAGAATATTTCTCATCTCAGGGTATAGTCCAAATGAGTTCATGCACCGACACACCACAAAAAAATGATATTGCCGAGCGTAAGAATAGACACCTTTTGGAAGTCTCGCGAGCAATTATGTTCTCATATAGGGTACCAAAACAATTTTGGGGAGAGGACAGTACTAACGGCCACATATCATTAATCGTATGCCTTCCCTCACACTTAAGTTCCAAACACCATGCCAATCTCTCCTTAGTACATACTCTAACACACACCTCATAAATACCATTACACCAAAAGTATTTGGTTGTACTGTGTTTGTTCATCAGTATCATCACTCAAAACTTGATCTTAGAGCTCTTAAGTGCATATTCATAGGATATTCTCCAAGGCACAAAGGTTACAAGTGTTATTTCCCGATTCTTAGGAAAACACTTGTTTCCATGGATGTAACATTCCATGAATCTCAGCCATTCTATACCAGACCTGCAATTGAGGGGGAGCAATCTCAGTTCTGGGACATTATCATAGAGCCTTCTCATATACATTCATCAACTCCCACGCAACTCACTCAACCTCTCGATCAAGGTCCCACCTTATCTCAAGTAGACGGTGCCACTCCATCAGATGATCAGCCTCAAACCACCTCAGAAACCTCTCAAGAAATCCCTAGAGGTACACAGACTCCAAACTGCCGAGAACTCTCACCAGATGAAGTGACTGACTCAACGGAGGAAGATAATATTCCTGGTAATAGTTCTGACACATTATCTGACAATGAGTTGCCAATTGCTCTACGTAAGTAGCCTCGAGCACGAAGTTCAAATGAACAGGTGGACTTCTTGTACTATGGAAAGTTGTCAGCAAACTTCCGAGCCTTCTTCTCTAAATTCGATGAAGTTAGAGTGCCTAAAATAGTACATGAAGCACTATAAGATAGAGCTGCCACATTCAAGGAGTTCCAGGCTCTTGAGCAAAATGGAACAGTGGGATATTACTGATCTCCCACCATGGAAACGAACATTAGGGTGTCGGTGGTTGTTCTCGGTAAAACATCAGCCATATGGAACTATTGAGAGACTGAAGGCCAGATTATTTGCGAAGGGATATACGCAATCGTACGGAATTGATTACCAAGAGACATTTGCACCAGTAGCGAAGCTCAACACTATTCGAATTTTACTCTCTCTAGCCGTCAATCTTGATTGGCCCTTAATGCAGTTGGACAAAATGCTTTCTTGAATGGGAGACTGGAAGAGGAAGTATACATGGACATTCCAGATGGATTCTGTAATAGTACTACTCAGAATAAGGTTTGTAAATTAAAGTGGTCACTATACGGTCTCAAGCAATCACCTAGGGCATGATTCGAGCGATTTTCTAAAGTTCTCAAGCAGAATAGCTACAAACAGTGTCAAGCAAATCATACCCTCTTCGTCAAGCATTCACAAGGAGGGAAGTGCTCAATATTGAGTGTATACGTTGATGATATTGTAATCACATGTGATGATAAGGAGAAGACTCACAGACTGAAACAAGTGTTGTCCAAGGAATTTGAGATCAAGGATCTAGGTCATTTAAAGTACTTTCTTGGTATGGAAGTAGGGAGAACCAAAGATAGAATTGTTATATCTCAACGCAAATATGTTATGGACCTGCTCAAGGACACAGGGATGATAGGGTGTAAGACGAGTGAAACCCCTATGGACTCAACCAGCAAACTTGTTGCACGAGGGAATGAACCTGCATGTAATAAGGATCGGTACCAGCGGCTTGTAGGAAAACTCATTTATCTTGCTCATACATGCCCTGATATTGGATTTTCAGTAAGTGTGGTCAGTGGGTTTATGAGCAACCCATCTGAGGTGCATATGGAAGCTGTTTTGAGAATTCTACGGTACTTGAGAGGAAACCCGGGGAAAGGCATTATGTTCAGAAAGTGCTCCAACCGCAGCGTGGAAGTATACACAGATGCTGATTGGGCATGAGATGCTTCAGACAGACGATCTACCTTAGGACATTGTTCATACGTCTGGGGAAATATTGTGTCTTGGCCCAGTAAGAAACAATCTATAGTAGCGAGGACTAGTGCAGAGGCAGAGCTTCGATCTCTTGCTCTAGGGATATGTGAAGGAATGTGGCATCAAAGAGTACTCGAGGAACTCAGAGTTGATAATCATAAGTTCAGTAAATATCTTTTGTGACAATCAGTCGGCATTGAGTATGGAAAAGAACCCCCGTGCAACATGATCGAACTAAACACGTGGAGATTGACATGCATTTCATAAGCGAGAAGGTGGATGATGACACAATCAGTTTGACTTATGTTCCAACACACTGTCAAGTTGTTGATATTCTGACCAAAAAATTACCACGTCCAAACTTCCAGGAATTGTGTAACAAGCTTAATCTACTGAGTATCTTTGATTAAGCTTGAGGGGGAGTGTAGTTAGTTAGCTTGTACCTAATCTTATGGTGTGTGTTAGTTAGTTTCCTATTTAGTAGCACTAGGTTTGTTGGAGATCCTATTAATGTGGATCTGTAGATGTAATGTATAAATACTTCAGTAGGTGGAGCAATGGAGTTTAAGCTTTTCTCTGCAATATATATACTCCTATAATCTTCAACATAAACTAATAACCTTTTGAACATTGTTTCCAATATGGTCAATAATAGAAAAATTACAAATAATTTCTCGAAAAAATTAGTAGAAATTTTTAAATGTGAATGTGATAACTCTATGGCGTTAGAGATAATTAGGGAAAAAAGATCGATTTAGTGTATGAAGTATTTTGGTTAATAATATATATATTTTTTAAAAAGTTCATTCACACCTTTTTATTTCTAATAAGTATACGATTTTCCTATTCCAACCTAGCTAGTGACCACAACGACTATTTATATTCTAATGATAACTTAAATTACTTTATGTGATGCAACTCGATCAAGAATAGAATCCCAATAAATTTTAATTGAGCGAAGGATCCACTTTGAGCGTAGAAAATGAGTGGAATTTTTTAAAGTTGAACTTTTGAAAATCCAAAGGAATGTAAAAGAAAATATTAATTATTTTTTCCACATTAATTCATCACTCAGAACTTCTAGTACTGGTTAATATATACATGAATTACAAATAGGAAAAAATTAAAAATCACCGCTTATAGTAAGTAAGAGAGTTCCATCCAGGGATGGCAATTTTCCCCGCGGTTTCGGGGCTCCGCGGGGAAAACCCGAAATGGGACGGGTTCGGGGATATGTTAATGGGTTTGGTTTCGGGTTCGGGGATTTTTAAAAATCTCCGAAATATATTGGGACGGATTTGGGAATCCTATCCCCATACCAAACCCTCCCAAACCCGCCCCGATAACATATATATATACATATACAGTTATATATCTATATATATATAAATACAGTAATATATATATTATATAAAAAAGTATATACAGTAATATATATATATATAAATTATATACAGTAATATATATTAAATATAATACTTATATATATATAAATACAGTAATATATATATATATATATATATATATATATATTATATAAAAAATATAATACTTATATATATATATAAATACAATAATATATTCGGGTATTTCAAACGGATTCGGGGACGGGGACGGGGATTTTATCCCCGCGAGTTCGGGGACGGGGATTCCCCGATAAGGTAGATCCGGGGATGGGTGCGGGGATGGGAGCGGGGATATAATTAGGAGACGGGGATGGGGATGGCAAACCCACCCCCGCCCCGTCTCATTGCCATCCCTAGTTCCATCGTCATAAAAAAAATATTAAAATTCTTCTTTGATAATATTCTATATAATATGTCATTACTTTTTTAAGAATAATTTTCTTGTGTATGATGTATTACTAGTTTAAGAGTGAATTTTGCAATTCCACGAGGAATATGATACCCAATCTTATGAAAAAGAAATAAATAAAAAAGATTATTTATTCATAGACCACTGTTTTACACCATAGAGTTGTCAACTCTATGAATAATACAGCCAAATTAAAGAGTGAAAAGAACAAAGACAAAAAAGAAATGAGAAACCCTTCAATGCTCCCAATCGTACGGATGACCATTTTAGGTACTTATGCATGACTCCAAGTCAAACTATATAAATGGAAAGAATCATTCGGGTTCTTGCCACGTGGTGCGTTTTCGAATATTTGACTTCATTTTTTGAAGTTCCAATATGAAAGGGATAATCAAAGGATGTGCATATTGTTTGTAAGAATGACTCGAGAAACTAATACATGGTAGCAGAGACAACCTTGCCACCAGAGGAGGTGGTTGTCTGCACCATGCAGGGAGGTGGAGCAGCAACAGTCGAAATGAAATTCCCCACGATCATGGTGGCGGGGACCGTCACCGCTTCTTCCCATGCTTGGTCCGACTCTGCCCGGCCTGGACGGAGGAAAGCTTCGGTGGCATCGAGACGATGCATCCTCCACTCCAAGTTCTCCTCCAATCTAGAAATGTTTTCGAGTTGACGAAGAGATAAGGTGCATGTGTTGGACTTTACTCGATCGATAGCCGCATTGAGAGTCTTGGCTCTAGTTTCATCATCCAGGACTGATTCATTCCGAAAGTACTCGTCCATCTCCGGCACGCCGATGGACCGCTTGATGCCATGGCTGTAATCGCCTCTGGAATCGAAAAACTCCCTCGCCTCCGCCACCAATCCGGCATCCACCATCTGATCAACCCTTTTGGACACGAACGAATGCAAAACCGGCGTGGTAACATTCACGCAAAGAATACAGCACTCATACTTTGACCTAAACTCAAAGTCATCGAGGACAAGTGCCTTTATGTAAGAGTTAGACCCTCCGGCAATGATGGGCAGTCGTCCCCTCCTGGTTATGGCATCAGCAGCGATGGTTGCATGATACACGAAATCTTCGGCCGTGAAATCCTCGTCGGGATCGACGATCCCGAGCAGATGGTGTGGCACGCCACGACATTCCTCATCCGTGACTTTATTGGTTATCACGCTCAAACCTCTGTAAACTTGCATCTTGTCTGAGTTTATGATCTCCCCGTCAAAACGGGTGGCTAAGTCGATAGAAAGCCGGGATTTCCCCGTCCCCGTGGCGCCCATTACAATCACCACCTTGTCTTTGCGACGCTGCCCGGGACTTATCGATTGGTCCACCATGTTCCTGAGGCCCTCTATTCTCTTGCAGACAGATAATGAGATCCTCATGTACGCGATCTTTATGTAAAAACAGAAAAACCGAACAAACATGCTTGCAGTTTCTGCAAGAAATAAATGGTACTGTAAAATGATTACATGCATGCATGCATACATACATATATATATATATATATATATATATTGTTGGTTTCGGTTAAACCCAAGAAAACAACTAAAGAAACCTCTACAAGTATACCTTCAATCCATCGATCGAGCATGGGAAACCAAGAAAATATGCACAAAACCTCCTTTTTGTTATGTCAGAGCGATATTTGATTAAATATCGGAGATCAGCTCGATTTGCGGAATACTTTGAGGTGGTGGAGTTATTTATAATGTGATGGAGAAGGAGATTTAGCCATGCACATATTTCTTTTACAAACCAAGTGATTAGATTTCCACACAAGATTCGTCCCTCCTTATTTGATTAATCCGAGGACATTATATACATTAATACATAATCTTATGAAACATATGTTACATCGTGTGCATTTGGACTTAAAATTATAGCATATGGTCAATTCTTATCCGCTTGCATGAGATTATCGAATGTCTTTACTTTGAATTAAACTTGCCATATATATCTCTCGAAAATCTTTCTAAAAATTAGAGATATTTAATCTACAAAATTACATAATATACACACTCAATTGTGTAAGTTTCATATGTCCATCTCATACTGCATGATATATATATCATGTATATATTTTAATGAACGACGATTGGTAGATATATATAAAACATATTTTAATACACGTACACACAAACACAAGATTTTAAATTCTCGGACTTTTCTCAGGTTGTTCGAGTTTGTCATTATCATCCAATAAAAAAATAGTATTCACGTTATCAAACAAGTCAAGAATAATTTTAAGTATAGTGGCCTCTCATTCTACTATATATTATAATCTATATAAGCATCTCATCATTATGTTGTGACTAATTACTTTAATTTTCCGTGTTAAATCTACTAATTTATTGTCACTTTCAATGTAAAGATATATATATATATATATATATATATATTATTATTGCACCATGTTGACTGTTTACTAATTATGAATACTTATAACTACTTTGTGTACGTACATGATAAATATATACATGCATTGCATTCATTATAAAGTACAACAAAATTAGTCATTTCTATAATCTTGCAACATATAAATTTAATTTAACGACAATGACTAATTGGTGATGATTTTGAATGTTTAGGGATTTAAAAAGTTGACCAAAAATATGTTATTTCTTTGCTTATAAATTTTCCGATTAATTAGAAAATTATAACAACCAATGGAGAAACAATTTTATTTTATTTTTTAAAATTGTTTTGCGATTAAAGATCCAATTATGAGCTTATTAATCATTGTGTAGGCTCAATGGAGATGAGAGTAATCATTGGTTCGGAAGATGTGATTATTGAATGAATATTGATTAATCAAATGAGTCATAAAAAAATTATATATAAATATCAAACATATATGTTTGGTTTGGTTTTTTTTTTTTTTTTTTTTTTTTTTGAGTAGGATTAACTAATGATTTAAGTAACTTATGACCAAACTACCATTGATTTTTCTATTATTAATTGTTTAAAAAGAAAATACTTACAATGATGTTTAAGCAATATATTGTTTCTTCTCCCAAAACTCCATCGGCACCGAATGAGGAAGAAGACGAGGTCGATAAACTACAAGCACCCAAATTCCCAAATGTAACGTAGGCTCACAAATGTTCTGTTGCGTTAAAAAAAATTTGAAGAGGTTAGAATAAATTGTATAAAATTCAGCTTTCCAAAAAATAGCTTTCGGACTTTGATATGATTTTATTTCAAAAATTCTAAAGATATGTATATCTATTTTCTATGATTTTGATTATCTATATGATCAAATTTCGATATTTTTCTGTTACTTTTGTTTTGTTTTTTTTGTAATTTGTGATTTTATTTTTTTTACAAAAGCTTATTTGTAATACATGAGACGCATAGATTAGACGCCAACGTGGTGTTGCCATATCAACATTCTCGAAAAAAAGTAGAATTTCAAAAATGAAATGATATGAGACTAAGATTGAAAATTGACAATAGGTAAAGAAAATCCTAAAAATATAAATATATAAGATAAAAAAAATACAATATTCCCAAAACCTATTAACAAAATATTTAGAAAATGTGAATTAGGAAAAAAAATATTTGAATTGGTTAATAACGGATTGTAATGGATTTTATAATAATTTGAATTATCATTTTTCATAAAGCAAGAACTATTACGAAATAATTTTTATATGAGTTCATGTACACATATGCTTGGATGAGTTTGGCCTGAGCCCAGGACGTGATAGATATTTTGATGGTTAAACCGATTTGCCAAGCATTTATACTTGGTTTGTACTGGATCATGAATTAAGCTAAAAATTGAATCATGCACGTTAACTTTTTCTATTTTATCAAGTTGTTCCATTGTACTTATTTCACATAAAATCTGCCTAATTTTATACTTTGCCGCGACATTAATAAATGAATAGGTCTTTTGTAATATCCATGAGATTGATCGACTTGATCCATATTTATAATGAAAAGTCACATTTTTTACATAAAATAATATTTTTCATGAATCGGATCACGTCAAAAATTAATCTCACAAATCATGTGACTCGTGAGACTTTCTCATTCAAGTTTTTGTGTTAATAAATTGACAAGATGTTTTGGTTTAATAATTAGATCGAGATCATTAAAGATGGCTCACTAGATTCAAGATTATTGAGAAATTTGATAAAGAAATATGCGTCAACCAAATCTATTTTATGTCAAAAAGGAATGGCCCCTTTAATCATACTTTTGATCAGAATCAATAGTTCAAAAATACTTACAATTTATTATTATTTTGGATAAGTCCTTTAAAAATCTTTTTGGTGTTTTATAAAATAAAAAAACTGAGTTGTGTTAGGAAATATTTTTGTACTACGTTTTTAAAAAACATTTTTAAAAAAAGTTATTCGAGTATAGTTTTCAAAAAATAATTGAGAGATGTTTTTAGACATTAAAGCTATTATGAGAATCAAAATATATTACAGAAAAATTGTCCAAACATATATTTATTCTTAAATCGACTTTTAAAACTTGTTATAATTTTTTTGTAAAAAACATTTTTATAAAAATATTTTATAAGCATTTGTCTAAACGGAGACAAAATTTTGAAGAGTATGTCTCTTGTGAGACGGTCTCACGGATCTTTATTTGTGAGACGGGTCAACCCTACCGATATTCACAATAAAAAGTAATACGTATTACTTTTTATTGTGAATATCGGTAGGGTTGACCCAAATAAGAGATTCGTATCA
This sequence comes from Primulina tabacum, assembly GCF_025594145.1. Classification (NCBI taxonomy): domain Eukaryota; kingdom Viridiplantae; phylum Streptophyta; class Magnoliopsida; order Lamiales; family Gesneriaceae; genus Primulina; species Primulina tabacum. The sequence continues at coordinate 42,430,559 of NC_134554.1, forward strand.
CAAATACGACCCGTGAGACTATCTCACACAAGTTTTTGTCAATTTTGAATTATATAAATAAATAAGATGCAGTATCATATTTTAAAACAAAGTAATTTTTAAAAACAAATTACTAATATTCGAAAATTAATTACTCGTGACTATCTTTCTTTGGATCCCCCTATTAATTTAATTTAATTTATTGAAGGGTCGTTTGTTAGTTTGGTTCCACTTTCTATGATTCGATTTTGGCCCCACGTCTTTTTCTTTATTTTCAAAAGAGCCCCAATGTATTTCCCTTAATAATTTTTATTCTGGTGCCATGAAAATACCATCTTTAAATTTAATAAATGAAAAATATTGAATCCTTAAAACATGCAATAATATTTATAAAATAATATTTTTTTGGCTCCTGATTGGATTAATAATTTAATATATAAGATAATAACATTTTAAAAAGCTGTCATAAAATTTTAAAGTTACTCTTATATCATATATTGATTATTGATAAAACTGCAAAAATATTTTTTTAAATTATATTTTATTATTACTAATTATATTTTAGCTTATTAAAGATTTTATGTTTAATTTGACTAATTAAAAATATAAATGAATTCTTACGATTACGTATGAATGATTGAATCACCAGTTCATTTTACAGAATAATAAATTGATAAATTTATTGATTGTTTCATATTATCTCTTTTTAACAAATATATGTCTTTAGGGCACCCACATTGTTGCATTAATGGATGATTATTAACACCCATTAATATTCATGCACCAATGTGGGTGCATGAATTATTAATCTTGGCTGTCATGTCAGCCAAGAAATTCATCAGAATGAACGGCATTATTTCGCAAACAGCGACGGTTTTTCGTAAACCGTCGCAAATTGAAAAACGTCGCTACTTGCGATGGTTTCCCAAAACCCGTCGATATGTGCAACATTTTTTTTACATAATGTCATAATGTCAAACTAGAATATAATGTCAAACTAGCCGTTTAAATAAAAGAGTCCAACATTTTTTTCATTTTTTAATAACATTTTAATGAATATTGAAATTAAGTTATTTTTAAATTAATAATACTATTTATTTTTAATAATATTTGTTATAAAATTTTAACAAAATTAGAAACATATTGAATAATTAAAATTAAAAAAAATGAGTAAGTGGACAGTGAGACCCATAAATAATGAAAGTTGATATTAAATGAATGTGAGTGTGTGTTAATAATGGGAAAGTGTTAATGTAATGAATATGTGGCTCGTGGACCCCATAATTTTTGAGGAGATGGAAAATTAATAACATAGATTAATGTGGACGGATACGGATGCCCTTAATGATCCTAATACTATTTATTGAATAGGTTGTTGATATGCAATATTTGCTTTTGTTGAGAGAGCCGTAGTTTTTGGTAAAGGGGGAATCGCTCAGATTTATGGAGGTTATACCGTATATAACAAATTTTATTAGTTTTAAATTTTTAATAATAAATAAGGCACAATTTTGTTGGTTCAAATTTATGTTTATTTCTTTAAAAATCAAAGCTTATGTTACTTTTGTTAGAATTAAAATTGTTTTAGTTTCGGGGATAAAAAAATGTTGTCGGCCTGTAGGGTTAATTTGTTGAATGTTTTGTAGCTGCAAGAATATATTGGTTGCTGGACCCAAGGGACGTTATGCTCTATTACCTAGCTACTATCAAAGCTAGTTGAACTTTATGTTGAAAATTTGAATCAAATTTAGAATTTGAATAAAAATTATGTTTTATTAATGTGAGAGTGTTTTTTGACTCTTCACATTCTTGAGTTAGTTTTGGCTCATTATTGTGGAAGTGTTTTTTGACTTTTCACATTCTTAAGTTAATTGAAGACTTTTGACTCTTCATATTCTTGAGTTAATAAGAAGAATAATTGAGTTAATTAATCTTACATTACTCTTGGTGTACATTTTGGGGCTTATAAATAGTGTGTTCATTTCTTCATTTCAAATACATGAAAATCTTATCCTTTCCAAGCATTCTCTTGCATTTCATATTGTTAGCTGTTCATTTGTTCTCCGTTAAATTTCGATGATAAAGTGAATATACGTTTTTCAGTTCGCCGTAGTTGTACCTCGTGTTAAATCATTGCTGACTGTTCCGTTGTATCGTGGGAAACAGACGTCCAAGACGATCCTCGAAGCACTTACAGGAGGGAACAAATATGTTTTAAGGACATTGTACTTCGTATAGGCCTCGGTTTGATTTACTTTAAACTTTGCTCTACTGTGTTTTATTTCACCATTTAGTTCACTTGTTTTTTACGAAAGTTTACTGTACTTTATCGTTCGATATATTGTGCAACACTTCCAATACACTACCGTTGATCGGCCTTAAGCTTGCCTGAAGGACTCCTTATCAAGCTGCATCAATTTGCACCTGCCAACAACAGACCAGGGCATATTGTCAGGGCCGTGCCTATGTAGAGGCATGAGAGTCCATTGACTCAAGCCCATTTATTTTATGGGACCTATAATTTTTTGAAAATTTTATTATATAATAGTATATGCTTTTCCAACATAAATATATTATTTTGGATTTTTTTCATAACAAAGTCATTGTCTTCCTCAGACTTTATTCCACACATTCCAATATTCCATATTTCTTACAATTATATCATTAAAAATATGAAAATTATAATAAATACCTTTGGTAGGTTGGTATCTCCATATTTTTATTACAAAAATAACAATCATTCTTTTTGTTAATTTCAATTTAATATTTCATGTATTTATTCTATTTTATTAAAGTTGAGGACATGATAATAACCACCTAGGAAGGACACCAACTTTTTCTTTTAACTTTACTCTTATATGATAATAATATTACACATTTATTTTTTGTTTTTAGTTTTTAAATTTCAACACACACTTTTATTTTTATTTTTTTTATTTCAACAATTCAAATATCAATTTAGTCCCTCCATAATTTGTCAAATTTCACTTTAGTCCATCGATAATGATAAAAAAAAACTGTACACACACATCGCGTATGCAGAGTAACTAGTATTTCTTAAGTCTTAACCCGCATAAAAGAAAAAAATTGATCTGCCTACTCAATGTTTAATAAGTGGCCAAAATATTTTTGACTCTATTTTTTAACTCGCACAATCCTCATGCCCAAATACTACTAGTTCGTATGAAATATTTGACTACAGAGAACCTATTGAAAAAAACGTTCGCTACCGCTTCTTGTCGCTAGCAAGCGGCACAGCTGTGCCTAGAATCGAGATTCTTTTGGTGTTATTCGATTAATAGTGAATTCCCTAGAAAATCTAAACCATGAAGTTTCTCGATCTTTCTAGATAATCACGAATCTTCCGCTATATTCTTTACCGTATCTGACTATTTTTGGCGGTTGGTTTTCCTTTTTCATTTTCTCGTACAAGATTGTTTTGCTTCATCGAGCACTAAAATTTTGTATCATAGCACTAGACCAGTAGTATTGCTATAGTATCCGACAATTCCATTTGTTGTCTACAATCTGTTCGACGAAATGTATAAATCTGCTCTATAAGGTGATTTTTTTAGTTATCATTTTGGACATGTTTGATCTTTTTATTCGTTTATTTTTTATATTAATTTTAATATATTGATTTAATTCGAAAAAGTTGTTATGGAACTAAAAAATATGAACACACGACGAGAGAATTTTTTAAAAAAGTTAGACTCGTGCCCAAAAATTGCTAGGATCGGCCTTGCATATTGTACATCAATTCAGTCACTTGGACTTTAATCAAAAAATGTTCCAAGAAGAAGAACAAGTCTAATGCAGTTTTGTATTTAAGAGACAACTGATTGGACATTGAAGTCTCTCCTGGACACTCTCAACTTCACCAAAAACAACTGATCTTTTGCAATTTCATCAAAGCATTCAAATTACTCGATCAAGAAATTAATATATCTTGCTTGCAGCAGCAGCAGCAGCGGCGGATCAACTCCTTGGCCCCGAGGGCATGAAAATGAATGAATCTTGTGGAGGTACTCGGCGGATGGAGAACAAATCCAAAAATTATCATTGGCGGCAATTGCTCTCCTACATCGTTTGGCTCTAATCTCATTCCACTCCATTTTCAAATTGCAACCAAATTTATTTTATTACAAAAAATACTAATTATCCCATAATTAATGTGTATGTTATGTCTTATCAATTTATAAAAATAGCTTTCTGTTTCCTGGGATTTCCCGAGACAACAATAATGAATAAACGAGAGAATGTGGAAGATGGAACCAATATTTCATATTCCTTTTGACATTGGTTTCTTTGCAATTTTAGATTCGTTATTTTTGTTTTATTTATATTTTTTGTCATTTTTTCTATACAATGTAGACCTAACGTCAACATGGCTCTCATATCTGCAGTATTACATCAATTCCACATCAGGATGAAAATAAATAATTAATTAAAAGACGTGGAACTAAGATCTAATTTTGACAAAATAGAGGATCAAAGAGACTCGAGAAACAAAAATTACAATTTTCTAAATTTAATATATTCTCTTTGATAAAAGATGAAATATAAAATGTTTCGGTTGAAGATAATCTCAGCTTGTTATATTTGAAACCGCGCACACAAATCACCACGAAAAATATTCCACTTTTATTTGTAATTTGTAATATTGGATCATACAACAAAATCTTGATTTGTCCCCAACTCAGCTAAAAGCGAGGGGAGCTTTTCTCTGGATACAATGAAACTTTGTGCTATTTTCTTCCCACTTTATCTTTACCTCAATTTATATGCAATCACAATGAAACAAAAATAATCACTCATGGATTGTACACTAATAGGACCACAATGGATAAGTTTATTTTAATTTTTTTGGTCAAATCTTTGAAATAATTGATATTCTATCTACTTATGTATGGACTGGTGAGATGCTAGCATAAAAGTAGTATCATCACACTATATTCAATGGTTCAATTTTGACTTGGACATGTGAGGCGCATAAAAATATATGAGCTCGATATATCCAAATCAATTTTAGATAATTGGATTTGGCATTGGGTACCACCCTTATATTAGCATGTATCCTACCCTTATATATGTTAGAATAAATGCTCCTTACATGATGAAAGATACATGTAACAAATATCCAATAAATGTAATAGAGAACCTAGATTTAAATGTTGTAAAATATTTTCATTTCTTGAAAGCAAAGGAGATCAAATGAAGCAAAACCATAACTCTCGTGATGTGGTTTTGAGTGTTATTTATAGTGGACACTACTCTTTTCTTTAACTTTTTCCCTATCGAAACATGAAGAAGTATTTTCCTTGAATTTAGGATTTAGATATATATAATAATGAGAAGTCGTGGAGTTGGCATTTTAACGTAAAATCATATTGTCAATTTCTCTATGTAAAGGGATGGATATATGGTCCTACCAATTTCTTTAGCCAAAGACTTCACACACATTAAAGTCATCACCACCTAAAAGTTTCTTGATTCTTGGTAACATTCAAATTAACACCAAGAGATCTAGATGCATCATATACATATCCTCCTATAATCACAAAATTTAACAAGATCCCATGTTAGACTGCTCGATAACATGCGCGGTGTTAGCCTTCTTTCGCTTATAAAATTCTTCCATGGATCCCGGGATCACACGCATGGAACGTGAACCTGGAATTTCAGTGAAAAAGATTTGCAAAATGGCCGTATATCTGTTTATATGAAACTGAGGTCTGATTTTCTGTTGAGATGACTCGTTTTAGTCTTTAATGACATATAAAAGACTGATTGTAATAATTATTAATGCTTTCTTATATTGAATGACCAATATTTCTTTCTATGTTTCAAGCTTCATCCTTTGTAAAAGAACAAGTCTCATGAGTTCTTGTTTACTCAAAGGACTAGATGCACAGTTATGTACTTTGAGGTTCGAATTATTCTAAACTCAATATTAATTAAAATACTACGTTATAATTTACTCAAGAAAAGTGTTACTGCTACAAGAACAATCGTTTGAAATTGTATTTTTGAACATATAATTAATTTAACACATTTTTAGTGATAAATAAATAATCTTATTAAAATTTAAATTTTATCTCATGATATTTGACAAAGTAAAAAAAAAAAAAAAAAAAACTAGTGGTAATTTTTCTTTTAAGTTTTGAGTATGTATACAATTTAGGGCAAAATTGGGAAGCCCAATCAGGAAATCAAGCCTTCTACACACAGTGTCGACTCCACCAAATTCAACAAAACGAGAAACAGATGGGCATTTCTTTCAGCGCCACCAGTAGAAGGACAAGCCTCACTCCATACTACCCGCCACCCGCTTACCCTCTCGACCCTTATGCTCCTTATCCCGTGAATTCCCCTTTATCTTACCTCTACTACCCTTCCAATGAGTTCTGTGCGGGGAATCACAGCAACACACTTGCGGGCCAGCCTAGTTTCGGTGCCTTTAACTCCCAGCATCTTCCCTTTGAGTGGCAGCCAATGCTGCCGCTGCCTCGGGTGGTGGGGCCGCCGTGTACCGAGCAAACGCAGGCTAAAGTTGTGAGGAGTGATGTGAATGTGCATAAAGATTCTGTGAGGCTTGAAGTTGATGAAACGAACCCAGATCAATTCTTGGTTTCTTTTGTTTTTGATGCTTTGGTTGATGGGAGGTAAGGTTTTTGGCTGCAAGATAAATTTTTTTTATATACATAAAGTTTTATTCTTTTTGTTGATTATTTTATGTGCTTTGATCGTTTGCTACATGGCTGATTTAACTGAAATCCATTGTGTTATTTTAAATAGATAATTGGTTCTGCTGAAATGCATCGTACACCTCCATGGTAGAATTTTTATCCAGAACCAAGGCTACCGATCAATAGGCACATCAAATTATTGACGAATTTTCAGTTACTATAGGCTCTATGGTGCCACTTGTACCTTTTTTGTCATTGTCACATTTTGCAATTACCCGTCTCTCAAGTGTGATGTTTTATCAGAATTTGAGGGCAATTTCTGGATCAAAGCTATTGTTTATACTTTATATATGTTAGAGCTGGAGCCTTGGAAGTTTTGTTCCTCACATTTATATATTGAATTGGGAACGATTCCATTCTTGTGTGTGGATGTGTTCCGCATGAGGGATGCATGCTTCGGTTTAATAATTAGTGGCTGGTTTACTTCATAACACGGTAAGATTGTCGAAGGGGAAGGGAGGTTGGGAACATTCCGTTACCAACTCATTCTATCTCGTAATAATGTTTGATGCCTCTGCCGTGAGAACAAGAAAAGTTGGTTTTATTGTCGTACAGATCACATTTTTAATTGCTGTTTCTTTCTTAAAATATGCTAGTACACTTGTTAGAAGAACAATTAGGCATTTATTTATTTTTTCATTCTTTGAATATGGTTGGTTGTCCATGCTCCTCAGTATTCCCTATTTCCTTTTGTAGAACACAACTATCAACGGACAATTTCTTTATGTATTTCTACTTATCTGAATGAAATTCCGTTATTTTTAATTTAATCGCTTCAAATTATCTACAGATTGAATGCTATATCATAACTGGTTTTACATTAGTTCTTTCTCTAATCATTGTTCTCTCTAATTGATAGCATCACAATCTATTATTTTGCCAAGGAAGAGTCCAATTACAGACTTGTTTCATCATTTCCTGAAACATATGTTCCCATCAAAGTTATGTTCCAGAAAGGACTTCATCAAGAATTTCGACAGCCATTAGGGACGGGCATTAACTTTGGTTTTTTCGAATGGGATGGACTGTCAAAGCCATTATCTCGAGAGGATGTGTTTCCAATAGTAATATCTGTTGAAACTTGCCCACTTCCATATGAAAGAAGCTATATTTTGGAGAATACATTGTTCCAGGTGCAGATAACTCAGGTCGTCTTGGATAAGAATCGCGAGGAACAATTGATTGCTAAAGTAATCAGACAGTTATTATGGACTGATGGTATTAGCTATGAACTGCGTGAGATATATGGATTTGGAAAATCTACCCCAGGTTTCAGCGACAGTGGATCAGGTAAAGAGTGCGTGATTTGCATGACTGAACCAAAGGATATTGCTGTGCTACCCTGTCGACATATGGTAAGTAAAGTTTCTAATTTTTTTAAAATTACCGACATAAATCGTGTGGGCACTTGGTGGTTTACCCTAATTTCATATACTTCTGAGGTTTTAATAATTACATCAGCAGCTCCTGAGATTTGGTTAAACTTAACATGGACACCACTTGCACTTTGCATCAAGATCCAAATGTAATGTTATTTATTCCTCGGGGAGGTTTCTGAAGTTCAGACAAACCCTAGAGATTGTCAACGTAATTTAGGCTTTATAAACGGTGACTGTAGACTAAGAGTTCATCCATCAGATTGTTTTGGCCTTTTTAGCTATTAAACCATTTGCTTGGTCTGCATTTATAAATTTTGTTCATATGTATGGTTAATTTGGAAACTGTAGTTGCTCTTCTTGCTATAAGTTCTTTTCTTATACTTTTGTTTTCTCCGCGATAATTATTTTGGTAGTTGTAGTGCAAGTTCTTTTGTATTATGTTAAAATGTCATGAGCCGCGAAGAAGAAGTGGGACGGGAAGAAGTTGTGGGCAGCAATTTTGATAATGAAACATACAAGCCCAAAGTCTATCAACGTTTCACTCATGGAAAATTCAGGCCAAAGATTGAGGAGCAAGAAGATTTTTTCCTTTAAGAATAATTATTTCTTTGTTTTAACTATTTCCTTATCTTTTGGATTTCAGTGTATCTCTTAAAATTTGTAGGATTTCCTTTCAGTTTATATTGGATTGTGTCATCCTTATATGTAGGAACTTGGTGGGAAGAATTAGGGATAGAGAAGAATATCAACAAAAAGTTATTTCACAAGATCGGGTGGTTCTCTTGTTTTCACGAGCCTCAATTTTTCAACTAATCATAGGCCATCAAGGTCGTAAATCAAAACAGCAAGAATCCTATTCCGAACTAGGAGATTTCATTGTCCAACGACCCATGACACGATCCCAAACCAAGACACGTAACATAAACTTTGTTTTAAACTGATGTCATGCTTATTCCAACAAGTGCTTAAAAGTGTTTCCTAATGCTCCTGTTGCAACTTATACAGGACAGTCACCTTGACTGCCTCCACTCTTTCGAATTTCCTTTTTTTTTGCTTGCACCAACTGCCAATTGATTGTAGATGTTGCATTGTAGTGTATGTGCAGCAACTGTGCAAAGACATTGAGACTGCAGTCAAATAAATGCCCAATCTGTCGAGAAACTATCGAGGCATTCCTGGAGATTAAGCTCGAAAATTTTAACACGTGAGACAGGCTCTTTCTGTATATTCATGAGAAGACAATGAGATTATTTGTTTGATGTCCATCATGTGTTATCTACCTTGTACTTTGAGCTTCATATAGCTGTCTATATTCATAGTTTACAATTCTTCAGTCCGATCCTGGATTACACAATAGTGACCTTCCCATTGAAATGCTAATATTGTGTACGTTGTACAGTCAATGGTCATCTATATAGCTTGTCTACACTACACCTTCAAAACAATTTGCAAGTCTTACTACGATTGTTTGTCTTTCAATTGACAATAATTGTATAATTTTTTTTCTTTATTTTGTCAAATATTTGAAATGTTCAGCTCTGATGTTAATTCTGCTTTATATATCGTCGGCTTATTTCACTCGCTGTAGATATTATAGTCTTTCCATCATAATTGTTACCTTGGGTTACTCAAAAAGCAAGTTTTAAGGCTTCATGACTAGTGATACCTTGAGATGTGAATGAAATTTCCATTCTTTAGTATTACTAACTTGAGGCTCAGAAATGTAACAATAAGAACGCTACTATGTGTGATATGTTGCTTATTTTCAGGAGGGCGACTTTGGAATGTTGCATTCTAGATAAATCACGCAATAAAATGCATTGTAGTTGCCCATGGCTCCATTGATTCTGTCCTTGCTAACAACTTACAACCAGCCAAAGAGGAAGGGAATATATGTGATAGAAGTTAGTTATAGAGGATCTACAAAATTTGACTTGGGATTGTGCCTAGGATGCTTCGGAACAAAAAGATATAAATTTTGTGCAGTAACATGGATAATCATTTGTATCTTCCTGTAACACATACATGGACTAAAGAGTACTTGTGCAGCTCCTTTACGAGGCTATCCTTATAATCCACGTTTATTTGATTCATTATTGTTGATAATTAATTGAATTATTTTAGTGACGCTGCTAAGTGTGATCTGTATTGAATTAATGGTGACAATACTTGTGTCTATACCCCACAAGCGTGCACTATTCACAATTTCCCCACATTCTTTCTATCTACATCTCACACATGTGGTCTGTGAGCCGTTCTCTTTACACATAAAATCCAACTTTCACTAACACCACCCGCACACATAGACACTAGCCTGATCAACAAGGTTGGTACCAGGATTCTTTCTGTGAGGGAAGACTCGAACTGATTCTGGAGGTGTAAATGTTGGGATTTTTTTTTATAAACGTTAAATGTAAATTTGAATTTATTTTGAGCCGGCTGATAATCTTTCTCGGCTCGGTTGGATCCACCACCAGTGTCGAGCCAGTCACATGAATAGATGATAGATAGTGAAGGGGGATGATAAATTGTATAGAAGATTGATAGTGAAGTGAACTCGTATATTTCCAGCATTGCCAATTGACAGATGAGTAGCATAAGACGTTGAGGAAATGTGTCACTCTCAAAAGAGACCATCTCTTTCGCGTTCTGACAATGGCAATAAAGACATGTCCTTCCTTACAGATTCCTCCATGTCTGCAAGCACATGTACATTTTATCTTTGATTAACTCAGATTTGCTATTATAAAACGAAACAGGATGAGTTGTGAAGAGCACACTTGGAACTAATTGAACAAAGGGCTTTCTGAGTTTGTGGTCAGACCTTCTGTCCACAGGATATTTTTAAGCCGCCAAAAGAGAATTTGTAGACTCTTTTAATCCATAATTAAATTTATCTGTACTTTGAAGTTAACTTGTGCATTTTGAGTCGGGATAAATTAGTGTAAATGCCCGACCAATTTAGTTATTTTGGTTCATTATTTTCTATTCACCTCAATAAATTATCAGCATTCAACCCTCTTTAACACACAATACATTCTAATGGCAAACACGTTCAACAACCAAAATTTAAAGGAAAACTATGGGAAATATCGTGAAACACCAACTTAATTTCAGTCTTGCAAGTATTTTGCATGTGTACATGAATTACCCATCACTCAAATATATTGCATGTTTGAATAAAAAGCTCTCATTTATTATTTTTAAATTGAATTACTTTACTATACATCAAGAGGTAGGAAACAAAACAGGATTGTGCTAGGTGTTGTTGAAGGAATCTACGTCAAGAACTATATGTTGCGAGTGTATGGTTGGACTGTGAGAAGCAGTTTATAAAACCTGTTGGATACAACTCGATGGCACTCCGGTCAAAGAGGTCAATTGTTCAATTTATTGTACGGAAGTATGATGGGTCATTTAAAAAAATGAATCATATGAAACATGGTATATAGGCTGAAAATCTTGTGTAACCGCATGTCTTTGGGTTATATGCCTTTAAGAAAATGATTGATATGTATAACAATGTCATGTACTATAATTATGCCGATTGAGTATATTTTTGGAAATTTTAAAAGATTAGGGATCTCAAACAAACATTTGAAGGAAGAGTGAGTGAAGATAAAATAATGTTTAAGGATAAAGAGTTATTAATAGTTTTCACATACTCTTTCTATGTGTGCAATCTTTGATTTAATTTAATTTTACTAATTATTATTTAATGTTATATATTTAATTGAGTTATTATGCTTTTATATCTGTTTTCTTTAATTTTTAACAAACACATCTATATATACTGCTTTAAATTTAATTACTACATAATCTTAATCCAATGATTTTGACAAGATAGAAAAATAAAATAAATTTTCCATGGGATTTTGTACCTTTTTTCCACCAAATCTTCCACAAAATCTCTACTATCCCCTTTCGAAGGGGGGAAAAAACCAGATTTTCTTTATCCAATAATTTATACAGGGGGATCGAATTGTAAAAACTATATAGTACTTACGAAATAAATAATGACTAGGTTTCGTGTGCGACGGTCTCACGAATTTTTATCTGTGAGACGGATCAACCTTACCGATATTCACAATAAAAAGTAATATTCTCAGCATAAAAAATAATATTTTTTCATGGATGACCCAAATAAGATATTCGTCTCACGAAATATGACTCGTGAGACCGTCTCATACAAGTTTTTGCCATAAATAAAATCAAAATGATTGTCTTGTGGATACACCTTTGTCATGTTAAACCCAATAATATTAAATTGCAGACTGTATTCTAATTGTTCATCACCAAAAAAAAAGTTCAAATTTATGTACATTCACATCTAATAAAATAAAGAATATCTGTCATTTTTTCGTTAAAAAAAGCGAGCTTCACGTAAAATTAAAATTGAAATCTCTATTCCAAGGATTATATTCAATCAACTATATTATAATCTTAATTTTAAACATAAAATATTAACTGCATCACTTGTATAAAGTTGGTAAATATTTATAATTATTATATTATATTTCAGAAAGTAGTTGTAACGTCTAAAAAGTCAACTCACTTAAAGCACATGCATGCAAATGATTGATTAATTGTTATATTTAATTAATTTTAAATCCTTACTTGATGTATATTATATGATTGAATGTTTAATTGCATGATTAAATGATTTCATGAGAATTGAAAATTTTATCCGAATATTCGATAATATGCAAGGGAAAGAAGATTTGGGACAATCAAGATAAAATATTTTTTTAATAAATATTTTCAAGGCCTAGTAACATGATTAAATATGATTAAATTTTTCTAAAAATAATAGAGTCCAAATTATTTTATGAGACGAGCTCGATTTTACCCAGGAAGCCTGTTTTGGGAAAACGATGGACTTCTAAAAGCCCAAAAATTATTATTCTTGAAAACAAATTTTGTAAACTTTTATTTTACATTTAAATAGGTATTATTGGGCCTAATTTACCTAAGATTAGAAGGTATAATTATCCCTAAACAAAAAAGCCCAAAAACCCCAACCAATTAACACATGAATTTTCGAAAATAATAATTAGAAACCTAGGGCTTTTTGCACCTCATTCAGCCATGAAACACACCCACAACACACGCATAAATTTTCGAAAATTAGGAGATGAGAAACAAGGAGTCTTCGTCGCCGTTCGCCTCCCTTCGCGACCCACGTCGATGATCGCATATTCGAGCGTTCTAAAACGCAAAGGCACGCTTCTAAACTTTTTTGACGCACCATTCAAATCATATTATGCTTGTTTTACATATTTTTGTATGAAAAATAATTAGGTACAAATCGTTTAACATACAAATTATTATTTAGAAAGTTTTGACGATTTTCATGCGTATATGAACGTGTTATGATTCTTAGACTGCCAACATAGGATGTTTAAAGGATGGAATAAGGGCGGTTTAAGGTGGAAACAAGGGCTGGACAGTAGCAAGGGGGCTGCGCTTGGGTTACCTAGATGAACCTAGGGTTTGTGTGCCCTCCATGGATCCTAGGGTCCGGTTAAGGGAAGGCAGTGCATGGGGCTGGGTCAGGGCCTGTATGTGGCTTGGTTGAGATGCTAGGAGGAGTCCGTGAGGGGCTGGATGCGGCAGCAACAAGGGAGAAGAGTCCACATGCACAAGGACTCTTCCCATGCATGCGCGCGGCTGGTGCAATTCATGAGAGGCGTGCAATGTGGCTAAGGGCTGGCTAGGGTGGTCCAAGGACGGCTAGGTGTGCATGGAGTCGGTGTCTAGAGCCGAAAGAGATAGGCTCCTCATCGTGCAAGGAAGTGAGGGACGGCTAGGAGTCTTGCGCCTGGGCTTTTGCGTGGGCTGGGGCTGGATGTGCTGGTCCAGGTCGGTGCAGCTAGGGTCCAGGGGGTACTAGTAAGGGTCTAGGCTCGGGTGGCTCGAGCATGGCTCGGGGTTTGTGGAAGAAACGTGACTAACTTAGGGTTAGGGATCGGGAGAGGCTTAGGAAGTAAAAAAGGTTCGAACCGTGGTCCACGGGGGTCGATTCGTGGTTCACGAGGGTAGTTTAGGTATGAAAAGTCTGTGTTTAAAGTTTGAGAAGAAAATATTGAGTTTTGAATTAATTCAGGATTTAAACGATTCACGGTTTAGTAATTAAGGAATTAAATCAAAAAGCCCGAGTTTATGTTAAATAATATATTAGAATTCAAATTTAAGCTTAAATAATTATTTGAGATAATCTCGAGTCAACAAAAGTGAGAAAAAGTCAAAATCGAGGATTTTGTAGTTCATGGGCAAAACAATCATTTTAAACATGGGTATACAAAAAGGGTTGGCAGTGCCCCGAAGAATAATGATGCATGCTAAATGATATTTTAAAACGTTTATGATGAAAATATGGGATTTTATGATTTATGATAAAGTTGTGCAATTTTTACTGTTAAAATGTTATTTTTCGAATATGGAAATGACACAATATTTTAATATTAAAAAGAAAAAGAAAATAATTTGAAGGATGTGAATTGACTATGACAAAAAAAGAATATGATATATGATTATTGGGAATATCGTGCAGGAGAAGGCCCTAGAGGGAACTCGTTTACGAGGAGAAATCCCCAGAAGGAGCCCAACGATCGTATTTCCAACCTCGGTGCCTATTGCACGTCTCATGCGCAATGGTGAGTTAAAATTGATCACTCGACCACATGATACAGATAGTCACTTTGAAGGATCAAACTTCACCCAAAACGATAAATGATGGAAAGCTTTATGATTTGACGATTTATGATTTAAATTATACTTATACATTTATGATAGCTTATTTTGAATAAAAGTAACTCATGTTTAGAACGTGCTGGTAAGACTCACTCGGTTTGAATGTTGCATGTGAGGATGAGATTGAGATATGCGCTGACGCTTGAGTGTCCCAAGGAACATTATTTTCTGCATTAGCTTGATAATCAAAATTTTAAAAATTTTGTTAATGATTTAAATAGGGATTTTTATGCTTTATTTTGAAGTTAGTGTTGATCATGTTAATGGTTGACGTAAGATTTTTGTTAATTGACGAATTAGGGATTTTATGCACTTTAAACTTTTAAATGTTAAATAATTTTTGAATTTTGGAAATGTTGAGTATTTTTAATATGAATTTTGAATTTTATGTTCAAAAATTTTGTTAATAAGATTTTAAAATTAAAAAAACAATGAACGTTTTAGCAGTAGTACTATTTTTACCCAATAAAAAGAGGTACGATGCCCCATAGCAGCAATCTGCAGAATACGATATTTTTGTAATATAAGCTGCAATAAATGACCTTAATATAATTGTACCTAAAAATTTACAGAGGGTGGTAAATCTGACAAGAACTGCTTGTAATAAATATTCACAAATTCCATCCAATTTTTCAAACTTACCATAGTTACCGTGTGAAACAATTGACCATTGAACGAGGCTGAGCCAAAAGCCACTGAAGCTTCAACTCTATATAAAGCCAAGCCAAGCATAGCATAACCCCAAATGCCCAGAAATCAAGAAACAATAAATATATATATATATATATATAAGTATAATTTATAGCTTATGGAGTAATAATCTCTGGTTTAAACTATGGAAAACACTTGATTTTAATAGTACTTTGCTGGAGAGTTATTCAAAAATCAACCTCGGAAATAAAAAAATTTAGAGTCAGTGTCTTTTTCTTCTTGAAACACAAACAAACAGCTCTCTCACTCTGAAATGAAGGAAACCAGTCCTCTGCAGAGAAGTTTTAATGTCTACCACAATTCTTGAAATTCTATCTCGTTTCTGTGAAGCTTCTGCGGGACTGAACAGTTGTCTTTTTCTCTCAAACTTTCTTTGATTAGCGAGTGGTTTTTACCCATTTTTACTAAGAGGGAGAAAAGTTCAGGGAAGAAGAAAGAAACCACTCTGAGTCCTTTGCTGTATGTGAAATTAAATTCTTCTCAGATCTATCGTCAATTTGCTTTTTAATTCACCACATTGTATTGTTGTTCGCTTCTGTTTGTTGTTTTTGGCCGAATAAAATGAGTAAAGAAGAGTTCTTGAAGATCCAGGTACTTGCTCTCTAGCAATTTTTCATATGGTATTTGTGTGTGTGTGAAATGATGTATGTTTTGGCTTTATGGACCTTGCTGTGAACTCAAGCTCTTTAATGTCGCTTTGGTTTTTGGAGTTTCAAGAAATCAACGTGTTTCACTTTCATTTAATACTTTTAGTGGTTGTTTCTTTGGCAGACTTGTGTTCTTAAAGTCAATATACACTGTGATGGTTGTAAGCAAAAAGTGAAGAAAATCCTGCAGAAGATTGATGGTACATCTCTATATCTACGCACAATTCGTTTTCATGTACTTTTATTTCCTTGTAAGCTAATCCATGCCAAAAGAATTCAAATCCTTGTGCCGGGAATCATTGTATCCAGGAGTTACTCCTGGGAAAACCCTAAAAGGGATGTGTGAAAGATATATTCTTGGTTGAATTTGGCAACATTTTTACAAATTCTGAGTGTGCAAATTGTGTTTGTATACTAGGGGTGTACACCATAAACATTGATTCAGAGCAGGGGAAGGTAACAGTATCTGGAGATGTTGATCCAGACATACTGATCAAGAAGCTTACCAAGAATGGGAAACATGCAGAATTATGGGGTGCATCGAATGGAAACAATAATCTTCAAAGCCAGCTTAATGATCAGCTGAAGGCATTGCAAATTGAGCAAGCAAAATGTCGCAACACCGAAGGGCAGAATCAGAAAGGTGGCAACAACCAGCTCAAAGGTGGTTCTCCGGTGGGTCAACTTCAGCAGCTTCGACAGATGAAAGGCTTTCAAGATCTGAAAATGCCACCACAGTTTATGAAGGATCTGAAAATGCCTCTTAACAAGGAGCAAAATCAGAAATCTGTCAGGTTTAACTTGCCCGAGGATGAAGATTTAAGTGATGATGACGATGAAGACGAAGAGGATGACGAGTATGATGACGAGGAGTTGGATGATGATGGTATCGAGGATGCTCCGTTGAATAAGATAAAGCCGATGATCGGTAATGGCCAGGGTGGTCCACAGATCCCAAAAATGCTGATGAGTAACATGACGGGAGGAAATGGAGGTGGAATTGCCAAGAGTGGTGGCGGTGTAGGGAATATTCCTGTTCAGATGAACGTTGGCAGTGGCGGTAGAAATGGTGGCAATAAAGGTAATAATGGAAACAACCATGTTAATAACCAAAACCAAGGTGGTGGAAAGGCTGGGAAGAATGGTGGCGGGCAGCCTCAAGGAAGTAAAAATGGCGGTGCAAGGGGCAGCGTTGTGGTAGGTGGTGGTGGTGGTGGTGGTCAGAGCATGATTAGTGGTGCTGGCTCTGGAGGCAGCGGTGGTGGTGTGGCCAACGGAAACAACATTACGGAAAATGTGGCCAAGAAAGGAGTTGGAATGCCAAATATGATGGGCATGAATCCTGGTGGCAGACTCCCGGTAGGCCCGACAGGCCAAATCAACAATCTTGCAGCCGTTCAAAGCCTACCTACCTCGTCCATGAACACCAGTGGAGGCGGAGGGTACTTTCAAGGTGGCCCCCTACCCGAGCACCTAGCCCGAAACCCCTACTATCAGCAGCAACTAGCAGCTATGATGATGAACCAGCAACAGGCCAACGGTAACGAAAGGTTCCAGCCGATGATGTATACCCGGCCTCCACCAGCTGTGAACTACATGCCGCCTCCTTATCCACCATACTCGTATCCGTATGCTCCTCCACCGGCACACGGGGGCCAAACCGACGATTACGCCATGTACAACGATGAAAATACCTCAAGCTGCAGTGTTATGTGAAGATCAATACTGATACCAAAACTGAGGCTTGATTCTACTCTTAAGTTCTTGACCCACTGGCCTTGACGATGGATGCCATAATATACATAGAAATTGCAGTTTACTTTGGTTTTAATTTTTAATTTTTTTTTTTTTTTTTTTTATCTCAAGTTTAGTTTTAGTTTCGGTGATTATGTGTATATGTTGGGAAACATGAATAAAATAAGGAAACGGGATTGAATGAATGAAAGTAAAATGGCCCCATTTCTTTGGCATTTCTCTTTGCGTTTTCGGTGATTTTAATGGGGGATACTTGTGTATGTATGTTTTCACTCAAATCAATTATTAGGTTCTTAATTGCCAGAAATTTATTTCAACCCACCATTCACACACACACACTGGTCTCATAGAAATTTTAGATATATTTCAATATTATTGTTAATATACAGAAACTTTTCGAACAATCATATTATTACATCTGACGTATATGTTATGAAGAAATTTATTAAAAGGAGAGAAAATCCAAGTGTAAGGATATATTTGAGAGACATAAACACTGTAATGGATTTAATTCTCACACACAATCACTCGTACATTTATATGAGAATTGAGCTTCAAAGTTTAGAAGAGTGAGTCTTCTTACAAAGACATTAAAGATTGTGTTTGTAATCTTGGTATAAGAAACGTTAAACATTATGCGCATTGTGAGGTTGCGGCCTACAATTGAGAGTGTTTTAAGAGTTTCAATTAGGCTATAGATAAATCCTAAGTTGAAATGAGTTTGTACAAGGAGTTGTATAAATCAAAATTTTCTAGTAGTACATTTCCAAAAAGAAGAAGGGGTGTTGTTGGAGTTTTTAATCTCTAAACATCCAAAATCAAATCCATGTTTATTTATTTATTGCAATTATTTACTTGCTATTATTTTTAAAATTCATTGTTTGAAGCATTTTATATGTATTTCAAATACTAAATGTTTAATAAAAGGTTTCAAAAAAAAATGTTTTTACTCATTCAAATTATATATCTTTTAAATATTTTACCAAAACGTTTATTTGGTTTTGAAGGATTATTTTGAGCGTCTTTCGTTTGGTTTGAAAATCAAATTCGATTTAATTTATCGGTATTCAATATTTTAAGAACCGGACTATTGTAACTCACAATTATTCCAAAACGGATCATATCAGACTTCATCCCAAATTATTGAGTCTCGAACGTTAGATTCCATCTCATATATGGGATCTTGATGACAGAAGCTAAATTCCACGTGTTATAATGCATCTAATGTCTGTAATATTTGAAAATGCATTATGTGTAATTAATTATAATATAAAAACACAAATAATCTGACATCAACGAAATTTGAATATGTTGGCAGCTGAAATTAAAACTATTTTCTTGACATCATTTTGTCATAATTGGCAACATCTTTCAATCTTCAAAGGCAGAGCAAATTATCTACATCCACTGTGAAAGATAATATTGGCCGTGGCTAATAATAATATAATAAAATTTGTATGACGGATATTTTATTTGGGTCATCCATGAAAATTATTATTTTTTAAGCTAAGAGTATTACTTTTTATTGTGAATATCGGTAGGATTGACCCGTCTCACAAATAAAAATTTGTGAGATCGTCTCACAAAATACCTACTCTAATAATATATAAATACATTGTGACTTAATTTGGTAACAATGTATTTAATTGATCTTTTTTTATCTTATTAAGTTCAAGAAATTTTATGTTTTGGTGTTAACAAATAATTAAAGTAAAACTGATATAAGCGGAATCGATCTAGTTGAACAAAACTGATACGGTCCCAAACTAAATATTTCTTATCATATTATCGGTTTTCTTGACACAATTTCAAATATTTTAGTTTACCCACATTCAAATGACCAGAATCATACACCAGGAGACAAAACTGATCGCAACAGTGTACGATACAAAGCTTATCGTAACGGTGTACGTTTGTCAGAAATATTTTGACACGAACACACCAACGAACAAAAAACCGACGAACAATTTTCTTTGGAACAAAAACTATATATAAATAAGAAATTCGACTGAATAGTGAGGTGATTCCAACTATTGAAAAAAGATCAAATATTAAAGCTTTTATCTGAACAAAACTTAATCAGTTTAGCACGCTTTCAAATATTATTGTATCCGATCATTTAAGGATCATCAAATGCTAAGATAATATTGTTAATCTGAACAAAACTCAATCAGTTTAGCACACTTTCAAATATTATTGTATCCGATCATTTAAGGATCATCAAATGCTAAGATAGTATTGTAATTTATTATTTTCGAATAGCAGTTTGGATACTGTTTATTATCAGTAGAGATATACTAGGAGTTTCAGTTTGAAAGTGTTTAAGTTAGGAGTGTCAATTCAAGTGAGTTGGGCCGGTTGAACAATAGTACTATTCAAAAATTGTCCAACCCGAACCTGAGCCAATCCGAACCCAAATCAACCTGATCAATCCGATTTTGAATTTTTTTAAAGAAAATTAAATAAAATTCAAATAAAAATAATAATAATATTTTAATTTAAATTTGAAAGTATAATTGTAGAAAAATAAAGTAAATTTTACTAAATCAAATAAAAAGTTATTTTAAATATAAAAAAAATGTTCGAAATAAATATTAAATTATGAAAATTTATGATATAAATATACAATAAATATTTTTTTCAGACAAACAATATATAAAATTGTAGGCAATATTTATTAATTAAATTTAAAAAATTAACATTTTCGGGTCAACATAACCCAACCCAACCCGATCATTTTTTGCGGGTTAGCTATCGTGTCCAACCCGATCTGACGCGAACCTGAACCCGAAAATCCCAAACTCAAACCTGATTTTTTTTCGGGTTGAACCGTGTCGGGTTGGTGGGTCGTGTCTGATTTTAACACCTTTAGTTTAAGTCCAAACTTAAGTGGGATATTGCAAATCGTTTGTATAATCCAAAGTCTTCTAGTATGAGCCTTCTAAACAGAAAGAGTAACGTAAGAGCTTGAGTATATGAACATTCAGAAACATATATGTCCACTTTCAGCTTACTTAGACAATTTTTTTTGTGATTTGTTCTAATATGTCAGTTTTGTTTTTTTTTTGTTTTGGCGCCTATTTGTTGATCAAATCAAATGTGATCGACACCATGAAATATACCTAACTAAGTTATCAACCTAACTAACCTAACCAAGATTATTATGTTTTTATTCAAACTTGCTTTTAAATACTTCAACCGATGTTACATAGAGATTTAATAATGAAAGTAACCATGTATATATAATTGGTGGCTGTCTAATTAAATTTAGTAGTCTTTAATTTGTGGATCACAAAAATATACAAGCACGATCTTTTGATTGGACTTATTGGATACCCTTCTTTCTGCGAAATGTCTAATCTATACCATGTTTAAATAATACCCAATAGTGTATGAGTTAATTTTTTTGGAAAGAAATCCATTTATATTTTAAATTACCAATTTTTTTTTTTTTTTTTTTTACCATTAGTCCATTACTTGAAACAAGCCAACAATATTAACTTTCAAGCAAGAAAGGAAACAAACAAAAAATTACTACCTTAAGTTTTTAAGTTTAAGACAAGATATCAAATTTGAACAAACATCTCACGAACTAAAATAACCAAGTTTAAATATTTATGTAATAAATTATTACATATATCAATTTTCTATTGAAAAAAAGAAAGAGAATACCAATAAAGTTCACCCCACGCTATTTTATTTTTTAAGAAATCGACCTCCTTAATTTTATTTATTTATTTATTTATTTATTTTGAACTATCTCCTTCAGTTCATATGAAAGTAACCAGCAAATTCCATTTTC
Organism: Primulina tabacum; assembly: GCF_025594145.1. Classification (NCBI taxonomy): domain Eukaryota; kingdom Viridiplantae; phylum Streptophyta; class Magnoliopsida; order Lamiales; family Gesneriaceae; genus Primulina; species Primulina tabacum. The sequence continues at coordinate 42,452,334 of NC_134554.1, forward strand.
TAAAAAAAAAACGAAAAGAAAAAATAAATAAATTTACACAGTTTTTTGGGCAAATAACCCCATCCAAAAATCATACTAAATTTTAGTTGGGCTGGCCAACCGTGGGATTTTAGAATATCAAGGTTGGTGTGGACATCCCTTCATATGCGATGTCTTGTTTCAGATTGCCTAATATGGTGTGCACGGATATTAAAAGAGAACTTGCAAACTTCTTGTGGGGAATAGATAACGGCCAGAGGAAATTACATTGGAGGTCATGGGATTTTCTATGCAACCCAAAGATCAGGGGTGGCCTTGGCTTCAAGAAATTAGTAGAATTTAACCGAGCTTTACTTGCTAAACAGGTATGGCGCCTTCTTCAACACCCTGACTCACTAGCTGCCCGTGTGCTTAAAGAGAGATATTATCGTCATCAATCGGTGCTGAATGCAGGGGTAGGTAATAATCCCTCCTATATCTGGAGGTCGCTCCATTGGAGTAAGGATTTATTGGTGAGTGGCTTACTATGGAGAGTTGGGGATGGAAAATCAATACATATCTTTGATGATTCTTGGATCCCAACTATGCAGTCAAAAATCAGTCTATCGTCAGTTCCGTGGGAGATTGCACCTACTGTGAATACCTTAATAAAGAATGCAGTGTGGGATGCAGAGCTGATTGAAGCTAAATTTAATCCATATGTTGCAGGAGAAATACTTAAGATACCTATACCATCAGCAGCAAAGAATGACTCTCTATACTGGCGGTATGAAATGGAGGGTCAATACACGGTACGAGATGGCTGCCGTCTACAAAAAGGGTTGTTCTCTACCCCGGAACATCAAGTGGGACATTCCCTGGACTCATGGTGGGCTTTCTTATGGAATCTATCTATCCCACCGAAAATACAGTTGTTTTGGTGGAGCATATCTCATGATTGTATACCTACCAACCAGAACTTAATGTGGCACCATGTACCAGTTAATGAGTCTTGCAGTCTGTGCAATTACCCAATTGATTCAACATTCCATAGTTTAATTTTCTGTCCGGCCACTAAGAATCTTTGGAAGAACACCCTTTTGAGCATGTTTTAAAAAGGGCGAAACATACCAACACATTGGAAATCTGCTTTTGGTTGAAAAAAAAATTTATCTAAGCACGACTTTGAGGGGCTGGCGACTCATGTCTGGGCAATTTGGAAAAAAAAAATAGAACTTCTTGCATGGGGATAGGAGGAAAGATCTTGCCACCTGTATTACTTGGGCTTCTGCTATGCTAGCTGAATTTTGACGGGCTCGATTGAAAGAGTTGATTACATGTACAAGCGAGAAGAGTAGCACCGAAAGAATATGGAAGCCGCCAAGCTTGGGTTCCCTAATGCTTAATGTTGATGCAGCTGTGAACGAAGAGAGACATATGTACAGTGTTGGGGGCGTAGTTCGTGACTCTCAAGGCCCGTTGTTACTGGCATTTGGAAAACAAATTAATCAACCGCTTACAAGTAGTTCACGTTGAACTCCTGGCCATCCGAGAAGGTATCAAGCTTTTGTATGAAAAAGGTTTTCAAAATGTCCATATCGCATCAGACTCTCTGGTGGCAGTGCAAGCAGTCACTACCAATCAGGAGGACCTTGGTTACACTGGTTTTTGCATGGCAGATATCATAGAACTTATGACAACACCAGTGGTTTCTAGTATGGCTCATGTTCATAGATCAGCTAATAAAGTAGCACATAACATGGCCCATTTTGTTTATTCTTTTTGTCACCTGTTATTTGGGTGAATGATGAATTTTCTTTTTGGTTGGTTCAGCTTGTAAAGGATGATTTTATGCAATAAATTTACCAGCTCTTCCCCTCAAAAAAAAATATTAGGTACGTGGCTTATAAAACATTGATAGATGTGAGTAATTTTATATAACGTGTTTAATTACATGATATTTGGTGTTTGGATCATTTTATCAGTCATACGAAACGATAAAAGTTAAAGATTTTGACATATTTATAATTAGATTATTGAAATTGATGGCTTTTCTTTATATATATATATATATATATATATATATATATGTTGTGAAAAAGTAAAAATTTATGGTAAAAAGAAAAAATCTCAAACTCTCAAAATTTACCAAACTACACACTTTATAATATTTTTCTCTCTACTCAATTGTGAATTTCTTCACAAATGGTGAGCCTATTTATAGAATTTCTTTACAAATAATTTAAAAAATAAATTCATCATTACATACATCATCACACACTAATTTTCAATATTCAACACCTAATTTTCAACATTCAAATATTCAACATTCAAATATTCATTACACATATTTTAAATATTAATTTTCAACACTCCTCTTTATGATGATGATCATAATGATTGTCTTCATTACGTGTTTTTATACTGCCTCGTTAAAAACCTTACTAGGAAAAACCCATTGAAATAAAAACCATAGTAAGGGAAAAAGAGTGCAGTCACGTAAACTCCCACTCATGTTGACACGAACAATTCTTCACAAATTTTGTAGATTTGCGCATCCCAATATTATATATGTGCTTTCTAAATATCGTCGTAGGAAGTGCCTTTGTGAAGAGATCTGATGAGTTTTCACTTGATTCAATGTGACGAACATCAATATATTTATTCTTCTCAAGCTCCTTGGTGAATGCGAAGAACTTAGGAGGAATATGTTTAGTTCTGTCGCTTTTTATGTATCCTTCTTTCATTTGAGCAACACATGCAGCATTATCTTCATATAGTATCACAGGCTTCTCGTCGAATGATAATCTGCATGAGATTTGGATATGTTGAGTCATTGATTTTAACCACACACATTCACGGCTTGCTTCATGTAGTGCAATAATCTCGGCATGATTTGATGAAGTTGTTACGAGCGTTTGTTTCTGTGAACGCCAAGAAATTGCAGTGCCTTCACGAGTAAATACATATCCAGTTTGGGAACGTGCCTTGTGTGAATCAGATAAATATCGAGCATCGGCATAACCAATTATACTTGGATTAGCATCTTTTGAATATAAAAGTCCCAAGTCCGTCGTTCCTCGTAGATAACGGAATATATGTTTAATTCCGTTCTAGTGTCTCTTTGTTGGATATGTGCTAAATCTTGCCAATAAATTTACGGCAAAAGATATATCAGGCCTTGTACAATTTGTAAGATACATAAGAGCACCGATAGCGCTTAGATATGGTACTTATGGACCAAGAATATCTTCATCATCTTCACATGGACGGAATGTATCATTTTCTATGTTTAATGATCTAACAACCATTGGAGTACTTAAAGATTTGATTTATCCATATTATAACGTTTAAGGATCTTTTCTGTATAATTTGTCTGGGTAACAAATATTCCACATTCTTTTTGTTCAATTTGTAAACCTAGACAATACTTGGTTTTTCCAAGATCCTTCATTTCAAATTCTTCATTCAAGTATGACACAACTTCTTGAATTTCCTTATTCGTTCTCATGATGTTTAAATCATCAACATATACAGCAATAATTACGCATCTGGATGTTGTTTTCTTAATAAAAACACAAGGGCATATTGAATTATTTACATATCCCTTTTTCATCAAGTGATCACTTAGCCGATTATACCACATTCGGCCGGATTGTTTTAACTCATATAACAATCTTTGTAATTTCACAGAATAATATTCTTTGGGTTTTGAACTTTGTGCTTCAGGCATCTTAAATCCTTCAGGGATTTTCATATATATATTACTATCAAGTGATCCATATAAGTAAACCGTAACAACATCCATAAGACGCATTTCTAAATTTTCAGATACCTCCAAGCTAATCAAATACCGAAACGTAATTGCATCCATCACGGGAGAATACGTTTCTTCATAATCAATTTCAGGCCTTTGAGAAAAACCTTGTGCAACAAGTCGAGCTTTATATCTTACTATTTCATTTTTCTTATTTCGCTTTCGAATAAAAACTCATTTGTATCCAACAGGTTTTACACCTTCAGGTGTAAGGACTATAGGTCCAAAAACATTACGTTTATTTAGCGAATCTAATTCAACCTGGATGGCATCTTTCCATTTTATCCAATCCTGCCGATTTTTACATTCACCAAAAGATTTTGGTTAATGATCTTCATTATCATTTATGATGTCGATTGTCACACATTATAAGAAAATATATCATCAATTTCTTCTATATCTTTTCGGTTCCATATTTTTCAGTATTAATATAATTGATAGAGATTTCACGATTCTCGTCAGTTTGTGGTTCTGACAGAACATTTTCATCATCATGTGTTTCTTCAGAAACATTATTCTCTATTTTGTGATCATCATGTGTTTCTTCAGGAACATCATTCTTTATTTTGTGATCATCGTGTTTCTCTATAAATTTTCTTTTTCGAGGATTTTTATCCTTGGAACTGACTGGCCTTCCACGCTTCAGGCGTTTAATGACATCATGAGTATCTTCAATGTATTTCTTCGGAATTTCAATTCGAGCAGGGGCATTTGCAGCATGTATATATGATTTAGTTACCCCTTTTGTGTCTGCAAATGCATCTGGTATTTGATTTGTTATTCTTTGCAAGTGTACAATTTTCTGTACATCTTTTTCACATTGTTTTGTTCTTGGATCCAGATGTAACAATGATGATACATACCATGTAATTTTCTTTTCGGCATATTTCTGTTCTCCCCCTAACATTGGGAAGATTTCCTCAATAAAATCACAATCAGCAAAACGTGCTGTGAACACGTCGCCTGTATGAGGTTCAAGATATCGAATGATTGATGGATTATCATAACCGATATAAATTCCAGTCTTTCATTGAGGTCCCGTTTTATTTCGTTGCGGTGGTGCAATAGGCACATACACCATACATCCAAAAATTCTCAGATGAGAAATGTCTGGTTCTTTACCAAATGCAAGCTGCAATAGGGAGTATTTGTGATATGCACTTCGTCTGATGCGAATTAATGAAGCAGCATGTAAAATTGCATGTTCCCATATAGAAATAAGAGCTTTGTTTTCATAATCATTGGTCTAGCAATCATTTGGAGACGTTTAATCAATGATTCAGCCAATCCATTCTGTGTATGTACATGAGCAACATGATGCTCAACAATGATTCTCATAGACATACAATAATCATTGAAAGTCTGGGAAGTAAATTCACCAGCATTATCAAGTCTAATTTTCTTGATTGTATAATCGACAAATTGATTCCTCAATTTTATTATTTGAGCAACTTGTAACGTCCCAGATTCGACGACTGTCCTCACTGTATCAAGACGAGTCTTTCCAGCGTGCTTATGTCCCCACTCACACGCACCCCGGGAAACTTCCCAGGAGGTCACCCATCCCAAAATTGTCCCAAGTCAAGCACGCTTAACTTTGGAGTTCTTATGTGATGAGCTACCGAAAAAAGATGCATCTTCGTGATATGAGTAGTACAAATCAAATATTTTAAGCCCTCTTCAACTGTACAGTCCATTACATTGAACAGTCTCGGAATCCCTTTCATTCCGGTGTGGGATCGGTTCATTCATGTTCCCTCCACCTAGAAGCCTGCCAGGAGCCGCTTATTGTCCGTGCAACTGATGGCACCGGCGATCACCCCCCGCCCTCTTCGGCCCCGGGCCTCACACAAGTAATCTTGCAAATGCAACATTTCGAGTTGACAATAAACATACATGTGACCATCCGCTGGAGGCATCAATCAATATCATAAAGTATCTAAATGGTCCACATGATGGATGAATTGGTCCACAAATATCACCCTGAATACGTTCAAGAAACATTGGTGATTCAGTTTGGATTTTGGCTGATGATGGTCTTATAATAAGTTTTCCAAGAGAACATGCTTTACATTGAAACTTATTATTCTGAAAGATCTTCTGGTCTTTCAGTGGATGACCATGTGTATTTTCTATAATTCTTCGCATCATTGTTGAACCAGGATGTCCTAATCGATCATGCCAATTGGTTAATATTGAAGAATTATCAACTACCATGTTTGATTCAATGAGACTTATATGTATATAATGCAATCCAGTAGGGAGCATTGGTAGTTTTTCAATAACATATTTCTTTCTTGATTTATATGTGGTAAGATACATATATTTCTCATTCCCTTCATTCATTGTTTGAGTATCATACCCATGAGAATATATATCATTATAACTCAACAATTTTTTTTCGATTGTGGTGAATACAAAGCATCATTGATCAAAATTGTTGTACCATTAGATAACAAAAATTGTGCTTTACCGCATCCTTTAATCAAGTCTACAGAACCTGATATTGTATTCACCATTGTTTTTGTTGGTTTTAGTTTCAAGAAATATCTTTTATCTCGTAGGATAGTGTGCGTTGTACCACTATCAGGTATGCAAACTTCAGCTTTGTTCATAGTATTTTCCATGTTTGAACTTCAAAAAAAATATGCATTGAAATAAAATTACTGACAATACATATGTAAATATAACATATATCATAATTGTACAATAAAACACTATCATATGAATACATGAAAAATAAATTATTGTACATTTATATTCCACCAATATATTTTTCATTTTCAGAGAAATCATTGAGAAAATCTGCAGCATCAATATTTTTCATTTCTATCCCACCAACATATTGATCATTTCCAGAGAAATCATTCATAAAATCAGCAGCATCAAAATGAGTTGAATTACTCAAACGATCACTGCGTTCAGTGAAGTTGGTCTCTTTTTCTTTCCCCTTTATCTATTCCTTATAGAGCTTGCAAAGGTGCTCGGGGGCTCGACAAATACGAGACCAATGTCCTGGAGTGCCGCATCTGAAACAAGAACTTTCAAATCTTTTCGAGTGATTTTCATTAACACTCATGTTCTCATGATGCCTTTTCAGTGGATGGTTCGTGACGCCCTTTTGAGATGAGTTATAAAAATAACTATCTCGATTGTTTTCAAAACCACGGCCTCGACCACGACCACGGCCAATTCCACGTCCACCTCCACGACCACGACCACGACCTCGACCTCGACCAAAACCTTGTCTTTGAATTTGATTTTGGTTTCCAGGTTTAAATTCATTTTTACTTACAGCATTTACTTCAGGAAATGCTGTTGATCCAGTGGATCGGGACTGATGATTTCTCATTAGCAGCTCGTTGTTCTTTTCCGCCACAAGAAGACATGCGATGAGTTCAGAATATCTCGCAAATCCACGCACTCTATATTGTTGCTGTAGAGTTATATTTGATGCGTGAAACGTGGAAAATGTTTTTTTCAAGCATTTCTGATTCTGTAACCTCATGTTCACAAAATTTTAGCTGCGAGATTATTCGATACATAGCTGAATTGTAATCACTTACTTTCTTAAAATCTTGGAATCTTAACATATTCCATTCATCACGGGCGGTCGGAAGTATAACTTTCCTTATATGTTCAAATCTTTCTTTCAATCCTTTCCACAGAGCCATGAGATCTTTTTCGATGAGATATTCACATTTTAAACCTTCATCAAGAAGTCGACGTAAAAATATTATAGCTTTTGCTTTTTATTGTGATGAAGATATACCATTTTCTTTAATGGTCTCGCTTAGACCCAATGACTCAAGATGCATTTCTACATCAAGGGTCCATGGCATATAATTTTTCTCCGTAATATCAAGAGCAATGAATTCGAGCTTTGCCAAGTTTGTCATGGTGGTACTAAAAAAATTTACGATGCATTTTATTAGTTAATGAATATTGCAATACAAAGTAATGGATAAACAACAAGTACAAGCATTCGTAAAAATAAAGAAAACACATGGGGATGATATTCTCCGATAAATACAAGACTCGTGAGTATTATAACCAAATTAATTAAAAATAACCTTGAGAAAGCCATAATCTTTTTTCTTCGAAAATTTGATGAAGAATAATTTTTAGAGAAGAAGTGAAAGTTGGAGTGATTGAATGTGTTTGTGAGATCATATTTATAGGGAAAAAACTAGCCGTTTTTTTACTGTTTATGACCGTTGATGTACATAAAAATAAATGTATGCATTTGTATAATTTTATGGTAATAATATGATGTATATAATATTAGTCATGTTTAAATAATTATGTATATCATATCACATTATTATAATGCGGTGTCACAAGTTATTTTGTTTAAAAACCTTATAGGCTTTTATACTTGTCGTATCCCTTACCGTAAGACCGTCTCACAAGAAACATACTCTTAAATCTATACTATTTTATTAAGCATGAGGCACTTAGAGTAACTAACTTTGGTGTCATGGTCTGTTTTAATAATTATATATATTAATAAAATGTTAAAATTTTAATATAAGTTATATGTAGTTCAGCGGATAGGACCATTATTTTTTGGGGTTTAGGTTATATATTCAATTCTCATTGATGTCATTTTTTTATTTTTTTTACTTTTCAATTTATTTTTTAATTTATATATCAAAATTACAGTGTAGTCCCTCGCTATTTCTTATAATTATATTTTGATCCTCATTTAAATATAATCAAATGAATCATAAAAAATATTATAAAAACGTCAATGTACTAGTATATATGATCGATATGGGCTGTTTGGTATAATCAAGATCGAGTTGTACTGTTTGTGGGCATAACAAAATTTCATCGTACCATCAAAAACCATTAACCTCGAAGCCTATAACAGTGATAAAAAAAAAAAAAATAAAATAAAAAAAAAAAAAAAGCCTATAACAGTGATATCATTCACGTCAACGTGAGACCACCGTACAACCCGAGATACGCACAAGACAATCGAATGACGTGGCACATCAAACGGCATCGAGAGATCGACACGTCATCGAATGGGGCCCATAAAACAGCACTCCCAGGTCACCACACTTTTGAGTAAAGTCGGGTTTTTTACTATCGGAAAATCCGGAAACGTGTTTCCTAGATATCGTAGATTGTTAATAATATTTTATTTTTATTACTAAAAATGCAACATTATGTGTACAATTAATTTGGTATTGATTAAAATAATTTAGAGACGTGTTTATAAATACATAAAAAGGAAAAAAAAAATTCAAGTGTCTCTATTTGGTCAAAAGATACGAATAGGAGTCTTGTCAAGGTCCAAGTCATTGAAATTTCTAAGAGAAATTTAAATATCCCTAAATTCGGGATTGCCTTTAATATATATTGGAAATCGTGAGTCTCACAATGATTTGAACCCTATGTATATATATATAGTTTGATATGCTGAGCACCTATCATGTACATCTATGTGTAATAGGGGTGGGTACGGTACGATATATCGTACCGAAAATATCGGTATGGAATTTTTTCATACCGATACCGATACCGGAAATTCGGTATACCGCACATTCGGTTTACCGAATTTTCGGTATGAAAAAAATTCATACCGGCACCGTACCGACACCGAAAACTTTATCGGTATACCGAAAAAATTGTCGGTATACCGAAATTTTTTCGGTATACCGAACTTAAATTTAAAAAATAATAATAATAAAAAATTATTTTCGGTATTTCGGTATATACCGAAATACCGAAAAAAAAATATTTCGTACCGATACCGATACCGAAAATTTAGGTACGGTATCATACCGTACCGAAATTTTCGGTATACCGATTTTTTCGGTAAGTTCGGTATTTTTTCGGTACGATTTTTCGGTATTTCGGTATTTTTTCCCACCCCTACCTATGTGAGCACCGATGAAGTGTTACTCACCTATTGGATGTGATGAAATGTAGAACAATTACGCATCCAATGGGTGATTGACACCTCATCGGTGCTCAAATAGGTATGCACGGTAGGTGTGCAGCATATCCAAACTGTAGATATATATATATATATATATATATATATATGTATATGTATATGTATTTTTTAGATAATTAATTGTTTTAATTATAGAATATAGTGAATTGAAATGGTAGAGACAAAAAGGGGTTTGACTCCGTTGATAATGACTTTAATTTGTTCTTTTAGGAACGTGAAAGTTTCATAAAATAAATTTTAAAGATCACTAAGTATTATAATGTGGTGTGCACTTTTTGACTATAGCCTTTTCATAACTCACTTTTATAAATTTGACTATAGAAGTCGTAACTTAAATAAGTTCAGCTTATAAAAATATTTTTGATTAACAAAAACAAGAGCGGTTTTGACATTTAGATAAATGTTAAAAAATATTTTTGTTTTTTTATGATCGCTAGTGTTATCACTACGGCATTTTTGTTTATGGTGTAGGACGCAAACTTTTTATCCTAATATTATGATAGCACAAAGCCTCATATTAGACCACGACCAAGTAGAAATAAGAGGTTGTACACGCTTGATGTCGAAGTGTCGGGCTTATTTATAACTGTGAGCCTGAAGGCGAATGTGTCTTGCTATTGGTATTGTCTATGGTTATATCGTAGAGATCAGTCTTATCTATTAAGATTTAGTGTCTCTATACAACCTCTTTTATGACTCACGAAACCAACCACATCATAATGTAGTAGTTTAATATTACTAGCGAACTTGCTAATAACAGAATTATGAAAAGCAAACTTGTAAAGACAAACAATGTACGGAATAAGTATACTGTTATGTGTATCTTGTATGTAAGAATAAAATCAAACTGAGGCCTGTAGTAAGTACACTTTGTTTAAAACAGATTCGTCATATCCGGTGTGTGCTTCAAGTTTTAACCGGACGATTGTTTCTCATGATACAATGGGCAGACCCGCTGTGATGTTGCACAAATCACCACACTGGCGAACGAAAGAGTATATGAACTTTATCAACGAAAAATGCAGGAGCATAAGTAGTTTGCGCAGGAATCAAGCGGGAGGCAGAATGCAGGAGGCAGTGAGAAGTAGATGTTTGCTGGTGTGTTTTCTGGCCTTGGCACATCCTCTATTTATACACGCTGGTATCACTCATACGAAAAGGCCAAATGTTGCCATCAATAAACAGCCGAAGCATCAACACCTAGTTAGATGGAACACCAGCAATCAAGCATGTGAAAGAACTTAGGACATATGAAACGAATCTACCGAGGGAAAAAAATTGCAAAAGGTGGGCTAGCCTAGTTAGACGGTTTTTATCTTGATAGGTCCGACATTCGACGTACTCAGGACGTGCTCATACGCTTGTACACAAAATCAAGCCTTTTTCAGTTCAAATCGGGCCCACGGTTTGCAATACCTGTGTCGGCGTGCGCGAGAGAGGGTCTCTTGACCAATAATTTTCTTCGCTTCCATAAAGTGTAATACAATATAAGCTTATCTATATCACTTTATTTTTCTTATGTGGGACAAACCCACCATTCCCCAATTTTCATTCACACACATGAAACAACTATTATCACATACACACACAAAACCCAATATATCTTTGAAGTTATTATATTAAGGCTCAGTTTGGTAGGTATGATTAAGCTTGGATTATTCATTAATACTTTGTTTGATTGGTTTTGTTTACTTCACATTGACTACAGGTGGAACTAGTTTCACTGTTATTCTTGGAAAACAAATCCAAGCCTTGAAGATGGACAACATCTATCCCACTACAATCAACAACATTTATACAACGTAATCACTAAAATACCCTCAATGAAAATAAAAAATAGCAAGTGGGTCTTGTAAAGCTAATTGTCTCTTTTCTTCAGAAACATCGTGCAGAGGACCGCTGAAGAATCACTTAGAAATTCAAAGGGACCAACCATAAATCATCATTTTCTAGGATAGATCTGAAGAAATTTGAAGCTTATTCGAAGGTAAAACGTAAGAAATTATAGCTTTGAAGCTATGTGTGATTATTGATGTTGCATATGATGTATAAAGCATTTCACAGTAGATAAATCTAATTAACACTAGTAACAATTTCATGTTTTCTGTTTTCGATTTTTGGTACATATGTATTGTAGAAACTGAATATTGCTCTCTTGACGTGTGTTTGGTATGTTCATCTACTGTGCTAAGAACTTGTTTTTTATTTTAAATCCTCAAAAATTTTGTTCATGTGAGATTGTAGTAGGCATTCGTAAATATGGAGAGGGTTTCCAATTGGCCTCTAATTTCTTGCAAACGGGCTGTGAGGTTTGGGAAAAAATAACAAAGGATAGGAGATAAATAAAAATGTAATATAAAGGGTATTTTGGTCATAAATATGTTTATCATGATGTTATCTCTCTTGTTAAATTCACACCACACATAATATTATATATCCCTCGAATTACATATCTTATCATATCAAACATTTATCAATCAAATTATTAATCATTCAATTATCACATCCTACAAACCAAGCGAACCCTAAGTTGTTTTCGTTGGACTATATATAAGATTATATATATATATATATATATATATATATAAACACACACACACACACTACAAGAACTTCAAAGACATCACTTATCCTGATATTTCTTGAACCAAGCACGTTTGGAATTAATATGATTAGCCAAAATAAGATGGGAAACCAGATGTTTGTTGCCACTTTTGACTTGTTAAGCTTAACAAGTACAATTCTTGTCTCGGAGCTTTGACATATAATTATGTTTTCATCTTCCGAAAAGTTTAATTAAAAACCATACACATGTATATCATTTCGATTAATGAAAATCCCTAACCACTCCCTTTGAAAATCCTAAAATAAAGACAAGAAAATTAAATAATTTAAGATGATAAACATTTTTGCATTATTCAAGGAAACAAGATTTCAAATGCTTGAAACTCTCAAGAAACATGCAGACAAGAAACTTGTGTCTTTATAACATTAACCTGTCTCAATTTTCACATTAAACAATTATTTGATGCTTCTAATTTAATCCAACATTCTTCAATAATGTTATCAATATCGGAATTTATAGTCACTCTCGAGAAGTAATTTAAAATATTTATAGGAACTAGCAACCCAAAGTGTTGTGCATCTGGGATAGAATGTCACATTATTCAAATTAATATATTATGAATCTATATATTCAATAAATATTACATTTCCAATGTCCTTTTCCCCTCAACATCATCATAGATTCATAACTCAGTGCCTTTAAAAGAGCCCTCCAACACACTTCGTTCAAACTCAAAGAACTTCCTTTTTTTCTCGCACTTTCCACTTGAAAACAACACAAACTTTCTTCACATTATTTCAAAAAACATGTCAACAAATAAACCCTTCGATAAACCCTTGACTCTCTTCGAGCCCATCCTCACTGAAACAGGCTTCACACTACTTCAACGCAACACGTTGGCATCATCTCATCCCACTGAGCGAAGGGGCAGGAAGAGAACAATGGAGCCAGGGCGGTTCCTAGGCGTCAGGCGGCGACCGTGGGGTCGATACGCAGCTGAAATTCGAGACCCTACCACCAAAGAAAGGCATTGGTTAGGCACCTTTGACACTGCTCAAGAAGCGGCTTTGGCCTATGACAGGGCTGCCCTTTCCATCAAAGGCGCTCAAGCTAGGACTAATTTCATATACACTGATCAATCAACTTTTCAATCTGTTTTCAACCATTTTCAACAGAATTCTACTGCTAAAACTCAGCAACCTTTTTGCCATCTAGCACCTTCTGATAACAAGATTTTTCGAGAACCGGCCCAATCAGACGGCGACAAGTGTATTTCTCATGAATCTTCTTTGTACAATTCACCAGTTAATGACGATGTCATTTTCTTCAATACTGACACGAATTCCGGGTACTTAGATTGCATAGTTCCTAACAACTGTCTGAAACCTTCTACTTCAACTGCCGGTATCACAACAAAGATGATTGAGGAGAGTGGGATTTTAAGCCCGAACACGACAGCAGGATTGAATCTTGGGAACCCTGATATTGAATCTTGTTACGAAGAAGCTGGTTATGGATTTTGGGATACAGATCAGTCATGGGATGAGCTTTCAGCTATTATAAATGACCCTTTAATGCTGGGAAACCAATGCATGGGATCAGACTCGAACCAAATCTCTGGGATGATGAAATATCCGAGCAGCATGAGTGATAATGCCCCTAATTCAGCTGAGAGTTTTTCTTCTTTTGGAGATGCAGTTGATTTGGGATACACCCCATCCTTCGAGTACTGATTGCGAACCCCCTTTAATCATCTTCTTCTGCTATAAATCTTTCCTTTTTTTCAGGTTTTGGGAAAAAGGTATTTATAGCACACAGTTTCACAAGATTGTGAAGACTGGTTATTTTGCAGCTGCTGATCCCAACATGGAACTAAATAAGTCGTGACTCTGATCTTTCTTAACTAATGCGTGCGCTCACTTACAAGTTACAAATGGCTCGAACTAATTAATGTATTTTTGAAGAACAAACGCATGCTTATATATTACATTTTAATCTTCTCCAAATTGATGATGAACGATATACGTATATGTCTGCTAATTGGTAGCTTTCTGTCATACACATTGGCTTTAAAAATACTAATAGATGATATTAATTCTATATGATACGAGGCTTGAACAAGTTTGTGCCTCTAACTGATGTCATATTGAATCACACGTTAAAAAACCATTCGAAGCATTCTTCCAAAGATGGCCTTGTTTCCTTTTTCGAACCATAAAAATCCCAACTCCAAAGAGACACAGTTAGATTGCAAACCATTTCTTATACGTTTCTTTAAAAACACCACTTTTCCAACCAGTCAAATCGATGAAAGAAAACAAAAAATGAAACACATCATTTTGACCAAAATGAACGCAGCATACACTCAAAATAGTAGACAGAATGATGATTTTCAAAGGGGATTTTTGAATATAGAGACTGATAATATTCAGCTCCCTTATGTAATTCATATATATCTCTTTAAAAAAATTAATTAGTTATTAATTCTTTTACTTTTCAAAAAATAAGCTAAAAAATTCCTAAGTCGAAAATTGTAGTTACACGCGCTTGAAATGCAATTGATCAAATATTTTTTTCCTACATTAGTTATAAAAGAATTAATAACTAATACAATTTTCGACTTAAGAACATATTGAAGGGTACAATTTAAAACAGTACAATTCAATAACTATATATTAAATAATAGAAAAACTCACCAACAAATTATATAATTAAATATTTAAGGGTATTTATATCATTTTATGTAATAAAAAATATGACCAATAACATTTCAAGTGGGTGTAAATAAAATTTCCGATCCCAATGGTTTTGTATATATTATTTTTTTTGTTTCCACAACAAAGCCCCGCAGACTGAGGTATAAATATTGATCCCAACAAGGGATAAAAGAGAATGTACTAGAGTAATATATCAATCCGGGAGGAGAATGGCGAGAGACATATATAGTATCTTTTTCGTTCTGAAAAAGATGATATAAATATATACAACAAGCTCCAAAATTTGAGCAATGAAGCGACTTACTTGCATTGAAGGTTGAATTTGTTGCTTGTTATTCAAAAACTATCTCTTGTTATTCGTCGAGATTTTTTTTTTAGGGCTATGTATGCCTTATTTGAATGAAAATATATACTAGCTAGACCTGAATAATTGAAGAGTGATGGTTGGCAGATGCATAGAGAGTTCGCGGCAAAGACATGGTGATGCATGCCATTTTCAACTTGAATTGTGAGGCTAGCCAGCTCCTTCTTGACATGGCACTTGAAAACGTGGAACCCTGCCCGGATTGGTGAACATTTGATTCTGGAACAGGCGCACTTTTTGAGATTAATGCTGAGCCAATGGAAGCACTTGTGCTGTTTAGAGACGACATTGGCATTGAAAAGGTATCTTTGGTGATTCCGGAAGTCAGATCAGGCCTCAAGTCTGATGAAGCCAAGGATGCATTCGTGTATCCCGTGGGGTAAGGAGCGACAGGAATATCAGTAAGAGAAGATGCAGATGTGCTGTAACTCAAAAGTTCTCACTGCGTGATCGAATTTGCACAAGGGCCCATATTTGCATGCTCCGTTTTGTGCATAGTGTGAGCATACTGTTAGAGATTTTTCTCAAAATCACGTTTCTTCGTATATATAAACATGATATATAATATGCGGAAGCTTAAATCGAGTGTTACCTCCGGCCATTGAAAACTTTGAAATTCTTTGTTTTTCTTCTCGGTTGAAGCCTTCTAAGCACTCCTGTGAGGCCCGGGGCCGAAGAGGGCGGGGGGGTGATCGCCGGTGCCATCAGTTGCACAGACAATGAGCGGCTCCTGGCAGGCTTCTAGGTGGAGGGAACATGAATAAACCGACCCACACGGGAATGAGAGGGATTCCGAAACTGAGGACAGTCGTCAAATCTGAGGCGTTACAACTCCACCCTCTCGATAGATGGTGTATATTTCTTATAAGGTGTGTATGCTTAGGGACCTCAATCGCTCTATTTATAGGTGTTTTCTCATACCATCGATGAGTGTATCGGGAGCCGAGATTCAGAAGAAGAATCGTGTACGCATCTAAATTTTCTTGGCCGTCGCCAATTTGAATTTGTACACGCTACTTCTTTTAACATGTGTCATATTTTTCTTACATTCTCCCACTTGACACATATATCTCATTTACCATAGGAGAAAACAAAATACATGAATCATGGCGATAGGTCATCTTAAAACGAATATTATCTTCCATGTATTACAATGCATTAAGTTTATCAAATCTGTATAACTTAATGAATAAACCTAATGTTTATTCGAGGTCCAACTTTATTGATATTTCTCAAATCAATGAATGTGTACACAACAAATATGAGAAAATATCACATCATAGTTTCATTAAATTTGTTCTTACAACAAAATTACATAAAGGAACCAAGTCCCATTCTTTCTTTATGATCCTTAAATTTCAATGGTGGCATGCCCTTAGTCAAAGGATCCGCAATCATCAATTCAGTGATAATGTGCTCGATAAGTAACTTCTTATCTTTAACACGTTCTCGTATGGCTAAATACTTAATGTCGATGTGTTTGCTTCGACTACCACTTTTGTTATTTTTAGCCATAAAAACAGCAGCAGAATTGTCACAATATATTCTTAATGGCCTAGATATAGAATCCATAATTCTAAGCCCTGAAATGAAACTCTTCAACCATACACCATGTGAGGTTGCCTCAAAACAAGCTACGAACTCAGCTTCCATAGTGGAAGTAGCAGTCAATGTCTGCTTTGCACTTCTCCAAGATACAGCTCCACCAGCTAGCATGAAAATATATCCTGAAGTGGATTTTCTTGAGTCAATGCAGCCAGCGTAGTCTGAATCAGAATAACCAATTACTTCCAAATTCTCAGTTCGTCTGAACATATGCATATAATCTTTGGTCCCTTGAAGGTACCTCATTACTTTCTTTGCAACTTTCCAATGGTCTAAACCTGGATTACTCTGATATCTTCCCAACATCCCAACAACAAATGCAATGTCAGGTCTAGTGCAAACCTGAGCATACATCAAGCTTCCGACAGCAGAAGCATAAGGAATGTTTTTCATTTGTTCCCGCTCTAGATCATTCTTTGGGCATTGGCTCAAATTGAATTTATCGCCTTTCACAATGAGAGCTATACTTGGTGAACAATCTTTCATCCGATATCTCTCTAAAACTTTGTTTATATAGGTTTCTTGAGACAGACCTATAATACCTCGAATTCTGTCTCTATGTATCTTAATGCCAATGACATAAGATGCATCGCCCATATCCTTCATATCAAAGTTTTTAGAGAGATATTGTTTCACCTCATATAACAAACCCTTATCATTGGTTGCAAGTAATATATCATCCACATATAGAATAAGGAAACAAATCTTGCTCTCACTAACCTTTTGGTATATACATTGATCCATGGGGTTCTCAACGAATCCAAATGAAGAGATAACATCATGAAATTTTAAATACCATTGACGGGAAGCTTGTTTCAATCCATATATAGATTTCTTAAGCTTACAAACCAATTGCTTACCATTACTAGGAGAAGAATCCTTCAGGTTGTTTCATATAAACCTCTTCCTCTAGTTCTCCATTGAGAAAAGGCTGTTTTCAGATCCATTTGTTGCAAATCCAAGTCAAAATGTGCAACTAATGCTAGAATGATACGGAGAGAATCTTTCTTAAATACAGGAGAAAAAGTCTCCTTATAATCGATTCCTTCCTGCTGAGTGAATCCTTTAGCAACGAGTCTTGCTTTATACCTTTCAATGTTGTCTAATGAATCTTTCTTTGTTTTGAAGACCCATTTACATCCAATGGTTTTTACACCATCAGGCAACTGAATAAGATCCCAGACTCCATTAACTGCCATAGAATTCATCTCTTCCTTCATAGCATTAAACCATAGTTTTGACTCATTACAACTCATAGCTTGTGAAAACGTTTCAGTATCATTTTCGGCTCCAATGTTAAAGTCTGATTCTTGTAAATACACAACATAATCACTAGATATAGCTGATCTTCTTATTCTAGTAGATATCCTAAGGTTTTTTGGTTCGATCAACAATTTATTGTTGTTCTTCATTAACAAATTGATCTATTCGGTTTCATCAGCAATTTGTGGAACTTCAGTAACTGGTTGTCTAACACCCATTTGGTCTTGAGGGGTGTGAATAACGACCAATCTGTCATTTGAATAAGAGGGTTGTGCATTAATGTGATCATTCTCAAAAACTATGTCATGATCACTCCCACTAATCAAGTCATTTTCAAGAAATTTTGCATTTCTTGATTCCACAATTTTAGTGTTGTGAGATGGACAATAGAATCTGTACCCTTTGGATTTTTTGGCATACCCAATGAAATATCCACTTATGGTTATTGGGTCCAGTTTCTTTTCATGTGAGTTGTAAACTCTTATTTCTGAAGGACAACCCCAAACGTGTATATGTTGCAAACTCGGCTTCCAACCTTTAAATAACTCAAATGGTGTCTTTGGGACAGCCTTAGTTGGAACTCGGTTTAATATATATACAGCTGTCTTAAGAGCTTCAGTCCATAAGGATTTAGGAAGTTTAGAGCTACTAAACATGCTCCTCACCATGTCCAATAATGTTCGGTTTCTCCTCTCAGCTACGCCATTTTGGTCCGGAGAACCAGGCATAGTATATTGGGCAACAATCCAATGTTCTTGGAGAAACTTAGCAAACGGACCAGGTGCTTGTCCATTCTCAGTGTATCTACCGTAATATTCTCCACCTCTATCATTCTCACAATCTTAGTATGTTTTCCACATTGCTTCTCCACTTCAGCCTTAAAAACCTTAAAGGCTTCAAGTGCTTCGTTTTTTTATGAAGCATGTAGATATACATGTATCGTGAGTAATCATCAATGAAAGATATGAAGTATTTCGGACTTTGCATGTCCATATCTGGACAACAAATATCTGAATGTATGATTTCTAATATTTCTGTACTCCTCTTGGCACACTTTTTAGACTTATTGGTCTACTTTCCCTTAATGCAGTCCAAACAAGTCTCAAAATCAGTAAAATCTAAAGTATTAAGCACTCCATCATTCACTAATCTTTTAATCCTCTCTATGGAGATATGTCCCAATCTCATGTGCCACAATATAGAGGAATCTTCATTTATAACACATCTTTTAATACCTCCTTGAACATGCATACTGGTGTTATTATTTTGTAAAAAAATAGAGAAAAGACCATCAACCATCGTATCATTTCCAATAAGATTTGATTTATAAAACAAATTTATTGATTTATCCAAAAACTGAAATGAATAACCAAGGGATACAAGTTTTGAAACTGAAATTAAATTCCTAGAAAAACTAGGAACATAAAAAGTCTTTTCCAATTTTAAAATATAACCACTATTCAACACTAGGCAGCAAGTCCCAATAGCCTCCACATGCGAAGACATCTTGTTTTCTGAATAGATGCTCCGCTCATTTTCTATTGATTTCCTTAGGTTTTGCATACCCTACAAGGTATTTGTAACATGGATTTTAGAACCAGAATCAATCCACCATGTGTTATAAATTATATCAACCATATTAGATTCATAACAGACAAATGAAGTAGGAATAATTTTCTTTTCAAGACAGTCCTTAAATTTATTGCAATCCTTCTTAATGTGTCCCGTCTTTTTACAGAAGAAACACTTGGATTCTTTCTTGATGTCAGGTTGTGGTGGAATTATTCATTTCCCTTTTCCATTGACTTTGGCTTGCTTCTTGTACTTTCCTTGTGTGGCCATAAAGACATTATCACTTGTTTCCATCAACAACCTTCCTTCCTCTTGAACACACATGGTCATTAATTCATTAATCGACCATTTATCCTTATGTGTATTGTAGGAAATTTTGAAGGGTCCATATTGTTGTGGAAGAGTGCATAAAATGTAGTGCACAAGAAAAGTCTCAGACATTTCCACTTCAAGTGTCTTGAGCCGAGCCGCTATGTCCCGCATTTTGATGATGTGCTCTCGCACACCTCTCACACTGGTGAGCCTTAATGAAGAGAATTCCATAATTAGGGTGCAAGCAAGTGCTTTATCCGAATACTGAAATTGTTCATCAATAGCCTTCAGTAATTCTCTGACATTATTATGCTGATCGACAGAACCACGCATACCAGCAGAGATTTTTGTCTTTATGAACATTACATAGAGTCGATTAGATCGCTCCCATTTTTCATAAAGATCAACATCATCCGTAATGCTGTTTTCAATAATAGCAGATGGTTCGTCTTTCCGTATAGCATAATCAATATCCATCCACCCCAATTGAAGAAGAATTCTTTCTTTCCATATTTTGTAGTTATCGCCCTTTAGATCGGGAATGTCACATTTCATATCAGAAAAACTCGCAGGTTGTATAACTGCACAAAATATCATATGCTTAAAATTTGAGACAATATCAATGTTTACCAATGTAATTCATGTTTTAAAAATCTAGTGACATAAAATTTGCATGTGGGCTAAAATTTTAATTCAATAAGATTTTTCTGTAACTTTATGATAAAACTATCAAAATGTATTTTCCTTAACTCCTGTGCGTAAATTAAGAAATATATAATTTGATATTTTAACCTAATTAGTTATATAAATATAATAAAAATCTCTGTGGGGTAAATTTTATTATTTTATATAATTAATTACAATTGATGTCCATTATGTGATCCAAACCCACTTAATGCATAATTTTTCATAATTAAGGATGCTGTGGCTATTCCTCAATTATTTAAAATTATACGATTTACCGGACAAAATGTTGACTTTACATAATGCTTTATATAATAATTATTTCGCAATCAACACTTTCCAAGAGTGCTCCCAGGAAAGATAGGTAGGGCTAAGGCCCTTTAAATACCTAACTCCTAGACAGAGCAACGTTCATCAAGGAGACCAGTGGCTAGTCAATGCAGTTTAAACCGATCTATGAAGAACTCCCTCAGATCATGTTTTCTTATGTCACCTTATAATTATTATTCAACTTAATTATCCACATTTATGTGAATCTTTATAAGCCAAAATTTTTTATTAAATAACTTTATATTCACATTTTTACTTAATATGAACAAATACGTTCCTCATCAGTTTTTCTCTTCAATCAGAGTAGTGATAAAATGAGGATCACATTTACGTGAAAATGTGGGCTCCTCATCAGTTTTTCTCTTTTATCATAGTAGT
This sequence comes from Primulina tabacum, assembly GCF_025594145.1. NCBI lineage: Eukaryota > Viridiplantae > Streptophyta > Magnoliopsida > Lamiales > Gesneriaceae > Primulina > Primulina tabacum. The sequence continues at coordinate 42,473,871 of NC_134554.1, forward strand.
GATAAAGTGAGGATTATTTGTTCATTTGTGAATATCTGAAAAATTTTATTATATTCACATCTTACTCTATATGTTCATTTCAAATTATAAACAACTTAATATAATTTAATATGAACACAATGTGAATATTGTTTTTCCAAAATATTTTTCAATATAATTTGCATTTAAAAAACTTCAAAATAAATGCAAGTATAATATTAAATTTGCATGTACACATCAAACACTTATCCATAATATTTGACATTATATCTAACATGCAAAAAAAAAATAATTTCTAAACATGTATTAGAAATTACTTCGAATTTGGAATTATTTTAATGTGTACAAATTATTTGACCAAATGCTATATGTATACCGAATTATACATATAACTTAATAACACATTAATCATTATTTATTTATTTATTTTTATTATTATTTTTTTTAAAAAAAATAATAATAATAATAAAAACGAATTATTCCCAACATAAGGTCCCGCATAATTAATTTTTATATTTATTTATTATTATTATTTTTATTTTAAAAATAATAATAATAAAAAATTTAATTAATACGGGAGGGGCCCACACATAAGACATTTGAAATTGTTAACCGACACAAAATTAAAAATGAACAATTTGTTCAATTCAAACGTGTGAGTCTTATTTTAATTTATTATAGTGAATGCTTTGTCTCAAGAAATATTAAATGAATTGATACACAATTGCATTACAATTGCATTATTTGCTTCTTCTTTAAGGTCTCTGCAACTTTTCTTCCCAAAACAAAAATTTCTCATTTCATATATAAAAATTCAAGAACCAATTATAGTACTCTGCAAGACTTCAAAGAAGAACTCAAGGTGCAACCGAGAACAGGTAAGTTTCTTATACAAAAACTTCAAAAGAAATTTTATGATATCATGTATTTTCAGAAAACAAAATTTCAAGGTAGATGTAGCTCTGATACCAAATGTTAGAGATTTTTCTCAAAATCATGTTTCTACGTATATATAAACATGATATATAATATGCGGAAGCTTAAATCGAGTGTTACCTCCGGCCATTGAAAACTTTGAAATTCTCTGTTTTTCTTCTTGGTTGAAGCCTTCTAAGCACTCCACCCTCTCGATAGATGGTGTATATTTCTTATGAGGTGTGTATGCTTAGGGACCTCAATCGCTCTATTTATAGGCGTTTTCTCATACCATCGATGAGTGTATCGGGAGCCGAGATTCAGAAGAAGAATCGTGTACGCATCTAAATTTTCTTGGTCGTCGTCAATTTCAATTTGTACACGCTACTTCTTTTAACATGTGTCATATTTTTCTTACACATACTGGTGCACCCTGAAAAACAAAACACAAAAATTTCAAGTATGTGATCAAACGTTTTATGTGTTACTCGAGTGGCCAGCGGAAGAAGAGACTGGGACATACGGTCCTGAGAATGCACTAGCAGATGTGGATGGTGGCTGTATCCCGGTCATTGGGCTTAGCACCAATGGTTGGTTTAGTTCTTGAAGGGGGCACACGACCTACCAGCAGTCTGTACTGATTCACAAGTTAGCACAAAAGATGAGATAATTAAATTCACATAAATGAGCTGCTTCATGTCCAACGCCCAGATATGGAGTCCAACCAGGAACAGGAATAACACAGAGGGGAAAGATCAATGAACCATAATTTCCAGGGGCGTATGAACCTGGAAGCATGGCTGGTCTGGCCACTGGCCAGTTTCCAGAAACGATCCCATATTGTTGGGAAGACTGAATTGGAGACTCTGCCGATGGAAACACTGTGGTTCCAGGCAAACCTGGTGGAGCAGCCAAAGGACCAGGGCCAGGTAACTGAGCAGGTACCTGTAACCCATCAGGTAGCGGATGATGAATTTATAAGTAATGCGAACTTGCATTGCCCCGTTTTAATATAACTAGAAAAGTGCACGTGCGTTGCACGTGAGCAACTAAATTGCTGGAAATATAAGTACGAAATTTTGATAATATTTAAATGAATTAAAATATGGCTAATAGAATTTATTAATTGAAACAAACCAAACCACAAAGTCGAAAATCATGACCATAGACGATATATGAATCGGAGAAGTTATCTTATCCACATGACACACTTTTCAATATACTTCTTGGTTGATTTTGATAATTCAACAACTCTTTGTCGTAGTTTGTTATAATATACATATAACCATTTTGGTATACTCAGCAAGTATATGATCGTCTTTAACATCTATTATGTTATTTAAAATCCTCATCTGGGATCTGACATGCTCGTAGTTTACTTCCCTATCAGGACGTTTTTTCGGTTTTCTACATTGTTTTTATCCAGTAATCTTATTTTCCAAATATTTATTTTATTGTTGAATGATTTTTCAGTTTTTGACAATCATCAACTATAACTCATAAGAATAAGTGTTGTTTTTAGTCGTGATTGGTTTTACTTGTGACTAAAAGTATGTATAATCTATATATTCTTTAACAACATAACCAATGAATGGTGCTGTAATTTCTTCAAACATCGTGATATTTGTAATATCATTTTTATATATTTAGTATCAATATTATCAACATATAGCTATAACAATTATTTCTCAATTAGTGTGAGAAAAAAACTTGAAAATCTTTTCAAATGACTATATCTTAGAACTGTGTCATCGTTTAATTTGACGCAATTTAGGAAAGTCATTTCGTTCGTCATTTGTTATAAGATTTGGAACAATGATTGTGTGCATCATATCATGGGGATGATATAGTTTCAATCTCATAAACAAAAACAAATTTTATTCTATCGAGTTTATATTTTGTTTTATAATATTTTATATACTGTGGAACGACTTACACAATTAATTATTATATTTTAAAAATCTTGAGAAGGCACAAGAATAACGTAATTAAGATATGTATATGAGATATCATTCAAATATATATGTCAAAGTATTTGTCTTATTCAATATCGCATCTAATAATACAAATGTTTAGATTTCATAAGCATCTTATAATAGACAAAATTAATTTGATGAAATATTGTATAATCCAATTTGAAATTTCACTATTCGGCTAAGTGAACTTTTTTGGTGAGTAGTTCTCTATGTTACCATCATATATCTCATGAATTAGTTTGTTAGCCACTTTAACTAAAAAAATAGACAAAAACAACCTCTTAGTCACCTCGGAATCTATCGAGATAATATTGGAAGAAATAAAGTGCAACCGGCTCAATGTCTCAATTTACTAAAAATGCACAAAATTGATCTATTGTGTCCACAAAGCTTTAGAATTGTTCTCACACCATTAAAATAGAATGAGAATTATACACAATTTTTTCATGTATTTCTTTTTCTGAATGAAGAATTTTTTATTTTGTTTATTCTTTGAGAAATATTGATATTTTATATGAATCAATATGTTGCAAACCATTAAGTAGCAACATAATCACTATATAATCCTTAAAGGTTTACACATACAATTTTCCAATTTCTTCTTCATTGTGCTGCGTTGAAATTTAAATATGAATCATTCTTGATCTTAATATTTTGCTTTAAATACGCCTTCAAATATATATGTATATGTTTCATGTCACTTAGTTAGACCTAATTTAAAATATCTAAAAAAATGTGTTTGAATTATATCATATAGAAATAGGGACATAGTAACACTGCAATATTATTTTTTTTAACATGTCTTTTTCATCCATTATGTTTGTCATAAATTTTTTGTTCAAAATTTGATTCGTTTTTTAACTACACGTATGAAGAACCAATAAATTATATAATTTACAAAAATCATATATTACCCTCTTCATAGAACATAAGACCCAAAATATGTGGCTTTGATTGGTGTACTCTCATACATATTTTCATATAAACAACAAGACAAATAATAGAATATCAGAAAAATCAATTGCCGCCAACAATACTAAACAACATGATTTTAAAAAATTCATGACATAAACAACCTCCATAAAAAAATGATAACTCAAAGTTCAAAAATAATTTATTTAGTACAATAACAAAGAAATTGAAGTATATACGAGCAACAAAAAACATAAATCACTCTCAAATTAAATACTAACTCATATTATTCAAAATTTTAAAATTTTTTTTTCAAACAAAGATAAGGCGTCTTATTAATGTCATGGTTTCATAAATATTTTACTTTTTAAAAAAACACACAAAGGAAAAAATAGTGCCTCAAAATCATCATGAAAAATCCTTTAATAAAACCTTAAGAAATAAAAATATAAATACGAAATCTCACAATTTTCCTTAAATCAAAGAAAAATATTAGACCATTGACAAAATATATCTGGAAATGACAAAACATACGTTAACTTGTGATACAATTAAAATTTAGAATCATGCATAATCATTTAATTAGAACAAAGTTGTATGCCAAAAATCTACTAGATATTATCTCTTTTAACAATTTATCCTTGTTTGTCGTCCACCAGAGGACTCATAGATCCACTAATTTTTTTAGTCCACCAATTAATTTCACAATAAATAATACTACAAAAATAATATAATCAAGCACATAAAAACTCAAATTCAAATACCTTCAATCAATTTAAATAAAAAAATTTGAATAGAGAATGTAATAATGTTGTAAAAATTTTGAATGCTGATTTATAAACAGAAGTCTGGAAATACATTTGTCACAATAAATAAAAAAATATTATATCTTTATATTCTGAGATATAAGCTAAAAACGAAGAAACATTTCATCATTTTTACTATTTTATAAGTCGCTTTAAATTAAGTAATCTAAGCAAACTGAAAATATGCATTATGTGTTTAAGAATTAACAAAATATCTCAAGGAAAAAAAATTAAAAATAATCATTTTTGTGGTATATATGGTTTTGTTTTATATTTTTTTCGGTGAACAAACAAATCACATAAGGAATCCAAACACAACATGATCAACTACAAACGATATATAACACCTAAACATGTAATGCTATGTTAAAAAACTTATCTCATTGCAAGAATACAAAATGATCAAATGAAGCATATTATTTAGTAATATTTATTTAGCAGCATATATAAAAAGTTGACTAAATATGAAACGTCTCGCTCATTTTTAAAATTCTACTGGACATTTTTTTTAATAAAAGCTCGCATTTTCGAAATAACATTTAAAATAATTGTCTTTATTTTACAATAAAAATATCACAGTTTAAAATGACCAACATCAAACGTAAACGTAAAGGAGTAAAAATCGTAATAGAAAAATATAACATGTACAAAAATGATCTTAAATATTTGTCAGTAAAAATAGCGCGGTTTAAAATAACTCAACTCGTCTAAAATTATACGTAAACATAAACGTGTAAAATTCTTAAAATCATCAACGTATGAAAATATTCATCTTCTCTCAATCTCATAAATCGTAATGCGGAAAAACATGTGGTCCTCGGGTCGTGTCACCTTACCAGGTCTGCCTACTCAGAGTTCGGCACCTCCAGTCTCCTCATCATTAAGCTCACCTGCATCACACACGCCTAGTGAGTTTAAAGACTCAACACACCTGCACCGTTAATAACAAGTACATATACCTAGCACACAGCAGTGAAAAATATCATACTCAATATATCTTTCATGAACTTAAAAGCATAATGTAAAAGTGTTGTGTAAAATCATGTCATGTCAAAGCATGTCATCTCATATCATCATATACGTAAACATATCTTTCATGAACCTTAAAAGCATGAACATCAAAGTCTCGTGTAAAATCATGTCGTGTCAAAGCATGTCATCTCATATCATCATATACGTAAACATATCTTTCATGAACTTTAAAAACATGAATATAAACATGTCGTATAAAATCAAGTCGTGTCAAATCATGTCATCTCATATCATCATATACGTGTCAAAACATGTCATCTCTTGTTATCATGTACGTAAACGTGTCGTGTAAAATTATATCGTATTAAAGCATGTCATCTCATGTCATCATATACGTATACATTTTGTTTTTAATTGAATTCAGTTCATTAGCTGTGACTTTCGTATCATCATGTCATCATGTCAGTCGATGGATCCATCTACGTGTAACCACAGTACTGGGCGGCGGGGACACCAGCGACACTCTCACCCGTCAACTGGGCCTTGGCCTATCATATCATCGTATCATGTCAATGGAAATACGATCGTCGGGCTCCCTCTGGGGCCTTCTCCCGTAAACGGGCTCCCTCTGGGCCTTTTCCCTCACGATATCTCCAATCATATCATCATGTCACTGTGTCATCGTATTAGTCACAACTAAATCACTTACTTCAAAACGTGTCATCATATTCGTCACTTAATAAAATAATGCATATACGTAATTTTTCCTTTAAACCAAGCATGCACCGTATTTATTATAATTGCGTAAAAATCGTAAACATGATGCATAAACATTTAAAACATGATAAAATGTACTCAGGGTGCTGCCAGGACCAACATCTCACCCGGGTGCAAAATGACCATTTTGCCCCTGGAAACCCAAAAATTACCATTTTGCCCCTAGACGTAAAATTTCACGTTTTTGACATTTTCTTAATTCCATTGACTCTAACATGTCCCAAATAATTATTTAAGCCTACCTGAATTTTCCCATATTTTTATTTGGCCTAAATCGATAACTTTTAAATTAATCTTTAAATATAACATATTAATGCGTTTTAATCCCGAATTAAACCAAAACTTAGGATAAAATTCCCAAATTAAAAACTTAGACTTCTAATAACTATTTGAGATTAAATATAATTTCCCATAATTTTTATTTAGCTTAAATTTAGACGTTTCAATTAATCCTTTAATTAACGTTTCGTGCGACGATTAAATCCCGGATAAATCCAAAAGTCATTATTTTGATCCAAAGCTTACTAAACTCCTAAAAATGTCCCAAAACATATTTATAAGAATTCTTAGATGTAAACTCGAGCTCATTTTACAACTTAATCGATTCGTTTTAAAACTTGAACCGGGGTTCCGGTTTTAACCCGAATCGACTCGAAACTTAACTGAATTTTTCCCAACTTTTTGTCATATCTTAAAAACACTATAATGGTCCTAAAATCTTAATCTCAGACCTTTAAATCCACGGCTGATGGTCCAGCAATTGAATGAAGCTCTCGGTCCTACCCACTTAATTCACCCTTGTGCACTAACCTCCAAGGTCACGTCCCAGCTCACCACCGACGGTTCAAGCCTCTACTCCACCTTAACTAGACTACCCTAGGACTCCCGTGAACCTACTGAACCCACGCAAACCATCCCATGCAAGCCGAAGCCCCTTCAAACCGCTAATCACACCAAAATGTCTCAACCGAGCCAAGCCTCTACCTCCTCGATCCACAGCGCTTGGGACGGTTCCAGCACTAGCCGAGTCCTTCCAAGACTTGTCTCAGACCCACCAGGGTCTGGTCTAAGCCTCAGCGAAGTCCCTGTAGTGCTGGTTGAACCCTGGACGCTGACACACCAAAGATCGAGCCACCCCCGAAGAACCCACCTCACGCCCCTTCACTCGTATACGTACAACAAATTTTCTAAATCCCATGACAGCAACTTAACACTACCAGCAGCCTCTAGACACTCAAGAACAGCAGCCCCTTGCACCAAAAATTCAGAAAAACGTGAATGATACATAAAGGGTGCAAGAAAACACATGGAAATCAAGATCCTTTCAAACACATGCTTGAATCGGAAATCCTTATGCATGAACACAACCGTCAGTATAAAAGCATGTATGATGCATAAAGAAAGATACAAATGCATGCCTTGATGATGTAGTCGCGAGGGGAATCGAAGAACGAGTGCCGGGAGAATTATTCTTGTAAAGAAAAGAAGTGACTGAAGCTTTCTTGAGATAATTCTTGCTGAAACCAAGAGAACCAATCTGAAAAGATGAAGTGTCGGCTGGTTCTATTATTGTTGTAGGGTAGGTTTAGTTTAAATGATGTTTAGATGTTTAATTAAATAGTAAACAAATACTTAGTGGGCCCTAAATTGCTAATTAAGAGTTTAAAAAAAAATTTAAGTCCAATAACCTTAAAATTAGGCCCATTAAATTCAAACATACTCCCGAAAAATATTTCGTGTTGGAAAGATTTTGAAAATATTAGTCGAACCCTCAAAAAGTCCCCCGATTCGATAAATTTTGCACACCGTTAAAAATTAAAATCCTGCGGTCAAAATATCCAATAAAATCCCATTTCTTGAAAATTACCTTTAAAACACCTTATATTAATTAATAAAATAATTTTTTTCTGAAAATTCTCTGGTCTCCGTTCCTAGTTCGAGCGCGAAATGACATATTAGTTGGAGGTATGTGCTTCGGGTGGTCATACCTGCAGGCAGCACCAAATTTACATATTCTCATTTGCACGTACTACATATATTCAGTGCAAACAGTTTGATATCATGTATAAAACGATGGTGTTTATCACGAAAATTGCGGGCGTGCCAGGCACGTGTTCGTGCCGAATTTGTGAAATAATCTGACTTCTAATCAAACGTTGTAGGTCTCGATTCGGTCGTAAGTTCTAACTCCCTCGAAATGACTCAAAAACACAAACAAAAATGAGGAATGTGACAAAATTACAGGAGATATCCATTAACAACATCAAATATAATTATGTTGCTATGAACTTGATCAACGTTTTTACAAAAAGTTGAAGGAATATGCAAAAATTCAAATACTTGATTGCTGGAAATTGAAATAAACATGCATAGAATTGGGAGAATTCTACAGTGATTTGCTGTAGATTTTGTGTTGATTTTGTCGGGGGTTTTTTCTGATCCTTCCTCTCAGTTTTTGTCACACTCCATGGAACGGTCTGATCACTTTCCACGATCGTTCAACGTGGATCGTGGGCCAACTTCACCATCATGGTCTTCAACTGCCACTCTACGGGTTTATTCATTGAGCCTTCTAGTATTCTGCAAACCTTTATAATTTGTGGGCTTTCAATATTTGGTCTAAACAACTGCCCCCTAGCCAATTTGGGCCAATTTGGCCATTTTTGGCCCAATTTTGGCTATTTGGGCATTTTACTAATTCGGCCCAATTTTGGCCAAACTAGCTATTCATACAGTGCGTAGAAATCATATGGTTAAGAAAGGAATGGTTATGTGACTTGAATATGAATTGACCGAGACACATGTTTTCCTTCCATCGGGTTAAATCCAAGTGTGGATTCCCTGAACCCCCTAATTCATCTCACCTTCCTCAAACCCTTCTTTATCTCTTTCTTTCTCACTTCCCCCAAACCTCCATCGGTGCCCACCGATTTTCCCGAAGAAATTGCCGCTCCATCGACTTTGTGATGCCATTCAAGTTTCTGAAAGTTGTCATCGTCAATCTCCTTTACATCAAACCACACCTTCTCAAGGTAGGTATATTTCACCATTTATCCAATCCCCCATCACAAAAACATTGTAGAATATATCATATTTCATGATGCACTCAAGGTGTTCGTGAATATGTCTGAATGAGTTTTTTATGAGCAATACCTTGCAACACCCACTGCTTGCATCTCAACAGGACGGCTCCCTTGGCGCCCATATTCAAAACTTGGCCTATAGCTGGTGCAACTTCTGTAATCTTCCATGCGCTTAAAAGAAATGCACCAGCACAAGGAATTGTGATGCTCCACCCAAATTCACTGAGGATGAGATCTCATTTTCTGGAATCTTGGCAAGCCATAAATTAAAAAATGGCAAGATTCATTCTATCTCACAAAGAAGTGACACGTGCCACATCAATGACAACAATAGCACACACAAATCATGGTTTTGTTGATCAACATTCCATTATTTCTCATGTGGTCCCATTTATTTCGCAGGAACATAGTTGGAGGAATTGAGGATTTATCTCAAAGGCCAATGCAAGCAGTACCTTAAATACCAATGGATATGGAAATTACCTCTTGGGAGTGCCGCCGGCCAATCTGAAATAATTTCCAAGCTTGGATGAATATCTTTGCAACTGACTGAGCATATATGTATAAAGTGTAATACACATTGAAAAAAAATACGTAGGCTAGGGACAGTAGGTGTACTTTTTTGCACTTGTTTGCCATGATTTGACAAGTGTCTTTTATGAGGTGTAGGGTTGGAAAAGTGGCTTGAAAGCCAAACTTTGTTTGTAAAATACATTGTTGTTCTTGTATATGTTGCTTGGGATATATTTGCAGGTGTTTACAATTTTGGCATATCACATTTACAAGGGAAACTTTGCCAAAATTTTTATAAAAAATGAACAAACGGCAAAAAGCATGTTTTCTTTAACATTGACGCAAACATGGCGGGTCAACACTGCTTGTTACAAACCAACTGTTAAACAACATTTTTCTAACAATACTCCCCAAGGTTTCGAGATATGCCATAAACAAACTTCACTTTTTCATCAATTTGGCCAACCAACACAACAAATATTCCTCTCAAAATACATAAACTACATCGGATTTCATGAGCAATGATTTTATTTATTCACAATGATCCATCATTATTTACGAAACAACTTCAGCAAGGAATGGCTTAAAAGCCTATTCCTCACATATTTACAGAAACTTCTTATAAGCCAATATGACAAAACTGACCAAAGTGGCCATCCAGCCTACTTTGCAATACTTCTCATCTATTCAGCTTTATGAACCATATGTCTCCGACTGTCGATCTTTCATCTGAGCTGGAGCTAAGATTAAATCCTCAATTTGTAACTCTTCTTCCTCGCTACCTCCACATTCCTCCTCAAATATTACTTCTGCTCCATCGATATCCCACAATTCTTGAGACTGCAATTCGTTCACTAGCTGCTGCATTTTGGCTTTCTTCTCGGAAGTTGCAGCGACTTCCATCTCTTCTTTAGTGAACTTAGTCATCGACCTCCTCGATAATAGGTCGGACCATGGGTCTAGGAGAGACCATGGTGGTGGGTTTGAGAATTTTTTCAACTGCTTCTCTTACTTTTTTAGTATCCATGTAGACTACTCCTTGTTGTCCATTCACTTTGTAATTCCGAATCTTAATTGGACCGAAGGCTCCATCATAATACCTGGCCTCTACTGTGTTGGAACTATATTGATACGGCTGCGAATCAGCCTGTACCACTTCCACTTCATCCTCTTTCCACATCAACAATAACTGGTGCATGTATGATGGTACGCAATGATTGGTGTGAATCCAATCCCTTCCTAACAAAGCAGTGGAAACTAACACTGGAATTTACCACGAAAAAGGCTGACAACGAAGATCGGGACCCTACAGTGACGTTTGCTGGCAACACTCCCAAGGTTTTTGTAGACTCCCCGGTAAAAGCTGCCACGGAGACATCGGTAGGAATTAAGTCTTCTACATTCTTCCCCAACTTCTGAAGGATTCTATACGGCAAAATATTCACAGCAGATCCATTATCTATCAGCACTCTAGACAACGGCTTTCCATTCACATGCGCTACAATGTAAAGTGGTTTGATATGCTTAGTCATTTCATTTGTAGGTCGCTTCATCAATACTCTTTTCTCTTCATCAACAAAAACACCGACGCTTTCACTCACCATATCAGATTGAACGGATTCTGCACCATTTTGATTTCCAGTAAAGACATCGGTTTCACACGTCCTTTTGCGTTTAAACTCCTCTGGCAACATTAACGAGCCAGTGGCACACTCAAATGAAACGAGGATCTGCCCCACCTTGAAAGTAGCCTTCTTGACTGGTTCACCGTCCTCTTCTGATAACAAGTCGTCATCTTCCTCACCATAATCTTCAGTGGCCCTCCTTCCAAATTTTTTCTTCTCTTTACCTGGTTCCTCCATCTGCAACCTGCGCTTAGCAGCTTTTTCCCTCAACAAACGTCGCTTTTGGGTCCGAGAAAGAGGTTTTGGAAACTTTGGATGTTCTACTCGCCTCCATACGCCGTCGGGAACTGCTCTAGGAGGAACAACAAAGCGGGACTTCCTCTCATATTTTTTATCAGTATCCAGAAAGGATGGCCTCTGTCTTGTCTTCTGAAATAACTGCCGGTCAGCTCTTCTCTCGCCATTCATCGACCAAGGATGTGGGCCCCTTTTGAGGTACTGGTTCCCTGGCCTTTTGGCCATGGATTCCCTGTCATACCTCATATTCCTCCCAGTATAATGCAGACCGTCCTCCACTGTAATAGTGATCTTTTTCATGAACAGCTTCTGTCTTCTTCTCCTTGACCTCAAATATCATTTTTCGAGGCACCCAACACTTCTTTATGGTAAATCTTGGTTTGATGGACCTGTCCCCGTACCCGTTCCTTCTTCTCTCATTGATCAAGAAACGCAAGTCAGTACTGCCCATGTTCACATTGGCTACCGGGGGAAAACGATCTTCATCCACTATCATCGCTTTCTTTTTCTCGGGAAATTTCAGGACTCCCTTGTTGATCCTTTCCTGCAAGACATTCTTGAACGCCCAACAAGCATTAGTATTATGGTTGAAGGAATTGTGATACTTACAGTAATCTCTTCCTTTCAACTCCTCCTTCGTGGGTAGCTTGTGATCTGGGGGGAATGTTATGAACTTTTCCTTCACTAAGTGATTGAAAATTTCCTCTGTCTTTGATGCATCGAAAGTATAGGGTGTTTGCACTGTAGGAATGTTTTTCTTGGCAGATTCTTCACTCTTGCGTTTTAAGAAAGGGACACCGCGTGACCCGGAATTTACCACTTCTGCCAACGTAACTTCCTCTACTTCTTGGAAGTAAGAGCCCATTGTAGATTGTCTTTTATGACTCTCTTCCCGCAACAATTCCTCATATTCCGATACTTTGGCAGCAAGCTCATAAAAATCGCTGGAATTCCATCCCTTGGAACTTCTTTCTAAGTTCAAAATCAAGCTCTCGCTGTGCTATCTTCACATACTCTGATTCAGGAAGGAGCACTCGGCATCTACTTCTCACTTTCTTGAATTTACAAATGAAATCATCAATGGATTCCCCCGATTTTTGGACCACCCTTGACAATTCCGCTACACTAATCTCATGTACTGTTATGAAGAATTGTGTATGGAATTGGCGTTCCATGTCATGCCAAGTCATAATAGAATTCCGAGGCAGTGTGGAATACCAAGTAAACGCAGTGCTAGTCAATGAATTGGGAAACAAACGCAGCTTGTAGTTGGAAAAGTTATCCAAATTTGCTAGTTCCCCACACTGTATCGTAAACCTTGCCAGATGTTCCACACTAGATTGGCCATCTTTCCCAGAATATAACGTGAAGTCTGGAATGCGGTATCCTTTTGAATAAGGGTTGTCACGATCCACAACATCAGGATACGGTTTATGGAATTCTGGTCGGTTGATTGGCCTCACTCCTGGGCCATACAACTCTTGAATCATATCACGTACCATCTCAAAATCCAACGTTGGAGTTTGTCTTAACTGGTGAGGAGGATAGATTGCCCCCCGAGTGTTATTCCCCAAACCTGGCGCTGAATATCCACGCATTTTTCCATCAACATATATCCCTGGATGTAAGTTAGGAGACGTCACAGAGAACACGTTACCAGCCATTTGTTTACTGTTGCTGCAGTTTTGGAATTTCAACCCCAACTCCTCATCCCTTTTGTGCGGAGGAGTGTATCTCCCTTCCCTGGCAGATTCAGGAATTCATGCTTCCCCCAAGCGGCGACTTTCACCTGCCTGAGAAACTCCTGATCCTTGACCTTGATCTTTCAGCAGCTTGACGTCATTCTCTTGAAGTTTATCACTCTCTGGTATAACCACTTCGCCTTTTGCAGACTTTCTCCATTCCTTCATTTCTGCCACAAATTCCATTATGACAGTAGCGAAAGTTTGAGTCATTTCCTTGAGATCGCTGTGGATATTTTTCTCCATGGCCAACATGAAGTTCGGCGAAGACCCATCACCACCAGAAACAACAATTCCTTCCTTCATAGTCTCTTCCTCGAACTGGTGTACGAGCCTTTCAACCGTTCTTCTTTCTGCATCAGTTTCCTGATACTCTTCTTGTGAGCGATGACCTTTCCCCAGTGATGGAGGAATTCCTTCACTCTTCTCAGTACGCTTTGGAGGCATTGTGTCCCACCGGGCGTGCCAACTTGTTTATCACGAAAACTGCGGGCGTGCCAGGCACGTGTTCGTGCCGAATTTGTGAAATAATCTGACTTCTAATCAAACGTTGTAGGTCTCGTTTCGGTCGTAAGTTCTAACTCCCTCGAAATGACTCAAAAACACAAACAAAAATGAGAAATGTGACAAAATTACAGGAGATATCCATTAACAACATCAAATATAATTATGTTGATATGAACTTGATCAACGTTTTTACAAAAAGTTGAAGGAATATGTAAAAATTCAAATACTTGATTGCTGAAATTGAAATAAACATGCATAGAATTGGGAGAATTCTGCAGAGATTTGCTGTAGATTTTGTGTTGATTTTGTCGGGGGTTTTTTCTGATCCTTCCTCTCAGTTTTTGTCACACTCCATGGAACGGTCTGATCACTTTCCACGATCGTTCAACGTGGATTGTGGGCCAACTTCATAATCATGGTCTTCAACTGCCACTCTACGGGTTTATTCATTGGGCCTTCTGATATTCTGCAAACCTTTATAATTGGTGGGCTTTCAATATTTGGGCTAAACAGATGGTATGAATAAAAATATAACGACTTTCATATAAAATAGAGAAACACTTAACCAACAGATGAAGGGAAGAGAGATGTTTACTTAAACAGAGGTTCTGATATTAATCAATTATGACAATCATCTTGATCAAAGAGAATCCATGAAATACAGTTCTATATCGCATGCCATAAGAGCATAAGAAATCCAGGAATGGTAGTTAAAACACTTGTCAAAGTAAAAGGAAGGGAATCACAATAAATCAGTTGTAAGCATGCACACAAAATATAGAGTAGGTCTCTTGTGAGACGGTCTCGCGAATCTTTTTCTGTGAGACGAGTCAATCCTACTGATATTCACAATAAAAAGTAATTCTCTTAGCATAAAAAATAATATTTTTTAATGGATGACCCAAATAAGAGATTTGTCACACAAAATATAATCCGTGAGACCGTCTTACACAAATTTTTACCCGAAACATAATATGAAAAATGAAAAACTCGGCATCATTTTGTCCCCACCGGAGTCGCTGACTATCTCACTTGGGAACTATATCACTGGTCTAAAGAATGAGATCATATTACATTAACAGTATCATAGTTTCAAAAAAAACAATACATAGTTATTAAAAACATGCGTCAGGTCCATCCAGACGAATGACTATTTAATGATAAAAAAAAACCTTATTATCATTCATTTATGCAAGAATTTAGTCGTTTTTATTAATATATTGATATTGGAAAATATTTATTTTTGTCAAATATATATATTTTTAGTTGACAAAGACTGATATTTAACAAAGAATTTAATTTCACTTATAAGAATTTATCGTCTATATTAATATATGCACATGTTCTTGAATTTGTTATTTTCTAAGTGAGCAAAAGGGGATCTACAATAGATCAAAAGTTAACTAACATAAAATACATTGAACTGAAAATAGAACAGTATAAGATTGAAGGGGTAGAAAGTAGGATCGTATCAAACATTAGGGTCTTTAATGTAATTAATTCGCCCTTCGAAATGCTCCGATATGACATCACTTTTACAAATACAAAGAGTTTCGCGGTTGTTACCCTCAAAACTTAAAATTACATTCTTTACGCCTCGATCCTTCTCTCTCTAAGACAATCCGCTTTCTCTCTCTAAATTCGCAATCTCATCTGTTCATCGTCTCCGGGTTCATTAAATCTGTGCTGGCAAGGTCTTACGAGTGTTTTCAGTTGAATTCGCATGAAAGGTAAATGTGAAAATGAGATGCTTTTGCTCGAGTTTTTACGAAGTTGTGTTTTTTAATTGTTTGCTTCATGTTTGTTTTCTTCGTTTTTGAAAGGTTTCTTTCGATCGAAGGCTTTTGGTTCAGGACTTTGATATTCTTGTTTTTTGTTTTTTTTTGTTCTGTTTTCAAATTTAAATTGCTCCGCGTCTGAGTGAATTTGGTTAGTTCTGCGTGATTTCTGTTTTGGAATTTTTGTGTGTATGAACTGTCCTATAAATTTGCGAGCGCTAGCTTCGAATCGTGTTCAATTCCGAGTTTGAGAAGTTTTTAGTGGCGAGATTTTGGCTTTGTGTTCGTGCGGATAGTTATTGGCGTTGGATGTGATTGGGTCAGCTTCTAATTTTCTTTCTTCTTTTTCAAAATTTCAGTATTATCGTTTGGCGGTTTTAGCTCTAAATCATTTTCTTATCTTTTTTGGGCTAGTGGTATGTGTTTCTTTTATTGTGTCTATGTGTGAATTAATTTTTTTTTGTGCGCGATCTTATTTCTTTTGTTTGCTCAGTGCACATTTTGTTTATCATGTTTCCGATATATTTGAGATGGGGAAATGTGTTGTGTAATTGTTTTTTTGGTTTTCTTTATGCTATCAAGTGGGTAAAAGAAATGCTTTGTTTCTAATGGTTGGCACCTTTATACTTCCGCATTTTGGATAATTACTCAAATGGTGTGGCCTCAAATCTTTCTGGTGTAGAAAAAAGAAGGATGCTTCTCTTCTTTTATATTATTTGTGGCTGTGTCAAATGAATAAGTTTTTCTGCAGTCCATGATTATTTGTATGTTATATCCATTGTTCTATTTTACTTACTCACTTTCTATGTTTTTTAGCAGATAATGGGTCCACCAAGAAAATCAAGAAGCGTGAATAAAAGTTATTCTTATATTAATGATATATCACCTAGCAAGGATGGAGATAGTTCTAGAAGAAGCAATAATCGGGTGAGATTATAGTGTAGTTTATGTGTTTTCTATGGAACTGTTGGAGTTCTCATTTCTTTCCAATTCCAACAAGTTTTCCATGTTTCTATTTTGTGGTTGCTCCAACTAGGTGCGGTAAAACCAAATGCTATTGATCAATGCTTCTGCCTGGTTAATAAAATGCTGGTGATGATATCCCTTTTTCACCACATAAAACGTGCCTCATAGTACACTGCAATAATATTCTCTGTTTAGCTTGTAAAGCTGAGAAGTGAAATGAATTGTTGAAATGCAAAAATTTCTGAGACGGTTGAGTTGAGATATCAAGGATAATGGCAGCATTATTTCTTACAACAAATTCCGCTTGGCTCCTTGCATAACTTTCTGTTGTCATGTCTTATTTTTTCCCCTGTAGTTTGTAATTTCAGTTGAGTTAGATTTAATGCAGCATTTAGATTTCTAACAAATTGTGTTTTTTTTCCTACCATTGATAACAATTGTGGTTTTGCTTATGAATGTATAAATTATCAGACTCTTCCCGTTTTGCATAATCTGCAGAAAAGGAAGCTGTCTGGCATGCTTGGGTCTCAATGGAGCCAAGAAGAGCTCATCCGCTTTTATGAAGCTTATCGCAAGTATGGAAAAGATTGGAAAAAGGTCGATTTCTCATATACTCTTGCCTTATTGCCATTAATTTGTTACCTCAAAATGCCTTTATTAAAAATGAGATCATATTTATTAATAAGTTCCATAATTGATTTCTGAGTTACTACAAAATCATGAGGAAAGTCGTGCTGGCATGATCCTTCTTGTGGATTATTAGTGCATGGCATACTTTTGGGCACTAATCTGTTCATTGCTGACAGCTTGTTTTTCTGTTTTGTGTGGTTATAGGTGTCCGCTGCTGTGCGAAACAGATCTTTTGAAATGGTGGAGGCTCTTTATACTATGAACAGGGTAATTTTGTGATAACACAATATTTTTCCCAGTCAAAATTGTGCCAATTCTGTCATCTCACAACTTTCTCCAAATATCCTGCTTCCAGCCTGTTGTCATCTCTCAAAATTCTCATTGCCTCACTAGTTTTTCCTATTTAAAGAACATTTTGGGCCTCGAAAGCATATTCCCACACCAACTATGAGAAAAAAACAGATTTTTCTGAAAAATATTAGCTTTTAAAATGCATGCTAGCTAAAAGAACTTGAAGATTTCTTTTTAGACAGAAAAAGAGTTTTATGTGAGAACATTTCTACTTTTGCATTGATGTGAAATCTTGATTGCAAAAATGCCATCTTTTTGACGTAATATAAAGTGTGATAGTTTGTAGAGTAGTGAATGGGAAAGACAAGATGATGTTGTGCAATAGTGATCAGAGACCAAAAACTGATGGGGTGAACTAGAAAATTTCTTGTTAATTCTCTTTTCTGATGAGGCAGAGCAACACATGTTTATGGAGATTAACATTCCTGGTATGATAGCTGATGGTCCTTGCATTTTTTTTAAGTAGGGGTTCGTAGTTCAAATGTATTTCACTTCATTCACATCATATGCAGATTAAACAAATACTTGCCATAAGGTTTAAGGTGTTGAATTTCCTTTTCATAAAAAAATCACAAATGGGAGTACACGTATCCATTCTTCTGGAATGGTTGTCACATATTTTTAGCTCTCAAATTTCAGGCTTATTTGTCGCTTCCTGAGGGAACTGCTTCTAAAGCTGGGCTTATTGCCATGATGACCGATCACTACAGCAATTTGGTGAGACTTTTTTCCAACGAGCAAACTTATTGTCATGGTGACTGATCATTACAGCCAAAGTCTCTGCTTTCAAATTTGTGCTTTGTAGTGTTGCAGGTTTCATAAGAGAAATAGTGATGAAATATTGTGCAGAAATAATGCATGTCCGATTTGTCTTTTGTGTGTATACTTTTCTATCCTTCTCTTTTAAAGTGAAACTGATACTTTACATGAACAAATACTACAAAACTAGGAAATATTTTATGAGGATTATGATGATTGGTGGTGAAATTTATCGTATATGCATCCTCATCTGCTGTGTGACATCAAACTCTTATAAGATTGCGAGCTCTTAATTGATCTTTATCGGCGTATTCTGCTCATAGTCTAAGAATTATGTGTGTGGGAAAAATGTGTTACACGAGTGAATTATCATCAATTTAATTCAATTGCTTTCTAGATATGCTAAGTACCGTTCATAACTGGTCTTGTAAACCTTTGTTTGACAGGCTGGAAGTGACAGTGAACAAGAAAGCAATGATGGAGCAGGATCATCTCGAAAGACTCAGAAGCGTGCTCGTGGAAAAGTCCAGCCAACTATGCCTAAAGTAACCGATGAGAAATTTGTTTCTCGATTCTCAGAATGTTGCATCGAATTATGGTTGCTTGTCATTGTTGAAGAAAAAACGAACTGGAGGTATGAATACAGAGATAAATATACAGTTGGCATTGTTTTTGTCTTCTTTAGTTCAACCACCAAGGCATGAGAGAAGGCACACATAAAATAAATATTTGTAGGATTTTGAGTTTAATCTTACTGATACAGTTGCATGCTAGTATGGACCATTGATTTGTACATATAAGCATAAGAATTCCTGCAAATCTTTAAATAATTTGAGATGTTCTGCTGGCCCATGTTATTACATTTGGAATAGAGCTTAATTGTTCTTCCTTCAATTGCCTTTTTTCTCCTTTAAATTTAATAAAGAAGAGCTCACATATTTCCTTTCTTTCTGTGGTCTTTCAAGCTATAACAAGGATATGGTATTCTAATGATGTAACCATTGAGTTTATTTCAGGAACTCGACCTCGTCCTGTTGGAAAAAGGACACCTAGGTTCCCTGTTTCATTTTCATGTGAAAATGACATTGGGGAAAAGTACCTTTCTCCAACCAGGCAAGGCTTGAAAATAAAAGCTAATGCTGATGATGATGAAGTTGCTCATGAAATAGCCATAGCTCTGGCAGAGGCATCACAGAGAGGTGGTTCTCCCCAGGTTTCTCGAACACCAAGTAGAAGAACTGAGAGTGTTATGTCATCACCTATTAGGAGTGCTCAGATAAAGGTAATAGCTTGACCTTATGCACGGAAGGAATACTTATTTCGTCCAGTTTAAAGACCTACTATTGGTTACAGAATTCTGTAGCAGAAATGCCTGATGCCAAGATTTGGGGTGAGGATATGGATGAAGAAGATTTAGAAGGAAGCACAGAAGGTGACACTGGAGAGCTGTTTAAGCATAAACATTCTATGATGGAAACTGGAAGTATTAATACTGCAAGACAGCAGGAGAGAAATCTTGTAGGGAAAAAGTTTGAAGCTGATGGCAATAATGAGAATAACTTGGAGGACATCAAGGAAGAATGCAGTGGAACAGAGGAAGGTTTAAGATTAGGTGAAATGAAAGGAAAGTTTGATGTAGAGGTTACCGATGGTAAGATCATAAGGTCCTCTCTACCGAATCAGAGGAAAAAGAGTAAAAAGGTTCTTTTCAAAAGAGGTACTTGACTTTTTATGAACAATTTGAAAAGTTATAAATATAGGTAATATGCCTATGTCATATGAATGAGGAATTTGCAGACTTAGATGCTTCAAAGACATCAAGATTCTAGATCAGACTTGCTTTATGATGTAGTTCTATTGTTTTATTTTTGCTTAGATTTCCTCTGAGCTTTTAATCATTTTATTTTGCACCAGCCCTTTACGTATACAGAACTAAGATATATCTAACCTGTGCAGAGAATGAAGGTGCTGCCTTTGATGCTCTGAAAGCTCTGGCTGATTTGTCGCTGATGATGCCAACAGCAAACGAAGATGGTGAGGAAGCTATGATCATTTTCCTGTTAAAAATAATAATGAGGGGAATGGGATTGGCTGTCTGTAACTTGGTTCAGTTGGTTGCTTTCTAGTGCCTTGTTTTAAATTTTATAATCCTTTGGGTCATTAATAAAGAGTTCTTACTTTGTGATTTATCCATGTATTGATACTGTTATAACACACTGTCTGTAACTTGGTTCAGTTGGTTGCTTTCTAGTGCCTTGTTTTAAATTTTATAATCCTTTGGGTCATTAATAAAGAGTTCTTACTTTGTGATTTATCCATGTATTGATACTGTTATAACACATACAGCCATTATTCCATATTCGAGAGGAGCAGGTAACTCAGTGTTGTTGCGTACCTTATTTTTAAAGAAGAATATGCTTTTATACGGTGTCCAGTGGGTTTCATATTTTATTTCTTTATCGACATGTTAAACATGTTATAAAGTGGTGAAAACGATCTATTGGTTCAAGTGATAAGGGGTTCGATTGTTGTTAAGCAAGGTCCCGGTTCCGACTATTTGAATGAAGAATGTAGGTTCTGGTAAAGTATTTCTCATAATGGGCCAATTCTAAATGGCTCTGGATTAGGGACAATTATGAAAAAGAAAAAGAGGTGAAATTTAAATAACGTGTGGATTTTTCTGATTCTTTTTTTGGGAAAGTTGTACAGAATCAAGATGTTTCCATAAGATTTAGTATTCAGTATGCGAGTTTGATCTTCTCTTAGTAAAAGCATTAGATGAATTCCAAGTCATCTACACTATCATGCTGAATTGTCTCTTTACCTGCCATAATTAGTTCAAAATTTTCCATCAGAGTCAATCATGCCATTTAAAGATGAAGATGGTGATCATTTTGATGAATCTGGTTTGTTAGAAGCTCGGCCGGCAAACCAGCAAAAAGAGAAACGTAGATCCTCTGGTGTTAGGATGAAAGGGTATAAACCAAGTCTTGGAGTTGCTTCTAGTAAAACAACAAAACCTGGAAAAGTCTCAGTTTATAATGAGAGTTCTGTTCCTGAAGAAGATCAAGATATTAGTCGGCTTGTCACCAAAAGTGTCAGAAAAAAACAAAGGATGCAGACATCTAAGGTTAGATAGACACAATTTTACGGTTCTTAAGCTGTAAATTAGATTCTGGTACAGTTGGTTTACACAAGTTCATTTTCAGATTGAGAAAATTGATGCTTATTCTGATATGCATCTGAGTGAATCGTCAGGAATCGAGGTACTTGTCTTTTGCTTTATGATTTCGTTCTTTATGTAATGTTACTTAGCATTCATCTTCTTTTAAGAAGCGGTAAGGCTTATAACTTCCTTTTATTGATTTTTTTAGTGGTTTTTGGTGTTCTGTATGCTGCTACAACTTCTATTATTGGTCACAACTATTTTTTTATCATGGATGCTGCAACGACTTGTAGCATTGGTTTGAACTCTTCCTAATGACTTGTCCCATTAATACTTTATTGATCTAAAATGTTATCTTCTTTTTGTTTAGGCTCAAGATGCGGGGAAGAAGTCAGCGAGTAAGAGTAAGAAAACTTCACATAGCAGTTCACCGAACTTGATGAAAATATCTGAAAATTCTTCTGGTGCTGTTCTACGAAAAGAAGGGAGTGATTCAGCTCAATCAGCCATACAGGATCCTCTTGATAAACAGGTTAACTTGGCCACAAAAGTTAGGAGCAGGCGTAAGATGAACCTCAAAAAATCACAGGCTCAAAAAGATTTGAAATTTTGTGATAAAATTCAAAGTGATCACAGTAATACATATTTGGCTTCATTTCACGACAAAGCAAATCTTAAGGTTTGGTATTTTCCAGTATATTACAGATGGAAAGTAGATAGCTGGACTATACTTTACCCATGAATTTTCTGACGTAATACAGGGAAAACTATCTAATTGCTTGGTGAATTCACGTCTAAGGAGATGGTGTACATGTGAATGGCTTTACAGTGCCATTGATTCTCCTTGGTTTGCAAAAAGGGAGTTTGTTGAATATTTGTATCATGTTGGATTGGGTCATGTTCCAAGATTA
Organism: Primulina tabacum; assembly: GCF_025594145.1. Classification (NCBI taxonomy): domain Eukaryota; kingdom Viridiplantae; phylum Streptophyta; class Magnoliopsida; order Lamiales; family Gesneriaceae; genus Primulina; species Primulina tabacum. Next base: position 42,496,536 of record NC_134554.1, read on the forward strand.
ACTCGTGCAGAGTGGGGCGTCATTAGAAGGTAATGTTTTGGTCTTTGGTTGTGTAAATTTATCTTTTTGATTATCTGGTGTTTGGACCTTTATCTACAGCAAGCATGTTAACATTGGATAAATATTGGCTGCTACGTTAATACAGTTCTCTTGGTAGACCACGGCGATTTTCAGAGCAGTTCCTGGAGGAAGAGAAGGAGAAGCTTAATCAATACAGGGATTCTGTAAGAAAACACTACACTGAACTTCGTGAAGGTGTCAGGGAAGGACTGCCGACAGATCTTGCAAGGCCTTTGTCAGTAGGACAGCGTGTTATAGCTATCCATCCAAAAACAAGGGAGATTCACGACGGAAGTGTGCTAACTGTCGATCACTGTAGGTGCCGGGTTCAATTTGACCGTCATGATCTGGGGGTTGAATTCGTCACGGTAACCCGCTTTTCTTGTGTGGCATTGATTTCATTTTATGTCTAACCCTGAAGTTGCAATGTCACAAGAAGTATAAATTCATATCAATTTATTAGAGGTCTTGAAGTGATGATGTTGGCCTTGTAAGCAGTCGTTATGACAGTGCTTCTTGTAGAAATTACCATGACATCTTCTTTGTGAAGTAATAATTGCTAGTGAAATTCCTTGTTATTTGTGGTACTTTTACTTTCTCTAGTTTTCAAATAATAAATGGTCACTTTGGCATGCTTCTCATGTATGAATATGAAAATGAAAAAAAATTAAAATCAAGCAGAATTTCAAAAGGCGTGATTTTCAAATTCTTATATCCTTTATTTTATGTCCATCCTTTTGTTTTGGCAGGATATTGACTGCATGCCTTTATATCCTTTTGAGAATATGCCTGCTATGCTTGGGCGACATACAGTTGCTGCTGATAAGTTTCTTGAAAATTTCAATGAATTACAAATAAATGGGCGATCAAAAGAATACATGAAGCTTTCTTCCAGTGACATTCTTGAAAGCAGTGATGGTCTCTCTCAATTGTCTCCATTCGCTGATCTTTCCCATTCACTGAAGCCGACTAAGGCATGAATCTCTCCAACTATTCAAATAAATCATTTGATCATAAGTTCGATTCAACATTAACTTGTTCACCTATTAGTACCTGGATTGATTGAAACCTTGACAAAAAGCATGATTATGAACTATATATAATTGGAGTATCCCAAGTATGGCTCACCATATGGTGTTGAATTTTAATTTTATGTTCTCTTACGGTCTAATTAGTAATTACTATGAATAAAAGATACAATTTTCTGGAAGAAAAACGTGTATGAAATGGATTATTGGCGAACTGTTCATTTCGAGTGCATGTCAATTCTGAAGTAATTATCTCTTTATTAGCATTTTGGCTCATGTATAAGCTTTCTATCCTCAGTGTGAAATATGTTGTCGGTTATGCAATCTTCCAAAATGTTTTCCTTTTTACTATTGCCACAGATGGTCATCTCATTACAAGCCTAAATGTCTGAAATGAAATTTACGTTTTCCAGGTAGCTTCTGCAAAGGCTAATGCGCAGTCAAAGATTGTACCTGGTGAAACTGCCTCTTACCAACAGACAGCTCAATATCAGCTTAATACAGTTGCTCCGAACCAGGCAAAGGAAGCTGACATTGAAGCTCTTGCTGAACTGACTCGTGCTCTTGATAAGAAGGTCAATATTACCAACTGCTAATCTGTCGTACATGTTATTTTCCGCTCATCAACACTTTTTCCTTCAAATGTTCAAGAGAAGAAGTTTATCACCATAGTTTGCTAATTTATTGGTGTAACCTACTGCTTGTCTTTGGGCGTTGAATGGGTTCGAATATTTAATTTATTCGTTAGAACTTCAATGGAATCAATTGGGCCTTGTAGCTTACCCATAATTGTTGTGCTGTTGAGTCATCTTTTTAGCCATGACATGTAGGAAGGAACAGTTCTTGAGTTAAGGAAGATGAACGATGATGTGTTAAAACATCAAAAAGATGATGTCTCTTTGAAGGACTCAGAGTCGTTCCAAAAGCAATATGCTGCAGTGCTTGTACAGTTGAATGAAGCCAATGAACAGGTACATTGTTGTCTCCCTTCAGCCGAAAAAAAGTTTGTGTTTTGCTTTAATTTGTGAGCTCGGTGCATTCAAACTATTGTTCAACCACATATTTTAATCGGCAGGTTTCTTCAGCTTTACATCGCTTGAGATTACGCAACACATATCAAGGAAGCAGTCCGCTTAAATTTACAAAGCCTGTCCCCTGCGTGGGTGATTCTGTTGACCGTTCTGCATGCCAACATCACGGAGCTGGATCGCAAGTGAATGAAATCATTGATAGCTCCAAGACCAAAGCTCGTATCTTGGTAGATGCAGCTATGCAGGTGTCCAAATACATATGTACTTTGAGTATGTGATTTTTAGAAGCATTTCACCTTGAGACACCACCAAGCAACTCTTTTTTTTTTTGGGTACAACAACATTTTTACTTCAAATTTGAATTCATCACATTGTGAGAGTCCAAAATTAGTTTTCCTCAGATGGCTCAAGTGTTATCTATCTCCTTAACTTGGCAGAAGTAGAAGTATTTACCTTGTTAGTGTTGAATCATATTTGTCTGCTTGAAATAGGTGTTTAATCTTTCATTGAAAGATTTCGCAGTTTAGACTAGTGATTCATCTTGACGATTGGGTTAGTAGTTCTGTGGTAGTTTATTTATTGTATACTTATCTTTTTTTCCGGTTATGAGCATAACAATGACGGTGATGAATAAGGGATCTATTTTTATCTGTATCATATCAGTAACATTCGTTTTCTACTGGAATCAATTTAATGTCTGCTCATACTCTTTAGGCGCTGTCATCCCTGCAAGTTAAAGAAGACTCCTTCGAGAAAATCGAGGAAGCTATTGATTATGTAAACGATCATCTTCCATCCGATGAATCCTGCATTTCCTCGGTAAGGTCCTCCATATTACATATTTGTTCTGTTTCTCCATCTAGTGAAGGATCTATTGAATTCTTGAATTTCATACTTGGCGCAGACACCTGATTCAAAAGTGGCAAATTCTTCCGACATTGAAGCACAAATTCCTTCGGAATTGATCACTCGATGCATAGCTACTTTACTTATGATACAGGTGAAATACATAGCGGCCCATCTTCATCTGGTGAAATGAAAACCTCTCTCTCCATACGTGCTGATAGTAGCTATTATTTATTATTATTGCAGAAGTGTACCGAAAGACAATCCCCTCCAGAAGATGTAGCGAAAATACTAGATTCTGCTGTCACGATCTTACGGCCCTGCAGTTCGCAAAATCTCCCAATCTATGATGAAATACAGAAGTGCATGGGTATCATCAAGAACCAAATATTGGCACTAATGCCAACTGTGACACAATCCTAGTGATATCAAATTGGTGTCATTTATGGTATCTGGTGAATCTGCCTTGTAGATAATTTAGTCGATCTCATTTTGGTTCTGAATTGTATGTGCTGTTTTTAGCCTCTCTGGCTGTATTAAAGGATTGATGCTTGTAGAACATCATATTGTTTGTATGATTATGAACTTTTTTATGGTGTCAATAAATCAGTTTCTGATTCTGGTACAATAGTCTAGAATGTAACATCAAGTAAACATTGTACTAGCGTCACGTACTCTTTGCGTTTAGTCTTCGGCTTATATAGAGGTGGGGATCGTATTACGACATTTGGTATAACCTTTCTTGGAATGAATAATTTATTGTGCTTCATATGTGCACTTCTATTTCCGTCCTAGTAGAAAATGGATTTCTTAATACGGGATAAGAATCTAATATTTGAAAGAAAGATATCAAAATAATTCCAATATTAAGGATTTTAAAAAACTCAAAACTCATTGATGTTAAAAAAAAATCTCTTAAATTTCTACTTGTGAAAATCAATGCCCAAGCAACAATATGAAACGTGATCTGTTCAATTATATTTCTAAATTTAGATATAACTAATTACAATTTGATTTTGAATAGCCCTCTGAATGATCTATACATCTTTTGAGTTCTAATATAACGATCAAGTGTTTGATTCCAAAAACAACTTCATGAAATTGGTAAAACCAGAAAAGAAAAGTGGCAGTGAGCCCGCATAGGATCGTTCTGTTTCCACGCTCACTTAGTTCAGGATTAGAAGGATACAACACGACAAACTATACCACCCAATTCTAGTTCTTAGAAGCAAAAGAATGGAAAGCTAGTTGACAAGCCTAATTACATAAGAGGATCACAGTTTCAACATCTAAAGAATCTCTGTGAAATTGCTGATCCCAAATGCGAAGGATATCATAATTTCAACTTCCTTTAAAGTACTTTTGATGTACTACAAGTATATTCCTCCAACTTCTGCAAAAGAGAGGACATTTCACACCAAGCAAAAGAAAAGACTACAAATAATATCAGCTATTCCAAATGAAAGCCAACAAGAAGTAACCTTTTTCTTTTTCTTTTTCTTTTTCTTCTTCTGCTCGAGTTTCTTTGATAAAAAGGTTTTCCCATCATCAATTTTCTCTTCAGTATTTGAGTCCTGTCAAATTGCGATCAATAGTAGTGGACACTAACAATCTGTTATAGAGATACAGAAAGGTCATATTGAAACGAAACTCCTAGAATTAAGACGGTAGATTCACCACACCTTAATATCTTCAAAAGTATTGACGTGATGAATTATTCTTCCTGAAGTGAATGCTCCACCTAAAACAATCACAAGGTAGAAGAACAAGAGTTAGCTGGTTAATATCATGTAGTCATGCACTCCCTTTATCTTTAGTTATCATGGTTGCTAAAAGGTTACAACAGCAGCAAAGCTCACTTTTCATCATATTTACACTAAAATAGTTCCCAAGAATCTTTTAAATATTGTGTTGTGTAAGTCGGGAAGAAAGAGGGTATTCTCTAAAAGAAAATCTATGGTATGAATAGGACACTGTTCCAAATACGACTCCAGAGAACAAAAAGTGATGTTCAAATCTCAAATGGAGGAAGTAGGGTAGCGCTTACAATCATTTATAACTATATGGCATTCATCATGGATTGTAATTTGCCGTTCACTTTTACAACTGCCTTCTGCTAGCGTTCTTTACATCATGACATCATACAAATAGTCAATATTATCCCCCATTAACTACTGCTCCACAAGTATTTACATATGTTGTGGATAAACTTTCACAGGTTTTAGCACATCATCTGGTAAGCAAAGGACTGAGCGAGGTATAAAACAAGAATGAAAATGATAAGTCTAAAATATTACGCATAGGTGCAAGCGAAGCAGATAGAAAATGTACTCCAAAGAGCAAGATGAATCGAATAAGGTGATGAACACGTGAACACAGGGTGCGCTCTCATCAACAATTGAAATTTATCTGACATGAGTATTTCCCATACCAATATTCCTTCTCCTCACAAATCACAATAAACATAGACAATCCAAAAAAGACAATATACATTTAAAACACTCCACAAAGTCAAACCCATAACGGAAGCAAATCCATTTTTCTCAAAATAAGGTAAAAATAGCACCAAAAGGAAAGAGAACATAGACAAAGATACAAATTTTAGATAAGCAAAACACTGAAGGTTTTAATTTAAAGAATATAAACATTACATACTTAATTGAACAGTTTGCTTAGCATTTTTGACCGCCAATTCGACCAATTTGGGATTGACTGAAGCCAAGCCATTTGGCTCCTGAAGTTTTCTTTCAAGAAACTTAGCCAAAGCAGCTGCCTTGTTTGTCTTCATTGGCCCCCCAGGATGAGCCTCTCTAACAACATAATTGTAACAAAAAAATATAATAATTAACGGACAAACACCAAATTTTATGAAAGTTGAATTACTAATGGGTCAAGAAGATGCAAGTTTTATACAAAATGCGTAGAAAGAGATGTGGCGTATGAACCTGGGGTGGCTACGGTTCGACGGCGGAGCAGAAGGAAGAGGAGCGAATTTGCTTCCTCTCAGTGCCCTTTTCTCTTCTTCTGTTAAGTCTTCCATCTCCACATCTCTCTCTCTCTCTCTCTCTCTCTCGATGCAGACACGCGCAGGCGCGCACACACACGCGTATTACCGTGTGCGCTTTTCTATCCCAATAGTTTGCTTATTGATTCAGAATGGTCCTTGGGTTTTCGAAACTCCACTTCGACCTCTTATATATTTTTTCTTATCTAAAAAAATTGATTTCATTCAATTTTACTTCAACGGGTGTAGGGTTGTTCGTGCTGCTTAAATCCCCTAATCCAAGAGAATCGTTTTCTTTTTTCCTTCACGATTTTTTCCGCAGTTTTGAATGCTGCCATCATGAAGTATTTTTTTTTTAAACTTTGACCAACTATTTTTTTTCTTATTTTCATATGTATTTCATTCGATTATTTTACAAATCAACAGATCTCTATCCGGAGAAGGTCGTAAGGCTTCAAGGAAGCCAGTGCTTTACCTGACCGGTCGCTTTGTCCACTCACCGTGCGGGATCCGAGAATACGTGCATTAAAATACGAAAGTTTCTTATTTCGCAACGACGAAAATGTTTTTTCACTCTTTCATATACTAGGATATTTTATAAACATGAATCTTTTGATTCATTTGGCTCTCACGCTCAATTATTTTGTAAATTCTCATATTTTATTTCATGAATGTAACAAGCATATCCTCTCTTCTTTATTCATAGTCAAAAAATAGTAGGCAGCTAATAAACTCTACTAGCGAGCGCGAAAGAATCATGCTATACTATAGACGATAACAAATTTACCTCGAGTTCGAGTCTGTTGGTCCCATGTGCGATAATTTGAGATAAATATGAAAATAAAGAATAAATTGGACACCGAGATTTACATGGCAAAATCCCTAAAAATTATTAGGGTAAAAAACTACGGGCAAGATGAAAAGATTTCCACTATAATATTTTATGGTGTACAACTCACCCACTCTGTTTCCAAAGAGAACACACTCTCTTAATACAGGAGAACAAAACACATCACAAATATTATAGAACTAAGCACTCAAATGCTATAGGATGAGAGAAAACTTGAAGAAGAGATGATTTCAGAATGAGGGGGAGCTCTATTTATAAAGCTTCTTGTCCGTGTGAAGACGCGTATAAAACGCGTCGTCTGAAAATTCCTCGTCAACAATTTTGTCTGCCCAATTTTTCAATTTGCTGACATTGCTGACCCCGTCATTTAATGCACACGTTTTCTTGCTGACAGAGTCCGCTGCTTTGGTGATCCGACTGAACGAATGTTGTGATGCGACTTGTGTAACGAGGAGCTTTTCGCAGCGAATCCTATCTCCAGCTAAACCAAGGTGATAGCCTAATCAAAGAAGTTGAGCTTGTCCTTAAGCCCATCTTTTTATAAGTCTTCCATTAAAGAAGAGGAGCAGACTTACGTCTAAAAGAAAATACCGGCTAAGTCGATAGAAAAGATATAATTACGTATTAGAAATTTTATACTACGAATAGAACAGATATTAGTTTATTGTTGCACCGATCAAGGAAATATTACCAAACATGTCCTTAGAAAAATCAGAAATAGTCAGAGCTAGGAATGATAGCCCTGAGTTACTTGCTTACTTCCGACAAAGATTTTGAAAGATTTCTTAAGTGTACTATTGCTTCGTTTCATCCATCACATGTCCATCATCATCATCATCCAAGATTCAGAAATCCAGATCAAGAAATGCAACTGGAACTCATTTACAACAAATTATCTAATAAAGAAGTTTGGGTTCTCTAAATAAAGGGTCGTAATAGCTTGCAAGAAATTCAAATTCAGAAGCTCTGAAATCCCAGATTCAGTCACTGCATTTTTCAAGAAAAATAATTTTGGTGATTCTCAGATCTCCCGTATCGTTAGAAAATCTCCTTGTACTCTTTAAGTTGAAGCCTGAGAGTAATTTTTGCCCAAGATTCAATTTTTCCATTCTTTAGGCATATCTAGTTCTGACACTGCTGTGATTATAACTTCTGGTGGAAGCTTGGAAAACCAAATTATCCCATCGTTTGAATTTATCAAAAGTTTTCTGAAATCGTGTATTAACAAAGTGTGATCAAAATGAACACAGATTTCCAAGAACACAGCAGCAGAAGGTCCAGAATTATGCAGAAAGTAAAGCAAACACAGAGTGTTTACGTGGTTCGATCAATATTGATCTACATCCACGGAAAAAGGCCATTTCATTGAACAATTGATCATCTTTACATCAACATAATACAATCTTGGTTCTAGCCACTTGAAATCACTCCTATCAAACAATGATACCTCAAAAATTCCCTAGAAATCAGAACATGTTCTCTTGAGCCCTGACTCTATAGATTACATCTGTTTTCTTCTGGATTTCTTGGCTTGATCATGGTGAATCGAGAGTTGGCCAATAGAGCTACAAGTATGTTTGTGAATTAGAAGGCAGAGGATGAGTTCTATTCTGTAACCGACTCACATCAAACCGATATAATCACCAAATATCTGTTGCCTTTATTGAAAAACTGATTTTGCCATTTACCCCAGAAAACTTATGGCATTTACCGTTTTGTCCTTGCTAATTTCCAAGTCAATATTACAAATCTTTACCTTGACTAACAATTAACTTCAACACCATAACTCTCTTTCCATGAAGCCCTTAAGGACTTCAAATTTCCAGAACATTAACTAAACTCAGACAATGACTGAACTTGGTTGTTGGCAAAGATTTTGTGAGCATGTCTTCTGGGTTTTTTGCAGTATGTATCTTCACCACAATCACTAGTTCCTTGTAGATTATGTCCCTCACAAAATGTAACTTCACATCAATATGTACGGACCTTTCATGAAAAACTTGGTGTTTTGTCAAGTGTATCGTGTTTTCGTAATCACAATAGACTTTAACACCTTCCTATTGCATTCCCAACTCTGAAACTATTCCTTTTAACCACATTTCCTCCGTCATTGCCTCTGAAACAACAATATACTCTGCCTTTATGGTAGGTAGAAAGAGCCACAACTGACAGCTGGTTTGACTTCCAACTTATGGCTATACCAAACATAGTGAATGCATACCCTGTCAAGGACTTCCTTGTGTCAATGCTTCCAGCAAAGTCCGAATCTACATATCCAATTAGTTGATTTTCCTTGTATTCCTGCCTTTTGAACATTAATCCAAGTCCAGCTGAACCTTTTATGTATCTTAATGCCCACTTCAAGGCTTCCCAATTGTTTCTACCTGGATTTGACATGAATTTGCTCACAAGACTTATTGCATTAGCCAAGTCTAGTCTGTTACAAACCATGACATACATTATACTTCCAATACCTCTTGCATAAAAAATTATTCCCATTTCTTCCTTCTCATCATCACTTGCGGGTGCTTGGCTTACTAAGAATTGGAAATGCTGTCCAAGTGGAGTTGCTGCTTGTTTTGACTCATGCATATTGAACCTGTGAAGTACTTTATCAAGATATGATCTTTGAGAGAGAACAAGTATCTTTGTTATGTTTCTTATAATTTCTACACCTGAGATCCTCTTAGCACTTCACGGATCCTTCATTTCTAATGCGTTACTCAAGAATGCCTTGATGCTTTGAATCTCAGCCTTACTATGACTAGGCACTAGCATGTCATCTACATACAAAAGCAAAAGTAAGTAGGCCAATACCTTGGAATTCTCTCTTAGCTATCATGGCTTCACCTTGTGAAGTTCACCTTCAAAATAAACTCATCGAAACGTTTATACCATTGTCTTGGACTTTGTTTTAGTCCATAGAAATTTTTTTAAATAGATAAACTTTATTATCATTTCCTGATGTAATGAACCCTTCCGGCTGACTCATGTATAGTGTCTCTTCCAACTCACTCTGTAATAAAATCGTTTTGACATCCAACTGTTCCAGCTCAAGATCAAAGTGAGCAAATAAGGCAAGAACCATCCTTATAGAGCAATGTTTCACCACCGGTGAGAAGATTTCATTGAAATCAACTCCTTCAACTTGTGAGAAGCCTTTGACCACAAGTTTAGCATTATATCTTCCCTTCTCTATGCCTATGATTCCCTCCTTCTGCTTGTAGATCCATTTGCATCCAACAACTCTCTTGTTTTTCCATTTGTCTACTAAGATCCAGGTTTGATTCTTAATTAGTGAGCTCAATTTTTCTTCCATGGCTGCTATCCAAAACTTTCTATCCTTTCTCCTCAATAGTGCTTCATATGTCATGGGATCCTCATATTCTATATCCTCAGCCACATTAAATTCATAAGAGATGAGGTCTGCATGACCATACGCTTCCCGCCCCTTGCCAAAATATAGGTACTTGTTTCATCATTTTGATCATAAACACTGTTCCTCAAATTCATCTGCCTCAGATTAACTTTCTACCCCTTCCTCTTTATCATTTTCATGTGCATTCAGTCCTCCAGACTCCACCTCAACCTGTGTCATATCAGGGTTGTTGATATAGGAATGAGTCTTCTGATTTGTGTTTGGTATCCCATCATTCCTTCATCAAATACCACCTTTTCTTATGATACACTTCTGTTCACCAGGTTCTAAACACCATATCTTGTAGCCCTTAACACCCTGGAGGATAACCAATGAAAACACACTTATTTGCCCTTCCATCCAACTTCCCATGTTTTGTGTGTACATAGGCCATATACTCAAACACTTCCAAGTTGCTATAATCTGTAGGGTGGCCATACCAAAGTTCCACTGGTGTCTTGAATTTATTTGCAGCAGAAGGACGTATATTTATCAAGTAGCATGTTGGTTACTGCCCCACTCCAAAAGGACTTTGGCAACCCAGCACTTAGTTACATATATCACACCCTTTCTAAAAGAGTTCGATTCATTCACTCTGCTAAATCATTTTGTTTGTGGGGTGTGAGAGACTGACCTTTGTCTTGCGATGCCCTTTTTTCTACAAAACTCATTTAACTGCTCTGATACAAACTCTAGAACATTTTGTCAACAAGTGTTTCAATGTGGATCCTAACTTATTCTCAGTAGCAATTTGAGAGCCCTTGAACTTTCCAAAAGCTTATACCTTGTTCTTCAAGATAAATACTCATACCCTTCTGGAGAAGTCATCAATAATGGACCAAAAATACCTACCTCCCCCAAGTATTTGAGTTTGAAAGGGCCCCAAATGTCAGCATGAGCATAATCAAATGGTTTCTTTGTTTTGTGAACTTCTATATTGAACTTACCTCTTTTGGCCTTTCCTAGTTATACAGTGTCTACAAAACTCCAGATTACTCACTTTATTTTCACACAACAGGCTTTGTTTGGTCAATTCAACCAACCCTCTTTAACTAACATGGCCAGGTCTCATGTGCCAAAGTTTGGCTATGTCAGTTTCTGCCTTTATCATGGTGGCTGAACTTCCAACCACTGTACTTCTTTGTAGTAAGTACAAAGCATTCTTCCTAGTCCCTTTCAAAATGGTTAGTGATCCTTTCATCACCTTTAACACACCATTCTCCACCTTGAGTGAGTATCCATTCATTTTCAGAATTCCAAGTGAGATCAAGTTTCTCCTGAGTTCTGGAAAGTATTTCACTTGATGTAGAGTTCTTTCACTGCCATCACGTAGTTTTAACCGGATGGGACCAATCCCTAGTCTCATACCAGTCCTTGTTTGGGCCATATGGAGGCTGAATCCAAGATTCATTTTTTGGTTGTTTTTGTTTGATCACCAAAGCATCTGCTGAATCGTATCTCTCAGAGAACAAAACATTAGATTCACAATCTTCTTTCATTTCCAGATCCTTTTTCTTATCTGGACAGTCTCTTTTAAAATGCCCTTGCTTATGGCAATGGTAGCTTTTAAAAGGTGTCTTATATTGTTTATTATTGTTGGTTTTTAAGGGGTTTGATCTCAATCTAGACTTGGATTTCTTGAACCCTTTTGGATCACCTTTTTTCTAACCTTCCCCTAGCAAATAAACCATCTGCATTATTGGGTTCTTTTTTTTCAATCTTCCTTTGGAGCTCCTTTGCCCTTACTGCCGATTGTACTGCTTCAAGGGATATGGTTTTTTTATCTGGCATAGAGCATGGCATCCTTGCAGTGATCATAGATTCTTGGGATTGAATTCAGAAGTAATAGTGCTTTATCCTCCTCCTCCAATTTCACGTCTATATTCACCAGATCATCAATGATCTTGTTAACATCATCAATTTGTTCTGAGATTGGTTTGTCATTTGTCATCTTAAATGAATATAGCCTCTGCTTCTAATACAGTCTATTGGCCAGAGACTTTGCCGTGTAGAGGAGTTCAAGCTTCTTCCATATAACACTTTCAGAATTCTCCCTTGCTACCTCTCGAAGAACTGAACTGGCTTCGCTCTCAGTTAGAAAATCAAGCTGAAGGTTAATGTAGAGATGACTACTTGAATTTGGATTGGATCACTCTTGCAGAGTTTATGGACTAACTCAACTCTTTTTTCATGGGCCTGGGCTTTAGCTACTTGGGCTTGATCCTTATCTAATTACTCTCTAATCCCACAACATGCATGTCTACTAAGCGATCAGATGCTTCTCGGGCTCTTTCTCACGTGGAATCAGATTATGCTTTCAAGCAGTAAAGCACAAGACAGCTTTCTCTATGGATGATCCGCTTGCTGATTTCCTTAGATCTTGTTGCTCTCAAGTCACTTCTGCTTCTAACAAGTTTAAAATTTTAGTTGATATCTATTATTTTCTTTAAATGCATTAGTATTTAACCCATTATTATTATTATTATTATGATTGAATGAATTTTTTGAATATATATATAATATTTAAATAGATTACTAATCTTAGTTATAAGGCAATTAGAATACTAAGACCACAGCAGCATGATAAAATCGAATGGCAACCACATAGTATGCATTTTTTTTCAATTGATGTTTCTTTGACAACGTGCATCCACCAAATCAAAATATATACTATGAATAAATAGTTTTAATACAACACAGCACGTTTCAAGAATTGGGGAAAAAAAGGAAAGAGAAAAAAATAACCAATAATCTTTCCATTTTTTCCTTATTTTTTCCATCTTTCTACACCAAAAGCCAACGACTGGCAGCCCATTTTTTTCAAGAAAATTGAGATACTAGCCTCCAGATAAATTAGGCAACACCCCCAACATCACATCTTCTGTCATCTTTCAGCCTATTAACTTATGCGAGGTCAGTCCAATTGTATGTACGTAAAATGGTATCGCAAGACTTCTTCGTGGCCATGGTTTTAAGTTCCCAAGAGAAACCGAAAAACATCACTCACTGAAATGACACCTTCTACTCGCTTACTTCCAGCTTCCACAATGACTAGGCGTCTCACCTCTGGAAAACAAAACAAAAGAAAGCCACCAGAAAGCCATATAAGGAGAGGACAAGGAACATAGGCCAAAAAATATAAAGATGTACTACAATATGGAGCCAAATATATTATTTCCAACACAATTAAATTGTTAGAACAGTATGTTGAGAAAAAAAACAAAAACCAACCCGGTTTGGATAATCTCTCCATGACCTTATATAGAGGATCAGAGCGTAAACACATGTGACATCTTTGGCTCGTGTATCCATAAGTTGAAAAGGGGTCGTCTCTGTACTGCAACGCCTATAATTCCAACAACGGACAGTGATGAAGAAGCAGACAACATCAATTCATAGTTTAGCATCCAGTTAATAAAGGTCGCAACCATTTTCTTCCTCGTGTTTCAATTTCAATAAACTAGTTCAAAGTTTCTAGAGACCACTAAAGTTTAAATCAACTGTAGTTAGTTCCCCTACATTAGTAATGTGAATGTCCAAATATTATGAAAAAACAAGAAACCTAACAGGATTAGAGTCGGTGCAGATAATAGCTCCTGCCACAAGCTTGGAGCAAAGAATTAACAAGCAGTTGCCATTTTATGATTATCTCCCAGCAAAAGCATGGATTCATTGAACTCAAATAAAGTTCCCACCAGTCAATGCTTTTTTCTCGCAAGGAAAGATTTAGAAACAAGCTGTTTAAATGATTTAGAAACAAGCTGTTTAAATGCTTGGAAATAAAAGTTTATAAACTTGACCTTTCAGCAGCATCCAATGCCAACTGAATGATAGTTCATACCTGATGAATAGTTGTTTCTTCAAGATTAATGTGCGTATACAATTTGTCCTTGGTCAAAGACGTTATATCACTGCTTGAAAAATCAATGAACACTGTTATGCAATGCTGATAAGTGATATCAGCCGTAGGCAACACACACTACCAATTGAAAGATGACTGAAATATTTTACTAACCTTCGAGAGTATATGTCCAATAATGAGTCATTATCATCAACAATAGGAATCGAACTAACTTGTGCTGCAATAAATAAAAGTGATATTCTGAGATCCGAATTAGCAGCTTCAATTCGTGCCATATCAAATGGCTAGGGAATAACATCTTCAATGTACTTAATAAAGCTTTTATACTAATTATAAAGCAATCTGATGTAGTTATCATTTCAAGGAATTGATTTACAGGACTAACAGAATTAAGAAACTCATTCCTTGTATACCATTAGGAGAACTCAGTTTCAGAGCATTCACATTGAATTATCCCTGTTCATAAAAAGATAAATTCATCACAAATAACTTACTTATTTAATGAATATTCAAGCCATTTCCTTGGAACAAAATTCAGTCCCACATGCTTCTAATTAAATAATTCGAAATAAGATCATAAAAAAGTACATATGGATCAAACAAAACTTAGTCAACCACACTAAAACGGCAACCATTGTCGAGGGGAGTTCTCTAACGATTACCAGATTTCACTTGAAAATTTGAAATGTTTAAGAATTCATAATAAATTAGTTGATGCACATGTGAATTATTTCAGGACAAGGAACGCAGTTGGAAGATCGAATTAAGGCAAGAATTGAAGGGATATGGACCCATCTAAGGTGCTCTCCATTTTTCAGAGTGCTAGCAAATCTAAAGATTACTAGCTACCTTGAATTAATAAATTCAGTGCTGTGCTAAGTGAAGCACTTGGTCTCAACAAAGCCAGCAGACGCCCCTTCGGCTCTCCAATTTTGGGAAGCCAAGTGCCAACAGGGATTGCACAAATTGGTAATTGAAGTACTGGTAACAAGCTGGTTGAATTTTTGAAAAAACGGCAAATACCTGTCAGAAGAACAAGATCACAACAGAATACACACACCAGTTATTTGACCTTTTCCTCTTCTATTCTAAAAAAAGAGATTTTACACATCATTTTCTAAGCAAGCACACATGTACAATATGATAATATAAGCAGCTGTTTCAGTTTCTCACATTTGAGTATCCCTGAAAGAGAAGCAAGATATAACAGGTGTTGGTTTGAAGCATCCTCAGAAGGAGAATGGATAATTGGAACTGTGGCTACACCGTTTTGCAAAATCTTCAAAGCAACCAATTTCAGATTGTCATCTGGACCAGCCTGAAACTCATTACGTCAACATAAATAATAGCCCATCTGCAAATCAAATTGCACAAGACATGCAACCAATGGATTGCAGATGATGATAAAATTCAATTGCATTTTCACCCGGCACATGTTCATTATATAATCTAATCTGCTACACAGACTGAAACACTTTCCTTAATGTCATATCATTGTAGTGATACGAGACCAAACAAAAGCAGAAGATAACAAATGCTTTTAAGAATGGTGTACAACCTCAGACTTCAGGCTGAAAAAGTTAGAAATAATAATGAACTTATTTATCCGTTTGTAAATTAGTTTTGGGTGTGATGGTTTACAGCACACAAAGTTATTCCAACACAACACAAAAAGGTATTCCAACTGTTATTTTCATTCAATTAAAGAGCACCAAAATTTGTTTGTGGCAGGTTCCAGTACAAAATTTTAAAAATCTAGCATCCAACAATACAAGATCAAGACTTACATGCACAAGTTGTCTAGAAACTGCACTCCCTCGCCCATCAATATGATTGTTCATATATGATTTAGCTTCTTTCCAAGCAGATATAGTGTGAGTCTCAAGCTCTTCCTCTGTTGGGCTGGAGCCATGACTGCCAAGCTGCCAAACCAATTGAAAACATTATTTTGAAAATAAAAATAGAAAAGTCGAGGTTTCTCACAACAAAATCTAATAGAACACTTAACATCATAGTTGTCAATAGCAAGCGTAGGGCCGCGAACCGAAGCCCCGTGGCTACGGGGCACTATGTGCACTGAACTTCTAAGTAGCAAGTGTTCTCGTCGCTATCATTGCGATAACGGCGCTATCGTAAAGCAAAGCTACATGACATTTTTTTGAAAGTAGCGGATATGTGTAGGCCCATTTTGCACAATTTTTAGGCTCAATTTGCACAATTTTTATGTCATTCTATTTCAATTCAACGTTGTTTCTCCTCTTTTGTTTCGATCTTTTCCGCTTCTCCCAATCAACCTTAGCATAACCCTACAATTCTCCATTGTTTCTCCTCTTCCGTTCGTGGCTCGCCGGACTTCGGGTTGTCGACCGCCAAACTTATATAAATAAATGCAGCTTCATTCAAAGAAAAATGAATAGATAGGCTAAAAACGCCTGAATGTTTTGGTGTTCATTAAGTACAACAGAGCTATGAGGCATAGATATGATAGTCGTGATAACATCGATCCTATCATATGAGTGAAGTAGCTGATGACAATGCATGATTGGTAGGGAAACTGGAGGATGAAGAGCCTGACTTTGTTCGTGATGGTGATGATTTGACTTGGCAAGATGTTGCAGATGTTGGAGTAGATGAAGCTCCTTATACATTGAGGAAATCCGAAGAAGGCCTCGAAGGCGACCCCTACAACTATGCAGGCCCCAAAGACAACCACCTCTACACCTACAGGATGTTCGAAGGCGGCCATATCTAAGTCAAGAGGGAAAAGGCTAATAGTAACATCTACTACACTTAATGTTATAGATGAAGAGGATGAATTCGACTTTGATGAAGAAAGTGAAGAAGATAATGATGCCGAGAGTTACACAATTTCAAATGAAGAAGATGGTCTCGATCTTGACGAAGAAGCTGAAAATGAATTTTAGATTATGTTTTTCTAGTTTTACAATTGAGGTTTATATGTTTTGAACTTATACATTTGTTACTTAAGTATAAACTGTTGAATTGATATTACTATATGCTATATATTATATATTTATATACTTGTAGCGCTTTACTTTCAAATTTCGCCATGCGCTATAGCCACGGGCAACCTTTGCGCTACGCATGATTGACAACTATGTTCAACATCATTATCAAATAACTGATAAGTTGTTAATTGCTTACCATACACCAAAGATAGCAATCAATTCTTCATTCACATATATATTATGAATGAGTACCAATGGAATAACGAATTGAGCAAGTTCTGGTCTTGCACCGGAAATTATGAGAAGGTGTTGCGCGAGGAAAGCATCTAAAATTTATCTGACAAATCATGTACCATAAGTTCCGGTACTTTCATAACAAAGACAGGCGAACTTTAAGGCATAGATTTCTAAAAACTCAATAGTATGCTGAGAAAGACATGCTACAATTAAAGGATGATGACCATCAAACCAAGAACTTCAGAAATATTCTAATCATGGAGCCTAATATGATTTAATATTCAGTAATGTATTAATAACTTTGAAACAAATCGACTCTCCCTTTGTGCTTCAAGCACTGAGAATGGCATACAATGTTATTAGGTGTACTTGTTACATGGGTGATGGGACCCTTCATAATATCAACAACCATGTCCTGGATGAAGTTGGTTAACTCATCCAATAATTGAAAAGGGCAGCAGAGGGAGTGGATATAAAAAAAATCAATCATCTTTCTGTTACAAAAAGACAACTTTGGAGCTCAGTTTGTACCTCCCTCATAATCAAAATAAAATCTAGCGCACTGAGAATTCCAACAAACTTTCCCTTTGAGAAGTCCCACAAGGGTGCCATAGAGATTCCCTGTAACAAATCATTTGGTTCAGAAGCATGATGCACGTAGCAGAAAAAATTGGTAAACAAAAGCATCGAAAAAACAAGTACAACAGAAACATTCAAAACAATTTTTTGTAGGCAGACATTAATACAACACTTTTGGTTAGTATAGACATTATGAGGAAACTACAAAAATGAGACTTCTCAGCAGACCTTTTTTTTAAAGAAAATGCATGTGCAACAATAGTTAGTGTTAAGCTATCAATTTTTGTTCTATACGCAGAAAATGTCAGTACAGGGATTCAAAACTTAAGGAGCAAAACTGGGTGACTGGTGTTGTAAATCAGTGCTTGTTGTTTATCAAGGCACAAGCAATATTGTCACCTGATATGAAGTGTATCAATATTTTCAGCTATTAAATATACATCTACAATTATCCAGGTAGTTACGTGATGGTGAAGCAGATTGTGCTTGTTGTGTATCAAGGCACAAGCAATATTGTCACTTTGTATGAAGTATATCACTGTTTTCAGCTATCAAATATACATGTAACAATAATCCAGGTAATTATGTAACGGAGAAGCAGATAGTCGATGTTTGTTGATATAGTAAACCAATAATAGCCCGTCCGGTGGGCCTTTGAAATAGCTCCAATGTTCAAATAATATCAAAAAGTACCTGCTCATGCAAAATATGAAATGCTTGCTTTACAGGAAGATCCACATCCAAAGCAATAACCTGCAAACAAATTCCATTTTCTTGAATGAACAAATAATGTTGAAATGCATATGAAAGTTAACATCAGGACAAATAATAATTGCTCGGACCTTTCCAGATTCAGGAAGCAACTCATATGCCATGTGAGAAGACAAGAACACAGCAATACGATGCTGGGACATCACCAAATCTGTATCTGACATCGTTGGAAATGGCCCGTTCGATGCTCCAGCAGAGGAGCGAATCTGTGAATGTGACAGTTACAGGCTAATTTTTCTCGTGATTGATCAAAATAAATTTCGTTTTATTATATATTAGTACCAGAAAAGTTAGACAGTGGGAACAGCTGAAAACAATTAGATACAAAAACAAGATATCTTCAGACTAAGAAATGCAAGAGAATAAAAAATTATCAAATCCGAATTCATTTCCCAATGATTAGGTCAAACTGTAGCAATAAAAATTAAATAATACTAGATAACAAATAAACAGGAAAAATTTGTCAAGCAATTAATTCTAGCACACCCTCAGATTGGGCGGACTGGAAAGGAAATGGTGAATATTGAAAAATAAATGAATCAATGTTCTTCCACACTTGATCGGAAAAGGCCAAAATTAGTTGCCACAAGTTACCAAAACAATAGCTAAAGACCTGAAGATGCCAAAAAAGGGTAACAGGAGACACTCATGATAAATGTAGAGATGAGAGCTGCAATCTCATACCATGCGCTGAAGTGCCCCGTTATCAACATCCATGCTTGATCCAGGGCCAGAGTGGGGCACTTGCGGGCTTAATAATGCAGGATGATATTCAGATTCCCTAGTCAAGAGGATAGTATTTACAATTCCAATATTACTGCTGATAAAAGGCTGGTGCTCATCATGTCTCCATTCACCATCAACAACGAACTTGAACTGCAAGAAACAGTATTTTCCATATCACAGATTTCAAACAGCTAGCACTAATCAATACTGAGACTGAGGCATATATTATCAAGTTCAATCAAAACTAAAGCAACTCATTAACGTTATTTTTTCTTTTTGCAGTATATGACTCATGGCCCTTAATGGAGAATTCTAGTTAGAGACTAGTTAACTGAGTTAGACATCTCTGGATTACGCTATTTCAAATTACTCTGGCTACAATATCATGTATCACTAGCTGCTCAAACAAGCACAAGCACCAACGTTTAGGAAGAGTACAAGGATTAAAATTTCAGGCTGGATTGGCTCATTCAACAGCCCAAATCATCATTACCAATGATCTCCTCCAAACCATTAAGCAATTCCCTCGTACGTACATTTATTCACTGAGGTTTCAGAGAACCATCTACAGTTTGGAGAGACCAGAGTCTCACTATTCACCAGATAGGTTCGAACGGTTAAGCCATTTATTCTGTATATAAACATGTGCCCAAGTAATTCATGATACAAACTACTCGAAATCAGCACTTTTAAGATTTGACTAAAAAACAATTTAACGGGTATCAAAAGGCTAAGGACTAAAACTTATTGCATCCCCCAGCCAAACTAAGATAATCCTAAAGAAAGTGAGACTTTCTTTAATTCCTGGTTAACCTAATATCAAAATGCAAAACCAACCTGGTGATAACCCTGCGGTAAGCTACAAATTGTCTGAAACACAGTAGGGCAACCCTCAACCGGAGTCATAGGCCATGGCGTCCACCTTTCGCGAAAAGCATACGACACTCCGTCAATTATCACAAAAGTGGCAAAATAAAGGAAATGCATAACCAAAATCGGAACTGTATTTAAAACTGCAAGTACACAAAATATGGTACATTGACGTTTGAGTTCATTAACTCTCACCCAGTAAACGAGCCACTGATATATACATCTCTCCCACCGTAAGGCCACACAAAACGTGTGGGAATCAGCACCATTCCACTTTCATGCTCATAATCCATACCGCAAAAAACACTGAATTTAACCCCGAAAAATCCTAACTTTATTCGTAAAACATCACCCACATAGCCCCACAACAAGCTCTGTTGTGATTCAACAGCAATACGAAATCATGCAACAACCCAGAAACTCATTCAACCAAACATCCCGAAGCAAATAAAAATTATGGCGAATGCTGCCTCAAAAATAACAACTTGATGCAACATCCACGAATTTTGAATCCGAAAACCACGATTTCGCGGATTAAGCTTTGAAGAAGCCACCGACTGTAAAATTCAGAAGGTTATAACATGCAAAAGAGGCATCAAATTGAAATTGCAGGCAAGCATTTGAAATCGAGAAGAATTGGGCAAGTGTTGTCAGTGGTAATCAAAGGAAAGGGGAGGGGGAGAGGGACGGATATTAGTTGAGAGATAATTAACCCTAAGCATATCTATTTATGTATTGTATTGTATTTATTTATTTATTTATTTATTATTATTTATTTATTTATGATGTATATAAATAATAAAAAAATTAAATTTATATTTTGTTTCCAAGAAGTGATTTTGAGCTTCAACTCGGTTTAATCTAATAAATCCAATTTCAAAAAGATTTTTTTTTTAAAAATATTGCGTGTGAAAATTATACATAAAATGTTTGTATTTAGTGTTATTTCAATCTATTTCCCTAAGCAAGATTTTTCGAATTCGATAATTTTTTCTAAACTAATCACGTTACTTTTTTGTGATGATTTGCATTGAAATATTGAGTTTTATATTTTTTAAAAAATTTTGTTATCATATTTATTGAAATCTCAATATTTTATAGTTATATTGTTTTGCTTGTATCAAAGACAAGACGATATAACCCAAATAATATTTTTTCGGGTGATCTGGTAGCATGAGGTTTGCCCAATATGATTTATTTAATTATCGTAGTTTACATACTACTGTATTAGTTCGAGACTTTACATAGTGTGGACTAAAAGATAGCGATTGCAAATTTTATCGTAATAAAACAATGGAACCAATTGCCATTTCGACATAATTTTCCGATTGAAAAAAAATAGACGATGATATTTTTTTAAAATAATTTGAGGACAGAAGAATCTATGATAGGGGAAAATGTTCAAAATGGGAGAGTGACATCTAAAAGCAAATGATAACCTATATATCTGACCCGAGAATAAGAACATAATCCGACCTAAACCATTGTAGACCTGAGCCTATTCACAAAACTAATGAGCTCATGTTTGATACAATTAAGCTAGAGTAAGAGCCAAAACCTCACACAAAAGCCAAATTGAGGCATCTGGCTCAAAAAATTGAATGTGTTATCCAAAAATATTGAGGAATGAAAGCCATCTTGGTGGCTCAATCAGATAAAATTCACAAGCCTCCTAAGAAGGCTCGGGAAGAAAGAAATCAAGGATATTTGTGAAGAAGAACACCTGAGCCGCTGAGAAGAGGAGCTCAGGCGTCGTCCCGAACAACCAAGGGGCCACTCCCAATGATCATACTCCATCCCGAGGGGTTGTAAACATGATCTCTCGAGGACCTACAGATGGGTACTCCAACATAGCATGGAAATCAAGTGGTCGGAAGATGGAGAATGCAAAAATCAGTGATAGGAAGATCTGAACCAAGCCAGCGATATCATTCAGATCCAAAGATATGAAAGGATTTTCTGACCCGCACAATGATGCATTTGTTATCTGAGCCATAATATCTAACTATGAAGTAGCTCGATATTTGTTGATTCTAGGAGCTCAGTCAATGTACTATTCAAAAATACTATGGATCATATGGACTTGGGCAAGTATAATATGAAGCATGTTGTCACAACCTTGTTTGGATTCACGGGACATGCTATTAATTCCATTGGAATTAGGGATGTCAAAGGGTACAGGTTTTACCCAGACCCACAATGGACCCGTCCTGTCTGGGGCGGGTTTGGGCATACTAAATGGGTCATGGGGCTGGTCTTGGGTTCAATTTTTCAGACCTTTCTGGGTATGGAACTGGTCATGGGTCCTATAATACACACCCCATATATGGATATAAATACTTGAGGGTTTTAGTTTTATTAATTTTCATATTTTTAGCAGTCCACCTCAACCATCGACATCTCTGATTCTCTCATTCTCCCACAGACTCTCACTTCATTTCTTTAGCCACCATCAGCAGGTAGCACCGCAACAGCTCAGCCATCGCCATCGACCACCGCGGCCACTAGCATAGTTGGAGAAGGGAGGTCTTGAATACAATTGCTTTGCTTAGCGTAGCTATTGGATTGCCAGTTAGTTTTATTGATCTTTTATATCGTAACATTATACTTTCTGAAATTAACCCTGGTAATAATGCTACTAGTTTTCAAGACACCTGTTCTGGATTAGATTCCCACGGGGTGTATGAGTGTGATTTTCTTCTTAGAAAAGAAAAATACCTTTGTTAAAGACCCCTTCTTTAACAAGTGTAGGTTCATTGGCTCTAAAAAGTTGTCCTACCAGTAATTATACTTCCTGGCTACCTGTAATTCATATTTTCATATTTAAATTTATTAAATATTGTGAACTAACTTTCATATGATTTGAAGGTGAGTTATTTATATGAACAACTTCCTACTGTATCTATCCTAATTATGTCAATTATATTGTTGATTTTAATATACTTTAATAGAGAAATTCGTGTGATATAGTCATGTGAGTATTGTGTTCTTGATTTATGATTTTGTGGTTGTGTCTTGGAATCCAATGTGCATATGTTCTTTATTAAATTAAATATCTACTGCATTCAGATTCGACAAAAAAACCTTGCAGAATGAATTTGCTACCGAGTTCTAAATGATTGTGTGGTTATTTTCTTATTATAGATGGAATCTCAAGATGAAGATAATTTTCTATCTTCTACAAATCTTCTTTATAGCAATACAGTGATTCCTTTTCAAGAGAATAATGAAGGTGAAGGTATTGAAGAGAATAAAGACAGAGATGATAACATGGAAGTTGAGGAGATTTCATAAATTAATGATAAGAGAAAACGTACATCAGACGCGTGGAATCATTTTAGAAGAGTAATGGTGGATCAAATACAGTATGCTGGTGTAATTATTGCAAAACTCGTTGTTGCATATTTTCCGCTCGTAAGCGCACGGTTGTCAAGTTTTAATATATGCGAGTAAAGTATCGATCTAAGAGGAGTGTGTATGTAAAAATATATCAGTGCTTGTAATTAAAATAGTCACGACTTTATCTAAAAAAATCAATAAAAAGTTTGGTTTGCTGAAAATGAATTAATTGAAAATAAATATTAATCTAATTACCGAATCGAGAAAATATTAATGAGAGAAAATATCTAGAGGAATGATTTCACTAAGTTTCCACGATAATTATTCCCGGTTGAATTTATATTAATGAATTCCAATTATTTAATAGCCAAGAAAACTTAATTATTTTATTCCCCTTTTCCCAAGTGACGAATAAATTGTATCATTCAAACTTCGATACAAACATTCATAATAACAATCTAAGTTCAAATGATAAATGCAAATGGTGTTCTTACATAGGCCTCGCTAAAGTTATACGCCTTCCGAACGATATAAACATTCAACGATATATCTCTAATGATCTATATCCTAATCCCTCTCGCGAGTTATATAATTAATCAGACAACAACAATTTATGGCCAGTAAACCGAAGTCGAATAAAAACAAAGAAACACAATTAAACCAAAAGAAATTCAATCATATAAACAACCGAATCAAATTATCCTATCAACAAGGCTACGTCATCCTCTAGAATAGAAAATTAGTACATAATGAAATCTAAACAAAAACAAGACATATTCGAAGGTTTAGACATCGCAACACAAGAAAATAAAGGTGAAGGAAGAAAATAACAAAGCAGAAGTGGCGTCTCTGTCCTCAAATTCGTCGTTCTTCGTCTTTGTGATCGATCTTTGCACTCCAGATCTTCTTCTCGTGTGTCTTCTCGTCTCACATGTGAAATCTGCTCCACAAACGGTCGTATACTTTCTGAAAACCTTTTTTTTTGTATCGTTCAGCCCATGAACTCAAGCCCATTCGATGTTTCTCGCTGTCATTAGAGCCACGGCTCTATTTGGGCAGCGCCTAGGGGCCCGTGTGTCGAGGTGTGGTGCCGCGGCTCTTTCTCCTTAGCGCCTAGGCGCTCGTGGTTAGGCAGTTGAGCGCTGCGGTGCTGAATATCAGCGCTTAGGCTCTTATCTCTCGGCGATGTAGGCACCACGGTGCTGCTGGTCACGCCTAGGCACTTGTTGCTCGGCATGATAGCATTGCGGCACTGCATTTTTGGCGCTACGGCGCTTGTCCCCCGCACACAGTAGCACTGTGGCTCTCGTCCATCAACCGTTCGACACAAAAATTGTCCCTAATCGTCATTAATCATCCAATAGTGGTTTATCTACTGCACGACACAAAAATAACAAATATCACGCGTAATTCTGTCCAAAACTAACATAATTCAAATGAATTCTCATATAAATTAAGTGCAATTCTTGTACTTATCAAATCCCCAAACTTGAACTTTTGCTAGTCTCGAGCAACATAAAAATAAGAACTCGATCAAAACTTTAATTCTAACAACTATAAGTCATAGATATGCAATCATTGACATTGGCATATGACTTATTCATTTTCTTGTAATTCACAATTACTCAAGAGTCATGTGCGTGTGTGATATGTCAATGTTCATTTACCCAATCGAATGCTCAAATGGATTCACAACACTCATTCGCCTAATAAACTCAAGAAATCTTCAGCTCAGTTCAACTCACACTTCATTAAAATAAAAATTCACTTACACATATCACAAAGGACTTTATTGGTGATTATCTGGCTCATAAGATATTCAACACAAGTATACCAAAAATGATGTCACACAATGAGGTGCTTGCATACAAATTATTAAAGTTCATATTTTCTAACCATGTTTCTCAGGTGTCCATAAGCTTGACTTGAACAACTTTTATCAACTAGTATATTGGATAAATGTGACAAGGTTAATAGGTCTTGTAGGCTTATAACGTTAGGCTACGGCTCATGGCTACAATAAAATGTATGGAAATCAAAATTGAGAGAAATATTTGAATCTCATCATTTTCACTCATTTTTATTGTCGTTTCATTCACCATCACTTGTTGTTTTCTTCGCAATCATATCCTCCAATTCCCATATTTTTTCCTTTTTCACCACTTTTGATTCATTCATTTTTTTATTGTTTTTTCTTCTTCTTTCTTTTTCAGCTCTTTTATACAAAATTAATTTTATTTTTCATTTCAAGGAGTATTTGAATCATTTCAACACCAATGAACTTATTTCTCTCAAAATTAGGTATGATAGTAAGTGTATAAATTTCATTTGGTAGCTGTTGTGGGTTATAGAACAAATACAAGTGGGGGCTAATTGTATGCGTTTGACACACTCCACTTGATTTTTAGTAGGCTTAAAATGGGACACTAGGAATACTTCATGCTCATTTGGTAGGCTCAAAAGCTCGAACGGTTCCAAAGATTGCCTAAATCATTCCTATGTAACATATTATCCGTATTTCGCCTCAAAAAGTATTTAAACAATCTCATACAAACCAATCACATGCATTGTTCAACCAAAATGATATCTGAAGTAAGTACACACAAAAATTCAAGCATCTCATACAACTTGAGGCTCAATGGGCTAACAATCGATAATAAACAATGAAAACAGGCCCAAAGGCATTGAGAAAAATTGCTTAGGTCATCTCTGTATTTGCAAAAGTGTCAGTCAATGTCATGTGAGAATTACTAAAAATCAGATCTCCCTTGTCTATTCAGCATCACAGTTATGTAAATTGTCTCTACGCATCGATAGTATCAACAAACATGACAGTGCAAAAAAAAAAAACTGTGATTCCCAAGTTATCATGAACACGTGTATTCAGAACCACAACTTCGTTCTCATCATCGGCCACACAATGCTTTATACATGACTATTTTCTAACGACTCTATTATGCAGTAATCAAAATGCCATTTTTTTAAAACAATCTAAAACTCAAAGTGACTCAACTAGACTTCTATTGTGCATGAGATAACTAATCATGCATTCAGTCCTCAAAACAACTTATTCAACTCTAAGTCAAACAAGCGCAAAGCAAAATTAACAACCTCAAACTTAAGTACGTGCATTGTCTCCAATGTACAATAATAGACCAATAAAAATGTGCGATCATGTACCTCATACAGCGAGCATCAGGACTCCCTGTCCTCACCTGACAGCTCAACCTCCTCATCATCATCATACTCGGCATCATCTTCAATGGGTCGGTGTGAAAACGCTGGCGATGGCGAGAATGGCTCGTTAGAGGCATTGGTCGCAGGGAAGCACTGTCCAAGCACACAAATAAAATCGTGCATGTAATCCATATGCTCGCATGTTATCTGCCACTGTCTCCTCATCATACGCTCTAGATCATCGAGACGCTCGTGGGCGGTTTGTCTTCTCTCGATCCCTGCCTGTCATGCGTGTGGTGTCTGTGGGGCGGGCTGTGGCTGTGCTCCACTCCCTGACTATCAATCTGCCTCCGTCTGTTATCCCTCGGGATCTTTCCAACCAATAAAATATCTCCTTTTGTGTGCAACACCGGCTCACTATCATCCCATGTAACCCCCGCTAGGTGGCAGAGATCCATGATGGTCGAAGAATGGCGCATGCTAACTGTGGAGGTGCCCCGAGCAGCCTACAAGATCGAAGTCATAATAACTCGGCCTGCATCCACTATCTTGCCGATGATGATATAATAAACCAATGATGCCTTCGTCTTCATCACATCCGAAACATGCCCGGATGGCATCAACCCCGAGGCAACAAAATAATACCAGTTATATGCCTCCCTTATCATGGATGTCGATGGGAATGTGACCGAGACTCGTTGATTATTGAGTTTTCAACCCGTGCCCGGCTCACACAGTGTGGTGATGATCACTCATAGGGGTAGGTCTCCCTCATAAACATCGTGTACTTGTCAGTGTCAAAATTAGGTATCGAGTACAACGGGTTGATGGTCTTTTTGTCGAAAGCAACCATCCGCCCCCTGATTTTCACGTGATAGTCCGCATGTTTAACCTTTAAATTAGCATAGAATTCTCGCACAAAGGACATCACAGCCGTCTGCGGATGGCCTCAAAAACTCATCCCGATAAAAATGCCGAGCAAGAACCAATGTCTCCCGACCCAGGATGCTCTGATCCATCCCCTTTTTCCACTGCATATTTTTTCTTGTAATTTTTTATAATTCTCAGCGGCAACAACATCTCAAAACCGTCATCTATCAAAACTAATTGAAGACGACTCACCATCCCCTGACTGACCACGCTTAATCTTCTTTTTCGGCAGCATGCTTCAACTCAAATAACACTTCACTTGATAGAACTTGTCCCTACAACAATGCCTCGCAACAAAAATATTCCAAAAATATATATCCACCATAATATCGAAACAATCAATCTCTCAATAGTTTCCAAAAATTCTTGAGAACAAGCTCGCTTAGGCAATTTATCGAACACCTGATGCATGTTTGCATTAACTTGGAGAAAAAAATTTCAGCAAGGTCCTCCGCGCGTCCACGTCCTCGAATTGCAAATTGTTTTCGTGCGTAATATACGCAAAGGCACGCCTTAACCTCTTTTTCTCATCTATAACACCATATTATATGTTTGAAGCATGTTTGCATGAAAAAAATATGAACCCTTGTATTATTTTTGTTTCTATTCCATAATATGCCAAGAACTCAATTTTTATGATTTATAACTCTTGATATTGATGCATGAAGAGGCTGCCATGGTAGGGACTCCAAAATGGATGAATTGCAGAGGGTTTAGAAGGCTAAGTGGGGCTATATAAAGTCTGGACATGAGGGGTAAGGGGTTGCACGAAAATAAAATCCTTGTGGGCTGGGGCTCATCGGCTAGGGCATCCTTGAGGGCCATGGTTTGTAGCTTCTGTCAGGGTGTGTCCAGGAGACCTAAAAGGGCTGTAGGATGGCTGAGGGGTGGCTGCATTATGCTTGGTTCGAAAGCTAGGGCGATTGCATGAGGGAAGTCGCGCATGGCTTCTAGGGCACGGCTGGAATTGGGGGTGTTTGGTTCTATCCAGTAGGTTGCTTAAGGTTCAATTATGATCCTAAAAGGGTCAGCTAGGGTCTGGTTGGGCTGGTTGGTGGCTAGGGCCGAAGCGTGCACGGTTAGGGAGGTTAGGGTTTTCATGTTTGTGCAAGAAAAGTTCAGTAGATGTTCTTGGATGGATTGAGGGTCTTGATGGGCTTGAATTGGGTTGTATATGGTATGGTTAGGTGTTAATAAACTTTGGTTCAAGTTTGGTAAGGTTTGGTTAAGTTTCGAGTCAATACGAGTCAAAACCAGAATGTACG
Source organism: Primulina tabacum (assembly GCF_025594145.1). Lineage (NCBI taxonomy): Eukaryota > Viridiplantae > Streptophyta > Magnoliopsida > Lamiales > Gesneriaceae > Primulina > Primulina tabacum. The sequence goes on from NC_134554.1 coordinate 42,525,498, forward strand.
TCTAAGTTTAAAAACGAATTGGGAAATTAGTCGAGAAGCTTAAGTTTACATCTAAGAAATATTTATGGGTGTATTTCAAGGTGATATGTTAAGTTTGAATGATTTGAGTCGTCGTTTTAAGGTCTAAGGATAAATTGGAAAAGTTAGGGTTTCAGGGGCAAAACGGTCATTTTACACCTGAAAAATGTTAGAATCCCTGGCAGTATCATGATTGCTATAATAAATGTTAAAACGTTTATTTTAAATGTTTATGAAATTTTATGATGAAACGTTAATGCTAAAGGACATATTGCATGCTTGGTTTAAAAGAAAAATGATTTATATATGCATGAATTTTTATTAGTGATGAAATATGAAAACTTGAAGGAGGTGAATTGATTTTGACTAATACGATGATACGATGATATGTAATGCCAAGGCTCAGTTGACGGGTGAAAGTGTCGCTGATGTCTCCGCTGCCCGGTACCATGGTACTACGCAGATGAATCCATCGACCTACAACTAATACGAAAGTCACAATTGAGGATCTGATTTCAATAAAAAGGGAAACATGTACGTATATGATGAAAGGTAATATGCAATATGATATGTTGAAAGAAAAATGTTAAAGTTTATGTTCATGAAAAGCTATTTTATTAAAAGTATTTTCACTGTTGCTTGTTAATGTATATGTATTACTTGCTATCATGGTTAAGGTTCGCTGAGTCAATAAACACACTAGGTGTGATCGATGCATGTGAGTTTGAGATTGATGTTAATGGAGGTCTTGATAGTTGATCTTACTGGACTGAAGGTACACACAACCCGAGGACTGTCGTTAGTTTTTCGCAAATAAAACTATGTTTATGAATTATGATTATTTAAAGATTTTTATGACTTATGATCCTTTTGAGAGGTTTTGAGAAGATATTAGAGTTAAGTTTATTTTTGAAATAATGTTAGTTTAGATTGGTTGACGTTTACGACTTTATGATTTGAATTACTTTTTTTTGGATTTTCAAATAATAGTTGGTTGGTTTATTTTTAAAGTTGCAAAATATAGATTTGTTTATATGTATATGGCCGAGGATTGCACACATGTAAAAAAAATTCTAGTATATTTTAAATAAAAACGAGTAGTGGATATTTCAGTCATCTTGAAAATTGATGAATTTGCTCGATTTTACATAGAACAAAATTTTACGTTTTACCCTGGTGAATATTTTTCTCGTGTTATAAATTCCATACTAAGAAAAGTTTTAAATTTAGCATCATTTCCGAGTGGGTACCCTCCTCGAATAGGATATTCAGTATTTAGTAAAATCTACCATTTCATTTTTTACTTGGGTCTTAATACCATACTCGGATTATAAGTTAAACACACTACTCGGACTAGTTTTCAACACTTTGTAAAAGTTTGACATTTAACCTTTTACTCTGGTTTGAAATACCATCCTCCGATTATGATCTCGATATTTAGTATTATTCAGACGTATAATGTGCTCGGCTCAAATTTAAGATAAGATAGCTTAAATAAAAATGTGTTACATTGAGAGAAAACATAGGTATTACAAAAGAAAAGAAAAAACAAAAGAACAAAGAACATGAACTACGATTGCTCGGCGTTCCTAGACTCCTCCTTGATCTTTTCCTGGCTAGAAAGTTCACCCTCCTCGAGCATATCCTTAAAGTCCTTATCTATATTTAGGAAAAGGTTGGATGCTCTTCTTTATAATAGTCATTGGTTCGGAACTGAGCAGACAGACATGTAAGCCTTACTCGAAGTACTCTTCAGGATTTTCTGAAACATGACCTTGAACTCTTTGGAATGGATGAAGGGCATCCTCTGCCGGCGAGCTTTATCCCTTTTATGTCATTGTGAATTGCTCCAAATCCTTGTTCAGCTCGGTCAATAAAGAAGACTTATCTTCAACCCTCTGGGACTCTGAGGCCTAAATTTGCAACATCAGCTCCGTATTTCGTGCCCATACATTGTCCAAATCCCTTTGTGGGGACTGCGGCTGTCATACTTGGCTAGCACGGAAGAAGTGCTCCGGCCCAGAACATACAATACCCAATATTGCGTATTTTTCGCTTGCAAGCGCATGATTGTCAAGTTTTAACATAAGAGAGTAAAATATTGTTCCCACGAGGAGTGTATATATAAAATTATATCAGTGCTTGTAATTAAAATAGTCACGATTTTATCTAGAAGAATCAATAAAAGGTTTAGTTTATTGAAAATGAATTAATTGAAAATAAATATTAATCGAATCACCAAATTGAGCAAATATCAATGAGAGAAAATATATAGAAGAATGATTTCACTTAATTTCCACGATAACTACTCCCGGTTGAATTTATATTCATGAATTTCATATATTTAATAGCCAAGAACACTTGATTATTTTATTCCCTCTTTTACAAGTGACGAATAAAGTGTATCATTCAAACTTCGATTCAAATATTCCTAATAAAAATCTAAGTTTAAATGATATATGCAAACGATGATCTTACATAAGCTTCGCTAAAGTTATACGTCTTCCGAACAATATAAACATTTAACGATGTTTCTATGATGATCTATAATTCTAGTCCATCTTCCAAGTTGTATAATGAATATGATAACAATTAATTTATGACCAGTAAATTGAAATCGACAAGAACTAGAAAAAAATTAAACTTACAAGAATTCAATCATATAAACAACAAAGTCAAAATTATCATGTCAACGAAACTACATCATTTTCTAGAATTGAAAAGTTAGTGCATAACAAAATCTAAACTAAAATACAGCATGTTTGAAGATTTAGACATCTCAACACAAGAATTTAAAGAGCGAAAGAATTAGATAACAATTCAAAAGTGGCGTCTCTGTCCCAAGATTCGTCGTTCTCCGTCTTTGAGATCGATCCTTGCGTTCCAAATCCTTCTCCAACGTATCCTCTTCGTCTCTCATGGCTTTTCTCTCCAAAACGGCTATCCTCCAGCTTGAAACCTTGTTTATCCCTTTAATCCTTCTTTCGAACCCGTAAAATAAAGCCCAATTATCTTTCCGCGTAGGCATTAGCGCCGAGGCGCTTGCCAAGCAATGCCTAGAAGCCCGTAAACCATACTCCAATCCCAAACTTAGCGTCGCGTTGCTTGTAATGTAGCGCCTAGGCGCTTGAGCTTCCTCAACCCTGGCGCTGCGGCGCTGAGTTGTGGCGCTGCAGCTCTTCTTTCCCTCCTATGAAGCCTTAGCGCTGAGTCGCTTCTTCTTTGGAGCTGCTGTGCTAGTCCATCAACAGTCCAAGCATCAAAAACACCTCTAATCATCAGTATTCATCCAATAATTGTGTACCTCCTGAACGAAACAAAAATAACAAATACCAAGCATAATTCTATCCGAAACTAACATAATTCAAATGGATTCTCATATAAATTAAATACAATTCTTGCACTTATCACCCAATAGGAAAATAAAGAAAGTAATTAAAATTATGAACATAAATAATACAATTAAGAAAGTAAAAGTACGAAGCAAACTAACCCAAGAAAGCCAAGTGAAATTTGCTCGGCCATCTCCTGATCAGAGGCATGTTGCACCAGCCGCAAATGCGCATCAAAAATTAGATTTTGAAGGAAACTTGATGTGGTTGAGCCCAAAGAGTCCCAGATAATGGAAACTATTTGGCCATACGTTTATTCTCCCAGAGCAGGAAAACTCGACGGAGAATCTTGTACCTCGACCACAAGATCTTCCCTGTGACCCAGACATCTTTCTTGAAGGAATCCCCGAGCTTTTGCTGCTTCCCAATGGAATAGCCCCCTACCCCGAGGAGGTCTCCTTCTGCGTGGTTGGGGTAGGCACAAAACTCTTTTTCTTTTTCTTTTTCTTCCCATGTGGCTCGGGAGGATAGATGAGTTGAGTCTCGGCTTGCTCGGCCTTCTTCCTCTTCAGAGCCTTGACCATTTTAGCCCTCATGATTCAGTCGTCTGCACAAAAAACAAATTTGTTAGGTTCGTTTAGAAGGTGGAAAAAATGTAAAGTAGAATAAGACGGGAACTTGAACCCTACTTACAGACCCTTGTAGCTTTACCCCCTTTGCACAGAAGCCAAAGTGTCACAAGACATCATCCTTTATAAGGCTTGTAGTGTAGAAACAAATGGAGGACATGGTGGCTAGCAAATTGAAAAGATGATGAATGGGGTCAATAGCAGGAGATGGTCGAACTGTTACCTCCTCGAGCCAGTCCATCTTGCAGACACAGGGCTCGGGGAATCGGACAAATAAGAACCTGTTCGACCACCATTTGTGAGATGTAGCAGAAAAATTGGCATTTGGTTCAGATGTTCATATAGAACCGACCCGAGGCCACTCTCTTAATAATTAAAAAAACTTAAGAAGAAGAGCTACACTAATGGGGACTCAGGGTACCTAAAAAACGCCTAAAGAAAGAAGGTTAGAGGAGAAGTTCGAGACCAATTGGCTTGTGTAGATACAATAGTGTTTGTACATTTTTTGGATGAGGCGGGGCACAGGGAACCTAAGTCCCATGTCTATTTGGTCAGTGTAAAATGTGTAGAAGCCTTCAGGCAAGTTATGTGCCATATCATCAATGTCAGGCATGTTCAATTCAAACCAGCTGGCATGCACAAACTTTATTTAACTTCATCTCATTTCTCAGGATCTAAATAAGGTCGCACAACTCATACCAAGGAAGCTCCGCTACCCTAGGCGAGGTTCCTTGGTCCTAATTTGTTTAAGCCTTCGAGCCCGTGGTGTGTCTTGCTCGAAGATTGACAAGTGCTCAAAAGAGGCCACATCTACGTACTCGTCTACGTCACTACTACCCTAAGGTTGGGACAAGACAATTTTCTTGGAAAATGAAAGTGACTTACTGAAAAAATAAATAAAGCAAAGGAGAAATCGAGCGGGAAATTCTGGTCGTCAATGGCTTTTTCAGTTCGACAAGATAACGACACAGAAAGAAAGAAAGTGAAAATGATAGGAAAGAACCACATTTTTATATGGGAGTTCATAAGATCGAAACAATCTGACGACATAGATTTGGGCAGGAGGATGGTGAATCTCAGTCATCCACATTATTATCTATGGTGGAGAAAATAAGTCCGCGCATCGGGATCTTGTTTGTTCATTTTTACAGTTAAGGTCTAGCCTAAACTAACACAAATTCTGAAGAAACACAAGGCTAAGATGAGCATTGTGTATTGGGGTCGGCAACACTTGACCGACCCAAACCATCGTAGACTCGAGCCCATTTATGAAACTAATGAACTCCCAAAACCTCACAGAGGACAAACTGATCTCCGCTTTAGAAAAGTCTCACAAGAAGAAAAGGCTCGAACAGCAGAGCTAATGGCATTGTCAAACGGGTGGAGCCCATATCAGGGACATCCGAGCCGAGCTCAGACGAATACATCGATAAATACATATAAAGTCTCATAAAAAATAAAACACTTGAACCAATCTTGTGCGATAAAAGATAAATCTCAAAGATATCGAAATATATTCAAAATTTGTAATCTACTATAAATAAGATCAGATTAGAACAAATCTTGTATTTTAAGGACCTGTCTTACTAGAATTCTTTTCCTACAAAGTATCTAGTTTCTCCCGACTCTATAAATATCAGGTACATCACATGATTTTATACATTCCCTCATTACTATCACTCAACACTACTCTTATTGAACACTTAAGTTTTGTCTCGGTACTGACTTAAACATCGGAGGAGCTACGCCAGAAACATATCTGGCACTCTCTAACTCCTATTCGTCTGTGCATATTTGCATCGAACCCACATCAAATCAACAAGAAGTACTTTGCTCACCAAAATGAACTCAACGTGGAATTTTTCGTTACATGAGTCAAGAATGCGTATATAAATTATTTATATTAAAGGGAAAAATACCAATACATTACCAAGTGAACATTTCAAGAACATAGAATGATAAACAATTCACTTGTGTTGTATATTATATTTTGTCAATTTGATCGTAAGCATTTGTAGTTGGGTTCGAACTTTTCTTTTTTATTCAAATAAATTCACTCCGATACGAAAAGTCAAAGATAACTGGTCAACCATAATTCTCTAATTTCTTATAGTAAATAAATTATATGAATTTCTTTACACTTATTATTCAAAATAAGTCATCTAAGGCATAACAAATCAACATTAAGAAACGTAAATAGCATTTTTTTTTTCAAAATGCATCATATTTGAAATGTGACATTTCTTTATACATTTGGAAGAATTAAATTGAATTGAATTTGATTTATAAAAACCATAATCTAAAATTTCAGAAAGTAATGCTAAATATAATAATATAAATTGGATTAATGAGCCAATAGATACAACTCCAAAATTACACAAATAATGAATGAAAGCATCAATAGATTACAAGTTATATGAAAATAGGAAAAGTGGACAAAATGTGTAATTTCTTTTATTCAATTCTATAATGCAAAAAAGTTTCTATTATCCATATTTTTATTTTAGAAAATTGTTTGCTGAGAAAGTATATATTGTAAACATGACATCATATTTGTACTTTAAATGCATTTTTTTGATTTTTTTTTTAAATAACTATTTCATGCCACGTAAAAGAATCTAAAATTTATTTTTTTTAAAAAAATATAATTAGTGAGTGAAGATGTCACGATTTTATTTTCAAAAGGAAAATGACATTATATATTTATTATAATTAATATTAGAAAGCACATGATGCAATCATATACATATAGATATATACAGCGTTCGCATGATTATATGATTGGAAAGATATCATATTTTAAACACTTATTTCTCCATCTACATAATTTTTTTATTTTTTTTAGGGAAAAACAAATATTATTCTACATTTATACGGTATTGTTATAAATACTGGCTATTTTTGGTTTTTAATTAGATACAACTTTCTCTTTCGAATTAAAAACACATATTCCCATATATAATATAATTTTATATAAAGAACTAAACAAGGGAAAATAAAAATAAAAAATCAAAATATGAATTTTGATGCAAAAAAAATTACTTCATATAATCGTATTTTAATATATAAAATTAAACTCGGATTACATGTCGATATTATGTACATTGACAATCTATTCTATTTTATTAAGGTTGAGCACATGATAGTAATTACTTAGGAGGACACCAAGTTTTTCTTCCAATTTTACCCTTATATGATACTAATATTATACTTATGTTTTTTGTTATTTTGTTTTTTTAAAAAATTTCAACACACTTTTATTTTTTATTTTTTTTATTTCAACAATTCAAATATCAATTTAGTCACACCATAAATTTTCAAATTACACTTTAATCAATCGATAATGATAAAAAAATTTGTACAGATATGCATCGCGTGTGCATAATAACTAGTATATAGAACGAGGGTGATTGGACAACCAAGCATTATAAGCGGCCGTCTATTTTAGCAAAATCCAAATAATTTTTGAGAAATTGTCTAAAATATCATTTTCATATTTATAAAATCCAATCTATTTATAATTATATATATCTTTAAGATTAATTAGGTCTTTCTTTGGAATTTTCTCTTTGCTTTTTAATGTGCATAATTATACTAGGAAAAAAAAAGATGGAGCAAATATTAATTTCCAAAATAAAAATAAATGTATTTAAATTTTTTAAAATATATATATTTATACTATTTTATTAAGTTTGAGACACTTAAAATAACTAACTTTGATGTCATGATCTGTTCTAATAATTATCTATATTATTATTTTATTAAGTTTGAGACACTTAGAGTAACTAACTTTGGTGTCATGGTCTGTTTTAATAATTATATATATTAATAAAATTTTAATGCAAGTTATATGTAGTTGAGCGGATAGAGTCATTGTTTCATGAGACTTAAGTTATAGGTTCAATTTTATTGAGGTCATTTTTTTATTCTTTTATTTTTCAATTTATTTTTTAATTTATATATCAAAATTACAGTAGTCTTTCACTATTTCTTATAATTATATTTTGATTTTTATTTGAATATAAATCAAATAAATTAGAAAAAATATTATACAAGCATGCAACACGTGCGTCAATTCACTAGTATATATAATTATCGAGTTCCCATGTCGAAGAAAAACCATTCCACTATTAAGTCGGACCAACCCATTGGTAAATATATATATATATATATATATATATATATATATATATATATATTAGTTTTGATATGCTGCACACCTATCGTGTACACCTATGTGAGCACCGATGAGGTGTCACTCACCCATTGGATGCACAATTTTTCTATATTTCTATCACATCCAATAGGTGATTGACACCTCATCGGTGCTCATATAGGTGTGCACGGTAGTGTGCAGCATATCAAAACTAATATATATATATTTATCCATAAAAATTAATAATTAGATAAATGTAGCTTATAATATTTTTTATATTACCCATATATTACTTTATTAATTAAATAAAAACGATAATTAACTTCAAAAATTGATGTGTATAATTTAATGTAATCTAACATAAATAAAACATATAAGCAATGATACGAAGCTCGCACAAGGAAAAAAAATTCTACGCAGCAGCCATTTCTCCTTTAACCCGATAAAAAAAGACTCGCCTATTTTCCTCTCCTGTATTCGATTCAACCCACCCCATGAAGTGTATTATTTTCTGATAGAAGAAAAGAAAACCCAGGTTTTACTTTCTCCATTTCCATCTTCTCATATACACATACAAACAAGGTTCGTATGCATATTAGATTAACAAACTGTTTGTGTTTTCCTTGCGTGTTTATGTAACCACTTGTGTTGTGTTTATTGTTTTCTTTTTCTTTTCTTTTCTTGCATTCCATACTCATTTCCTCAGCTTTCTTTTACGCTTGTCTTTCATGATTGTGCTGTGTATGCATCTGTCTTGCGTGTTTTGTATGTAAAAGATGTTTTCTTGACTCAAGAGAGATGGTGCTTGTGGGAATATAATGAGTTCTGAAGTGTTAAGAGGAGTTTAATTTGGTGAGACACATTGGTATTCCAGTGAAGTTGGTGCCTTTATTCGGAGTTGGAAATTTTTTGCATCGTATTTTGTTTTGAATTTCGGCTTTGCTCCAAATTTTTGTCCGTAAAATTGCAAGTTGCTAAAATCAAGGTTCTTGGTTTGGCTTTGTTCGATTGGGAATTGAGAATGACTTGGGTTTTCCTGGTTTGGGATCAATGAGTTTTTTGGCGATAACGACGTTGTCTGTATCTCTCAGTTATGTCTTGAAAAATAGGTCTGACTTTTTCTTTCATTGATGTTTGCTTGCTGGCTTTTGCAAATTTTGTTCTCCAGGGGATCCGTTTATCAAGAGTTATGATTTCCAAGAAAACGATCCACATATGCTGTACAAATGCGAGTTTTATTCTGTTTTGCACTTTATGCTGATATGTTTTGTGGCAAATTTTAAATTTCTATTTTGTCGGTCTGTTTCTAAACCTTAAATCATGGCAAAAATTCCATCCTGCATTTGAAATTGATTGCAGTCACCACAGCAGTGCTACAAGAAGCATCTGAAGTTTTAAACTTGTTCCTATTCCTTACATTGCTTTACATTGCTGCCCGTCAATTATATTTCCTGTTTGTTATAAAGGTTATCATAGACAACAGGAGCATCATGTTTATTTGCTTATGCTGCATGTCATCTTATATATGTTAGAAGTACAGTTCTTTTTTATAAAACCCGAATTCCATTATTCTGCTAGCTTACAAGTTTCTTTATTCCAATTATCCAAGATCAATTTGTGTCAATTGATAACATGGATAACATGGACAAGAATTTTTCCAGTGTCCTTCATACATTTCTATAGCTTTCTATAGACTCGTATGAAGCTTCTAGTTCTGTTATTTCTAATAGAAAATTGTTATTTCAACTACAGATGACACCAGTTCATGTAGATCAAAATAGGGATTATTCTGATACAATGCAGGATGAGCAGTTGCATCCATCAAATTTTGACAACTTTGGTGAGACAGATACCTTACCTCGAATTTCATCAAATTCTCCTGACTCATGTGACGAGTTTGGGGAGCCAGATATTTTTCCTCGAATTGGAAATCAATATCAAGTTCAAATTCCAGATCTTATTGGAGCTTCCAATCATATCTCTTATAATGCCTTGACCGGCTCGCCGGTTCCTTTAACCTCCATGGATCAGGTGAAGAACGATGGTGAAATAGAGACTTATTCAGAACATAAGAATGTCATTAAAAGAGACACCGATTCGAATTGTGACATCTTAAAGATTAGTATCAAATCTTTACATCATCCAAGGAATCCTATAGGGAAGTCACCTGACCTATCATCAATGGAGAAATTACATCAGGGCGATGGTCAAGGCGAACTCGCGGCTCCTGGATTGTCAGATGAATATTGGAATGATGCTGAAAAGGCTGGCTTTCTTCTTGGTTTATACACGTTTGAGAAGAATTTTGTTGAGGTGAAGCGGTTCGTTGAAACAAAAGAAATGGGTGCGATACTATCATTTTACTATGGGGAATTTTATGGCACCGATGTCTATCATAAATGGTCAGAAGGCCGAAAGATAAAAAGCAAGAAATGTGTTTATGGCCGGAAGATATTTTCTGGATTGAGGCAGCAGGAGCTGCTATCTCGAATACTTCCTGGCCTGTCTGAAGAATGTCGAACTGTGTTATTGGAGGTACTGCTGAAATTTATTTTTGTGCGAACTCAACTATGAATGTCTTCGATGAATAAAGGCATACATAACGGAAGGAATATTTTAAAATTCTACTAAAGTTTGCATTTTTCCTATGACAGGTGTCTAAGAGATTTGGGGATGAAAAAATGTCACTGACTGAGTATGTTGCTTCTTTGAAGGCCATGATTGGTATGAGTGCTTTTGTGGAAGCTGTTGGAATTGGTACAGGAAAACAAGATCTTACAAGAATGGCCATGGAACCTGCAAGGTCCAATCAAGCTGTCCAAATGCGGCTTGAGATACCGACTGGAAAAGCATGTTCTTCTCTTACAACCGATGAAATCATTAAATTCCTAAGTGGAGACTACAGATTGAGCAAAGCTCGGTCAAACGATTTGTTCTGGGAAGCAATTTGGCCACGTTTGTTGGCGAGGGGTTGGCATTCAGAGCAGCCTAAAGATCATGTATATGCTGTTGGTTCTAAGCATTGTTTGGTTTTCCTTGTACCTGGTGTTCAGAAATTCTCAAGAAGGAAACTTGTGAAAGGAGATCACTATTTTGACTCGGTGACTGACGTTTTGAGTAAAGTTGCTAAAGAGCCGGAGTTAATCGAGCTCAACACTGAAGAAGATGGCACCAACAAGAACCAAGAAGATTATAAATGCACCAGCGAAAGGGAGGTGGGAGAAGATGATAGCGATCAGTCTTCAAGACAGCGGCATTTTTATCTCCAACCTCGGACTCCTATTCGTGATTCTGGTGCGATCAAGTTTACTGTTGTAGATACAAGCCTCTCTGACGGCAAAGTAAGAGAAATAAGAAGCCTTCCAACTGAACTTTGTAATATTTTGACTCATGGGAAGCGAACAACTGTTATGGATGAGGAGACCTCAGATGAGAGTGCATATGAATCCGAAACGATCAGCGGCGTTTTACTTAACGCATCCGTGATGGATAAGGTCGGTGTCAGACCAAATAAATCCGGTGCAGAAATGCTGCCTGGTAAGAAAAACCATATAGGCGGTACAATGCATCAAGATTCTCATGATGTTTCTAACGACATATCTCTCATTATCCTGAAGAAAAAGAAGAATTTACGAGAGAATAATGAATCAAGGAAGGTCGTAGCACCCCCGTTGAGCCGGAAGCTGAAGAAAGGAAATAAGCCGTATACAGCTCCCTCCACAAAACAATGTAGGAAATTAATTTCTGGTAGTTGTGTGGAAGCTAGAAACCACATGACACGTGCTTTGACATCCACCAGATTGGATAATGAGATTTTGGGTTGCTGCTCAGGGATTCACGACTCTACTGAAATTTTTTCTTCTGAGACGGGTCCATGTCAGAATAAGTTGGCATCCACCGGTTCACCAAATGATAGTGCCGCTGAGAATGTAGAATATAATCTTAATACCTCTATTCACGCGACAGAATTTGCTCTAGTGAACCCGCAATCTCGGACTTTGATCGATCTTAACATTCCTCAAGTTTTCCCGGACCTAGAGAATGGTATCATCACTACTGAGTCAAGCAAAAAGCAAGATAACGGTATACTCAAGACAGATGACCAAAGTTTACCGAAGGTGTCTCCTATTCAGGCCACATCTGAGCAGCAGTCAACAATGAATTCTCTGAGACATGGCACAAGGAACCGACCTCCAACAACTAAAGCTCTGGAAGCTCGAGCGAATGGATATTTGACTGTAAATCGAAGGCGGAAGAGTAAGGGAACTAGTTGGCAAGAAGACCCCTCATCAAGACCTTTGCAGCGTACCCGTGTTGTGGTAGGTCGTGAGGAGTCATCTGCCAGCGTTTTTGTGCCTTCACAGATTGAAAAGGCTGAGAATGGTGTATTTGATAGTGAAAATTCTTAACATGTTTGGCGAACTTCGAGCAATGCCTGTGGCAAATGAGGAGCCAGTTGAGGACAAATTGCCTCGGAACTCAAGCCACGGAAACTAAAATTCACGCTGATGATTGTTGCTCAAGTAGCATGCTCTGGAGTTCTTGGGACGTCGAACAGAAGACATTCCAGTCGTCAGAGATGATGCTTTGCATAATCGCATTGCTATTAAAAGTGTCGGAAAATCCATGTTGAAAAGCATCTTCTTTTTCAAGTGTAATGTTTACATGCATTTTTGCCATACCTCCATGTTCCTTGTTTCTATTGTTTGCTTTTCGGAAATCTAATGGTTATAGAATTATTTGCAACATAAAATCCGAAGTCGAGTTTTGCACTAAAACAGTAACATGTATGCAATGCTTCTTAGATACAGAACAGAACGTAAAAACCTGTGAACAAATCCCGGGTCAAATCATACATAGAACTCATCCCCGTTTCTTGAAGGGGAATGACAAGTTTAGAAGTCCAAGGAAAAAAATGGAAAAAGAGACTACGTGAAACAAAACGAATGAAGGGCTAAAGAAAGGTTCCAGAAAGTGAAAAAAAAAAACTGATAAATTCAAATCAAAATGGACTGCAGCCGGTCCGATGAAAATTCATAAACGACAAAAGTTAAAGCGCTAGCAGGTGCTGCTTTGACAACTGATGGGGCCATGCCCTTATAAAGACCAGCCCAACCATCTGCATGCAAAATTTGCTTGAGAGCATGATACATATTCGGTAACCATCATGCTTTACTCCAGCTCCATATCTTGGATCCCTTTGCATTCCTTTGATCTGCAAGTGAATTACTCGTGAACACACAAGTAGAATGGAGAAATGAGATTAATAATCAACTATGGATAAGTGATTACATTATACATATCTCCAATGTAAAGGCTGATATATAACACAGAAGCCAGAAAGCAGAAGTCAATGTTGTGTAAAACCTAGGACATTCGTGGTTTGAGGGCATCTTAAATCTTCCGGATCACTGTCCCTAATCATCTCGACTCGTCTTTCTCTCTGGACCTATGTCTATCACATTAGTGTTTTCCTCGGTTTGACTAAACTTAAGAGATATGGCTTGAACCCCCCTCCGTGTAACCTGTTTCAAATATATATGTGCAGGTTGTGATATGCCTTAAACTTCTGCCGCTCTACAAATCTTCTGGAAAACAAAACAATTAAATAAGGCAAGGTGTTTCACCTGAAATCTTTTCTTCACAACATCAAGGGGATGAGAGACAGTTTTAATACATGTTCCAGCAGCCAAGCCACAAACGAAAAGCTGGAAGCCAGTGAGGGGTGAATCGTCAGTTTGTCTAGATCGGTAGTGGTTCCAAGCCTAGAGAATTGAAAGAAACCAAATCAAGTCTGTCACATCATTTTTTACTATTTTAGAGTAAAAACTATTATCACTCATTACAAAGGCAAGTAAAGAGGATAGAAGTGCACCATTGTCCACCGTTTGAATGTATCATAGGTTCCAAAATGCAAACCAGCATAAGGAACTATCTCAGTCAACGTTGGTGTCAATCCAGCATACAATCCTCGAATGCCCCAAGATTCAAGTATGCCGACAAACGCAGCCCGCATGTTAGGGTAAACCTATGACCGCAAAACATCTTGATTAAATACAAGCAATCATACATACACTTTGCATGTGTGAAAACATCGAATAAAATTTTATTTTCTTATCAAATTTAGACAATTGTTAAAAAGTACAGAGAAAAACAAATTCCCACTACGTTTAAAAATTATACATTTTTAACTATTGTCTAAATTTGAAATAAAAAACTAGTTTTGAAAATACATGTTAGGAGACTGAAATGAGATTCATAGGGCCCTTCTCTTAATATATGGTCTATGGAAATAGATATATGAAAAAAGAAAATTCATATTACAAGCATCACACCTGCATAATGGAAAATGAAGATTGAAGCCTGTAACTACATGAACTTCAAGCTGACAATGTTAGTAGACAAAACACCTAGTCTAGAGTGTTCTGAGCTTAAACCTCAGAACTCGTGCAAAAATATGATCATTTCAACTCAAATTACTTATGCGCAAGTAAAGCTCAATACCTTTGGCTCTCCCTGTGAAGCTAGAATGGTTCTTAGAAGATCAAATGGATAGGAACCTACAGTAGCAGCACAGCCTGCGAATCCCCCACAAACAAATGAAAGGTATGGGCTTAAATTAATGCGATCTTCTGCATAAACGAAATAATAAGGAAACATACTATTAAAAAGTTACTGGAAGAATAAATTCAATCAACTCAACGAAAAAACTCTCCCTCTATGAGCATATATCCTCTATTTATGTCTTTCATGCTTTTTGCTTCTTCTTTTTTCGCTTTCCAAAAGTCAGCAGAGTCAAGTTGGAAGGTAAGGAAGCCTACTTATATGATAATGCCAAATTAGCAATGATGTCTACTGCCCGGTCACACTGTCTTCAGATGTAGGAAATATGAATACCAACACCATGGAGTAAAAAAGTAAGTTTTATCATTTAGTTTTGAAGGGAAACTCCAACTAAATATTTCATGTTTTAAGAGAGGAATTGATTGTTTATACATTTATTTACATCTGTATAACAAAATTTTAAATATCTAATTACCTTGTTAAAATGGAAATCTAAAGAAATTTGGTTTTCGATTCTTTTCCTTCCTCATTTTCCTTTTCTTCAGCAGAATCCATGGCGTAAACGCAGCATCCATGTTTTTTTTAAAAAAATAAAACCAACAACAGATTTCATAGCATGTTTATATAGATGATGGATAGAGACATGCTTTCTTCATGATCGTTGGGCATTAAAATATTGTTTCCAAATGAAAAAATGAGCCAACCTAAGCTACAACAGAAATTTCAGCCTTATAAATGGGGAGAGGAAAACGAAATTCAGTAGGCACTGTAGGTTAGACAATTGACATATCAATTGTAAAGAACAGCAGAAGCAGAGACATTACCACACACCTGACTTGGAAGAACCAGAAACTAAAGTCTTCAATTTGTACAAAACTGCAAATTGAATAGCCGTATATGGCATTACCATCAGTAGGGCCGGAACATTTCCCCTCCAAAACCCCTGTTACGAAAAAAATTGAGAACGAGGCAGGTTTCATAAAACTATCATGCAAAAGAACCATGGGAGCTGGTGGGAGGCATAAACCATGGCATAGATTTTATCCATGGAAAACCAATTTACAAATATATGATATACCATTTAAAACAGTTTATGAACAAATCATTATAGGGTTATGTAAAAAAGGGATATTACAGAAAAAATCTCTCCCACTGAACCAGATCAAAATGTTATCCACCCTTATCTAGATGTTTCAATCGCAGTGATCCAAATGAATGAGTTCACACAATGTCACCTAAAAATTATTCCAAAATCAAACAAAAATTTTAGTTCATGAGTAAATAATACCCGTTAATCTTCCTCCCTAAATATGTGCTTGGTTGCTTGCAGCATCCCAGTGTATTTTGATGGATCTTTTGCATTCCGGTGAAGCAAAGCCCGCTGTGAAGTGGGTTCCAGTTGAACCTGCATATATAAATGTCATCGTATAATTTCACTAATTTTCACGAACAGGCATGAGAACATACTAACATATACATGTTTGCATATGCGTCAGAAAGCGTTTTAGTAATTAGACTCAACAAGACTCCCTTTACTGAAACGCTCAGTGACAACACCTATAATCAGCTAAACAACTGAACAACACAAGCAATACAGCTAATGGAACAAGTTTATTAAAAAATAATTTTTTTTGTCATTACTAATTACAGTAAAGTTCAAACTAAAGCTTATGAACAAGGCTCGTTCTAATCTATTTCACATTCCAACCAAATCGTCACCCAGAAATCAGAACAGAATAGTCCAACGCACCAGGAAAAGCAAATAGTCCTACACAAGCCCCAAGAAATGAAAATTACAATAAAACATTAAAAAAATGTGCAATTTTTAAGTCAGAATCACAAAAAAAAAAAAAAACAAAGGTTCGTCGAATAAATGCTAATGAATGGATAGAATGTGAGCATATGCAGTTAAAAAGGATCTCTTTGAACGAATAAAGTTATTTTTCGCCCCTTACATATTATTTAAAAAAAAAAAACACCTGCAGGAACGGGGGACGGGGGAGGAAAAAAGGAGCCACCATTAAGAAAGGAGCCACCATTTACGAGTCAAAAAAGTTTTGTATTTATATGTTCGTCCTGAAAAAATAGTTTTTATTGGGTATTTTCTGCTTTTTTTTGGGGGTCAACACCAAAATAGTCCCTATGCTATGAATCAAAGGCCCTTTTAGCTTCCCCTGATCTTTCATTCCCCTCCTTCAATACAGCACAAAAAGCTACAAAAAAATCTCAATTTTTCATGAACGAGGCCCCGTTCTAATCTATTTCACATTCCTACCAAATCGTCACCCAGAAACCAGAACAGAATAGTCTCACATACCAGGAAAAACAAATAATTCCTACACCAAGCCCCAAGAAACGAAAATTACTATAAAACATTAAAAAAAGATGCAATTTTTAAGTCAGAATCATAAAAAAAATAAAGGTTCGTTGAATAAATGCTAATTAATGGATAGAATGTGAGCATATGCAGGTAAAAAAGATTTCTTTGAACGAATAAAGATCGTATTTTTCTCCTTTTACAAATTATTTTAAAAAAAAACACCTGCAGGAACGGGGGACGAGGGAAAAAAAGGAGCCACCATTTACGAGTCAAAAAAGTATTGTATTTATATTTCATCCTGAAAAAACAGCTTTTATTGGGTATTTTCTGTTTTTATGGGGCCAACACCAAAATAGCCCCTATGTTATGAATCAAAGGCCCTTTTAGCTTCCCCTGATCTTCCATTCCCCTCCTTCAATACAGCACAAAAAGCTACAAAAAAATCTCAATTTTTCATGAACGAGACCCCGTTCTAATCTATTTCACATTCCTACCAAATCGTCACCCAGAAACCAGAACAGAATAGTCCCACAAAATAGGAAAAGCAAATAGTTCCTTCACCAAGTCACAAGAAACAAAAATTACAATAAAACTTTAAAAAGAGGCAATTTATAAGTCATAATCACAAAAAAAAAAAAAGTTCGTCGAATAAATGCTAATGAATGGATAGAATATAAGCATATGCATGTAAAAAAGATCTCTTTGAACGAATAAAGATCGTATTTTTCTCCCCTTACAAATTATTTAAAAAAAAAACACCTGCAAAAAAAGGGGACGAGGGAGGAAAGAAAGGAGCCACCGTTTACGAGTCAAAAAAGTTTTGTATTTATATGTTCGTCCTGAAAAAACAGCTTTTATTGGGTATTTTCTGCTTTTTTTGGGGGGGCCAACACCAAAATAGTCCCTATGTTATGAATCAAAGGCACTTTTAGCATCCCCTGATCTTCCATTCCCCTCCTTCAATACAGCACAAAAGCTACAAAAAAATCTCAATTTTCTTGAACGAGGCCCCGTTCTAATCTATTTCAAATTCCTACCAAATCGTCACCGAGAAACCAGAACAGAATAGTCCCACATACCAGGAAAAGCAAATAGTTCCTTCACCAAACCCCAAGAAACGAAAATTACAATAAAACATTAAAAAAAGTAGCAATTTTTAAGTCAGAATCATAAAAAAAATAAAGGTTCATTGAATAAATGCTAATGAATGGATAGAATGTGAGCATATGCAGGTAAAAAATATCTCTTTGAACGAATAAAGATCATATTTTTCTCCCCTTAGAAATTATTTAAAAAAAAACACCTGCAGAAAAGGGGGACGAGGGAGGAAAGAAAGGAGCCACCGTTTACGAGTCAAAAAAGTTTTGTATTTATATGTTCGTCCTGAAAAAACAGCTTTTATTGGGTATTTTCTGCTTTTTTTGGGGGGGCCAACACCAAAATAGTCCCTATGTTATGAATCAAAAGCACTTTTTAGCTTCCCCTGATCTTCCATTCCCCTCCTTCAATACAGCACAAAAAGCTACAAAAAAATCTCAATTTTTCATGAACGAGGCCCCGTTCTAATCTATTTCACATTCCTACCAAATCGTCACCCAGAAACCAGAACAGAATAGTCCCACATACCAGGAAACGAAAATAATTCCTACACCAAGCCCCAAGAAACGAAAATTACTATAAAACATTAAAAAAAGACGCAATTTTTAAGTCAGAATCATAAAAAAAATAAAGGTTCGTTGAATAAATGCTAATGAATGGATAGAATGTGAGCATATGCAGGTAAAAAATATCTCTTTGAACGAATAAAGATCGTATTTTTCTCCCCTTAGAAATTTTTTTTAAAAAAAACACATGCAGGAACGGGGGACGGGGGAAGAAAATGAGCCACCATTTACGAGTCAAAAAAGTTTTGTATTTATATGTTCGCCCTGAAAAAACAGCTTTTATTGGGTATTTTCTGCTTTTTTTGGGGGGGCCAACACCAAAATAGTCCATATGTTATGAATCAAAGGCACTTTTAGCTTCCCCTGATCTTCCATTCCCCTCCTTCAATACAGCACAAATACTTACAAAAAAATCTCAATTTCTCATGAACGAGGCCCCGTTCTAATCTATTTCACATTCCTACCAAATCGTCACCCAGAAACCAGAACAGAATAGTCCCACATACCAAGAAAAGCAAATAATTCCTACACCAAGCCCCAAGAAACGAAAATTACTATAAAACATTCAAACAAGGACGCAATTTTTAAGTCAGAATCATAAAAAAAAATAAAGGTTCGTTGAATAAATGCTAATGAATGGATAGAATGTGAGCATATGCAGGTAAAAAAGATCTCTTTGAACGAATAAAGATCGTATTTTTCTCCCCTTACAAATTATTTAAAAAAAAACACCTGCAGAAAAGGGGGACGAGGGAGGAAAGAAAGGAGCCACCGTTTACGAGTCAAAAAAGTTTTGTATTTATATGTTCGTCCTGAAAAAACAGCTTTTATTGGGTATTTTCTGTTTTTTTTTTTTGGGGGTCAACACGAAAATAGTCCCTATGTTATGAATCAAAGGCACTTTTTAGCTTCCCCTGATCTTCCATTCCCCTAATTCAATACAGCACAAAAAGCTACAAAAAAATCTCAATTTTTCATGAACGAGGCCCCGTTCTAATCTATTTCACATTCCTACCAAATCGTCACCCAGAAACCAGAACAAAATAGTCCTACATACCAGGAAAAGCAAATAATTCCTACACCAAGCCCCAAGAAACGAAAATTATTATAAAACATTAAAAAAAAGACGCAATTTTTAAGTCAGAATCATAAAAAAAATAAAGGTTCGTTGAATAAATACTAATGAATGGATAGAATGTGAGCATATGCAGGTAAAAAAGATCTCTTTGAACGAATAAAGATCGCATTTGTAAGGCCCGAGATTATATCATTTTAATTCGAGATTATTTAATTTACGAATTTTGGAATGATGAATTAAATTCCACGATTTTTGTAATAATTAGGATTGAAATGGAATTAAAAAGGGTTTTGAGGACCAAATTGCAAATAGTGAAGAATTGAGGGACTAAAGTGCAAATATGGAAAATTGAGTGGGACACTTGTCACCACCATGCAACTTGGTATATACATTTACATTTTCATGTCCTTCCTCAAGAAGAAAACGAGACAATTCTCTGGAGAATCTTCAAGTTATTTTGGAGCTTTGGAAATTGATTTTTCAAGATCCAGTTATCAGAATTTGAATCCGGACACAGTACCGTGCTCCTCTAGACACGAGCTACAACAGGACATAAGTTTTATTGAGTTCTGTTATCATTTGAAATTATGATATTGGAGAAATTATTATTTGATCATTATTATGTGTTCTTGGAATACTAGACATCGTAGAATCGAAGTCAGATCGAAGAACAAGTTGATTTTGGAATTGTTATGATTTTTTGATCATATTGATTGAGAATTGAACAGATTTGAATTACGGATTGATTACAGATGGTATTGGACATGAGTTATGATTTGTAATTAATATATGTTGAGATTGTATTGACGGGGATATTCAGATTGTTCCGTTATGCAGTTGATTTTGAATTAAATCCAGATTGATCAGAGTTGGTATTGATTGGAGTAGTATATTGATATGGTACTATTGATATTTTCATTGTCAGATTGAGGGTTGACAGACTTTGAATTCCAGACAGGAACGACATCAGAATGTCAATAAAAGAAAGGTATAAGTCGATGTGGTATTGGGAGACTTGAGTTTCCCTAAATCACATACTTATTGTTGTTATATGCATTGATTTGATTTTATATGATGTTCTATTGATTTATAGGAGCATGTATTATATGAGTATTAGACGAGTGATCTTGTGACAGAAGTGCCTGATAGTGGTGGGATCGCCATGGGCACATTGCACGATGTCACAAGATAGTGTATTGGCGATAGTGCCACAGTCTGTGACGGATAGGTCAAGACACCGGATGTTTGGTTATATCGACGTGGATAGAATCGGAGTTTCTTCTATTACTGTTGGTCGATATAGGAATACCAACGTCTGGAAACCGGGATCCCTAGACTAGGATTGAGTCTAGTCTGAGTCGTGGAGTCACGAGGATAATTGATAGTTTGATATTAATTATGTTTCAGACTTTATATATATATCTGATATCTGTTTCATGCTTTATATTGATTATATGATTGCATGTTCATTGATTTATACTGGGATTATATTCTCACCGAAATTATCCGGCTGTTGTCGTGTTTGTATGTGTGCATGGCAACAGGTGGGACAGGATCGGGGTCGAGGAGATAAAGAGAGATCGTGATTAGAGTGGAGACTACGGACTTGATTAGAGATATGGTTTGGACACTTGATATTTAGTTGTTAAACCTTAGTTTGAATGATTGTATATAGTACAAGACTTGTACTTTAATACTGACATGTATACTAGAATGTATTCCATTACGTTCCGCATTTAATACTGTATTTAAAAAAAAAATTAGACACTGTTTATTATAATTGATTAAATTGTTCCAATGATGACTAAGAATATGATTAGCGTCCGGGTCCCCACAACAGGTGGTATCAGAGCTGATAGATCCTTCAGATTGAGATAGAATCTAGTGAGCGGGGTAGATTGAGTTTTCTTTTCTGCTTTTGATTGCTAGCTTGATTTACTGCTTTAATACATGTTACTTGATTTATCTGATTTGATATGGTAATATGTTTTATTGGGAATGAATCAGCACTGATTCTGAATCAGCAGTAAGATGATCAGAAAGGGACTGAGACAGATTTGTCAATTGTGATTGCTAACCCTTTTGATAATCAGATATGCCTCTCCAAAGAGTACCGGAACAGGGTAATACTTCGAATCCTCTAATGGATGTGACAGCAACACCGATGGAGACATTGCTGAAGCAATTTCAGTCGTTTCATCCACCTACATTGAAGGGTACTGAGACATCAGTGGATTGTGAGAGTTGGCTGGATGACATTGAGATGCTGTTTGAGTCCTTGGATTACACTGATGAGCGGAGAGTGAAACTGATAGGGCACCAGTTGAATGATGTGGCAAAGAACTGGTGGATTATGACCAAGAGGGCCTTGGAGCATAGAGGTACGATTATTACCTGGAATGTGTTTAAGACCGAATTTTATCAGTGGTTCTTTCCAGTTTCATACAGGAAGGACAAGGGGGCCGAGTTTGCGAATTTGAGACAGGGACAGCTGAATATTGAGGAGTATGTGTCCAAATTCTCTACATTACTGAGATTTGCTCCACATGTGGCCGAAAATGAAGAAGCGGTGGCTGATCAGTTCATCAATGGCTTGAATCCGAGATATTTACATTGGTGAACACTGGGCGACCAAACAAATTTGCTGACGCCCTGAACAGAGCAAAGGGAGCAGAAGCGGGTCTGATGAGACAGAGAGGAGCTTCATATGTTGCCCCAGCACCGATACCACAGCAACCCCCTCCCAGATTCGAGAGTGGTAGGAGCAGTGGTGGAAATAAGGAATATCTGAAAGCCAGAGGAAGACAGTTTAAGAAGTCTGGCAGTAGTTCTTCTAGTTCTAGTGGCTCACGACAGACTGCCCAGAGCCAGAGCTATACAGGACCTTATTGTACCACTTGTGGAGGGAAGCATTCCACCGAGCAGTGCCGAGGAGTGTTTGGCACTTGTCGTATTTGTAGGCAGCAGGGACATTTCGCAAGAGTATGTCCCCAGAGAGGTGCCCAGGGATCCCAGGCAGCAGAGTCATCTAGGATCAGTGGCTCAGACAGGGAGACGACCATCTGCTGTTCATTCTTTTCAGCCAGCACCATCTACACAGTCACCGCAGAGGCCAGGAAGAAGCCAGACAGTGAGCCAGCATCCGAGACAGCAGGCCAGAGTTTTTTCTTTGACTGAGGAGCAGGCACATGAGACACCAGATGATGTTGTTGCAGGTAACTATTTTATTTCTGGTTATCCTGCATATGTATTGATTGATACTGGTGCATCACATACATTTATTTCTGAGAGATTTGCATTGATGCATGCATTACCTGTTGAGTCCCTATCTACTGTAGTATCTGTTTCTTCTCCTTTGGGAAAGGTCTTGTATCAGTGACTTCTGTTAGATCTTGTATACTACGATATGACGGGCATGAGATTGAGTTAGACTGTATTGTGCTTGGGTTGTCTGATTTTGACTGTATTATCGGAATTGATATGTTGACCAAGTACAGAGCTACAGTTGATTGTTTCCACAAGATTGTGAGATTCAGACCTGAGATGGCTGAGGAGTGGAAATTTTACGGTAAGGGTTCTCGAGCCAGAATTCCTTTGATATCCGTATTATCTATGACTCTATTATTGCAGAAAGGAGCAGAAGGATTCCTCGTATATTCAGTTGATTTACTGAAGTCGAGTCCATCATTGGCGGACTTGCCAGTGGTGTGTGAGTTTGCTGATGTCTTCCCAGACGAGATTCCTGGATTGCCTCCGATTTGAGAGATAGACTTCAGCATTGAGTTGATGCCAGGTACAGTTCCAATTTCTAGAGCTCCGTACAGAATGGCACCGATTGAACTGAAAGAGTTGAAGGATCAGTTGGAGGATTTATTGGCCAAGGGATACATCCGACCGAGTGTATCTCCTTGGGGTGCTCCCGTGTTGTTTGTGAGGAAGAAAGACGGTTCAATGAGACTCTGCATTGATTACCGGCAACTGAACAAAGCAACGGTAAAGAATAAATATCCATTGCCCCGTATAGATGATTTGTTTGACCAGTTGCAGGGTTCTTCTATTTATTCCAAGATCGATCTGAGATCTGGATATCATCAGCTGAGAGTCAGGGATTCTGATATCTCGAAGACAGCGTTCAGAACCAGGTATGGACACTATGAGTTTATTGTCATGCCGTTTGGTTTGACCAACGCGCCAGCTGTGTTTATGGGTCTGATGAACCGTGTATTTCAAAAATATCTCGATGATTTTGTGATTATTTTTATTGATGATATTTTGATTTATTCGAAGAATATGATTGAGCATGCAGAACATTTGAAAACTGTGTTGAAAATTCTGAGAACTGAGAAATTGTATGCTAAACTGTCAAAATGTGAGTTCTGGTTGAGACAGGTAGTATTTCTGGGTCATATCATATCCGGAGATGGTATATCAGTTGATCCCAGCAAGGTTGAGGCTATGATTTCTTGGCCGAGACCGACATCAGTGCCAGAGATTCGTAGTTTTATGGGTTTGGCAGGATATTATCGTCTATTCATCAAAGATTTTTCTAGTATTGCCAAATCGATTACACAGTTGACTCAGAAGAATGCTCCATTTGTTTGGTCTGAGGAATGTGAGACCAGTTTTCTTGAATTAAAGAAAAGACTGACCAGTGCACCGATCTTGATGATTCCATCAGGTACAGGTGATTTTGTGGTTTATTGTGATGCATCTCATCGAGGATTGGGTGGTATACTGATGAAGCGAGGGCATGTTATTGCTTATGCCTCGAGACAGCTGAAGCCACATGAGACTCGTTACCCAATTCATGATCTTGAATTGGCTGCCATCGTCTTTGCTTTGAAGATATGACGACACTACCTTTACGGTGAGAAGTTTGAAATCTATTCTGATCATAAAAGCTTGAAATATCTCTTTTCACAGTCAGAGTTGAATATGAGACAGCGAAAATGGCTTGATTTGCTTAAAGACTTCGATTGTGAAATCAAATACTATCCGGGGGAAGTCCAATGCAGCAGCGGATGCATTGAGTCGAAAGGTATGTGCTTTATCCTTATCGACAATAGGTGTTTCAAATTTGATTGAAGACTGTTGTTTGTCTGGATTGGTATTTGAGACATGTTGTAGACCGTTGAGATTATATGCTATTCAAGCTGAACCAGAGCTGATTTTGAAGATTAAAGCGGCTCAGAAAGTTGATCAGAAAGTTCAGAAATCGATTGAGATGGTCAGATCAGGTCGTCAATCAGAGTTTCAGGTACGTGAGGATGTACTGTATGTGAATAATCGTATTATTGTGCCGAATGTTTCAGAGTTGAGACAGCAGATATTGACTGAAGCGCACAGCAGTCGATTCAGTATCCATCCTGGTGGCAGAAAGATGTATAATGACTTGAAGACACAGTTTTGGTAGAACCAAATGAAATCTGATGTCACTGAATTTGTGTCAAAATATCTGAATTGCCAACAGGTAAAGGCTGAAAGAAAGAAATCAGGAGGTCTACTGCACAGTTTATCAATTCCTGAATGGAAATGAGATCACATTTCCATGGATTTTGTGACGCAGTTACCGAGATCCTTCCGAGGTGGTGATGCGATTTGGGTCGTGATTGATAGATTGACCAAATCAGCATGTTTTATTCCGTACCAGATGACATACAGGTATGACCAGATGGCTGAGATTTATGTTAGAGAGGTGGTCAGATTGCACGGAGTGTCGAAGTCGATTGTATCAGACCGTGATCCTCGGTTCACTTCGCACTTCTGGCAGAGTTTACAGCAGGCTCTAGGTACGAAGTTACATCTGAGTACCGCATATCATCCACAGACCGACGGACAGTCAGAGCGGACTATCCAGACACTGGAAGATATGCTGAGAGCAGTAGTGCTTGATTTTAGCACTGGATGGCAGGAGGCATTGCCACTTTGCGAGTTTTCGTACAACAATAGCTATCAGACGAGTATTGAGATGGCTCCTTTTGAGGCGTTGTACGGAAAGAAATGTCGATCCCCTCTGTATTGGGATGATATCTCTGAGGTTCCTGAGATTGGACCTGACATGATCAGAGATATGACTGAGAAGGTAAAGATGATTCAGAAGAAAATGAAGACAGCTCAGGACAGAGAGGCCAAATATGCCAATCTTCGACGCAGACCGTTGGTATTTGAGGTTGGAGACCGAGTATTTCTGAAGATTTCACCTTTCAAAGGAGTTGTCCGATTTGGCAAGAAAGGAAAGTTATCTCCACGATACGTTGGGCCGTATGAGATTCTTGAGAAGATAGGAGATCGTGCCTATCGACTTGCCCTTCCGTCTTCTTTATCTGGAATACATGATGTTTTTCATGTATCTATGTTGCGGAAGTATCTCCCTGATGATTCTCACATTATTCAGCCCGATGAGGCCGAACTTGATGAAAGTCTGAGTTATATTGAGAAACCGATACAGATTATTGATCGTAAAGAAAAGAAACTCAGAACAAAGATTATTCCTCTTGTGAAAGTGCAATGGTCTCGTCATGGAACTGAAGAAGCTACTTGGGAGACTGAATCAGATATGAGGCAGGAGTTCCCAGCGCTATTTCACTGATGTGAGTCTTCTATTTTCAGTTTTCATTAATTCTGTCTGATTATTGCATTTGATACGATTTGATTGCCTGTGATTTCGAGGACGAAATCATGTCTCAAATGGGGAGAATTGTAAGGCCCGAGATTATTTAATTTACGAATTTTGGAATGATGAATTAAATTCCACGATTTTTGTAATTAATTAGGATTGAAATGGAATTAAAAAGAGTTTTGAGGACCAAATTGCAAATAGTGAAGAATTGAGGGACTAAAGTGCAAATATTGAAAATTGAGTGGGACACTTGTCACCACCATGCAACTTGGTATATACATTTACATTTTCATGTCCTTCTTCAAGAAGAAAACGAGACAATTCTCTGGAGAATCTTCAAGTTATTTTGGAGCTTTGGAAATTGATTTTTCAAGATCCAGTTATCAGAATTTGAATCCGGACACAGTACCGTGCTCCTCTAGACACGAGCTACAACAGGACGTAAGTTTTATTGAGTTCTGTTATCATTTGAAATTATGATATTGGAGAAATTATTATTTGATCATTATTATGTGTTCTTGGAATACTAGACATCGTAGAATCGAAGTCAGATCGAAGAACAAGTTGATTTTGGAATTGTTATGATTTTCTGATCATATTGATTGAGAATTGAACAGATTTGAATTACGGATTGATTACAGATAGTATTGGACATGAGTTATGATTTGTTATTAATATATGTTGAGATTGTATTGACGGGGATATTCAGATTGTTCTGTTATGCAGTTGATTTTGAATTAAATCCAGATTGATCAGAGTTGGTATTGATTGGAGTAGTATATTGATATGGTACTATTGATATTGTAATTGCCAGATTGAGGGTTGATAGACTTTGAATTTCAGACAGGAACGACATCAGAATTTCAATAAAAGAAAGGTATAAGTCAATGTGGTATTGGGAGATCGACTCAAGTAGGATATACTTGAGTTTCCCTAAATCACATACTTATTGTTGTTATATGCATTGATTTGATTTTATATGATGTTCTATTGATTTATAGGAGCATGTATTAGATGAGTATTAGACGAGTGATCTTGTGACAGAAGTGCCTGATAGTGGTGGGATCGCCACCGGCACATTGCACGATGTCACAAGATAGTGTATTGGCGATAGTGCCACAGTCTGTGACGGATAGGTCAAGACACCGGATGTTTGGTTATATCGACGTGGATAGAATCGGAGTTTTTTCTATTACTGTTGGTCGATATAGGAATACCAACGTCTGGAAACCGGGATCCCTAGACTAGGATTGAGTCTAGTCTGAGTCGTGGAGTCACGAGGATAATTGATAGTTTGATATTAATTATGTTTCAGACTTGATATATATATTTGATATCTGTTTCATGCTTTATATTGATTATATGATTGCATGTTCATTGATTTATACTGGGATTATATTCTCATCGAAATTATCCGGCTGTTGTCGTGTTTGTATATGTGCATGGCAACAGGTGAGACAGGATCGGAGTCGAGGAGATAAAGAGAGATCATGATTAGAGTGGAGACTACGGACTTGATTAGAGATAGGGTTTGGACACTTGATATTTAGTTGTTAAACCTTAGTTTGAATGATTGTATATAGTACAAGACTTGTACTTTAATACTGACATGTATACTAGAATGTATTCCATTACATTCCGAATTTAATACTGTATTTAAAAAAAAAATTAGACCCTGTTTATTATAATTGATTAAATTGTCCCAATGATAACTAAGAATATGATTAGCGTCCGGGTCCCCACAGTATTTTTCTCCCTTTAAAAATTATTTTAAAAAAAACACCTGCAGGAACGGGGGACGGGGGAAAAAAGGAGCCACCATTTACGAGTCAAAAAAGTATTGTATTTATATTTCATCCTGAAAAAACAGCTTTTATTGGGTATTTTCTGTTTTTATGGGGCCAACACCAAAATAGCCTCTATGTTATGAATCAAAGGCCCTTTTAGCTTCCCCTGATCTTCCATTCCCCTCCTTCAATACAGCACAAAAAGCTACAAAAAAATCTCAATTTTTCATGAACGAGACCCCGTTCTAATCTATTTCACATTCCTACCAAATCGTCACCCAGAAACCAGAACAGAATAGTCCCACAAAATAGGAAAAGCAAATAGTTCCTTCACCAAGTCACAAGAAACAAAAATTACAATAAAACTTTAAAAAGAGGCAATTTTTAAGTCATAATCACAAAAAAAAAAAAAAGTTCGTCGAATAAATGCTAATGAATGGATAGAATATAAGCATATGCATGTAAAAAAGATCTCTTTGAACGAATAAAGATCGTATTTTTCTCCCCTTACAAATTATTTAAAAAAAAAACACCTGCAAAAAAAGGGGACGAGGGAGGAAAGAAAGGAGCCACCGTTTACGAGTCAAAAAAGTTTTGTATTTATATGTTCGTCCTGAAAAAACAGCTTTTATTGGGTATTTTCTGCTTTTTTTGGGGGGGCCAACACCAAAATAGTCCCTATGTTATGAATCAAAGGCACTTTTAGCATCCCCTGATCTTCCATTCCCCTCCTTCAATACAGCACAAAAGCTACAAAAAAATCTCAATTTTTCTTGAACGAGGCCCCGTTCTAATCTATTTCAAATTCCTACCAAATCGTCACCGAGAAACCAGAACAGAATAGTCCCACATACCAGGAAAAGCAAATAGTTCCTTCACCAAACCCCAAGAAACGAAAATTACAATAAAACATTAAAAAAAGTAGCAATTTTTAAGTCAGAATCACAAAAAAAATAAAGGTTCATTGAATAAATGCTAATGAATGGATAGAATGTGAGCATATGCAGGTAAAAAATATCTCTTTGAACGAATAAAGATCATATTTTTCTCCCTTAGAAATTATTTAAAAAAAAACCTGCACGAACGGTGGATGGGGTAGGAAAGAAAGGAGCCACCAATTACGAGTCAAAAAAGTTTTGTATTTATCTGTTCGTCCTGAAAAAACAGCCTTTATTGAGTATTTTTTGCTTTTTTTGTAGGGCCAACACCAAAATAGTCCCTGTGTTATGAATCAAAGGGCTTTTTAGCTTCCCATGATCTTCTATTCCCCTCCTTCAATGCAGCACAAAAACCTACAAAAAATTCTCAATTTTTCCTGAACGAGGCCCCGTTATAATCTATTTCACATTCCTACCAAATCGTCACCCAGAAACCAGAACAGAATAGTCTCACATACCAGGAAAAAGCAAATAGTTCCTTCACCAAGCCCCAAGAAACGAATATTACAATAAAACATTAAAAAAAAGGCGCAATTTTTAAGTCAGAATCATAAAAAAATAAAGAGTTCGTCGAATAATTGCTAATGAATGGATAGAATGTGAGCATATGCATGTAAAAAAGATTTATTTGAACGAATAAAGATCGTATTTTTCTCCCCTTAGAAATTATTAAAAAAAAAACACCTACGCAATCGGGGGGACGGGGGAGGAAAAAAAGGAACCACCATTTACAAGTCAAAAAAGTTTTGTATTTATATGTTCGTCCTGAAAAAACAGTTTTTATTGGGTATTTTCTGCTTTTTTGGGGGGACCATAACCAAAATAGTCCCTATGTTTTAACACAAATTCTAATTTTGATCCTCTTCTTTAAAAATATTCAAATGGGTACCAAAACTTTCAAAATTTTAGTCAATTTAGTCCTTAAAGCAAAAATAATTTCGATAATGCCTAAATAACCCTATTTTACAAAAATGAATAAAAAGCATAGAAAATGGTATCAAAATATAAGTTGAATATTTTTTACATACTGTATTATTATTAATTTATAACTTATTTTTATAAGGAGAAAATATTTATCAAATTATAGACTCAAACGTACATTCGAGATTTATTATTTTCAAATATTTATTTCAATAACTTGAAATACTTAAAATAAGAATATCTAACAAAGATTATACGTCAGGAACAATTAAGAAACAAAATATATTACTAAAGTAAAATATAATTCAAAATAGTAAATTATTAGAAATAGTCTCGGATCCCATTAAATCTGAGGAGATCTTAAAAAATCCAAAAGACAGATAAATAATTATGACAACCAATTGTATTATACACTACAACAAATCAAAGATGTCCTTAAGAAAGTTGGCAGAACAAAGAAGACAAACTCGAGTGTTATCCCATTTTTTGTAGTGTATAATACAATTGGTTGTCATAATTATTTATATGTCTTTTGGATTTTTTAAGATCTCCTCAGATTTAATGGGATCCGAGACTATTTCTAAGAATTTACTATTTTGACGAAGTATCATATTTTAATAATGAAATAACCTCTAGATTCTCGATCTACGGTTTTTGCTTCAAAACTAACTTAATAATAAAGTTTATTATACATACTCGCACTAAAACATATATAACATAATATGATCATAATATTTTATTGATTTATAAAGTATTAGTTAATTGATAATTTTTATATTAAAGATTTTTTTATTCAAAAAATATAAAGTTAATTACATAAAAAGTCATTTGTTTCACCGCCGCGTGTATTACACTCATGGAATAAATACATAAAAAATTCATATACTTATATGTTTAAAAAAAATTAGGTGATAATTTTTTAAAATTAAATAATATTAATTGTATTGAAATAAAATTCATAGTACAAACAAAGATAAGAATAGAATTAAATTTAACGAGAAAACAAACATGAAAACCAACAATAATATATTCATAATTTTACTAAATTATCCTAGTTATATATGTGATTTTAGAAAATTATTAGTTTTGATATTGAAAAGACTATAGTTTTATATTTTTTTTTCGAAAAATTGTTATATTATTAATTTATTGTAATTATTAATTTAGTACATTGGCTCAAGTCAAAACCAATAAAAGATATCACATTAGAGAAGTAATTAATTAATCAAGTATTAATTTATAGAAGTTTTATTACATCAACAACTATAGTAATGAGTTTTTGGATTTGCTTTCGTAACATTTATTTGATTTTTTTAATCTGCTTTCCAAATCTAAATATTCCTATATTACACACATAATTAATAAAATCACATTTCATATAAAAATTTAACATGTATTTATCATTTCAAAATTTATGTTTTGTGAAAAATAAAAATTAGACTCATTAATTAATCTAATCTTTTAATCTTGGAATTTATTATATTGTTAGATATGATTTTTGGTTGACTTTATTTTTTAGATAAAGAATAACTCGTCTTCAGTGAAAGTATTTTTTTCTTCAGCTTTTCGGGTGAACGTGTGAAATTTAGATTAGAAATGAAATAGGATGTCCCTCCTCGTCTAGTTGTCAGAAATCTTTTGGGAGCAAAGGAACTTTTGATCTTAGTTTACTGTCAGAATTCGGAGATTTCAATTATTGATATTGTCTTCCGACCTATCAAAAATCGGACAGACAATTACATATATAAGCTCAATCTCGCTTTGAGATGACACACTCTAAAATTCTCATGTCTTTCTTGATTGGAACAAGGCGATTTCATTATCATGTCAAGAAATTTAAAATATTGATTTCTAGATTTTGAAGATAAAGAGATAATGAATAGAATATTTGTTTGAATATGTTTTGAAAATATGACGAAAATATATGAATAATATTATTTTGAAATATAATGTCTATCATGGATATGACGAGGTCTTTTATATAAAGGAGTGTTCATTAATTTTGAAGATTGTTGAGAGTGGTCATGTGTGGTTGAGGGATGCCGATGAAATTTTAATGTCAGCTCTTTTAGAGTTGATTTGTTGGTTGTTGCTTTTTATGCACTAATATTCATTCAGACACTTTTCGGGAAAAGAATATGAGTTATCGGCAGAGAGTGATATTTTTTGTGTGACATATTTTATGTTGTGAGCTTGTCTGATTAGTTGGTTGGATGTGAAATTAATGAGCCAAAATGAATATGTTTATTTCGTGTTGCATTCTGTGTTGCGACAACTGCTTGTGACAAGATTAAAACAACGGCACTTTATTATTCTGTTTTGAGAGCTTTTCTATTACTGATGGTGCACAAGCGTTCACTTATTGATGATTTATTCATCGGAAGAGGAAAGTGATGTTCTCAGGAAAGAACATTCAGCATGTTATTGAAGAGAATTCGAGTTGGCGGATATTGAAGATAAGCGGTGCTGGTCAAGTTAAGTCTATTGAAATTATTCGACATAAAGACGTCATTATAAAATAGATAGATTTATTTGAATGAATCCTTGTATTAGTGTAATATATGAGATTTAGTGAATTTGCTTGATATGTGGATATGGACTTATAATATAGGTTGGTTGGACCGATCCACGTTAAAATTGCACAATATTTTATTTTGCTTACAGTTTAATTTTTTTTTTTTTTTTATCAGTTGAGCTAACTATGAAAATTAGGCAAAATAAGATAAAACCTGATCGATGAGCTCAAACTGATATAAATTAAAAAAATATCAAACGTTCTATTATTTCTTGTACACATCTAAAAAACTTCGCATTACATCTAAAAAAAAATCCGTTGCAGGATTATACAACAAGTTTTCCTCAAAAATTAAAACCCAAGCCAAAGATTCTTCTTCGGACATTATCATATTCTCTGAAATTTTTGATTGGGATAATATCGGTTGTAACTCGACACAACTTTGATGTTCTAGTTGGTGCAGTTGAAACCATGGCAAACAGAAAGCCAGATAATCAGTACCAAGAGTAGAACAATTCCAAGCACGACCATCTTTATTTTCATATTCTGATACCACATCTTTCGTCGTATTTGTGCTCCTTTGTTCTTGAATTCTCGGGCCTAAATCACAAAATGAACATGTCCCAGACAATATGTAAGTAAGCACTGTGTGATCCCAAGATATACTGCACAGAAAATGCCAATCATTCAACGTACCGAATCACGCAGGTCTTCAGCCTTGTTATTAAGGATGGTCAAGTTTTCTCCTCTCTCAATGGTCTAAAGATGCATTGGATCAAATAATAAGGAGAAACTAAGGTTCTTAAATTAGAACTCACAAACAAAGAAGTAAATTTATGGTACATTTTTGTAGCTTTGTAATCACAAATATTCACATCCTTTGTTGAGCACCTTGCATAATCACACATACGTAAAAATGGCTTTAAAAGAAATGGTTTCATGTTGTATCAGTCCTCTGAAATTGCCGTTCATAGAAATGAAACGGCGCAACACGGCAAGTATAATCTGAAACACCAATAAAAAAGTGGTAAGCATAAATATTTCTCCAGTTCACTCCACATACCTTGTCTATATTCTCCAGCATAATACTTTTGACTTCTGAAACTTGGGCCTTAACTTTTAAAAGCTTCTCGATCTCGTCAGCATGGTCAATTATATATTGCATATGTTCTTTCATGATTGGCCTGCATTTCATAAATTTTCCAGGTTTTGGGCAGTTGTTACAATTCAAATGAGCATAAAACTAACAAATCATTTGAGGGAGCATACCCAAATTCTTTGTTGAGACTTTTTGCGACTGCTGTATCTGCTTTGCCACCACCATACCTTTTCTTGAAATCGGCTTTTATACGTTCAAGAAATGCAATTGATATCTGCTTTCCAACAGATTCTTTTGCAACAACACAATAAGCTGCATCAAAAAAGTTTTAAAAACTAAGAACACTATAAGCTGCATGATTTGGTACCAAGATTGTTAGCAAGTCAACTATCAAAGCAGACCAATTAGATTTCTTTCATTTCGACAACAAAGTGTTAAACAAAAAGCATAAACTGCAGCAATTGTGAAAAAGAGGCAGTGATGGAAGTCGCTGATTGGTAAATATGTTCGCTGTTAGGCTTGTACATCAGAACTCTTTGATCAAGCTCAACAAAATTCAATAAAGAAGCTATAGAATTGGCTTGCTTATAAGACATGCTTGATTCTGAAATCCGAATGAGAACAAACCAAGTTAAATAAGAACCAAGCGTAGATAATTTGGAGTAATCTCGAAAGTTTCAGCAAATAATTGTGCTCTTCAAAAGTGTAACAAAGTTCGTTGTTGCAACAATCTGATGAGCTTGTATGAAGTCAACACAATCAGAGAACAAGCAGTTTCTTTTTACAACCCAGATAAATCTACAACTGGATTACGTTTGAGAAGGAAAAGGATAGTTTTCTCGTCTAACAGGCATTCGGGTCCCAAATGTACCACTAGTTTATGAAAAAAACGAACGCTCTTTATGCTTTTCTCACAAAATCAACTCATACACACCAAGTCACTTAACTGCACGATCTTTCTGGGTTCGGTCGACCCTACCCCTGCATGCAGGGGTCGATCCAACGGCTCGGATATTTTCGAGCCAATTTTTTTTTTTTTTTTTACAGGGAGGTGGGCCCGGAGGAGTGATCCGGGCCGTTCATTGCCCGTGCAGGCACACGAGAGTTTAACCATCAGGAAAAGATAAGTATATCCGTCTTCTGATTATAGGAATTATATTTTTTTAAAAAAAAAAACCTGAAACAACTCAAGACGATATACATTCAGGATCCATTCTCAACCATCCAACAAAAAAAATACATTGAAAATGTAAACTCCCCCCCTTTTCAACTATGGAAAATGCTTCTTTCATGAAAAGTAGCCGAGTATACCTACGAAACAACCAAAGACTCCAACTTTAACTTGAAATTTTAGATCAAAGAAAAAACCCTTTCAGATTAGCCATCAATCCAACTGATATATCAACCAAAAACATAAAAAAAATATGGCAAAGTAAAACAAAAGGAGAAGGATTGAGGACTTACCGTAGCCATCTTCAACTAAAAAGTTGAAAATATGATGATCACATTTGTAGGTAAACTTGTTGTTTGAAGACGGTATTTTCTGCAAGCACTGAGCCGCAATCGCCGGGAAGTTCCCGGTGAACTCGGTGTATTCAGCCAATACCATCGTGCCACGTGCCACGAAGCTGTATATAAACGATTCATGTTCCATCTTGAACTCGAGGTGCTTACTCTCCAAGTATATTGCGGCAGAAAAAATTGGAATCTCACAAGAGAAAACCGAGCTTTCTTGATTTGTTTAATTGGCAGTTGAAGACTCCAGTCAAATCTATTTATTAAAAAATTGAAAATCTCGCTTTGACCACCATGGCCAAGTTTGTTCAACCATATGTTCTGAAATTGGAAACTTTAATTCAAAAATAATATTGAATTTCAAGATTTTATGAAGAAAAAGAACCTTTAAAAACACTTGTGTGAAGAAGAATCAAAATAACTCAATTGTTAGTGGGATTGATAATATTATATTGATGGCCCTGTTTTGCTTTGTATTGAAGGTAGGTACAATTTGGAATGAATTTTTGAGTGAGGAAAGGATAAAATGAATAATAGTTTTGTCAAATGTCAAACAAGGAAAAGAATAAGGGATTGGGTGGAAAATGATTGCTATTTTTTTCTTATTCCATATTACAAATGATACCTATTTGTTTCTTATTCAATATTACAAGTCTCACATTAATAACCAAATAAATTTATAATTCCAATTATCTAACTCAAAGTCTAGACATTTTTTTAAAAAGAAAATTGTAATTTTGGGGATTAATTACTCCAACCAACACGTGAAAAGTCTGAAAGACATAAAAATCTACTAAAAAGTATTAGTAGACTGATATATCTTTTATTTTTAAAAAAATCAAACACATTTCATTTTTAGTCAGAAACCAAACAAAAAGTAGAGAATATAAATATGCTGATGAAGACCATAAATATCATGATTTTATATTATAAAACCTCACACAGATTTCTTTATGATAGACAGTTTATGTTTGATTTTTAAAAATACGATGTTTAAATTTCTATTAATTTTTTATTGGGTATTTTTTGTTTTTTTACAAGAGGTGTTGATGCGATTAGTCCATTATTTTGGTAATATTTATATATATATATATATATATATACATATAATTTTGATTATCTTTGTGTGATGAGAATTTCATTTTTGTTTATGTATTTTTTAATTTTTAACAATTTTTTTAAAAAAAATTAAGAATGTTTGAAATGTAACAAAATTTCCAGTTGGAGGTCTGATATGATTTTGATTTGTTTCCTTCCTCGTAAAGCTTCTTATTACTGAAAAGACAACTGTTCCAAAGAGCACAAAATTTTCAAAGTAACTGCTTCGGTTTTTTTTTTTTTTTTTTGTTCTTTTCACTAAACAGTGTGTGGATTAAAAAAGTAGCTATCAGTGCAAAGAAAGCAAGAAGTGAAGTAACCTCTTGGGGAGTGTTTGGTTTGGATTATAAGGTGGGTTTATTTTTTTTAACTCACCTTATCCCTCGTTTGGTACGCGTGATTATTTACACAAGTCAATATCTCCTATGAATGATTAGGTTATATTAGGTGGGTTAAAAAAATACCTCCTCACCCCCTAGGATTATTTATCCAATTCTTAATTCTTCCTATTTTTCCTATTTTACCATTCTCCTATATCCAAACTCACCCCCACTTCCCGCCCCGACCGCCGCCATCGACCACCGACCGCCGCCGCCGGTCGACAACCACCGCCGAATGCCGACCGATCGCCGCCGGTAGCCGCCGAGAACCAGCTAACGCCGGACCACCGACCGTCGTCGCCGCCGACCGATAACTTCCGGCCAGCTGACAGCTGTCGACGCCGTTGACTGCTGGCCGCACCGACGTTGCCGGAACATCGCCGTCGCCGCCGGAGTGGAAGAAGAAAAAAAAAAAGAAAGAGCAATTTTGTCCTTTCATCAAAAAATTCAAAATTATCCTACACTTAAAAATCATACCAAACATAACACCATATATTACATTCCTACAACAATCATTTTCTTTATCATTTATTTACTAATCATTAGTTTATTTTATCCTCCAAACCAAACGCAGCCTTAGAGTATATTAATCAAAAAGCGTGGGGCCCACTGTCACATATTCATTATAACAACATATCTCTTTTACTCATATTCCTTTTAACATTCAAACTCATTATTTATGGGTCCCACAGTCCACTCAATCATCTTAAAATTTTTTCATATTAAAAAATAATATTAATTTTTTAAAAATATATTTAAAATAAAAAATAAAATAATAAACAACTATTTACAAATGGAAAAAAAAATTATAATTTTTTTTAAAAAAAACAATGGAAAGTCAAAATTTAAAAATTTAAAAACAAAATTAAAATAATTTAAAACACGAGGGCCCGCGTGTCAGCGACGGTTTATGGAAAACAGTCGCAAAGTAGCGACGATTTATGGAAAACACTTCGCTATTTGTCCAATTTTTTTTAAAAAATAAACTGACAAAGGGACGTTCAAACAATTGAACGCCTCCATCTCTCTCTCTCCTGTGAGTGGGCGTTATAACGCCCACTCACAATGGAGAGGGGGTGTTAAATGGGTGTTATAACACCTCCTTATGAGTGCCCTTATTTCATTTGTATTTTGTTTATAAGATGAGCTAAAAACAGAGAATGAAAAGAAACAAAATGACAACAACGAGATTCTAAATTTTTGTATATACGAATTACATTTGGGCATACAAATGATGAAGGCCGGGTGGATTGAGTGAGAGATAGGTGGAAAATTTCACCGGGTCTAGTTGTTGAGATGAACAGAAAATGAGATCACTGAGAGATATATTCAAACCGAGTACTCTTTCCCCGGAAGAATAAGATTTCCCTGGAAACACAAAGATAATTTGAGTGAATGAGCATCGGAGGAGAGTATGACGTGACCACTCCGACGCTCAAGTCAGTGAAGGAATTTTAGAGAATATGGTAATATAATGTTGTAAAGCGAAAAATTTTCCTTCTTGCTTTAAACAAACATGTTATATATTTATAGAAATAAAGTCCATGATGACCTTGTTTTCAGTGTCAACTTTATTAATTATAGCAATATGGCTGCCATACCCTGCTTCTGACAACTTTTCTGACACGCCAACCTATATTCCGACGGTAATGATTGCTAAGAATAAGGTATCTCATACTGATGAACTCAAGTGAAGTGCTATTTCTGAGGTAACTCGGATAGAATACCTCTCAAGAATTTGTAGGAGAGCCCTGGTTTCTGATAACCCGAGAAGAAGATATCCCGGGTATTTACCCGCCCGGCTTTTGATGAACCCTTCCTGCAGATTGACCCTGATCTGGGTACTCAGTTGACCATGACCCGGTCTTTATGGGGTATCAACATACACGAGACAACAAATTTGTTAAATATCAAAACATACAAGGCAATGACTATATACCTTTACAAATTTGAAGCTAAATCACCGTTGAAACTGTCGGCAAAAATTAATGGTCAACATAGGTGGGTGAGCATTGGTCAACATAGGTGGGTGAGCATTGCGTGATGAAATTGTGCGACAATTTCCTTGTTCACACATAGCCATGCACCTATAAATAGGTGCTCGTTTTGCAATTCTTAAGCATCCCATTCTCAAGCAACATCTTGAGTTGTCTCTCTTCTCTCCTAATAATTCTATAATATTTGTGAGGTATTTGTTCTCCTGTATTAAGAGAGTGTGTGTTCTCTTTGGAAACACAGTGAGTGATTTGTACATCACAAAATATTATAGTGGAATTCTTTTCATCTTGCCCGTGGTTTTTACCCTAATAATTTTTTGGGGTTTTCCACGTAAATCTCGTTATCCAGTTTATTCTTTATTTTCGGGTTTATTATCTCAAATTACCGCACGTGAGACCAACAAGTGGTATCAGAGACTTGGTTTAAAATTTCTTAAAATTCTGAGTATGCTCTGTGGTTGCAGCCTAGGCTGATCTTCCACATCATAAAAGATTTTTTTTAGATTTTTTAATTGAGGCGGGATTATTTTGTTCAGTCTATTAAAATTGTTGTAGACATAATAGCCGGAAGGTATGAGATAGCAAAGTTCAATGGAAACAATTTTATGCTGTAGAAAATAAAGATACAAGCAGTTTTAAGAAAGAAGAATTGTTTGGCGGCTATTGGAGATAGACCGGTGGAAATTACAGATGGAAAGTGGAACGAGATGAATGATAATGTTGTTGCCAATTTACACTTGGCTATAGCAGACGAAGTTTTGTCAAGTATCTCTGAGATAAAAACAGCCAAAGTTATCTGGGATACTCTGGCAAAGATGTACGAGGTCAAGTCGCTACACAACATGATTTTCTTAAGGAGAAGGCTTTATACTCTTCGGATGGCGGAATCCTCATCGATGACCGACCATATCAATACACTAAATACTCTATTTGTCCAACTCACTTCCATGAGGCATAAAATAGGGGAAAATGAACGTGCAGAGCTTCTACTTAAAAGTCTACCAGATTCATATGATCAACTTATCATCAACATAACTAACAATATTCTTATGGGCTTTCTAAAATTCGACGATGTCTCAACTGCGATTCTCGGAGAAAAAAGTCGGCGCAAGAATAAGGAAGATAGGTTGGTAACACCGAAGCAAGCAGAGGCTTTACCGATGATAAGAGGAAGATTTATGGACCGTGACTCCAGTGGGAGCCAAAGGAGAGGTAGATCAAAGTCAAGAAGTAAGAAGAAAAATATTTACTGCTTTAAATGTGGCGGTAAAGGGCACTTCAAGAAAGAGTGTACGAGTATCGATAAAAGTTCTCAAGGAAATGTGGCCAGTACTTCAGGCAGTGGTGAAATATTATTCAGCGAAGCAGCAACAGTTGCAGAAGGCAGACACAAATTTTGTGACACATGGATTATGGATTCAGGAGCGACGTGGCACATGACGTCTCGGAGAGAATGGTTTGATCATTATGAACCAGTCTCAGGAGGATCTGCATTCATGGGAAATGATCATGCCTTGGAAATCACTGGGGTCGGTAATATCAAAATTAAAATGTTTGATGGCACCATTCATACCATTCAGGAAGTACGACATGTGAAAGGATTGGCAAAGAATATTTTGTCCTTGGAGCAATTGGATGATATCGGGTGCAACACTCGTATCGAGAACGGGATCATCAAAATTGTGAAGGGTGCGCTTGTGGTTATGAAGGAGGAAAAAGTTGCTGCAAATCTGTATGTACTTTTGGGGGAAACACACAAAGAGTCTGAACTAGTTGTTGCATCAATTGGTTCAGGAGAAGAATTAACAGTGTTATGGCATAGAAAGCTCGGGCATATGTCAGAACGGGGGTTGAAAATTCTCTCAGAACGGAAGCTGCTGCCGGGACTTACAAAAATATCACTACCCTTTTGTGAGCACTGTGTTACTAGTAAACAACACAGATTAAAGTTTGGCACTTCTAGTGTCAGAAGCAAAAGTATATTGGAGCTGATTCATTCGGATGTTTGCATCGGTTGTATCCCTAGGAGGAGCGAGATACTTTGTCTCGTTCATTGACGATTTCTCTAGGAGATGTTGGGTGTATCCAATCAAGAAGAAATCAGATGTTTTTCAGATCTTCAAAGATTTCAAAGCGCGGGTTGAACTTGATTCTGAAAAAAAAAAATCAAGTGTCTGAGGACTAACAATAGAGGAGAATATACCAGTGATGAATTTGATGCATATTGTCAACATCAAGGCATCAAAAGACAATTCACGATGGCTTACACACCTCAACAGAATGGAGTGGCGGAGTGGATGAACAGGACCTTGTTGGACAGAACAAGAGCTATGTTAAGGATTGCAGGTCTGAACAAGTCATTTTGGGCGGAAGCAGTAAAAATCGCTTGTTATATTATCAATTGTTCTCCTTCAGTGACGATTGATCTGAAGACTCCGATGGAGATGTAGACTGGGAAGCCGACAGATTATTCTCATTTGCATACATTTGGAAGTCCGGTGTACGTTCTGTACAATGAGCAAGAAAGATCAAAGTTGGATTCGAAATCCAGAAAATGTATCTTCTTGGGATATGCTGATGGAGTAAAAGGGTTTCGCTTGTGGGATCCTACTGTTCACAAGCTTGTCATCCGTAGGGATGTTATCTTTGAAGAAGATAAAGTAAAGGGAGACAAAGGCACACCGAATATAGAGACTACTATTTTTCAGCTGGAGAATAAGACAGACGAAGGTCAAATTTCTTGTGAAGCAGTACCAGAGCACGAAGAACAAGAACATGTTGAGTCTGAGGTTTCCAATGTGAGGCAGTCAACTCGAGACAGAAGACCACCAGGTTGGCTTTCAGATTATGTCATTGAAAGCAATGTTGCATATTGTCTATTATCAGAGGATGGTGAGCCATCGAGTTTCCGCAAGGCTACTCAAAGCTCGGATGTATCCTTGTGGATGATAGCAATTCAAGAAGAATTGGAGGCATTTGACAAGAATAAAACTTGGGATCTTGTTGCACTACCACGGGGGAGGAAAGTCATTGGAAACAGATGGGTCTATAAGATCAAGCATGATGACAATAACCAAGTGGAGCGGTATCGTGCTAGATTGGTGGTAAAAAGGTATGCTCAGAAAGAAGGCATTGACTTCAATGAGATATTTTCTCCTGTGGTTCGACTTACAACAGTCAGAGTAGTGTTGGCATTATGTGCGGTGTTTGACCTACATCTAGAACAGCTAGATGTGAAAACATCATTTCTTCATGGAGATCTTGAAGAAGAAATCTATATGCTCCAGCCAGAAGGTTTTACGGAAATAGGCAAAGAGAACTTGGTTTGCAGGTTGAAGAAATCTCTGTACGGTCTCAAACAGGCGCCGAGGTGTTGGTACAAGAGATTTGATTTCTATATCATGAGCCTTGGATACAACAGACTGAGTGCAGACCTTTGCACATATTTCAAGAGGTCTGGTGATGATTATATTATTTTGCTGTTGTATGTGGACGACATGTTGGTAGCAGGCCCCAACAAAGATCAGGTCCAAAGATTGAAGGCACAGTTGGCTAGGGAATTTGATATGAAGGACTTGAGACCAGCAAATAAGATTCTAGGGATGCAAGTTCACCGAGACAGAAGTAACAAAAAGATTTGGCTTTCATAGAAAAATTATTTGAAGAAATTCTTGCAACGCTTCAACATGCAATATAGTAAGCCAATATCGACCCCTCTTCTTGTTAACTTCAAGTTATCCTCCGAGATGTGTCATAGCAGTGAATCAGAGATGATGGAGATGTCTCGAGTACCATATGCATCAGCAGTGAGAAGTTTGATGTTCTCCATGATATGTACAAAATCAGACATTGCTCAAGCAGTGGGAGCAGTTAGTCGGTATATGGCGAATCCTGAACGAGAGCATTGGAGCACTGTCAAGAGGATCCTTAGATACATCAAGGGTACCTCAAATGCTGCATTATGTTATGGAGGATCAGATTTTACACTCAGGGGCTATGTCGATTCAGATTATGCAGGTGATCCTGATAAGAGAAAATCTACTACTGGTTATGTGTTTACACTTGCAAGGGGAGCAGTAAGCTGGGTTTCAAAACTGTAAACAGTTGTGGCGTTATCTACAACGGAGGCAGAACATATGGCAGCTACTCAAGCTTGGAAGGAGCCAATATGGATTAAAAGGTTATTGGAGGAGATCGGACACAAACAAGAGAATGTTTCTTTATTTTGTGTAGTCAGAGTGCCTTGCACATCGCAAGGAATCCACCCTTTCATTCCAGGACGAAACACATTGGAGTCCAATTTCACTTTGTACGGGAAGTAGTAGAAGAAGGAAACATGGATATGCAGAAGATCCATACAAAATATAACATAACTGAATTTTTGACCAAGCCGGTAAACATTGATAAGTTTGAGTGGTGTAGATCCTCATGTGGCCTAGCAGAAACGTAAGCAGCAGGAAATGTCAAGATTGAAAAGATGTGTGAAGATGTGTTTGATTCTCAATCAAATCTTCAAGTGGGAGAAATGTCGGCAAAAATTAATGGTCAACATAGATGGGTGAGCATTGCGTGATGAAATTGTGCGACAATTTCCTTGTTCACACATAGCCATGCACCTAT
Source organism: Primulina tabacum (assembly GCF_025594145.1). NCBI lineage: Eukaryota > Viridiplantae > Streptophyta > Magnoliopsida > Lamiales > Gesneriaceae > Primulina > Primulina tabacum. The sequence goes on from NC_134554.1 coordinate 42,568,748, forward strand.
AAATAGGTGCTCATTTTGCAATTCTTAAGCATCCCATTCTCAAGCAACATCTTGAGTTGTCTCTCTTCTCTCCTATTAGTTCTATAATATTTGTGAGGTGTTTGTTCTCATGTATTAAGAGAGTGTGTATTTTTTTGTGGAAACACAGTGAGTGATTTGTACACCACAAAATATTATAGTGGAATTCTTTTCATCTTGCCCGTGGTTTTTACCTAATAATTTTTAGGGGTTTTCCACGTAAATCTCGGTGTCCAGTTTATTCTTTACTTTCGGGTTTATTATCTCAAATTACCGCACATGGGACCAACAGAAACCGATGAGCATGGTGTGCCGATCGATCGAGTTTATGTTAAAACTCGAGTTTAAAATGTTGATTCCCTCATTTCGCGCTTCTTCATTCACGCTTCCTTTATGATTCTTAGATTGGGTAAATTTCTGTAAAATCCATGGCACAACCACTAAATTTTAGTTTAAACTCCTTCGGTGATCCAAATTTATTTTGTTGTCTTTTAATAGTTGTAAAAATTAAAACAATATACATGTTCTTTCCCATGTACAGGCCCACTGATCCATCCTCTCCTTCCGCTTCAATGGAAACCCTCGCTCAGATCCGAGGAGATAGCAATAATCCCCTCGACCAATGCCATTAGTTCCCCCCCTCTGACCAAACCCATTTGATTGCTCCAGACAGAACAATCGGTTCCCCCCATCCCGACAACTAGTGGCGTACGACATGAAGGAAAGATTATAGAGATGAGCGAGAGAGAAAAATGAGATTCAGCGAGACAATGGTTGCACAAAAAACAATGAGATTAAGAAATAATTATGTTATTTTTCTAAGTTCTTGTCTAGTTATTCGGACTCGTGGAACGATTTTTTGGTGATGTTATTTTTTTGTTCGAAATAATTTTGTTGGAACAATATTGTATGGGCTGTGCTCTTATCTTCTTTTTTTTTTTTTTTTTTTTCAATTTTGTCCTCTTGGTCTGTTTTTTGTGCGCAAAGGTCATGTCCGAGTTTTTGTAGCCTGACCTATATATAAAATCACGATATAAGACGGACATTAAGTGGGATGTATTCAATTCAGAGTTTTGATAACTTTCAATGACTTTTTCAAATGATAGATTTTTATGGATTTGATAGATTTTTATTGACTTTTACAGAATCTCACATATTTATGTGGATTTATGTAGATTTTTTTGCAAGATTTTTATAAACTTTTGTGGACTTTTTTTTATAGAATTTTATAAATTTTGTACTTAATTATAACATATTATTTTTTTATTAATTTCTTTGAATCAACAATTAATTGACATATATAACATATTCAGTTTGAAATTATTTTCAGTTTATTTATTTAAAAGTTAAATCATTTAATCCTTACATGTGTATATATGTGAGTTTGTATGCATGTTAGTAAATTTTTTAAAATACATCAATTGATTAACCTGTAACCTTGTTTTTAAATTGATAATGTACATGTGAAAAGAATATTATTTAGTATTGTGTGAATATAATTTTGTATAAAAATATCATAGTTTACATATTAATTGAAAATGCTAAAATGAATTTAAAAAATCATGGTTGATACGAGACTATTCAATTATTAAGAATTAAGCAATATTTTTTTGGATCATCTTTTATTATTATTGAATATTACATTAATTTGTATAAATCATAAATTAAAAATCACAAAATCAATTCTAAAATTCAAAATTTCATGTGATATTAAAATAAAAAATTATTAAATGAACAATCAGCCAAAAAATGAAAAATTTGAAAAGGAAAAATGAAAATATATATAGAGATACACTTTCAAAAATTTGAGAGAGTGATAGAAATATATGAGAGGAGAGAAGATAAGAAGAGAGGTGATGTGAAGCGACAGAGAGAAAAATAAATAGCATGTGTATGAGTTAGAAGTTTTAAAAATCCATCCAAATCTTTGGGTTGAACCAAATACAATTTTTTACAATTTATAGTTGTACCTTAAGCTTTAATGTTTGTATGTTAATGAATTCCATGAAGTTATTAAAAGTCTATGGAAAATTTGAATACATATAGACTTTTATAGAGTTTTTAAAAGTCAATTTTGAATACCACTTGACTTTTTAAAACTCTATGAAAGTCTATTTTGAATACCACTAGACTTCTATAGAGTTTGTAAAAGTCTTAATTGAATACATCTAGACTTTTAAAATCTACAAAAGTAATTAAAAGTCAATAAATCTCCTATATTGAATACATCCCCCATAAATGTGTTTACGGGGCAAAAGTTGTTTTAGTATTTTAAGGAATCAAATTGAGAACTTGGGAGAAAAACAAGTATCATCTGGCTAAAACTAAATATTTTTATATCAATTTAAGTATCATCTTGTTATTAACAAATAATGTTATATCAACCAATCAACGTATATTTTGTAAGAACAAAAAATAATCGAATTGAGTCATAAGGGCAAAATATGCATCTTTTGACTAAAACTAAATATTTTTTTATATCAATCTAAATATCATCTTGTTATTGGTAAATAATCTCGCGTCAACCACTATATATAATACCAAAAATTAAATTGAATACTTAAAAGGGGAAAATATCATTAGACTAAAACTGAATTTATATATATTTATAAATATATGTATCATCTTGTTATTCACAGATGATATCACATCAACAACTTAATTTATATATATTTTTAGAATATCAAATAATTGAATTGAGTACTGAAGGGGCAAAACAGGTACCATTTGACTAAACTAATTACTTTTTATATCAATCTAGATATTATCTTGTTATTGGAAAGGAAATTCCACATAATCACTCAATGTATATTTTAACAGAACACCAAATAATCGAATTGAGTACTCAAAGGACAAAACAAATATCATTTGACTAAAACTTGGTACTTTTATATCAATCTAGGTATCATCTCATCAACCATTCAATGTATATATATTTTTTGAACACCAAATCATCGAATATTTTTTATATCAATCTTGGTATCATCTTGTTATCGACAAATAAGCCTCATCAACCACTCAATGTTAACATGTACCATTTGACTAAAACTAAGCAATTTTTATTTCTATTTAGGTATCATCTTATTATTGACAAATAATACCACATGTACCTCTCAATGTATATTTTTCTGTAACACCAATTAATCAAATTGAGAGACAAAACAAGTATCATTTGATTAAACTTGGGACTTTCTATATCAATCTAGGTATCATCTTGTTATTAACAAATAATGTCACATCAACCACTCATTGTATATTTTTTAGAATACTAAAGGATCAAATTGAATACTTAAGGGATAAAACATGTATCATTTGATTAAAACTGAGTATTTTTTATATCAATTTTGTATTATCTTATTACTGAAAAATAATGTTACATTAACCACTCAATGTATATATTTTTAGAAAAACAAATAATCGAATTGAGCACTTAAAAGTCAAAACATCTATCATATTATTATTACAATGAGGACAGTCGCTGAATCTGAGTTGTTACATTATCATTAGTTCTTATGTAAAAATACTAATAAGTATTATGAATGAATATTCATAAGTATATTGTAATACGCCAAAGTATACGATCTATTTAAATATCCTCCTATATTTCATGAATACCAATAAGTATTATAAATTGATATTAACTGTAAGGGTTATGAATGAATATTCATAAGTATAATGAAAGAATACTAATAAGTATGATGTATGATTATCAATAAGTAATATGAATGAATATTATTAAGTATAATAAATGACTACCAATAGTACTGTGAATGAATACTAATAAATATAATATTACCAACAAGTATTATGAATCAATAATATCAAGTATATTTTCTAACAAAATATGGGTATCAAATGAGTCAAATCAGGTATCTGATATCCTAATAGCTGTTTTGTAGGTTAAATTAAGTACTTATTCATATTTGATGGTAGGACATTTTTTTTTGTTATTAAATCATATTAATACTCCATCCTAATGCATATTCAATGGAAACTGCAATAGAACTTTGTTTATGGTGATTACTTGAACATCAAGTGTATTTCCCCCCAAAAAATATGGGTATTAGATGAGTCAAATCAGGTATTAGATATTACAATTTAGGTAATTTTATGGGTTAAATTTAGTACTTACTCCAATGTGATGGTGGGGACCATGTTTTTTGTATTATATCACGTGAATACTTCATCCTAACACATATTCTTCAATGAAAACTCCGACATGACTTTACTTATGGTGACTACTCGAACATCAAATATATTTTCAAAAAAAATATGAGCATCAAATAGGTCAAATCAGGTATCTGATATCTCAATTTAGTACCTTATATGTTAAATTAATTGAGTAATTACTTGTATTCGATGGTTCATGGGGAATATGTTTATTTTTTTATATTAAATCACATGAACACTTCATCATAATCCATCTTCATTGAAAACTCCAATATGACTTCATTTATGATGACCACTTGAATATCGAGTGTATTTTTAAACAAAATATGGGTAACAAATTATCCAAATCAGATATTTGATATCATAATTTGGGATCTTTGTAGATTAAATTAAGTACTTACTCGTATTCAACGATGAGTGGTAAAAATGTTTATTTTTTTGTATTTAATCACATGAATACTTCATCATGTGCATCTTTAATGGGAAATCCGATCCGACTTCGTTTATAGTGACAAATCGAAAATTAAGCGTATTTATAACAAGATATGGTATCAAAAGGGCCGAATCAAGTATCTAGTATCCCAATTTAGATATTTTTTTACGTTCAATTAACTACTTATCGTAATCGATGGTGAGTGTGAAAGTATGTTTCTTTTTATATATTAAATCACACCAACAAAAAATCATAATCTTCAAATGTAAGTAGAGATGGTAATAGGTCGGGTCGTATTAAACATGTCATGACAGGACGGATTTAGACCCATCTAAATGGGTCCTAAGCGGGTTCGGGGCGACTCCCAGGTTTATTCGGACCCGACCCAACATATTTATATGAAAATAAATAATTTTTATTATTAATAATGTAACATCTCTTAATAAAATGACTAATATTACTTTAAAATTTACGAAAAATAATTTTTTTTCTTATTTAAACATTAAACACTTGCCTCCTGAATTTAAATAAAATGATCGACTAAATTCTTGAAAATAATCCAAGTATAAAATATTAAAAAAATGTAATTCATTACTACTGTAAAAGTGTTATCCAAAACGAGCATTTGAAAATACTTGTTTGCCAACAAAATTTTGAATAATTAAAAATCAGAGTAAAAAGTTTAACGTGCATAAAATCCTTTCATAACAATTGCGGTCCTCGGGTTTGCACTGCATACAGTCCGAGCAAGGTCAAGGTCAGCACCTCATGTCTCCTCAAAAGCATCAACATCTGCATCGATTAAGTCTAGTGAGCCTAAAGACCCAACACACATAAACCATGAATAGCAAATAGCAGTTGAAACTAACGTGTACGAAATAACAGGTAAACATACATAAACATAGATGTGCCATAACTGCATAAACATTTTCATAAAAGTGCTTACATCATAACATACATGATCACATACCTCCAAAATAATTTTTTTTTGCACGTCAATCATACTTACAAACGTCTTGGGCTTCGTTGGAATGCTCTGTACATCCTGCCCAACCTCAAAAATTAACTAATTAAACATAGTTCCAAAGATGCACTCGGATGCGTACGATTCCCGAATTAATTAAAATAGCTTACCACTTACCGAACGACTCGGGACTCGAACAATACTTAGGCAACACCCTAACCTACTGTCCAAGGGCCTAAACTATCCTCGAACCATGTTCGAACCACTAAAAAAATGTGAACCCATAGCCCATGAAATAACTTGCCCAAGGAGACGCATTTCGTCACATAAACGCTTCTAACGACTCCATGCTTAAACTGACTCGAACAGGACCCAAGCCAGACCATAGGATTGACCCGTAGACATCCCATGAGACCCTGGTCCTGCCCTTTCCAGCCCAGACCCACAGCCCAAGCCTCCAACAAGCCAAAACCGTGACAGCTCCTTCATGGGACTCAATCTGCACAGCTTTCGTATTTCTGGTTCTAGTGCTTTCTCTAGCAAACCAAGCCGTGAACCACCTTAACTAGGCTCATCATAGGAGCCTTATAGACTGCCTAAACCATAGCCAGGAGCCTCAACCCAGCCCCTGACTGAAACCATAAGCTCGAACCCTACAGCACCTAAATGTACCCCAACCTGCGCAGCTGTAGTGTTCTAGTTCCAGCGCTTTTCCTGGCCAGCCATAGCATGAACCACCACCACAAGACTCATCCTAGGACCCACCCCAAGACACGTCCCAGACCACAAGCCCTAGACCAGGCCCTCCACTGAACCCGACTCTCGGACAGCAACATCCCCTACACACATGCAAAAAGAATCGTACAATCCCTATTCGTTTCCAGCAGCTGTGTTGTTCCTCCAGGCCCTTTATAACCCTTACCAGTTCACTTAACCACGTCTAAACATATTCCAAATCATAGCCATACAGCAGCAACAACGTCCAGAGGGATCCAACCAAAGCACACGCCACAAAAATTTGGAAGAAAACGTGAATCATGCACTGGAATTTTTCATAAACGGTTTGCATAACATCTAGCATGTAACAAACGAATCTTCATGCATAATTATATAAAAATACATAATATAACAAGATCGATAGCGTAAAGAAGGATTAAAACATGCCTTTGAACCATCAAATTTCATTGCGGGGAAGTCGGTGGGCTATTAGAGCGACGTTTTGGTTGTTTATCTTGCGTAAAAATGGTGTGAACCAACTGCGTGTGGGTGAGTGATTGGTGATGATAGGACCAAGAAAAAGATTAAAAACCGAGACCCCTAAACACAAGAATTCACGACTGATATGTGTGTGTAAGGTGTGTGTGTTCTTGGTGTTGCGACTGTGTGCGTGATTTTACTCTTTTTTTTTTTAAATTAGGTTTAAATAAAAAGGCTTTAGTTTAGGGTTTAGATCATCAATAAACAATTAGATAAACACTATATAATTAAATTAAAATCTCACCCCTTAATTTAAAAGATTGACAGCCAAATTTTGAAAATTATTAATTTAAATCCTTGAAATGACAGCCAAATTTTGAAAATTATTAATTTAAAACCTTGAAATCCTGATATGCTTAAATACCAATTAAATAGATTATTAAGGCATAGAATTCATTATAAAATATTACACCCCAAGTTTAAGGATTAAATCCCTAAATTTTCAAAATTAACATTTTAAACGCTTAAAATCATATAAATCATCTAATGAATTAAATTAAGTTTTAAAATACTAAAATTCGTAAATCGTTTGAAATAAATAATTTTCTTGGCTAAAAATAAATAACATCTTATTAAATTACTTACATCGTCTCCGACCTCATTTCCCCGATCTCGCATCGAATATTCTCCTGAAAAGCTAAAACTCGAGAAAACATTTTAATTTGCATAAAAATAAACATATTGTCACGCTCCAGCCCAATTATGATATTGTCCGCTTTGGCCCGAGGCCTCACGGCTTTAAAACGCGTCACAATGTGCGGCGTCCACGCACACAGTTGGTATCAGAGCCAGAGTGTGTGGACGTCGCACATTGTGATGCGTTTTAAAGTCGTGAGACATCGGGCCAAAGCGGACAATATCACAATTGGGCTGGGCCGGAACACATATAAACATTTAGTATCAATTAAATCATTAACATGCACCATTTAACTCATTTTAAATTAATTAAATAAGTTTACAAATTAAACAATGCATGAGATTTACGTGTACCGGTTTTTGAACACTACAAATAAAATTATGAATAAAATAATTATAATTTTATTTTAAATATTTTAATATCAAAATAAATATATTTAATATATAATTACACATTTTTATTAATTATTAATAAGATAAAAATTGGTAATTAGTTTTCCATTGAAGAAAAAATAACATATTTTAATTTGTGATAATATTTTTTTCTTTAAATATTAGTACTATACATTTTGAAAATAATTTTATTATTAACTAATTTTTAAATTTTTTAATTTTGTATTTGAAAAAACATATAAAATAAATAAATTTGGTTGGACCCCGTTGGGTTCACGAGACGAGTCCAATGTTTGGAGGGGCGGGTCTTGAATTTGGCCAAACTCGTCTCGAACCCGACTCGTGGCCATCCCTAAACGTATAAGTTAAATGGGAAAAAAATATAGTTTTGAAGGTTTAATATCGATTAACCAAAAAATGGATACCACTTGGGCAAATCAAGTAATCGAGAGCCTAAAATTGAGTAAAATTTTAAACCATTGCAGGAAAAAATTTGACAGTGTGTATTAGTAATTGTAAGAAATCACACCAAACCACAACATAATTTGTCTCAACAACTAAAAATAACTGTTTAATGATTAATACATAAACCACTTGATAATACATCTCTCAATTACAATTACACAACCAACATCCAACTACTCTCAACGACATACAAGTTTTACACATATATAAGCAATAAAGTTTGATAGCCACACAGTGGTATTATCGATACAAAACAAAAATTAATCGCATAATCCCTCCAACCTTCAGTACTGGTTTATTCGTTGAACAACCTTTTATGTTTGTCAAGATATTAAAAAAATATGGTGTAGGATTTCGAAAATAAATACAAAAAAATGACTTAATTTTGATTGAATGAAACAATATAGTATTAATGTCTATGTAACTCAATGGCTCCAAATGATTAACATCAATTTAGAAGGGGGAAAAAAGGCATATCAAAAACACGAACTCATTATCAAAAACACAAGAGACGTGGACTCATCAAAATCACACAGTCACTCACAACTAAAGAAAATACTCGCACAGATCAAATGCATGGCATGTGAACAATATAGTCAAATTTGAAACATTAACTAAAAAAACACTTCAAATTCGAACGGATTAGACATGCAAAATGGTAGCTACATTTTTACTTTTGATTCTTGACTTTCTAAATTACTAAAAAAAGGATCACAAACGAATTAAGCCATGGACCTTCACTTGAATTGCCATTTTTGAAGGAAAATAAAAAGAGTAATGCATCGGGCGATGGAATTTTTTTGGGGAGGGGCCAATGGATTCGAGCTTTGGGAAGGGGCCATTGATTGGTTGTGTAGGATTTAATTATTTGGGTGGGAGATGTTTATATTTAATATTTATTTCTAAATAATATAAGGGTCAAAGAATAAAATGTAGTCAATAAGAAGTTGAAAATAAAATTTAGGCTTTGTCAGATATCAATTTACAAAAATATTACATAGAGGCTGAATCCGAACTGAAACATGAACAAAGAGATTTTTTTCTCAATTTTACCGTTTTATATTGGTGGCATTTCATTTTCACTATTTAATATTTGATACTTAATAATATATTGTATCATACACATAACTATTATTTATATATATACGAGTTGATCCGGGTTGGTTTACTTAAACTCGTTACACTCTTAACCTGTCTCATCAATAAAATAACTCCCCACCCCTCGTCTCCTCATACTCATCATCACCTGCATCGATCAAGTTTAATGAGTCTAAAGACTCAACATGTATAAACTGGAGATAACATGTAATACGTAATAAAACCACATGCAACTTAAAATTAGAGCGTACATACATAAACTTGAATGTAATAACATAAACATAGACGTGCCATCATCATAAAATTTTTCATAAACATGCTTGCATCATACTGAACCTGCATAAACTTCATCATTTTGCGCAGAGATATGTTTCAAAGCAAGTGACCCATACATAAATATGCCTGATCAGACTAAACCACAGTACTTGGCTGGCAGGAAAAATCCACTACCACATACATGAGATCCTCGGTCATGTTTACCAGGTGGATTGGTCCCTGGTCATGCTTTACCGCTTTCCAATCATAATCTAAACCCGATCATGCTTTATCGAGGTGGAGAGGTCCTCAGCCACGTTCACCGACTTCCAAACTCGTTCAATTGGTCACAAGATATTTAGCATACCAAAAAAATAAAACATTTTCCTTTGTACGTCGAACATACTTACATGGTGTTGATGGATTCGTTGGATCTCGCTTGGGGCACTGGTGCATATACTAACATGATTACATGCACTTAATTTTACCATAGCTTACACGTAATAGTCATACTCACCACCTGAAATGACAAATTTCTTATGACAATCTAAATCACTCGGGACTTGACCTCGTTTAATCATCGTACTAAACATGACATCAACCCCCGAAACCAATCCTAGAAATGATGTGTGAACATTTCCTAAAACATAGAAGACATGAGCCTAAAATAATGATTTAAAAGTCATGAACAAGCGCCTAGGCGCTGGAAAGCGCTGTGCTGCGGCACTGCCTAGTGCCTAGGCCGCTGCGGCGCCACAAAGGTAGCGCCATGACGCTAGAATTGCGCAGAACGGGCGCTGCGGCGCTCCCCGGTGAGCGCTGCGGCGCTAACTCTGCGCAAACTCGACCCCAAAGAACAATTTTTGATACAAAAACTATGCCACACCCAATCGACTCGAACCAACACTTCAAGACTCATCCTATGACACTATGGCAATGATTCAACTCACACAAACTCTCCGAAACAACGAAACACGACATTTAATGCAACACCATTCATGAACACGACATTTTGACACCAAAACGTTTCCTACGACTTCTAATGCAACAAATTGCCTATCGACACGAAACGAAGCACCAAAAATCGTCACATAATTCTTAATATACCTAAACACAGCAGCGATCACCCGTCGGTCCCCAACGAGGCCTGCAACAATAAAACTTCAAGAACACGTCAAGAACACATTTTCATAGAATCACCGTTTGAGCAGTCCCACGAAAACAATCATAACTCACTCGTTTCTTATCCAAAAATTTCGAATTTACTGTCAAATCGAAGTTATCGAAAAGTACTACTTTTATATGTTGAAAACTTTTCCAGAAAATCAACCAAATTTTAGTAGTAAACGAAATGACAGCAGACACGTTTTCCGATCTAAAAATTTTGATCCAAAAATCATTTCAAACGTCTCAAACTTTTCACAACATACATGGATTTTTACGCATAATAAACATCACAACAAATAATATAACGAGATCGATGCAGAAACAATATATTATACATGTCTTGATCTTTAAAAATGCTTGAAACGATGATACCGAAGCGGAACGAGTGCGAGGATTGATCCAGGACGAACATGGCACGATTTCTGCTGATAAAATCGAAGAGTTCTTGCCGAAATTTTGAAGGGAGGGGGCGGCTGCTGTGGGTTCTTAGAACCCTAAGTTTTCCTCTATTTGAAAATGTGATGGAATGAAATGTGTGTGTCTAACGAGTGTGTGTGGAGGTGCGTGTGTGCGTGTGTTTCGATTAAGTTCAGGGAAAAATATGCTTAATTAAACAATTAACATACTAATTAAAAATTGCTAACCCACTTTAACTTTACTAACAATCCCATATTAAAATTTTAAAATACACAATTGATAAACTTTAAAAGTTTTAAAATCTTAAAATCACATAATAATAAATTAGGCTTTTAAAAATGCTAAAAATTAAATAAATCATTTAAAATTTCCCATTCCTATCTTAAAATAATATACCACATTTTAAAATCGCCAAAATCGTCGTCGGTCTCCTTTCCTCGATCCCGCTTCGAATAATCGCATGAAACATGAAACTCAAGAAAATATTTTTAACTTACATCACATAAACATAAATAATTTAAAAATAATGCAAATTCATAAATCATGATCTCTAAAATCATTTAAAAATCATTTTAAACTTAATTAAATAATTTAACAATTAAATAAATACATGAGTTTTACGTGTACTGATTTTAGGCTCTACACATCAAGACTCACGAATTATCGAACAATTTATTTTGAGCTCGAGTTCACCAAAAAAAATAAAAAAATTTGAATGTAATCAAATATTTTTAGATTTGACTAAAAAAATTCGCAAACCTTACTCAACAACTTAACCAGAAGTAACAATCCCTTAAAACTAATCATAAATTATAACTACGTTTATTACATCACATTTATTCAGTCTTGGGATCCTAGAAAAACCAAGTCTGTATAGAAGAAGAAGAGTCCCTCGTCGATAAATTCGCCTCGGCCCCGCCCGCCCAAACGAATCACAATTTGAATTCAATTTGATTTCTGTCGCTTTCCCCACTTGTAGCTGTCTTTCTTCCCCCAAATCAAATAAATCTAAGCTCAATTCCAAGCCCAGATCCAATTTGGTTCGACCCCTTTGACCCACTACTTCTCCCATGTCAAACGCCGATTCCACCTCCTCCACTCCTCCTCCAGCCGGGCCTCTGTCAGCTGTAGGTGACATAATTTTATTGATTTGATTATGCTCTCTGAGTTTTTTTTTTTTTTTAAATTTTTTTTGATTGTTTTGTTAGAAAAAAGAGAATGTGATTCCAATTAGCCCCAAGATTGCGGTACTATTTGATTTCAATGTCCTATTTATTTGATAAATAATTATCTCATTTTCTCCGACTGGAAAGAGTCACGATTTGTGCCTATGGGTTTTGCAGGAACTGGCTGAATCCAGGCAGGAGCTTATGAATAGAATACAGACTTTGAAACAGGCGAGTTTTCACTCTTAAGATTAGTTTTGTTTGTTGAAGTACGTTTTCTTAGCCCAGGCATGGAGATTTAGCTGCATGTATTCTTTGTAAATTGATTTTGCTGCATTTGCCCGTCTGAAATCTTGGATTATCGGTTGCCTGTGTTTGAGTCTTGGATAATTGATTGATTGTATAATAGATTCCTGTGTGTAAGAAGTTAATCCTTTTTCGTACCTAATGGTCTAATAGTAGAAAGATTTAGAAACTCCAGGCAAATATGAGATTTTACTTTGATGTGACCATGGCTCCCGGGCGCTTTCAACATACAAAATGGCATTTAAATAACGAGTTCAATTGACTTAAAAGAAGAGGCTCGTTCAAGCCCCAACTTTTGTACTTTCCAAGTTTGACTTAGGACATCGTTTTGTGGGCAGAAAATATTCTACTTCTGAATAACGAGTTCGATTGTCTGCAATTCTTTCCATATATTAGTTGATTTCTGTTGTTACTTTTCAAATAACTAGGATCTACAAAATTGGCGGTTGAAGATGGACACTCAGGTTAAGGTCTACCGCTCTGTAAGTGCTTTTGTTTTGTTAAATACATAGCTGTTTGTGAGAATTACTCATTAATATGGAAACTTGGGTTTGCTTCATTTTTAAGGTCCAATCTGTGTGTTAATGTGATTAGTGTATTTGGTAATGCAGTTCACAAAGAAAGTTGAGCATTTGGCATAATTGGCCTTTCACCACTAATACTGCATAATTAATTAAAATTTTAAAAGATGTTCACTTAATCAAAAACCTTTAGCCCAAAGAAGATTCTAACTCAAGGAACTAGGGGAGTATTATTGAAATCTCTGGCATATCAAACGGATGCAGAAAAGTGAAATTGGACCATATAATAGTTCCCAGAAGATTGACTCCATCAAGGTAGACAGTAATATATTTTTCGATTGATTCCTAGTGACCTAAGAGCGGTTTAAATTTGTGCCATATGTAATCCAAACCTTACAAGATAAAGACAAGCAGGGTTGCCTTTTGTTTCACAGGTCTAAGCGAATTTGATGATTTTATCTTACCATGCTATATATTTCTGCTTCCTTGCTTTCTTCAGGAGCTATCAGAGCTTAAAAATTCCATATATTCTGAAGTGGAGCAACTACGATCAGTTAGCGGCCTTCCCAAAATTTCATGTTTCTCTTTGTTTTGTGCTTTTATACCTTCACAAAATTTTCGTTTGTTCAACTAATATAGGAATTTAAAGAGCTGAGAAGCACTCTTCAGCAGCAACAAGAAGATGTTACAGCCAGTCTAAAAAATTTAGGGGTCAGTGTCTAAAACACAAAAAAGACTTGATTATTAATGAATTTCTCTAGGATCACATTATTTTGAATCTTTTGTAGCTGCAAGATGTTTCTGCAGAAGCCAAAGAGGGTTTAACAAATATGGAAAACGGTGATGATACAACTCAAGATTCGTCAAAAGATGACAATGGTAAGGAAATGCGTGGATAGATTGAAATATTTATGCATTTCTGTACCCTATGATATGCTACTTCGTTAAAGTGAGGTGAAACTCACAAGTATTTAGAATGAAACTCTTATCTTATAATGCATAATTATTAAGCTGGGATGCCCGGAAAGGACTCAAGGAAGGTCACTAGTTGCTGAGCTTCTTAGTTTTATACTTTTTCTGTAGAGAGATTTTGGTTCTGGAAATAAGTTGACTTTTTAAAAGTGTGCGCAGCCATTGGACTCTCAAATTCGATTTTTTCTTATGGTTTTTGCATTATAATATATTAGAAATTAATTATTGCAGTCAAGCAAACTGGTGCATAAAAAAATATCAGTAGGGAGTTTTTGGTTTAAATAACATCTGACTGACCATTCAACCTCAAAATTTGAAAGGTATTGGAGAAGGGTTGGTGGAATTTCAAAAATTTCAGTTTGGATGATTGCTTTGTCTCCCACGAGCAACAATTTTCAAATTTTGTATTTTTTCAAAATTTCAAGAAAACAAATGAGAATAGAATATGAAAAATCAAATTAAATCAAAACAAATCAACAAACAAAAACAGAAGCTACATCAACACTTTGTAGTGATTAGTAGACAGTAGTAAATATCATGCGAGATGTGGAACATTTGATAAACCAGCACTATGTGATGTACAGTTGATGTATGTGTGGTCCAACACGACTGCTGCAAGCACTAAAGAAGATTTTAAACCTTCAAAGAAGGCAGAAAAAGAATTCATCAAATGTATGAGTTGTGCAGCTATTCATATACACATCGACGCCTTTGAGGCTCGCTTGCTCGTGCCTAGGACAATGACGATAACTGTAACATCATCATGATATTTCCGTCTCCTTCCAGCTGGTATCCTCAAGAGCTCTTCCATACTGAAGCCTGACATAAACCGAAGGAAATAATCAGAAATTAAAGAAGATTTTAAACCTTTAAAGATGCAGGAAAAAAGTAGTCCTATTGTCAACCCTAGAAAATTTAGTAGCATACCTGCTAAACCTGCTGCCCTTGCAGCGAGTTGCTCGACCAGAAATTTTGCTGGATCACCAGAAGGATTTCGCAAAATATAGGAATGCACTAGCTTTACAACTTCATTATTACTAAAGAAATCGAATAATCCATCACTTCCTAATACAACGAAGTGATCAGAACTTGAGACCTCGTGAATTCTGAGCGATGGTTGCAAGGATACGTATGGAGGACTTGTGAGATTACGTACTTGAAGAATTCCCATCAAAGCATCATTCATGTTTTTCTGTGTAACACAAGTAGAATAGTTTAGATCAATACTGGTTATAGAAGCCAGAAGGGTATCCTAGGTTTTGTTGAATCAAGATCTGGAATTACTAAATTTGAATCATGCATGCAATTGTAAGCCTGACAGATCAATCTCAAATAAATCGTCGCACCTTTTTAAGGTAACCAACTCCAAAAGCCCTCGTGACCTTCAACTTCCCTTTGACTTTACCAGCCACAATCGTGCAAGGGTCGTCGGGATGGTTGTTTAGAAGCCGTGCTTTCTCAACTTCATTGTCGACATTATGAATATCAGTGAGCGGAATGGCTTGCAGCCCTTTGTTATCCTTCATGTTGACACCTTCAGTATACGTGGCCAATACAGCTCGACTATCACCTATATTGAGCAAGTACAAATCCTTCCCATAGAGTAACACTATTAAAACACAAGATCCTATGGATACTAAATCCGGACGGTCTTCCATTTCTTGTTCAACCATGCGTAAAAATTCATCCTCTGCTTGGGTTAGAGCATGTTGAAGGCAATTGAGAACTTTTTGCTTGAACAAATCCGATGATTGGTTCCACGAGCCACAAGACTTGACTAAGTCCTGCTCAAGTTCCAAGTCTGCTAGGTTGAGATGATATGCAATAGTTTCATACAAAGTTCCGGCAAGAAAATCCGCTGCATCTCTACCATTGAATCCATCATAAATGGCACAGAAAACCCAACCGTTCTCCTCGCTACAAACTGCCTGAACTCGATCTTCACCAGCCGCCCCACCAGCCACTTGTACTTCCATTGTACCAAGAAAGTTTTGAGATTTTGGTGAAAATGAATCATAATCAAGTGCTTCGCTTGGAGAGGATGGACTAAAACTCAAGTTTGACATGCTACTTGGAAGAGAAGATGGCAAAAAGTCCATCTTATTTAGAGATGGTGAAGAGGGAATCCTACGGAATGAATTAGGAGAATCCAATGTTGGAAGTATTTCAGCACTAATAAACCCATTGCACATATTTGTATTAGCTAATGTAGCATTGGCACTCAATGCTGCACCGGAGAGACAAGAGAAGGAGCTGCTAGCTCTTCGGAGTTTAACCTTAGATGGGATATCCATAGATTTTGATCTGTCACAACAATCATCTTTATTGGAATTGCAATGATACCCGAAACTAACCTTGATTTCTCCTGAATCATGCATGGTTTCCTCGTGAATCATTACACTTGAGGGAAAACCAGGAAAAAAAACTCAATCAAGTAGTTTTTTTCCTGCTTGAACAAAATACAAATACAATAAGAATTTGTATGCAAATTATATTGGATGTCGACAACAAACAATAAACGTATAATTCGATAAGGTACATGTCGTAGAATTAACTCAAATGCTTTGTATTCGTCAGTCATATCCGCTGAGTGATCTCTGTTTTATACATAGATACAGAATTAAACAATCTCGGGTACATGTGATGATGTTGCTAATGAAGAGAACGAACTAGACCACATCGTCCTGTCATGGTTATTCATAGAGTCGGTGGAAAATCTAGATAATAAACCAAATTTATATACTAATCTCAATATGAGGATCAAATCAGATCATAAAACCTAAATACAAGCAACCCCAAGAAATACAATCTACCATATTTTGGCGAGAAGTGAAAAATGAAAAACCCATTAATATGCCAACTCACGTGAATTTCAAAAAACATGCAAATCCTGGGGAAGAAGCTAAATACACATACAAAGAAAAGAATTTAACAATATTCAAATGCTCCACGCGTAATGTCACGTCAAGAAACCAAACGTTTAAGAAAATCCCAAACTCACCTTGATCAGAACCAAGAATACCAAAAGCTTGAAACCTGAGATCTGATATCATTCAGAATACACACTTATATAGGGTCAAGAAAACGAAAGATAGTCGTGAGTCTTTGTATGTGCAGACACTGTGCAACACACACGGATTAACGTAAGTAGAAGCTAAAGCCTATTCAGATGTAAGGAAGGATCTTGGAGAAATGCGACAGGTGGATGGTGTGGAGGGGGTCTGCTAAACGCAGTAAAATTTAATGGGTTGAGAATTAATGGCTGGAAAGTGGTCAAAATGTCGTCAGATTCACCAATACCGGTGATTTTGATGAAGTTGGCAGTTTTTTTGGGTGCAGGAAAAAAGAAAGCGGCCGCCTATTGTTTTGTTCCCTTTGAACTCTGACCCGAAATCTTTTCTTTTGGGTGAGATGCGTGTGGTATTCTCCACTCTTTATTATTTTCTGCTTTATTCTATTCCAAGTGTTGGAGATTGAATTTGCTTATAGTTTGAAAGATTTAAATGAAGAAAAACACTAAATAAATCCAAAAGAATGCAATTTTTTTAACCAAAAAATATAATTTTTAAAAACATTTTTTTAAAATCAATATTTTGATTCTCCGACCAAATACAATGTAAACAGAGTCATAAAAATGGGTCAGAGACTCAAAAGTATTCAGTCAGCCAAGAATATGTGATTTTGGTACAAGTTTTTAATATACATTTCAAGCACTTTATATGACTTGACTGCATTAATAAGTACAAGTAAATGTTGGTTGCTTCTAATCAACGGCAAATTATCCAAAAATTCCTCCTACCAATCCGAACTTTGCATTCGGCCCCAACTAAAAATATATTTATTATCACTCCAAGACAAAATCAATATCTTTGTGTTAACTCCCTAATGAAGAGAAAAATACTCAATTGCCCTCATTTTTAAGTAAAACCCAGTAATACCCCTATATTTATTATAATATCATATCTATTATTATCTCTCTCATCATTTCCCAACAATCCATTTCGACGAGTGAAAGAAGAATGAGACGAAGAAGAATGAATTTTTCGATTGAGACGCATGAAAAAGGGAAAAAAAGTTGAGAAATCGGTAGAAGATACAACGAAGAAGAAACGCCAAACAACTATAAATAAGAAGAAATCGAAGAAAGGTACGAAGGAGAACCCAATTTTCCTCGATTTCTATGGTTTGACATTTGTTTAATTTTTTTGGGGTTTTGAAACTGTTATTGTTTGTTATAAGCTATTGGCAACCGATTTCCCCTAAATTCTTGGGTTTGTTCTTGGTATTGCTTTTGAATCGATTGTTTAGTTTTACGGAAATGAATTTTTGAAACTTTGCCGAAATTCAGAAATTAGGTTTAGTGTTTGATTTTGAGGCAATTATTCCAAATTTCTTGTGTTTTGTACAATTAAATCCAATATCAAACGAGCTTGCCGGCGGACCCATTCTTGGCCACTCTCCCCTTCACCGGCGGAGCTAAGAAGGGGGTGAGTATTTATTATTTAATTTTTTGAGCGGCTAATAGTGACCATGGTATTAGAAAATTAGTGTTCTTTTCGACATTGGTTTTGTAGTGGTGAAAAGCAAACTCAATGAGTTCAAAATCAAAACGATTTTTATTAATAGCACAATCAACATTTGGAATGCAGAATCCATATTTTTTCTAGTATATATGATGTGCCAAAATAATACCATGGCTGGCTTTGTAGATGGAAGACAATTGTGTAATGTTAAATTTTTTGTTGCATATTTATACAGTTAGGTTCTTTTTTTTCCGTAGTTGTGTTTATACTAATTATTTGTATAACTTTGTTTCTGGTTTTTGATATAGAAAATGTTGTAGAAGACAAACCAGTTAATGATTATGATGAGAAGAAGAAGATTGCGAATCAATATTTTTCACGATGTTCCCCTCCTTATTTTAGAACTGTTATGGGAGAAATGAAGTCAATCCTAGGCGAGCAGCAGAGTAGTCAGATAAATGATACTCCTTTTGCTAAATGGATTGATATGCCAGTTCTTGCGATTAGTAGTGGCCGGATTGATTATTTTCTAAACATATTTCAGGCTAATTCATGTTCTTTTGTTGTTGGTGATGACATTATAATCCCTTTCAAGTCAGCTGATTTATCTATTGTTATCGGCCTACATCATAGT
This sequence comes from Primulina tabacum, assembly GCF_025594145.1. Classification (NCBI taxonomy): domain Eukaryota; kingdom Viridiplantae; phylum Streptophyta; class Magnoliopsida; order Lamiales; family Gesneriaceae; genus Primulina; species Primulina tabacum. The sequence goes on from NC_134554.1 coordinate 42,588,143, forward strand.
GGTCAACCAACTGACTAGGACCTGAAACTGGACTTCATATTTTTGATGCGTCATTTTGACGTGAAGGTCACCAATGCCAACCGAAAAGCTATTTATGAAAAACTACTTTTACTTGCAAGAAGTGATGAAGAGAGCGCCGTTGGTGATTTTGTTAGAGTTTTTATTTTGTTCATTTTTAACTGCATAATATTCCCCACTAGTAATTATATCAGTCCTGACTTTATATTTCCTTATCTCGATGATCTTACAATATTTTTTAAATATGCCTGGGGAGATGCTGCATTCCGATTTTTGTACCGAGAAATATGACAAATCGGAAGAAAGCTTTATGTTGATGGATGCACAGTTGGATTGATGGTTAGTATGTACCTTTAATAATTATGATCTTAGTATGTTTTCAGTAACTTTTAGTTATTTTTTTTGGTTTTAGGCTTGGTTGTATGAGACTGTCCCAGTTTTAGGAGTATTACGTGATTTAAATATTTACCCTCAGTTGTTTGGGTGGGGAAGAAGCAAGATCCCACTTAATGTACTTGACACTGAATCATTATTAAAACGCATTGATTCAACTCAGGTATTTGGATTATTTCAATTTATTAAGTAGTTGTGTAAATTTTACGGTTGGTCTGTTTGACATTTTATTTTTTACTTGTGAGTAGATTCTGTCGATACATCCATTTTGTGAGGAGGAGAATTTTTGTTGGACATAAAACGTGTTTTAAAGCAAGAAAATGGTAGATCTGAAGCAAAAAGATTTGAGAAAATTGTCATGAAACAAATGGATGAGATAAAGATGTTGAAAAAGAGGTGTGTTGAATTACATGGTGGAAATGTGAGACGTAGAATTAAGGGAAAACAGTTTGTGAGCGAAAAATGTGACAATATTGTTGAAGATTAGGAGAATGTTGATAAAACCAAGAAAGTTACTTTTGAGTTAGCAAATGATGCAGCCTCTGATTATGATGATTTTGTAGATGTAATGGTACAAGAAGTTATTTCTGATCTGGCGAAAGAAAACAAAGAATTAGAGGGATCTCTTTCTTTGAATGCTTTAATTGATGAGATGGAAATTGGTACCGAGAGTAATGGATTGAATTATAATAGTGATGATGTTTTAAAAGAATAAAACAATTATGTGTTAGAAAGTGACTCTAGAAATAGATCAGGTGGTGAGAGCAATGGTGGTGCTGTTGATGGTACTTCAGAAGTAGAAAAGCGTACTGTTTTTCAATCTTCAATTGTGGACAATGTAAGGACTAGGGTTGATCGTGTGAAGCAAAAAAAAAAGGTCCATGTTTGTGACCCCGCCTAGCTCAACACCAAGACGTAAGAGGAAGGTGACAAAACAGGTAAATGGAGCATACTTTAATCTCATACTACTGATTATTTAAGGTTTAATTTATGTTTTGTTTTGTTTTATATTATTGTTAATGATGTTTGGATTTGCTATTATTGCTATTATATTACAAAATATATCGCCACTTTTGGATAGGAATTTGTAGATGTTGAGAAAAAAGGCAATACTCATGGCAAAGTTTCCATGAATGAATTCAAAGGTAGATCCGATTTTTGTGGACATGAAGAAGCCGTTGATGAAGAGAGGAAATTGTTGACAAACTTTCTTTCTAGGAAAGAATTGGAGTATGTTGATCTTCCATATGTTTCTTCTTCTTATTTTCGTAGTAATGTTTCATAATTTTTTTTTAATGGAATTGAATTTTCTATTATTGTAGTGTTGTCATTTGGCAAGATAAGTTCATGAGGTTAATTAGACCGATATTCTGTCATTTTCTGTTTGGTGATCCTGTTGCGTCAGAGATAATTAATGTTTACATGAGAATTATGCAAAAGCAAAGTTTCGAGCATGGATTTGAAATTTATTGCATGGAGACGATTGTGCAGGTTTGTAGCAGTTTGAAAGTTTTGGTCATTATTTTTTTTTGTTTTTCGGATGAAGATACATTTATATATGTTGTCTTGAATTTGTAAGACGAAGTGGTTACGAAGTTGCAAGAATATGGGAAAAGAAGGATTGTACATCAGAATGATTATGGAGCTTTTCTTGCAAAGATGACATCTTTCACGATGGGTAAACTACATGAACTGGGTGAAAATGTATTTAGAAGATGCAGATATAAAATTTTCCCCATGAATGATAGATGACGTTGGTTTTTGTTGGTTTACAAACGAGATGAAGGGATGTTTGAACTGTGGAACTCCATGTATAGTCCATTCGCAGTTCTGACAGCAAAAGTTTATGTAAGTTTAACCATAATATATTTAAATACAATTTAAGATTGAAGTATGAAAGTACTGTTTTGTGCAGACAAAGTTTTTGGCCGGTGCCATATGTCACTTATCAGGATTCGACATAGTTAGTGATCCAATGTTAAGAGAACCTTGTCTTCAACAAGGTGCGACCCTCGATTGTGGTGTTTATACATGCATGTGGTTGGAGTGTCTAGCCCGTGACACGGATGACATCTGGACCTATGCAGCAGATGTGAAGATGTACACTTATCGAGCTCGTATGGTAGCCACAATATTATCTGATGAAAATGGACTGTCAAGTTTGAGTAATTAATAATTTGCATTATGCTTATGGTTAAGAAGTTGTAGTAGTATTGGAGTTTGAACATTGCAAGTGTATGTCTTTTTGTTGGTTTAAATTATGTAATGAAGACTAACAAATGATTGTTGCTATGTCTTTATTTATTTTTAATCTTGGTTTATCGGTACGTAATCCTTGTGAATAAGCTATATCTGTACATGAATTGAATATAATAGTTTACTAACTGAGCACAAAGTACACATGCCTTGAGTACACTTTATCTTTGATCGAGCACCACGTAAAGTATGTCATATAATCATGCTAATAAACTCAAGTCAATGTTGAATATCACTTGACTTATTAGAACTTTATGAAAATTTATTTTTAATATCAATCTAGCACACAATACACATGAATCGAGTACGATATGTATTCGATCGATCACCACATAAAGTTTGTCATATAATTATGCTAAGACACACTTCATTTCTGGATGAAGTTATAGTGTGGCAATGTCGACGTACAAAACAAGTCAGATTGAGTATAGTAAATTACCAATCGAGCACACAATACACATGAATTGAGTACAATATGTATTCGATCGAGCACCACATAGAGTTGGTCATAGAGTCATGCTAAGAAACACTTCATTTGCAGATGAGGTTATAGTGTGGCAACGTCGAGGTACAAAACAAGTCAGATTGAGTATAATAAATTACCAATCAACCACACAATGCACATGAATTGAGTACAATATGTATTCGATCGAGCACCACATAGAGTTGGTCATAGAATCATGCTAAGAAACCCTTCATTTCCAGATGAAGTTATAGTGTGGCAATGTCGAGGTACAAAACAAGTCAGATTGAGTATAGTAAATTACAAATCGAGCACACAGTACATATGAATTGAGTACAATATGTATTCGATCGAGTACAACATAGAGTTTGTCATATAATCATTCTAAGACACACTTCATTTCCGGATGAAGTTATAGTGTGGTAGTGTCGATGTACAAAACAAGTCAGATTGAGTATAGTACATTACCAATCAAGCACACAATACACATGAATCGAGTACAAAATTTATTCAATCGAGCACCACATAGAGTTTGTCACATAATCATGCTGACACACTTCATTTCCGGATGAAGTTATAGTGTGGCAATGTCGAGGTACAAAACAAGTCAGATTGAGTATAGTAAATTACCAATCGAGCACACACTACACATGAATTGAGTACAATATGCATTCTATCGAGCACCACATAAATTTGGTCATATTATATAATATATGTACACAATCATGGTCATCAAACCTCCAAACTAATCAAGATGGTATTGACACAACAACTTCAATATAGATGAATCCATATGAGATACAATACTTCACAAGTAAAGTAGACGTATGTTTATCATTGTTTAGTAGTATCGCGTCATATGTTGTATGATCGAGCAAAACTTGCACTGTAAAAATCCTTTGTAAAAATTAATAATATTCATGCTCAAAATAATCGCAAATGCATGATGTCAAGTAATAATATAGTGTGCGAGTGTACGAGTATCGTTCATCTAGAGACTGTATTTCGTAATTATTAATCTCAGTTATTAAAATCTTTAGCAACGATAATTTGGATGATTGTTTACTATTATAACAATTAAATAAAAATTCAATGAAATGGTTCAAGGATTAAATGATGAAATAAATAAGCTAGAATGATTGATTAAAGATCAATGAGAAATGAATTTGTTGGGAATCTCGGTTCACCTACCACTCGCTAATCTACTTAATTCGTTCGACAATGATATATGCTTTCGACGAGATTTCCTATCCAATTGAACACGCCATCTCGAGCTATGCAAAACTAATTCGACTCAGTGAAGTAATTAAATCTCTTTAATTATTTATCAAGTGTGATTGCATGTCGTTCTATTAAATCCCCTAGCTTTATGTAGTTATTAAAATTCTACTACAAATTTGAATATATCTAGAAATTTTTAGGGTTTTTAAAGTCAATGTTGAATATCACTTGACTTATCAAAAATTTATTAAAATTTATTTTGAATACCAATCAAGCACACAGTACACATGAATTTAGTACAATATGTATTCGATCGAGCACCACATAAAGTTGGTCATAGAGTCATGCTAAGGACACTTCATTTCCGGATGAGGTTATATTGTGGCAATGTCGAGGTACAAAACAAGTCAGATTGAGTATATTAAACTACCAATCGATCACACAGTACACATGAATTGAGTACAATATGTATTTGATCGAGCACCAATAAACTTGGTCATATAATTATGCTAAGACACACTTCATTTCCGGATGAGGTTATATTGTGGCAATGCCGAGGTACAAAACAAGTCAGATTGAGTATATTAAATTATCAATCAAGCACATAGTACACATGAATCGAGTACAATATGTATTAGATCGAGCACTAATAAAGTCGGTCATATAATCATGCTAAGACACACTTCATTTCCTGATTAGGTTATATTGTGGCAATGTCGAGGTACAAAACAAGTCAGATTTTGTATAGTAAATTACAAATCGAGCACACAATACACATGAATTGAGTACAATATGTATTCGATCGAGCACCACGTAGAGTTTGTCATATAATCATGCTAATACACACTTCATTTCTAGATGAAGTTATAGTGTGGCAATGTCGAGGTACAAAACAAGTCAGATTGAGTATAATACATTACCGATCGAGCACACAATACACATGAATCGAGTACAATATTTATTCAATCGAGCACCAGATAGAGTTTTTCACATAATCATGCTAAGACACACTTCATTTCCGGATGAAGTTTTAGTGTGGCAATGTCGAGGTACAAAACAAGTCAGATTGAGTATAGTAAATTACCAATCGAGCACACACTACACATGAATTGAGTACAATATGTATTCGATCGAGCACCAATAAAGTTGGTCATATAATCATGATAAGACACACTTCATTTCCGGATGAGGTTATATTGTGGCAATATCGAGGTACAAAACAAGTCCGATTGAGTATAGTAAATTACCAATCGAGCACACAGTACACACGACTTGAGTACAATATGCATTCGATCGAGCACCACATAAAGTTGGTCATATAATATAATATATGTACACAATCGTGCTCATCAAGCCTCCAAACTACTCAAGATTGTATTATATTCCAGTTTTCTCATGTTCAAAATATCCCCAAAATTTTAATATTTGTACTTATGTTTACACATAATATACCCAATAAAGAAAGTTTTGTATTCAAATTTCTGTTCAAAATTGATATCAACCCTTAGAAACACCATTAGAACCAAACCTAAAAAGCAAACATATAAAACAACAAGCTTTCCAAAAACAAATAACACCAGAAGTACATATTAAGGTGCTTAACATCGTCCACAAACACAATAACACATTGTCTACGATACAATGTTAACATAAACAACAACCACAAGCCCAAGGTATTTTCCAGAGAACATATGAGAATACAATGCATCAGAAAACACTACAACAACATGAAATAATGGCAAACCAAGTCATTCACGACATTTTCAAAAACAAAACAATCACATAATGCGTTAGCCAACAATGCTTTAACTGGAACGTTTATGCCTTCTCACTGGTATCATTATGCTTGATTCCCCTTCTAGAACTCTCTTTTTCATGTGGAAGTGTTGAAAAAGATTTCAGGTGTCACTCAGAAACAATAATAAAGTAATATTGAAAGAGACTAACTGTAAGAATTTAGCAATAATTAAAATATTGAAACACCATTTTCGTGCAACATTCATAACTAGTTTATAGCTTCTTTGCAGCTACGTTTGTTGTGGCCTCTCGTATGACAATGACTACACTTTGAAACACGTGATTCGACTTGAGATGGTATCCTCTTAGTCTTCCTACGGCCTGGCTGGCTCCTGACATCAAAAGCATTGATTACATTTCCATCATCAAGATCAGGATAAGACTCGTTAGTATCAAAAGTTGGGATGTGATTAATAATTCCTTTGTGTGCTTGGCGGTACATTTTAATTTTGAAATACTTTTCGCAAAAATCAAAAAACGACATCAACTTCGACTCAATTGCGGCGCATGCATGCTTGAATTTAAGCTTATTGATTTACAAATATCTACATGAACAAGTCATGCCTATTAAATCAATATCAAATGATTTTTCACCATCAGCTACTTCAAACCTCCAATTATAAGACCGGTGAACTCTCAACTTTCGAGATTCTACATATATATTAGCAACAACCTTCTCCTTTTTTCAGACTTAATTCTTTAACCATCGTCGATGTTGCTTCACATCGACGGTGCATCATGTTCATGATTTGCACTCGTATATGGTCCACCATACCCATAACAAGAAGATACCGAGCTGATTTAACTCAATTATTCCAACACTCGGCTATGTTATTATTTATAACATCCCATCTATCACCAAGAAACAATGCATTTGCCCAACTCAGTGGCTCAGAATTTACAATAAAATCCCTAGCAAGTGGCATGGACTCTAGGATATTCTTTATATGTTGTTCATACTCCTGCACAGATGGAGCATACGTAGATTTCTTGAATACCGAGGACAATGTTTTTTTATTATGTTTTGGATAGCTTCGCAACACATAAAATGATAAAAAAAATATTAGATTAAAAACATATATTACAAACAAGTAAATCAAATCAGTCTAGATAAAAGTAAGTGAAGGACCGAGTGTGCTAGTGCCTTGGAAGGCATTTCGAACACTATATTCTCCAATGAGCTGCAATAGCTCGTGTTCTAAGAATGTTAACACCGATAAATTAAATCGAGTTTGGTCTAAAAACAAGTGGAAGAAACTCAAAGTAATCCTTCGTGAATAAGACTGTTATATAAGAAAACAACTTAACTCATGTAAACTGAATAACTGAAAAAAGGGTAGATTAGTTTTTGCATTCATCAGTTCAGTTGCGGTGACAGCTGAACTGACAGATACTCTAACTGATCCAAACAGTTTGAAAACAGCAGTTAATCAGTTAAATACACAAGATGTGTTTATGGATGTTCGGAGACTTCAACTGCCCTACGTCACCCCTTCTACCTCTACGGGTAGGATCCACTAGAAGACTTTGATCTATACAACACTTTGTACAAACCCACTCAGCTAGGAGTTACACTACTGTCTAAACTGAACTCCTAGCTACGACTGAAGGCAGCACCTTCCACCCAACACTTCTTTAACGTCTATGTGTCAATGACTACATACGCAAGTTTAACGTCTTTGTGCAAGTCTGTATTTGAGTGATGGTGAGAGTGGTTGTGTGTAAGAACTGAACAAGGATGTTCTCACACATTGAGGGAAATAAGCTTCTAATCTAAGCTGATATGACTGTGAAGAATTCCATCTGGGCTGATTGCTTCTGAAAGTTGATGTGCAATGAGCGTGCTTTTTTTCTCTCGTATTTTCAGTTGAAGCTTCTTTTCTCTCAATGTGTATGTTGAGTCTTCACTGATCTTCTCTTTATATAGGCGGGAAAGCAGGTCGTGCAGTGAGACTCAATTATTTTATCCGTTACATTTTGAATTCGTTTCTTGGACTTTGTGTCTCGAATTTTCGACTGCCCTTCTGAAACGTTTTGTCTTTAATGCTCTGATGCAACGTCCATTTATTGTCCTTTGACTAGACAATTGATTAGTACCTTTGTGTAAAGCTGGAATCCACTAGAAAGAGCTTGTCTTGATCTACAACTGAAAGATTCTGACTGATGCTTCGAACTAGTCAGCAAAACTGATCTTCAGTTGGGCTGGTAAAATCGGTTGACTCGTCAGTTGAACTGATTTAACTCTCGTTCAGTTGAACTGATCAACTGAGTTTCTACATTAGTTGAACACTCCTTCAGCTGGCCAGGCTTCTGAGGTTCTCCTGCTGAACCACCTATCAACTGGACAATCAGCTAGACTGCTCAATTGATGTAACAGTTAGACTGATTCAGTTTGTGCAATCAGTTGATTCTTCAGTTTGTGATGTAAACAGCTCGTGACTGATCCTAGTTTCTGCACACTAAGGTAGATTATTAGTAACTCAAAATAACAAGTTTTTTTAACATCAAAATCAAGATTGCGAACTTGAAAAGTTTCAACAGTAAGTAATATACTATTTACATGCTTCACAAAATTATCAACTAAATGTCTCAAACAATGTAAGGCTCGAGATTTATTAGTCTTCATTAATGTGATATTCGGAAGATATGAGTATGCATGACATGTAATGAGAAGCACTAAATGAGATTATGAAGTGGTGCATGAAATATAGACCGCACCCGCGGTAAGGAAAGGACCGCACCCGCGGTTGAGCTCATGAATTGTGGAAGAATTACAGTAGCATGAGCGCACCCGCGCTACGAACAAGACCGCACCCGCGGTTGATGGACAGAGAGTTGGAGATTAATTACGGAAGTGACACCGCACCCGCGGTGCTAGACAGACCGCACCCGCGGTGTTGTACCAGTAGGGTCAGCGCACCCGCGTTAAAAGACAGAGCGCACCCGCGGTCCAAGCTTTGGGGAAAGTTGATGCATATCAATACATGGAGCGCACCCGCGGTGCAAAAGTGAGCGCACCCGCGGTACGACGTGCGCGAGAAAGAAATGGGCCACTTGTCGTAGCATGCATGTGGTATATATATTACTTCATTCCTTCGGCCATTACAGTGGAAATTGATCCAAAGTTAAGAGAAAATCCTCAAGCTTCTTTGTACTTGAGAAATTTAAGTTTTGAGAAATCCGTCCGTCTGTTTTTGAATCCGACTTCAGTACTGTGTTCCTATCGACGCAGGCTACAACTGGACGTAAGTTTCGTTACGTTTAGACATGATTTGAATTTATGATATTGTCAGAATTGAATATGAATCAGATATGATGTTTCTGCTATAGTAGACATTGTATAATTGAAGTCAGATTTAAGAATAGACTGTTTATACTATTGTTATGATTTCGAAAGATATTGATTGGGATTTGATATCCGAGTTGTGCTATTACTGATCTTAAGTGTACAGATATTGAGATTATGAATTGTACTGATACTGATTATGAATTCTGATATTATATCTGTGATGTTGAGATTGACAGGGATATCGAAATCTGTATTGTTATGCCGTCGAAACATCAGTTAATTTAGAGTGATCAGATTCCGTAATGATTTCGATGATATCGTTGATATGAATTAGATTGTACCTTGTTCAGATATGGATCAGATTATATACTGATTTGAGTATTGATCAGAACATGTTTTGAATCGAATTATATACTGATATTGTATTTATACGTTTGTCATCGCCAGACTGGTTATGGACAGATTGGAATACAAGACTTCGTCTTCGTCAGACCGGGAAGACAAAGGTATAATTCATGTTTTGTTTTGGGGAAGACACAACTCAAATGAGATTCAATTTGAGTTGCCCAACAAAATCACATACTAGGGTTGTAGTTACCTTTTGATATAATTGATTTTTTTATGGAATTATATTCAAATCTATTGATATGACGATGCCTTGTTTATAGATTTATATTCAAGCATTTGACATGGGAGAGTCATTGGCAGACTTGCCAAACTAGATGTTCGGTGGTATCGACGCTTCGGATCAGATTCAATCCGATTGTAGACATTCGATACAGACAAGACCGAAGTCTAGGAATAAGACGTACAGTTACCCCGATTGGGAGGGTAGGTGACAGACAGTGACGTCTTATTCACACCGGGATCCCTAGAGTTAGAGTCGAGTCGAGTCAAGATATGAATTGAATTGAGTTGCATGCTTATTTTATTTTGGTTTCAGAGATTATGGAACCCATTGTTACGGCATGCTTATTTTGATTTGGTTTCCTAGACTATGAAACCTATTGTTATGAATTTTATGCATGATAATATGCTTTATGATTTATATTGTGCGTATGCATGTATACATGTTTTATACTGGGATTTATTCTCACCGGAGTATCCGGCTGTTGTCTTGTTTTGTATGTGTGCATGACAACAGGTGGGACAGGATCGGGGTCAAGAAGATGATGAGAGAAGATGAGTTAGAGTGGTGATTCCGGACTTATTGTCGACTTGGTTTAATACTTGAAATTTAGTAGTTGAACCTTAGACTAGTTTGAATAATTGTTGTACATTATTGTACTTTTATACTGAGATGTATAATAGATTGATTCCATTACCTTCCGTATTTTAAAGAAAAATTTTTAAACCCTGTTTATCTTAATTGATAATTAAATCCCAAAGATGATTAAGAAAATGATTAGCGTCCGGGTCCCCACAACAGGTGGTATCAGAGCGATAGATCCTTTAGACTAAGATAGAAGAGAATGAGCGAGGTAGATTGAGTTTTCTTTCCTTGCATGTGATTGCTAGCATGAGATTTATTTTAATGTTGACTTACAATACATGTTTACCTGATTATCTGATTTGAATTGGTAATATGTATTATTGAGTATGAATCAGATCTGATTCATGATCAGCAGTAAGATGATCAGAGAAAGATTGGAACAGATTTGTAGTATTTGAGTACTAATGGTTTGATAAGCAGATATACCTCTACGGAGAATTCTAGAAAGGGGTAGTGCTTCGACTGAACAGATAGATGTATCAGAAACTCAGATGGAAATACAGTTGGAAGAATTTCAGTTATTTCAGCCGCCGATTCTGAGTGGTGTTGAGATGTCTGAAGATTGTGAGAACTGGTTTGATGACATAGAAATACTGTTTGATTTACTTGATTATTCAGATGAGCAGAGAATTAAACTGATATTCCACCAGTTACGAGAGACTGCCAGAAGTTGGTGGATTACAAGTAAAAGAATGCTAGAACAGAGAGGTACAGTGATTTCGTGGGAAATATTCAGAACTGAATTTTATCGAAGATTTTTCTCAGTTTCGTACCGGGAGGACAAGAAAGCAGAATTTGAGAATTTGAGACAAGACCAACTGAATATTGAAGAATATGTTGCGAAATTCTCTACTCTACTGCGTTTTGCTCCTCAGGTAATTGGGAATGATGAAGCTGTAGCGGATCAGTTCATCAGAGGATTGAACTCGGAGATAGTTGCATTGATGAATATGCAGCGACCTTATCATTTTGCTGATGCCTTGAGTAAAGCGAAGAGAGCGGAGGCGAGTCTGATTAGACAACTAAAAAGGGTGTGTGCGATGCAACCCTAGACACAGCAATCCCCTCTCCGATTTGATCGTGGCAGCACGAGTGGAAAGCAAGATTTGCTGAAAGCTCGAAAGAAACAGTTTAAGAAGTTAGGGAGCGGACTGAGTGGTTCGTCTAGCTCCAGTAGTTCCAACCCGAGTCATACTGGAGTATATTGCAGAACTTGCGGAGGGAGACATTCCACAGAGCAATGCGAGGGAATGGCTGGTAGTTGCCATATTTGTAGACAACCAGGACACCTTGCTAGAGTTTGTCCTCAGAGAAGTTCCCGAAGATTTTAGGGAGCAGAAGACCGAGGAACAGACACCGGACACACCTGATGATAGAGTGGCAGGTACTATTTTTATGATTATATTGCATATGTATTGATATATACTAATGCATTCCCTATGATTACCTTTGACTGAGTTGCATTGAGATATGCTGTACCTGTTGAGTCTGATTGTACTGTAGTATTGATTCCCTTACTTTTTGGGAAAGAAAGATTGATATAAGAGATTTCTGTGAAATATTGTATACTACAGTAAGATGAGAATAAGGTCGAGTTAGATTATGATGTACTTGTATTTCTGAGTTGACCGCATTATTGATATTAATATGCTGAACAAGTACAGAACTATTATAGATTCCTTTCAGGAGAGTATAGAATTCAAACCAGATGTGGCTGATGAGTAAAGATTTCACGGTAAGGATTACAGATTTAGAATTCCTTTGATATCTGTATATTTATGACTCGATTAATACAGAAAGGAGCAGATGGTATCCTTATGTATTCAGTAGACATACTGAAATCGAGCATAGAATTGGACAGATTTGCCAATAATGTACGAGTGGCTGATGGTTGTCCAGATGAGATTCCGGATTTGCCTCGAATTGAAAGATAGACTTCAGAATTGAAATGAGATCAGGTACTGTTTGTTTTATTAGAATTCAGTACAGAATGATATTGAATGTGCAGAATGTCACTGAATGAAGTGAAAGAATTAAAAGATCAGTAGAAGAGTACCGACCAGGAGTTACATTTGATTTAGTGTTGCTCGGTGGCATATTTCAGTATGTTCAGAGATATTCTGATGATTTCATGCTCGTTATATCTATGACATTTTGATATATTTGTAGCATCTGATTGATTGAATCGAATATCTGAAGATTGTATTGAATACTCTGAGAACTGTGAATATTGTATACAGATATTATTCCGATATGAATCATGCTTGAAACAGATGGTATTCAGAATATGCGATATCTGAAGTTAGTATACTGATTGATTTTGACACAGTTGAGATCATGATCAGTAGATAAGAATAATACCGATATCAGAAATTTCAGAAATGTCAGAATTGTCAGAAATTTATTTTGGTCTGAGTTGGCAGATTTTCGTATACGATTGTTATTTTGTATCTGCTTGAGTATTGCTATTGTTCTAACACTATATTTGAGACAGCTTATATTGTTTGAGGACATACTATATTTGCAGATGATATATAGCAGTTGATCAAAACGACATGAAGATGTGATTGATTAGTCAGAATTGACAATATTGCCAGGAATTGCCGTTTTATGAGTTTACTAAACTCAGTAGATCAGTATAGATTATTGATATTATGAATCTGATTTGATAGTACTGTTATTCTGAGTCAGTATTTGATATAGATTATTCAAACCGAATCAGAGTTGAATTCGAGAATTTCAGTAGATCAGAAATATAATCAGAATGTTCATAGCTTAATTTCAATAATCAGAACAGAGCATCAATCAGAGTGACAGATATGTGATTTTACGGTATGAGAATGATTATCTTGTGATGTCAAATGTTTCAGAATTGTGCAACAGAATTTGATATCGACAATCAGAACTGAATACCAGGTAGGTATTTTTCTTTAATTTATATTATTAACTGATTGTTTATACCAAATAGTTCGAATTGGAAATGACAGATAGGGTCAGAAGCGCACAGAAATGGATTCAGTAGTCGTTCAGGTAACAGAAAATATATGATAATTCGAACAGATAGTTTGATATAGACAGATTAAATCAGTTATGGCAGAATTTATGCTGAAATGTTGGCAGAATTGTACTGAAATGTCTGAACCGCCAATAAATGAAGATAGAAAGATAGAGATCAGAAGATTTATTTCAGAATTTGTATATATTCTTGACTAGATATGGGGAGTATATTTCGATGAATTTCGTAATAAGATTACTGCAATACTTTCCAGATTGTGATATGATATGATTGTGATTGACAGATTGTTCAATCTATATCTATTAGTTGTACAAGATGACGTACAAACATGACCAAATGACACAGATCGATGTCAAAGAAATGGTCAGATTGATCAGAATGTAGAACTAGACTATATCAGATTGTGATTTTGATTGAGTTTGTAATTGTGGCAGAACGTACCATGAACTCATTCATATATTATCCACAGACTGACAGATAGCCAGAGCGTACTATTCGGATATTGAGAGATATCCAGGGAGTGGCAGTGCTGGATGCTAGCACCAGTTAATATGACATATTGTCATCCTATGAATTATAGTATGATAATAGCCATCAGAAGAGTAATGAGATAGTTACAGACGATATATTGTACAGTGAGTACTGCAGATTTCTTTGATATAAGAATAATATCTCGGAGATACCTGAGATAAGATTTGATACGGTCAGAGATATGACAAAGAAAATGTAGCTAATTCAGAAGAGAATGAAGATAGCTCAGACCAGACAGACTTAATACGCCAACGTTGAATGATGACGATTGGTATTTGGGGCCGAAGATTTAATATATCCTTGACTGGGATAAACAGATTTGATAACAGCTGATGATATTGATTTGGTATGAGCTGTTGATTGATATATACGGATGTTGTATAGCCAGTATTGTGAGATTGATTCGGTCAGAGTTAGTTCGAAGGGTATTATGATATTATGCTCTTGAATTATTATTCCAATTTAGAATCACAGATCCGTACAAGAAAGATATTTCAGAATGAAGACTATTCTATTATTGAAAATACAGTAAGTTGACAGGGCCTCAAAGAGACTATCTGAAAGACAAAACTTGTCATGAGATTAAGATTTCAGAATGGATTCATTGAGATGAATTTTGATTTAAACTCTGTATACATTTCTTCTGATATGTCTGAATTGATTACTTGCGAGTTCGAGGATGAACTCAGATCTAAGAGGGGGAGAAATGTAAGGCTCGAGATTTATTAGTCTTCATTAATGTGATATTCGGAAGATATGAGTATGCATGACATGTAATGAGAAGCACTAAATGAGATTATGAAGTGGTGCATGAAATATAGACCGCACCCGCGGTAAGGAAAGGACCGCACCCGCGGTTGAGCTCATGAATTGTGGAAGAATTACAGTAGCATGAGCGCACCCACGCTACGAACAAGACCGCACCCGCGGTTGATGGACAGAGAGTTGGAGATTAATTACGGAAGTGACACCGCACCCGCGGTGCTAGACAGACCGCACCCGCGGTGTTGTACCAGTAGGGTCAGCGCACCCGCGTTAAAAGACAGAGCGCACCCGCGGTCCAAGCTTTGGGAAAAGTTGATGCATATCAATACATGGAGCGCACCCGCGGTGCAAAAGTGAGTGCACCCGCGGTACGACGTGCGCGAGAAAGAAATGGGCCACTTGTCCTAGCATGCATGTGGTATATATATTACTTCATTCCTTCGGCCATTACAGTGGAAATTGATCCAAAGTTCAAAGAAAATCCTCAAGCTTCTTTGTACTTGAGAAATTTAAGTTTTGAGAAATCCGTCCGTCTGTTTTTGAATCCGACTTCAGTACTGTGTTCCTATCGACGCAGACTACAACTGGACGTAAGTTTCGTTACGTTTAGACATGATTTGAATTTATGATATTGTCAGAATTGAATATGAATCGATATGATGTTTCTGCTATAGTAGACATTGTATAATTCAAGTCAGATTTAAGAATAGACTGTTTATACAATTGTTATGATTTCGAAAGATATTGATTGGGATTTGATATCCGAGTTGTGCTATTACTGATCTTAAGTGTACAGATATTGAGATTATGAATTGTACTGATACTGATTATGAATTCTGATATTATATCTGTGATGTTGAGATTGACGGGGATATCGAAACTGTATTGTTATGCCGTCGAAACATCAGTTAATTTAGAGTGATCAGATTCCGTAATGATTTCAATGATATCGTTGATATGAATTAGATTGTACCTTGTTCAGATATGGATCAGATTATATACTGATTTGAGTATTGATCAGAACAGGTTTTGAATCGAATTATATACTGATATTGTATTTATACGATTGTCATTCGCCAGACTGGTTATGGACAGATTGGAATACAAGACTTCGTCTTCGTCAGACCGGGAAGACAAAGGTATAATTCATGTTTTGTTTTGGGGAAGACACAGCTCAAATGAGATTCAATTTGAGTTGCCCAACAAAATCACATACTAGGGTTGTTGTTACCTTTTGATATAATTGATTTGTTTATGGAACTATATTCAAATCTCTTGATATGACGATGCCTTGTTTATAGATTTATATTCAAGCATTTGACACGGATCAGATTCAATCCGATTGTAGACATTCGATACAGACAGGACCGAAGTCTAGGAATAAGACGTACAGTTACCCCGATTGGGAGAGGTAGGTGACAGACAGTGACGTCTTATTCACACCGGGATCCCTAGAGTTAGAGTCGAGTCGAGTCAAGATATGAATTGAATTGAGTTGCATGCTTATTTTATTTTGGTTTCAGAGATTATGGAACCCATTGTTACGGCATGCTTATTTTGATTTGGTTTCCTAGACTATGAAATCTATTGTTATGAATTTTATGCATGATAATATGCTTTATGATTTATATTGTGCGTATGCATGTATACATGTTTTATACTGGGATTTATTCTCACCGGAGTATTCGGCTGTTGTCTTGTTTTGTATGTGTGCATGACAACAGGTGGGACATGATCGAGGTCAAGAAGATGATGAGAGAAGATGAGTTAGAGTGGTGATTCCGGACTTATTGTCGACTTGGTTTATTACTTGAAATTTAGTAGTTGAACCTTAGACTAGTTTGAATAATTGTTGTACATTATTGTACTTTTATACTGAGATGTATAATAGATTGATTCCATTACCTTCCGCATTTTAAAGAAAAATTTTTAGACCCTGTTTATCTTAATTGATAATTAAATCCCAAAGATGATTAAGAAAATGATTAGCGTCCGGGTCCCCACAAACAATACGTATGGTGACTACCCGTAAATATTAGCTTAATTGCCTTGATAATCCTAGGATGTCTGTCGGATAAAAAAGGTGTCCTCATTGAATGGAATGTTTTGATACGAAATCAGAACACTTCTCAAATGATAACAAAACCATTCTCAATCAGTATCATTCTCTGCATCCACTATAGAATAAGCAATGATGAAAAGATCATCATTGACATCCTTCGACACAACAAGTAAGATACAACCTTTATACTTATTCTTTATATAAGTCCCATCCAAAAAAATTAACGGTCTACAACCTGTAACAAAACCAATTGCACATGGCTGTAAACAAATGAAGAGTCGTTTAAATTTATTAGTTATGGGATCAATCTCACACTCAGCTACACTTCCAGGATTCGTTTCTCGAACAGCACAACAATACCATCTTAGTCTATCGTAGCATCCTTTATCTATGCCATGAATATCATGTGAAGGATCGAGTGTGCTAGTGCCTTCGAAGTCATTTCGAACACTATATTCTCCAATGATCTACAATAGCTCGTGTTCTAAGAATATTAACACTGATGAATTAAATCGAGTTTGGTTAAAACCAAGCGTAAGAAACTCGAAGTAATCCTTCGTGAATAAAACTGTTATATTAGAAAATATTTTAACTTATGTAAACTGAATAATCGAAAAAGGATAGATTTGTTTTTGCATTCATCAGTTCAGTTATAGTGACAACTGAACTGACGAATACTCCAACTGATCCAAACAGTTTGAAAACAGCAGTTAATCAGTTAAATACACAAGATATTTTTATGGATGTTCGGAGACTTCAACTGCTCCTACGTCACCCCCTTCTACCGCCTCGGGTAGGATCCTCTAGAAGAATTTCATTTATACAACTCTTTGTACAAACCCACTTAGCTAGGACTTACACTACTGCCTAAACTGAACTCTTAGCTACGACTGAAGGCAGCACCTTCCAGCCAACACTTCTTTAACGTCTATGTGTCAAAGACTACATACACAAGTTTAACGTCTTCGTGCAAGATTGTATATTAGTGGTTGAGAGAATTTGTGTGTGAGAACTGAACAAGGATGTTCTCACACACTGAGGGAAAATTGCTTCTAAACTAAGCAGATAACACGTTGAAGTGTCCCTCTGGTCTGAATGCTTCTGAAAGCAGATGTGCAATGTGCATGCCCTTTCTTTTCTCTCTTGAAGAAGCTTTTTGTATTGTATCTCGTTCTTTTTCTTCAGCTTCTTCTTGTTGTATATATTTGAGTCTTCACTGATCTTCTCTTTATATAAGCGGAAAAACTGAACGTATAGTTAGACTCATTTATTGTATCCGTTGCATCTTGAATTCGTTTCTTGGACTTTGTGTCTCGACTTTTCGACTGCCCTTCTGAAACGTTTTGTCTTTAATGCTCTGATGCAACGTCCATTATTGTCCTTTGACTGGACAATGGCTTTGTACCTTCACGTACAGCTGGACTCCACTGAAAGA
The DNA here is from genome assembly GCF_025594145.1 of Primulina tabacum. Lineage (NCBI taxonomy): Eukaryota > Viridiplantae > Streptophyta > Magnoliopsida > Lamiales > Gesneriaceae > Primulina > Primulina tabacum. The sequence goes on from NC_134554.1 coordinate 42,606,662, forward strand.
GTTTGTCTTCATCCATAACTGAAAGATTCTGACTGATGCTTCGAACTGGTCAGCTGAACAGATCTTCAGCTGGGCTGGTGAAATCAGTTGACTGGTCAGTTGAACTTATTTCACTCTTGTTCAGTTGTACTGATCAGCTGTGTTTCTTTATCAGTTGAACACTCCTTCGGCTGGCCAGGCTTCTGAGGTTCTCCTGCTGAACCACCCATCAACTAGACAATCAGCTGGAATGCTTAATTGACGTAACAGTTAGACTGATTCAGTTTGTGCGATCATTTAGGTCTTCAGCTTGCGATGTAAACAGCTCGTGATTGATCCTAGCTACTGCACACTAAAGTAGATTATTAGTAACACAAATTAACTATTTTTGTTATCATCAAAATCAAGATTGCGAACTTGAAAAGTTCCAACATCATGCATCGCTAACTCCTTGCCCTTCCACACATTGCCCTTCCACACATTGCGATAGTTTAACTCTACTCCATAATCTCTTTACAATTATTTTTTAATTGTACAAGGACGATAAGATGGCTCTCCTATAAATTTGTATCTCACCACATTAGCTATCCATGTTGTATCTGCTCTAGGAATGTCCTCTACTACGTAGATTATTCTCACCACATGTATGCTGTAAATCGCATTTCCGAATCGCAAATATATTGTCTGATTTATATTTAGGAGCATAAATTCTCCAGCCACAACTCTTTTGATTACAAGTAGCAGTGAATTTTTCGCTATCATTCTTTCTGTACGAAAATGAACGTCTTGTAGCAACGACATAATTTTTTACATATCGTCTAAAGTCAGCAGCATCCTTGAATGATTGACCTACGCGACAGATGCAATTAATCCAAGCTTCTAGTGTATTGCACAATTAGGCCTGATCGGCTTCATTATCACTAATTGACTGTATGTCTTCCTCAACAACCCTTACCAATTTCATATAAACTTGTTACGTGCAAGATACACGAATAAGTATTTAACATACAAAATGTAAAATATTGAATGTGAATAATATTAGTATTGTCAAATCATATAATCTGCACTTCACCTAAATATGCATCCAACTACATATTATTAACCAATAATCTGCCAGAAAAATGTATTTACATCATAATACTAGAGCAAAAATTATAAAACTACACCAGTTTTAAAATTTCACAATTTCAAGCTTGCTATATATAAAATAAAAAAATTATCAAACCAAAATACGAGGAGAAATATAATATATTTTACCTCCCAATATTTAGGCTGCTGAAATGTTCGCTTTTACTCTCTGCTCTCAATTCAATCATGGTGAGCTTTATACACATATGAAGATGAATCATATTTAGGACATCATCATCATCGTTCAAAGTCACGTACATCTTGTGTTGTGGAGCTACATATTGCAAAATCATAGATTCAGGAGTAATCTCTGCACATTTCTTTCCAAGCCTCACAAATATATCCATCAAACTACAATCACTGAAAATTGAAATCACAAACAACTGCTTCTTGCACTTACAACTACCCAAAAACGAAAGGTTGCAAGCCCCACTTACAGATTCCATTTTGCACCTAATACATAAAAACATACAAAGTTAATACTGTAAAGAATTTCAAGACAATTTTAGAAAAATTAACAACTTCTACAATAAAGAAATAAACTGTAAAATTAGAGGATAAAATTGAATTAAACGACAAATTGATAAGTGCAATTTGTGCACTTAAATTATCTTAATAATGCATTTAGATTGTTAGCTTTCTTGGACAGAATTATGCGTTTTTGTTATTTTTGGTGTGATTGCAGGAATCTAGGTACGGCTACGACATGGGCGTGAAAAAGAGCAAAAATGGCGCTTAAAAGAAAAATATGCGCGAATCCCGACTCTGAAGGCAAAAAGACCCGCGCATATGCGCGAGTCAGAGACGCGCATATGCGCGCGAGACACAAGGCAAGACCAGAGAACTACGCGCATATGCAACGGATAAAGCGCGCATATGTGCGCTTGAAGAGATTCCCGATGCTCAAAACAGAGCGCATAAGAAAAGTGCCCAACACATAGAAGGACCTGCGCATATGCGCGAGTCTTGGTCGCACATATGAGCGCGGTGCAATGTTCAGAATTAAATAGGTCAGTCGTGGGCTTTGAAAATGGGTCTAAAAAAGTCTGGAACTTGGAGAGCCGACACACTCGAGAAAGAGGAGCTAAAGTCAGAGCACGGAGCACGAAACGCGAAGAACAGAGATAGAAGACGCTAAATCCGGACACGGAGACGCTCTTTCATCTCTCCTAAACACGTTTCTAATTCAGTTCTTTACTTTTACGTTTTTAATAATTACAAACAGGTTTTGTGTTGATTTAAATTCGAGTATGAACTAATTTTATTTTCTAGAGATTGACGTAGCCTTGGTTGAACCTATGTTATTGGCGTTTTGAATTTTCATTGAATTAATTCATCGTGTTTATTTGTGATTTCTTGTCGTTATTGCTTTTGAATTACTGGCCATAATTCGATTGATCAAATAATTAAGATCTAACACTCGAGAAATGGGATTGAAATTAGGGCAGTGGAAAATCACATCGTTAGACGTTTATAACGTGCAAAAGACGTATAACTCTGATGAATCCATAAGAGAACCTTGTTTGCATTTATTACGTGTTACGTGATTTTGAATAGACATATTAAAATCAGTAATAGGTAATACAGTTCTATTTATCACTTGAAAAAGAGAATAGGAAATTGCGAGTTCTTGATTAGTAAAAATGATGCAATTTAATAATATGTTAGTCAATTTTAATTTAGCATAGGGGATACCAGACAAAATCATATCTCTAGATTGATCTACTCATTGAACTTCAACTGCGTGCTAAGAATTCTCTGATTCGTTATTTGTTTTGAATTGATTATGAACTATCTATTTGAATTCTCTAAATAAAGTTGAACTATGTCAATTATGGTAATTAATATACAGTTTTAAATAATTACTCCTCGTGGGATCGATATCTGTACTTAACCAGTACTAAAACTTGACACCGTACATTTGCGGTAGTGAAAATATGCAACAAGTTTTTGACGCCGTTGCTAGGGAGTAAATTATTTAATTGCATATTGATATCATTACTAAGTAGTCTGGATTTTAATTTAGACTTTATTTTATTTATTTATTTATTTTGTTAATTGATAATCTTCTCTGTTTTGCAGTGAATGCGAAAATATCAAAATCCCGACTTGCTGATTTTTGGTCCAGAAATCGAAAGAACTGCTAGGAGATTAAGGAAAGCAAGAAGGGAGGAAATTAAAGAAATGGCTGAGAACAGAGATAATCAGAATGAATTCCCGAGAGAAGTGCCAATCCGAGAACATTTCCGCCCAATCATCAACGCTCATTATTATGGAATAGCTCGCGGAACCATTGCTGCTAATAACTTCGAGCTAAAGCCCACACTCATCAATATGGTTCAACAGAACCAGTTTGGAGGAGCAGCCACTGCAGATCCCATCTTCATCTCAGAACTTTTCTGGAGATCACGGACACGTTAAAAATTAACGGTGTTTCTAACGAAATTATTCGATTGCGCCTGTTTTTGTTTTCTCTCAGGGATCAAGCAAGGAGTTGGCTCCAATCTCTACCTCTGGGCAGTATTACTACATGGGCAGATTTGGATACCAAGTTTTTGCCAAAGTATTTTCCTCCTGCCAAATCTGCTCAGTTGAAAATAGAGTTGACAAATTTCAGGCGGAGGAAACTCGAGGTGTTATATGAGGCTTGTGAGAGATACAAAGAATTACTCAGGAAGTGTCCGAATCATGGATATGCAGATTGGGTACATATTGAGTTATTTTACAATGGTTTAGATGGGCCAACTAGAGGGAATATGGATGCAGCCGTCGGAGGTACTATTTTCTCCAAAACACCTGATGAGGCTTATGAATTGCTTGAACAGATGACCATTAACAGTTACCAATAGCCAAGTGAGAGATCTGGATCAAGGAAACCTGCTGGATTGTATGTCGTAGACCCGATCACATCACTTATTGCACAGGTCTCGGCATTGACCACACAGATTGCAGCGATGAACAAGGCAGGCCAATCTACGTCTGACGTAGCACTGGTGATTGCCGAAGAAGAGCCTGTTATGGAGGAAGCTCAGTACATCAACAACAATCGTGGCTATGGAGGATATCGAGTTAACCCTCCCCCTAATACTTATCATCCAGGTTTAAGGAATCACGAGAATTTCTCTTATGCGAACAACAAGAACGTGTTGAATCCTCCACTGGGGTTCAATACACAGAAGGGGGAAGGAAAGCCATCTTTTGAGGATCTAGTCGGGACGTTTGTGACTGAGTCTGGGAAAAGAATGGCGAGAACTGAGTCTCGTCTTGATAACATGGAAACACACATGGGAAACATGGGTGCCACGATGAAATCCCTGGAAACACAGATTGGGCAACCAGCCAATGCTTTGAAAGATCAAAATAGAGGACAATTCCCAAGCAATACGGAGGTGAATCCTAGGGAGCAATGCAAAGCTGTCACACTGAGGAGTGGCAAGGAAATTGGAGCCCCAGATCCTACTGAAGGCAATGTGGAAATTCTTGTTGAAGAAGATGATGGAAAAGGTGCAAGTGTTGGGAAAGAGAAAGTAGAGGAACCCAAGAAAGTGCTTGAACAACAGCCTTTACCAAAGGTGAACCTTCCATATCCACATAGGTTCAAGAAGAAAGGGTTAGATGATCAGTTTGCGAAGTTCCTAGAAATCTTCAAGAAAATACACATTAACATCCCATTTGCCGATGCATTGGAGCAAATGCCCAATTATGCTAAGTTCATCAAGGATGTGATGTTCAAGAAGAGAAAACTTCAAGAGTTTGAAACCGTGAAACTAACCGAAGAGTGCAGTGCAATACTCCAAAGGAAGCTACCACAAAACTCAAAGATCCAGGGAGTTTTACTATTCTTTATGTTATTGATGGTTCTAGAGTAAATAGAGCTTTATGTGATTTAGGTGACAGTATTAATTTAATGCCTTTTTCTATTTACGCTTGGTGAGGTGAAGCCTAGCACTATTACTTTGCAGCTAGCGAACAGATCACTTACATATCCACGAGGGATAGTAGAGGATGTGCTGGTAAAGGTAGACAAATTCATATTTCCTGTTGATTTTGTCATTTCAGATATGGAGGAAGACCAGGAGACGCCACTTATCTTTGGAAGGCCATTCTTGGCCACCGGAAAAAGCCCTGATTGATGTGCACAAGGGCGAGCTCACACTGAGAGTATGTGGAGATGAAGTGGTGTTCAACATCTACAACACCATCAGAGGACCAAACGAGGTAAGTACTTGTAATAGTATTGATATCATTGATTCATGTGTATCTCAAGTGGGTGCAGGTAAATTGACGAAAGACTCCTTGGAGAGATGCTTATTGGGATCAGCTGCCACAAATTGGGGCAATATTCCAGATAATCAACTCACAGTTGAAACACATGAAACACAAAATCAATAATAATACTAAATCCTAAACATTAGAAATGAAATCGATAGAATTCACTAATGTAGGGAATTTACAGAAGATCACGCAATAACAATAACAATATTAAAATTGAAACAAATAAAGCAAAATTAAATCACAAACATCTAATTTTACAAGAAAAAAAAACAGAAAGCTTGAGGAAAGAAACACACTTTCAAATCGTCTTCAATTGTTTTTGGTTCGGTTCCGATCACTCAATAATTCTACACTTCAACGGTTTTGTCGGCTTCAAGGTCGACGGATTTCTTATCAACACGATCTCTTCAAGGGTCTTCTCAGCAAGACGAATTTCTTCTCAGCTTGACGGATTTCAAAAATTTCTTCTGCACAACTTCTTCATGTTTCAGGTCCCAACTCGTTCGTTGATGTTTGCCCCAAAAGCGAGATTTTTCTAGATGAGGAGTGCTTAAACAAATAAATAAAAAGGGTAAAAATCGGTCAATTGAATAAAAAGGGCAACAATGATGAATCAGGGAGTTAGAACGTATGTTTTGTTTTGTCAGAGAGTGAGAAAAAATAAAATCTTAACTAGAGACTGAACTTCAAATTTTAAAATGATGTTGGGGATTTTAGGAAAATTGCCCCTCTAATCAAACCAATGTAATCGATTTTATTAAATAATAAACCAAATCATATCGATTTTAAACTTTAATTTTGATTATTTTTTAATATAATTTAAATGTTCAAATATTATAAATAAACAAATATCTATTCACACACAAACATTAAAGTATTTACTATTATGATGTTTGACACAAAAAATAAAAATAATAAAAAATTATTTTAATTTCAAAAGAGAATCCACGTCAATAATATATTTGTAAAACAGAAAAAAAATAAATATAACAAAACACAAAAAATTAAGTTTTAATAGTTGAAAAACTTATAGTAAAAATAAGTTTTTAACATAGTCTATTATAAATTTTTAATATTTAAAAATATTGGTTTTTTTAATCTAAACTTCAAATCAAACCAATTTCTCTGTGAAAGAATATTTTATTCGTTTATTAATTTTCTAAATTGATATTATCAACTTAAGATTTTGTCTTTCTAAACTAAAAGATCTTGTTTGATTTATTTCTAGATATTATAGGATTTGTTTTTAATGTGATTTTTATCTCCAAGATAATTTATCTTTGTTTAAAAGAGTTTTATATCTAATGAAATCTAGTTTTCATATTTTTCAGAACTCTTTTATGGAAGAATTTTAGGTCAAGCATGAGATATAAATATAGAGGGCCTTCCAGTCGTGTGAGCTTTTTTCTGTCGACTAGTGTTTTTCTGAACATACACGAAGTCCAAGGTTGAAAATTTTGAGTGATTGATTCACGTTTATACCGTGTTACTGATTGGTGTTGTAACGTCCAAAAGTCAACCAACGTAAATCACATGCATGCAAATGATTTAAATTGCTTTATTTAATTGATTTTAAATACTTGAATGATACTTAGAATATGATTGAAGGTCTAATTGCATGATTTCATGAAAATTGTGGATTTTATCCAAATATTCGATAATAGTCTGAAGAAAGAAGACTGGAACTACCAAGATAAAATATTTTTCGATAAATATTTTTAAGGCTTAATAATATGATTAAGATTTTCTAAAAATGCTGGGGCCCAAATTATTTTACGAGACGGGCTTGATTTTATCCGAGAAGCCGTTTTGGTCAAAGGAATGACTTTTAAAGGCTCAAAAATTATTATTTTTGAAAACAAATTTTGTAAACTTTTATTTTACAATTAAATATGTATTATTTCACCTAATTTACCTATGATTGAAGGGCCCGATTATTTCTAAACTAAAAAGCCCAAAACCCTAACCCATTAAATGTGCAATTTTCGAAAATAATAAAAGACAAAGCTAGGGTTATTGAGTCCCCTAGTAGCGGCACTACCATCACACACAAAATTTCGACATTTTGGAGAGAAATTTCAAGGCCATTCGTCGCTCATTCGTCTCTTCTCCCAACCCACGCCAACGATCGTATATTCGAGAGTTTTAAACGTAAATGCACGTTTCTAAACTCATTTGATCCACCATTCAAATCATAATATACATGTGTTGCGATCGATTAGGGGGGTAATCGTTGAGCTACAATAGCTCGGTTCTTGAAATATTGAACATCGATGAATTAAATCGAGTTTGGTGTTCAAACCAAGCGGAATACTCGAAATAATCCTTCGTAGAAACCGAATAAATATTTTGTAAACCTATTTAAAATATATGCACGTTGAATGAGTAAAAATATTTTGGTTGAAGTATTTTATCAAATACTTGGTATGCAACATTTTGGTATTTGAAGAAGACATAAAATGCTTCAACAATGCATCTTTAAAAACAGTGAAAATGATAAGCAAATGCAATAAACAAATAGACACGAATTTGTTTATGGATGTTCGGAGATTTCAAACACTCCTACGTCACCCTTCTTCCCCTTGGGAAGGATCCACTAGAAGAATTTGATTTATACAACTACTTGTACAAACCCATTCCGGAAGGGCAGCACCCAACTAGAACTCCTAGCACTCAAGATTGTAGGCAGCACCTCACAATCAGCATATTGTTTAATGTCTCATATGCAAAGACTACATACACAAGTTTATTATCTTTGTGCAAGACTCACTCAACTAATCTTTGAAAGTTCAACTCTCTTGTATATGTGTGAGTGATTGTATGTGAGGAATTTATCATTTACAGTGTATATCTCAAATGTATCCTCACACAAGGGCTTGTGCTCTCAACTAGCTGATATCTTCATGCTAACTGCCCATGCTTTGAATCCTCTTCAAAAGCTGTTGTTTGATCTTTAATATGTTGTATTTATAGGCTCCAACACTGATATATACGTTAGACACAAGAATATGACCGTTGGAAAGTTTCTGTACTGTTTCTGGAATTGCAACGGTCAAATTCATCTTGCTGGACATTTTTTCGACTGGTCAACTCTGATCAACTGGTCAACTCAACTGGTCAATCAGCTCAACTGGTTCAGTTGGTCTAGTTCAGTTCAACTGGTCTTCAGCTGGTCTGGTTCAGTTTCAGCTGGTTCAGTTCAGCTGATCTGGTTCACTTGGTCTTCAGCTGGTTTGGTTCAGTTTCAGTTGGTCAGCAGCTGGTTCAGTTCAGTTGGTTGGTCAGCTGGTCAGCAGTTGGTTTAGTTGGTTCAGTTTCAGCTGGTGTGCTGAAATCAGCCTAGCTGATTTCAGTTTGTGCAGAACCAGTAACTTCATCGTCATTTATCAGCATCTTAAGCTTTGATTCAGACTTTGACTTCTGAAGATGATTTGTAGATCATCGTTTTATCTTTCCAACGCATACTGAATCGCTTCATTTCAATAATCTAGCTGAGAGATATGACCAAAATACCGCAGCTGCTCAAACTCAACTGATTGCTGTTTTCGTGTGATCAGTTCGGTAATTGAGCGATCAGTTAGACCATGATAACATCCGATTTTGCCCAACTGACGTGCAATACAATTTGTTCCAAATTGAGTTTTCTAATCAGTTCACTTGGCGGATTTTCATTTGGATAATCCACTTGAGAGATATCATCAAAATACCAAAGCTCGCCAGAAATTCAGTTTGTGCAAAATTCAGTTTCAGCTTGCTTCTTGTGTTTTCAACTTCACACTTGAGTAAATATGTTAGAAACACAATAACAAGTTTTGTTAACATCAAAATCAAGATTGCGAACTTGAAGAGTTCCAACAGCATGTTTCATGTATTTTAGCATGAAAAATATTTGAGTTCAAATCGCTTAACATTTTGATGATTATTTCCAAAGTTTTGATAATTTTATGCGTATATGATTGTGTTATGATTTTCAATGGGTACGCTGCCAACATAGGATATTTAAGAGATTGGAAAGAGTGTCTTTTAGGCATGAGACGATGGCTAGACAAGAGCTAAAGGAGCCGTGCATGGTGAAGGGTAGAACCTAGGGTTTATGGGCTTTCCTTGGGACTTAAGGGTTCGCTTATGAGGGGTGGTGCACCAGGGCTCGGCCAGGGCTGGTTAGGGTCCTCTGTTGGCTGTAACCAAGCGAGCTAGAGGGCTGGATGGTGGCTAGATGTGGTGGCAACAAGGAGGGAAGAGTCCACAAGCCCCAGGACTCTTCCCCATACACGCGTGCGGCTAGGTTCTTCAGGATGGTGCACGGCTGGACTAGGTGGCTAGGCTGGTGCAGTAGGGTCTAGGGAGGATGGCTTGGGGTTGGGACATGGTTTGGTGCAACAACAGTCCAAGGTCGCTTGGGTTAGCATGGGCCGCGACTTTGGTGAATAGAAGGAAAGGGACTCGCGCGGCTGGCTGCTGGAACTAGGGGCTAGGTGCTCGGGTCAGGGCGAGTCTAGGAGGGTTAGGGTTAGGTCTTGTCCATGATGGCTTGGTGGTGGCTCGGTGCTTGGGCGAGACGTGTGGTTCTAGGATGATTAGGGTTCGAACATAGCCTAGACAAGGAAAGTGGCTCGAACCATGGCTCACGGGGTATCGTTCGTGGCTCACGGGGGTAGTTTAAGGATGAAAAGTTTATGTTTAAAGTTTGGGAAGAAAATATTAAGTGTTGAATTAATTCGGGATTAAAACGCTTCACGGTTTAGTAATTAAGGAAATAAATCGAAAGGATAGGGTTTATGTCTAAGAAAAATATAAGAAATAAATTTTAAGCTTATATGATGGTTTGGAACATGCTCGATTCAATAAAAATAAGAAAACGTCAAAATCGGGAATTTTAAAGTCCAAGGGTAAAATGGTCATTTTGCGTCCCGGGTAGTATGAAAGGCTTGGTAGAGTCCGAATAATCATAATACATGCTAAATGATATTTTAAAATATTTATGGTGAAAGTATGAAATTTTATGACTTATGTTATAGTTGTACGATTTTTCCTATAAAATGCTATTTTACGAATTTGGAAAAGATATAATATTTTATAAATAAAAAGAAAAGAAAAATATTTTGAAAAATGTTAATTGACTGTGACAATATGATATGATATGATTGATAATATCGTGAGAGAGTAGGCCTCAGTGGGAGCCCATTTACGGGAGAAGGCCCAAGAAGGAGCATAACGATCGTATTTCCATTTACGACGATGCCTAGGTGCCTGTCCATATGCGCAATGGTGAGTGAAGACTGATTAAACGACCAAATGATACGAGTACATCTAGTCATTTTCAAGTGTCAAATTTCATCAAACTCCCGAGAGACACTTATTTCCGCATTAGCTTGATAGTTAAAGTTTTGAAATAAAGATTTTGAAATGATTTATTTAGATTTTTATGATTTATTTTCAAGTATAGTTTTGATCATGTTAAAGTTTGACGTATGATTTTTGTTAATTGTCTTAATTAATAGTTTTGATCATGTTAAAGTTTGACGTATAATTTTGACCATTAGCTTGATAGCTAAAGGATATGGCTTGGGCTTCCGCAGCCTCTTCTTGATCCCTTTGAAGATTCCCTAGGGCCTCTTCCAGCTACTGGTAATTCACCTCTGAAACGGTACTCAGCCCGATTACTACCTCTTCATGTAAAATCCGGGCTTACTCTAGCTCCCGCTGCATCTTTTGATGAAGCTCAATAGCAACCCGAGCTCGGTTGGCCTCTTTCTTGGCCAAGGAAGACACTTCTTCAAAGGCAGCAACTAGAATTTGAAGGCCCTACAAGAAACAATGAAATTTAAAATAAAAAAAAAAGAGAAAGAAAAAGGACAGGAGGGGAGGAAAAGAAAAGTTCGTAGAAAACTTACCGAGAGGGTCAGACAAGTCCCCTCGAATAATTTTTGATTAGGGGACAGGCCCCGTAGATGAACATCTTTGGCAGGAGATAGTAAGCTCTTGACAAGCTTCACCCCCGCCGAAGAAACCCCGTCCAGGAAGAGGTAGCCCTAAACTCTTTGCAGGCTGGAGTGGTAGGACTCGGTAGGAATTTTGGCAGAGGAAAAAGGAACAGATTGGGCTGCCCGAGAAAAGCCTTGAACTCTTTCCTCAGCATCACTATGGAGAATCAGCTCCAGGCTGGAAACTACTTTTCTTTTCCTCCGGATGAGAGGAAGATGATCCATAGAATCACCTGGGGAATTAGGAGGAGCAGTCTCTCCCTCTGTCTGGTCAAGTGCCCGGGCAGAACCTCCTAGTGTGGCTGCCTCGGCTGCGGCAGATGCCTGAGCTTTAGCAACTGTTCGCTGAGTCATGGATTCCTTCCTAGAGGCAGCTTTACGTGTAGCACGTTTATTTCTCCTCAGCCGCCTTTTCAGCTGCCCTTCTTCTTGCGAAGGCTTCTTGCATTTTCGAGTTATCTGTCGAAAAATAGAGGGAAGAGAAACAAAATTATTAGAATAAGTGTAAAGTAGTAAGGATCGATAAGAATGAAGCAAGAAAATAAATTACCAGGTTGAGCGCCTGAGTCAGCAATCGCATCGATCACCCTGTATATAGGGTCCTCTGCCCAGGGACTCAACCTGTATGCAACCAAATTTTCTTCAGAAATGAGGAGAGAAGAGGATAATTGCTTGCCGTATACGAGCTCTTGGCTTCGGTTAAAGGGCTCCTCAAATTTATAATCCCGAGGAAGGGCTTGTTGAGTAGGAAGGCTGGGTATAAAGCAAGTTAGGCATTGAGGCGAAGAAGGTAGGGTGATGTAGAAAACCTATCTTTCCATCCCTTCAGAGAAGAAGAGATGTGACCAAGAAACTGACTTTCCAAATAGGCGGACAACAAAAAGGCGTTGTCTCCAAACCGACACACAAAAAAATAATGAAGAGCAAGGGGGTTGATGAGAAGGTTGTGCATCTTGAAAAGAATAGAGGTCGCGGCCATTATACGGAAAGAGTAGGGATGAAGCTGGTTTATGAGAACCCCAGAGAATTGGGTCAATTCGATGAAGAAAGAGGGGATGGGAAATCTGAGACCACTACGAATTTGGTCTCTGAAAAAAGTAAAGAGACCTTCCAAGGGCTGATTAGCCCGATTAGAAGGACCGGGGATCCAGATTTGATAGGAAGAAGGAATAAAGCATAGGACTCTAAGATCTTCCTCAGCCTCAGAGCGTAGAGTACTTTCCAGGGCAGAAAACTAGGGAGCACTCGAAGCCTCAGGGTGAGGCGAGCTAGGAGCCCGGGCTTTACCATTCCCATTTTTTATAGCTCGGGAAGTTCCAGATGTGGATGGTTTGGTTTTTTTCTTTTGTGATTTTATTGGAAGAAGGCTTTTTGGGGAAGTAAAGGGAAGAATCAGAGCGTATTGCTGCAGACTTGTGACCAGATGAGCCGCGCACATTCGTCCCAGAAGTAGAAAAGGTAGAATTTGACATTTCTGAAGGAACAAGAAGAGAAGAGAGGACTTACGAGTTGTTGAAGCTGGACGGAACGAATAGCGATCGTCGGAGGAGAACCAAAGAGCGCGGGAAACGAGGAATATTGTGGAGGGAATGTTGGAGTGTAAAATGAAAAATGGGGAGAGTCTATTGTTTTATATAGACAGAGGAAATTCGATCTAAACCATTAATCTTAAAATGAAGGGACAATCATGATACTCTTTGGAAATTGTGCGAGGAACATGAATAAATAGGTACGGAATTCAAAGCGACATCCGATCTTTTGACTACTAGGGTTTACCTCATGCTCACGTCAACTCTATGTCACATAAGTTTCTCGCCCAGACCCACTTTTATCATTCGGGGATAGCGAGTTGAACTCTATCCCGACTATTTGAGTGAGGGAGTGATGACACCCCGGGAAATATCCCATATTATTCTGGGTCATCGCCGGTTTAGAACTCGGACAATCAAGAGATCAGAGCGGCCGTGTTCCATATCCAGCAATGGTGGAGTTCATCTATGATCCCGGGAGATTAGAGCCCGGGAAACCGGGGGAAACCGGGAGGGGAGAAGGGAGTAGAAAGGGTGGAGTTCATCTATGAGCCCGGGAGGTTAGAGTCCGGGCATTCTGTTACAGGTTTAATGTTTTAGATTACAGGTACCATAACTTGGTCATTATTAGGAGATTTTTTGGTGCATGAAAGAGTGATGTGACTTGGTTGAAGTAAGCATGGACTCTCAGATTTAACAATGTCATAAAAACAGAAGCATGATCAGCTATCCCATCAGAAGTAGTAGCTGAGCACTGAAAAAAAAATCATAATTGGCTTTCCTCCTATAAATACCAAGGTTTGTTTATTGATAAGGCATTCAGATAAATTATCTTGCAAATGAAATATTCACTCTCTTCATAAAATATTGACTTGAGCGTCAGAGTGGCTACGTCAGAAAACCATTTGGCGCCTCACTAACGATCTCTGTTATATTAAGTGTGCAGATACCTCCAGAGCTAGGGAGAACCTCTTCCTGAAAATATATAACTCGACCCGATGAAATTGCCAACCTATCTCGCACCCAATTCATCCGGTCACATCAATATCAATTTGAGATGTTGCTAGACTTAATTGTAATAAAACCATTCCCGCTGTTGAAAGACAACCTCTAAATAAATGGCTGAAGATGAGATGGTTGGCCTCATTTACTAAATTGCATGGTTAGAATACGTCGACCAAGTCGGCAGATTATGATTGTTCCTATTTTATTTTTATTTTTATTTTTTTTTATATGGCCAACAGAATGACTTTTTCACTTACGACTAAGATGATTTTGCTTGTTCTCATCACCACAATGGGAAGAGAAATGTGGTGTTGACGGTCAACTAAATGCTATTAAAGTCAAAGCTCCCAATTTGGTCATAACTTCAACCAAAAAAAAAAAAAGGAGAAGAACAAACCATGAGTTTGTGGAGTATAATTAAAATTGACAATGAAGACTTATAAGAATCACGAACAAGAGATGTTTGCGAGTGATTCGGTGGTTCTTCTTCTTGGTTTCACGTAATAAAATATTCATTATTTTCCATATTTATCTAACATTTATGTTATATAAATGAACTCATTAATGCATACTAATTGCTGCAACAAAATAGTTAATATAGGTATCTACAACAACTTATGCATATATAATATAATTGAAAAATAAAATTTTTCATATATAGTATAAGAGTAGATCTCTTGTGAGACGGTCTCACGAATCTTTATTTCGTGAGACGAAGTCAATCTTACCGATATTAACAATAAAAAATAATACTATTAGCATAAAAATTAATATTTTTTCAAGCACAAATCACGAGGGCATTATTAAAATTGACAGGTCGCACAATTTAATTATTATTATTATTATTTTTACGTTAATTGAATAAAGAACTGACGAAAGGTTGGGAATCTAAATACACCCAGACTGGACGACTTTTCCAAGTAATTAGATCCCGCCCGGTACTTCAAAAAAAAAAAAAAAAAAAAGAATCAATACAATAGCTGTCGCCATCCTTTTGGTTTACAGAGCAACTGTAGAAAGCATCAAGAGAAATAATTAGGACATCCATGTATTCTGATATGGCGGCAAAAAGCTGGTAAAAAGCTGCATATAGTGATTTTTCCATGGCTAGCTTTTGGGCACATCATACCCTTTCTAGAGCTCTCCAAATTCATTGCTCGAGAAGGCCACAGAATCTCCTTCATCTCCACTCCGAGAAACATCCAACGCCTTCCCAAACCCCCCCCTCATCTAGCTTCTTCCTTCACTTTCGTCAAGATCCCGCTGCCAAAAGTTCAAGGGCTCCCCGAAAATGCAGAATCCACCATGGATGTCGGACCCGAAGACCAGGGTCTTTTGAAGAAAGCTTATGACGGCATGGAAGTTGATGTTGCTCGGTTTCTGCGGAATTCTTGCGCCGATGCTGTTATTTATGATTTTGCAGGGTTTTGGGTTCCCTCAATTGCCATGGATCTTGGCATCCCACGCTTTTTCTTTTGTATTTTTCCATCATGGTTCATGGATTTCTGTGGAACAACAGAGGATTTGATCGATGAACTTAAAGACAGAAAAAGTCCCGAGGATATAATGTCACCCCCAAAATGGGTTACTTTTGGGACCAAAGTGGCGTACAAATACTACGAAGCCAAATTGATTGTTGGAGTCAGTGAAAAGAATGCTTCGGGGTTTTCAGATGCATATCGGGCCGGCATCGGAATCTCGCAATCCGACGCTGTTATCATAAGACACTGCCACGAGTTTGAGACAGAGTGGTTCCATTTACTATCCAATCTTTACCAGAAAGAGATAATCCCATTGGGATACCTGCCACCCCATTTCCAAGAAACAGAAAACCCGAGTTCTGACAACTGGGTTTCGATCAAAGAATGGCTGGATACCAAAACCAAGGGATCTGTTCTGTACATTGCTTTAGGAAGTGAGGCGACACCGAATCAAGATCAGCTCACCGAACTGGCACACGGGCTGGAGCTCTCGCAGCTTCCTTTCCTTTGGGCATTCAGAAAACCGGTAACCTCAACGGTGAAACTGCCGGATGGGTTCGAGAAGAGGACGGAAGGGAGAGGGATGGTATGGAAGGGGTGGGTGCCCCAGCTGAATATACTTGGACATGATTCTGTTGGTGGATTCTTGACACACAGCGGGTGGAGTTCGGTAGTTGAGGCGCTGATGCTGGGGGTGCCTCTGATTCTGCTGCCAATAATGGGGGATCAATGGCTGAATGCTAGGGTGTTGGATGAGAAGGAGATGGGTCTTGAAGTGGCGAGGAACGACGAAGACGGATCAATAACCAGGGATTCGGTGGCGTGGGCCGTGAGAAGGGTGATGGTTGAGGAGGAGGGGCACAAGTTCAGGTATAAGGCTAAAGAGGCAATGGAGAATGCGTTTGGGGATAGAGGGATACATGACCGATATGCGCGAGATTTCATCAACCTTCTTCTGCAAAAATCAAAACACAATGAATAATATTCCCCACTGTGTATTTTTTTGTTGTTATTGTTGTTGTTGAGAATTCCTTGTATTTCAATAATATGTTTTGTGAAGGCCCGAAAATCCTTGCTTTGAAAATTTGCGAAAAATTAAAAATTTTTCTTTTAAAATAAATGGAGTGCCTCATCCATAAAATCAACTGATGAATCAAGTTCAATGTTTAAAAAAATATATAGCAGCGGAAGAAAATAAAGTTTGCCAAAAATAATAATTCAAAGAATGTCCAACAACTGGTAAAAATGTTTGAGCATAAAATGACATGTGCTGAAACTGAGGTCCTCGGGTGCCACTACTGCCGACCCAAGCTGGCTCACTGGTCCCCGCCCTCGGCCCTGGCCTCATCAGTACCTACAACAATCAAGTCTAGTGAGCCTAAAGACTCAGCATGCAAATATCGTAGGTAACGAGAAAATGTAAATTGGCATGGATAAAATATCATGTCATGAGGCATACTTAAAATAACTTGTACTGAGCAATTATAATACGTGCATAACTGAACTGAAAATCATAGTGAAAATGTTTCCTCCTTGGAGCCCTGTACTGAAATAACTGATAAAAAAATTTTCTGTTGAGATTATGGTCTACGCCTGTGGCCCCTGCACTGAACTGAACTGATCGGTAACTGGCTACCGGGGAGTATCAAACTGAACTGAGCTGACCGATCACTGGCGACCGGGTGGTACCAAACTGAACTGAGCTGTCACTGGCGACCGTATAAAATAATGCTCCCATAATAGTGAATTGACCACAAGCAATATCGCATAAATATCAAAAATAAGTATTTTCTATTTTCATGCACGTAATATAATTAAATGGCATAATGAAAATATCCTGTATATTTTACCAACTGGATTGGATCGTTCCCAGGCTCGCTGCAACCTAAATATGCCATGAAAAATATGCAATAGCTTATACTTGACCAAACTATGCAATTAAGTTTGAAAATGCGACAATTACGTCTAACGACTTCGTATTTAATCATGACTCCGAACCAACCCGAACCGACACTGAACCGACGTATAGTCATGATTAAAATACGCTTAAAATTATGAACTAATGCTCCTAAAATGATGAGGGTCGAAATCTAGGTGAAATGGAGGCCAAAACAAGAAACGCTCTTTCGAGAGTCAATTTGGCACATCGCACCGTAAATTCTCGTACGACCTCAAAAATGATCCGAATCACGAACGGTCAAAAACACGACCTTCCTAACTCGATGAGGCATTGTCCAGTCCAAGGCCATAGGCTAAAAGGCGACCGAGAACTCGAACGAGCCTCCGAACCGACACAGCAACTTGCTGTAAATTTCCAGCAGCTGTACCATCGCGTATCTTGTGTTGTTTTCGAGCCCCTAGAACGAGCCATCCCTGAAATCGAAACAAAACATACCAATCGTGAAGCATGGTAGAACCAAAAATCTGCATGTTATATTTTTCTGAAAATTCTTGGTGTGTTTCGGTTTTTGCATGGAAATGATGATCATGTGATGTAAAAATAATGATAATAGGACTTGATTGAGGTTTGAAAGAATCTAGACATGCCTTGGTTTTCGTTTGAATGAAAAACGAAAGAATACGACGACTCGGCGCGGAGGAGGTGGAGCGATTTTCTTTCCTACCTTGCTTCTTGCTCGATTTTCTCTCTTGTTTCTAGCTATGAGGGTCACGATTTTCTACTCTGAAATGGCTCTGATTTTCGAGACTAAGGGAGGGGGAATGGTGGTTAAGAGGGTGAGGAGAATGGGTGCAAAATATAGGGAAGAAAATCAAGACCAAGTCTACCTCTCATTCAAATTTTGAATTGTTTTGATCAAGTCTTTTTGGGGGGAGTATGGCCGATATTATCCATGATAATTAGACTAGGATATTGCTTATTAATAAACTACTTAAGGTTGATCAATAATTAAAAAGGTTATCATGCTAAAAAAATGACAAAGAATTGGTCAAAGGTGAGTTGGCATATCCTTGCTCAATCTACTAAGGGTGGCCGAAAATTCATCTAATAAATGGAAGGAAAATGTTTTCTAGCTAGTAAATTTATAACCATTAAAAGCCTCACTAATCCTTTAATTAATTTAGTGAATTAATCCCTTAATTAAGTAACTTAAATGAGCTTATTTCTTAATCACCTCAAGTAACTTAAATTAAATCCTCAAACCTCCTTATTAACTTAAATTAACTTACTTGCTAGCTAAAATAAAGTCTGGAAATATTTATCGAATCTTAAATTCTATCTCAAAGCTCCAACTCCAGTCCGGCCTCACTGAAATAACTGAAAAATCAAACTACTCCATGAAATAATAAAATAATTAACTTCAAAGAAAAGCATTAAAATAATCATGCAATGAAGTCAATTTAATTTAAAATACTAGAATTATGCATGGCTTATACGTAGACTGATTTACGGGTTCTACATGCTTACTGTCCAAAATAGATGATATAATTTTGATATGCTACAGTCTGTCGGACACATTGAACATCTCGTTGAAAACAGAAAATTTTTGTACAACTTTCGTACGAATATCTTGAGATCGCCTATAGGTAGGTGCTCGGCTGGGCGCCCATCAGATAGATTATAGATTTTTCTTTGACTTTTAATTTGTAGTGGTTGATGTCACTATTCTATATGAAGTCAGAAATTCTCCATGAAATTTTCATTTTACTATTCAGTTTTTGAGTAGGTTTCTTGGGAGACGGTCTCACGAATCTTTATCTGTGAGACGGGTCAAATTTACCGATATTCACAATAAAAAGTAATACATTTTCATGGATGACCCAAACAAAAATTCGTTTCACAAAATACGACTCGTGAGATCGTCTCACATAAGTTTTTGTCTCATTTTTTTTTTCCACTTCATTTATTTGTAACATATGTTATCAATCTTTACTTTTGGTTTCTGGTACATACAATAATTAATAATTTATTACGAATCTACATAAAAAAACAACACTACAAAAAAAGCGTTAAATTAGCAACATAATTCCTAAAATCCTCGTTAATTTTAACGACAATTTTATCAAATTTCTTCGTTAATTTGAATTTGCCTACAAATTAATATAAACAATCGTTAATTTAACGACAATGACAAATTAAATAAAGAAACAATTTGAATATATCGATAGAATTTATAAAATCGCCACACTCGCTCGACTCATTTGGAGTCCTAGATGTACTTTTGTTGTAGAGAGTATCTCGACTCGTTTATAGCCCTAGATGCTTTCATGGTTAATGAGATCCTACCTATGTGGGCACTACCCTCGTTTCATTTCAACGGGTGAAATCTTGCCACACATACAATTTAAAAAAAAAAAAAAAAAAGGGTCCTATATATGCATGGGCAAATTTTGATCATCCATCCTATCATGAGGGCAATGCCCACATAGATAGGATGAAATAAACCCTTATGCGGTAGAGAAATTGCATGCCATATATCTATTACTACTATAAATATATGAGTTGAATTTGAATTTATATCTATGTCCTTATCTTAATTAATACATGTCTCTTTGGTTGTTTTGTTTTCATTTATTAATTATTGAATCTATTACTCTATTATCACTATAAATATATGAGTTGAATATTTGTCTCTTTGCTGGTTTGTTTTCATTTATTAATTAAGAATCTAATCTAAATTGAAGAAAAACAAAATTTTCCTTCCATTTTTGTGATAAAATTTACAATCCATTTTTAAAAAATACTTATATATATAATGAATTTCAAAATGATAAAAATAATAAATATATGTTTTTTGTTTGTTTTTTCATAGCTATTAAATGATTTCTAAAATAAATTAAAGAAAAATGAAATTTAGCTCCTCCTCCCATTTTTTGGATGAAAAATTTAGCTACCATTTTTTAGAGTGTCATTTAAATTTATCTTCAATTTTTTGGAACGTTTTTCATAGCTATTAATGACTCCTAAAATAAATTGAAGAAAAATGAAATTTAGCTACCATTTTTTAGAATGAAAATTTTAGCTACCATGTCACGGTCCAGCCCACTTGTGATATTGTCTGCTTTGGCTCTAAGGCTTCACGGCTTTAAAACGCGTCACAAAGGGTTACTACTCGCTCATTTAAATTCCCAACATCTCTCCCGTTGTTTAGCGATGTGGGATTTCGCCTAGGGGCCTTCTCACCCCCCCTTTCGGGACTCAGCGTCCTCGCTGAGGTTTGCCCCACCATCTCAAACCCACGTGGAGTCGTTCTGATACCAAATGTCATGGCCCAGTCAACTTGTGATATTGTCCGCTTTGGCCCGAGGGCCTAACCTCTTTAAAACGCGTCACAAGGGGTTGCTACTCGCTCATTTAAATGCCCAACATCTCTCCCGTTGTTTTGCGATGTGGGATTTCGCCTAGAGTTTTTATAGTGTCATTTAAATCTATTACTACTATAAATATATGAGTTGAATTGTGAATTTACATCTATGCTCTTATCTTAATTAATACATGTCTCTTTGGTTGTTTTGTTTTCGTTTATTAATTATTGAATATATTACTCTATTACCACTATAAATATAGGAGTTGAATATTCATTAATACATGTCTCTTTGGTTGTTTTGTTTTCATTTATTAATTAAGAATCTAAACTAAATTGAAGAAAAACAAAATTTTCGATCCATTTTTTGTGATGAAATTTGCGATCCATTTTTAAAAAATACTTATATATATATAATGAATTTCAAAATGATAAAAATAATAAATATATGTTTTTGTTTGTTTTTTCATAACTATTAAATGACTTCTAAAATAAATTGAAGAAAAATGAAATTTAGCTCATCCTCCCTTTTTTTAGATGAAAAATTTAGCTACCATTTTTTAGAGTGTCATTTAAATTTATCTTTCATTTTTTGGAACGTTTTTTCATAGCTATTAATGACTTCTAAAATAATTGAAGAAAAATAAAATTTAGCTATATTTTTTTAGAATGAAAAATTTAGCTACTATGTCACGGTCCAGCCCACTTGTGATATTGTCTGTTTTGGCCCGAAGGTCTCACGGCTTTAAAACGCGTCACAAGGGGTTGCTACTCGCTCATTTAAATTCTCAGCATCTCTCCCGTTGTTTAGCGATGTGGGATTTCGCCTAGGGGCCTTCTCACCCCCCCTTTCGGGACTCAGCGTTCACGCTGAGGTTTGCTCCACCATCCCAAACCCACGTGGAATCGCTCTGATACCAAATATCACGGCCCAGTCCACTTGTGATATTGTCCGCTTTGGCCCGAGGGCCTCACGGCTTTAAAACGCATCACAAGGGGTTGCTACTCGCTCATTTAAATGCCCAACATCTCTCCCGTTGTTTAGCGATGTGGGATTTCGCCTAGAGTTTTTATAGTGTCATTTAAATTTATCTTCCATTTTTTGGAACGACATTTGCACTCCATTTTAAAAAAATATATATCTTTAATAAATTTTAAATAATAGTAATAATCCAATTTTTAAAAAAACTTATATCTTTAATGAAATTCAAAATGATAACAATAATAAATATATATTTTTTGTTTGTTTTTTCCTAGTTACTACTATTATTATTATTACGACTCTAAATATATGACTTTAAATTGTGAATTTACATATATGTTCTTATGTTCATGAAATTATATTCATATGTCACTGTATTTGTTTTTTCATCTATTAATTAATAAAATCTAAATTAAATTGAAGAAAAATAAAATTTAGCCTCCATTTTTGTGATGAAATTTTCACTCCATTTTTTTAAAAAATTATATTTTTAATGAAATTCACAGTGATAACAATAATAAATATATGTTTTTTGTTTGTTTTTCTTAGCCATTAATGACTTCTAAAATAAATTGAAAAAAAATAAATTTTAACTATCGTTTTTTAGAATGAAAATTTTAGCTACCATTTTTTAGAATGAAATTTAAATTTACCTTCTATTTTTTGGAATGAAATTTGCACTCAATTTTTTTTAAATATATATATATCTTTAATAAAATTTAAAATAATAGTAATAATAAATACATTTTTTGGTTTGTTCACACATCTATTAGTGAATTCTAAAATAAATTGAAGAAAAATAAATTTCAATCACCACGTGTTAGAATAAAATTTACACTCTATGTTTTTTCTTTTAAAAAAACAATATATGTAATGAAATTTAAAATAAATAGAAGAATAATAAAATTTACATTCCGTTTTTTTTTAAAAAAAACGAATTATATTCTTATTTTTAAAATATTTATTTTGTTTTATTTATCTCTGTTTTTTTTTTTTTTTTTGTGAACTCTATCTTTATTTTTTAGGATGTCCTTTTGTTTGATTTATATTTTTTCATTAATTAATAAATTTTAAAATAAATAGAATAAAAATGAAGTTTATGTTTTTGTTCAAAATTTTATAGTTATCCAATTTTTGAGTAAATCTTCTGTAAAACGGTATCAAGTTGATATATCTCTAAGACGAGTCGACATTTTTTATCAACTAATGTTAATGCATTTTAAAATAAATCGAAGAAAGATGAATTTTACACTATTCTTCGAAATTTTATAGTTCTCCAATTTTTGAGTAGGTTTTCTGTGATACGGTTTCATTGATATATATATCCTAATACGGGTAGACCCAATCATTCCCAAAGTGAAAAACAATATTTTTTTCATGATTCAGGTCGGATTGGAGACATGTTTTACAAAATTGACCCACGAAACAGCTTCATATGAGTTTCTGTGACAATTTTATTTTTAAATTTAGTGAATTAACATCCATGAATAACATAAATTGTTTGAATTTACATGTATGTCCTTATTTTCGTTAAATAGTATTAATAAATACATGTTTTTTTTCAGTCATTGATGAATTTTAAAATCAATTAAAGAAAACTGAAATTTTATTTTGGAATAAGATTTACAGATTTTTTTAAAAAATAATTATATTTTTAATGAAATTTAAAATAAACGACACAATGTCAGCAATACGCACAAGAACTTCCTAAGACTTCATCCATCTTAGTAATACTCTTACTCGTGCATGCTTAACCCAATAAAACTAAATAACAATGAAAGATTAATATTTTAGTTCAAACATTTCTTGATCTTCAGGTCAAATGTTATATTTGTTACCCAAGACAAGACTTTTATTTCTTATAATTGTGATGTACAGTGCAAAGCCATATACAAAGCTAATTGCAAACATAATGAGAATTGCACTGACTTGAGTGTCAATGGGACAAACCGTAAAACTTTATGCATGACAGACCCAAATAATTATTTGGTGCCATGAGAGAACACTTCAAAAGAATTGAAATGAGCTTAAATTGATTTTATCTGTAATAATTACTTTTATATACATCAAAGTGATAGAAAATGATCAGGAATAGGAATGAATTCAAATCTTTTTTATGTGAAACAAATTATTCTTACATCTATAATTACTTAAAATGATTTATAAGATTTTACTTATGTTTTTTAAATATTTTTTATTGCTCGAAAAATAATTTTTTTTTAAAATATTACAATTATCTTCATGTTTTATGTCCTGTCAAATTTCTTTCGGTAAATACTTGTAGAACTTGTAGCTAATTTTTCAATGATGCGATTTATATATAGATCTTTATAATTTCAAAATATGTCATGAGAAATTTAGAAATTACGATTGTTGTATGTTCCACACGTGCAACGCACGTACATGTCTTCTAGTATATATATGTGTGTGTGTGTGTGTGTAGTTTTATTGTTAACTAGTAGATTTTGATACAAAATTGTAGGACGTACAAATGTTAGATGTACACATGTAGTTGATAAAAATGTTTTCGACAATATTTTTAACACAGTGACAAATATTTCAAGATGTACAAAGGATAACGCTAAATTACGAGCAGCGTCTTGTTGAAATAGATATAATACAAGAGTTACATCCTGATGATGTTATGTGAAGATATCCTAAAGCGAGTTACACACTTGACCATCATGCAATAAAAGTTTTATTTACATGGCTGAAGGATATTCGATTCTCCGATTGTTATGTTTGAAAAATATCTCGTTGTGTGGACTAGAACATGTATCGTATGTTTGGGATGAATAATCATGATTATCATTTATTCCTCGAACTCTCCCTTCCATACAACAATGTGTCCACAAAATTTGAGTTTGATCATGTTAGAGAACTGATCAATAGGAGTGTCTGATCCACATAATCTACCTCCTCCACTCCATTGTTTTCTAAATCTTGGATTATCTTTTCAAATATGTCCAATTGACATTCGAGATCAACTTCTCCCTCCTCTTGAAAGCATAAAATGATTACTTCAAGAATAACCTGCTTACTAGAGTCTTTGTCGTGTATATAGGCTCTAGTTTGTTTACTCCACACTCCAGCCGCGATATCTTCCTTGGCCACCTTCCTCAAAACTGAGTCATACAAGTTTAAGATCAGAACGTCGTGCTCTTTGTGAAGTAAATCGGTCTGTTTTTGGACAGATAAACTTGCTGGTAATTATTTTTCCTCATCCAATGCAAGATCGAGGCCTTGGTGAACCAGCAACACTCACATTTTTATCCTTCATAATCCAAAATCGTTACTCAAATTGAATTTCTCCAGATCGAACTTTGTGGGCATCATCCTTGAACACTTAACTCTCAACATGGCTTTGGTACCAAATTTTGAGTTTTGACAGAGGAGAACTAGTTAAGGGAATGTTGTATAAAGTTGAAGGAATATGTGTTTGATGTGTAAATACTTGAAAACTTATACAAGAGAAGCAAAGAAAATTTCCAGAACAAGTTTCATTCCTTCAATTACGAGAGTTATAAAAGTGATTCATCAACTTATTCCTTGATCTTCTCAATCCCTAAACTCTCATTGAAGTTTTTGATTTCAATGTTGCGTACAAAGAACAAATCACAAGCCTTTTATAAAACAGAGCTTGAGGAAAATTTAATTAGAATTTAAATAACCTCTTAGGCAATTATCCACTATATCAAAAACTAATTTTTGACTGATTCCACTCTTTAATATTTGATATGAATATATAATGAGTAAGTCTCTTGTGAGACGGTCTCACGAATTTTTATCTGTGAGACGGGTCAACTCTACTGATATTCACGATAAAAAGTAATACTCTTAGCATAAAAATTAATATTTTTCATGGATGACCCAAATAAGATATTCGACCGACGAAATTGATCTGTTAGACCGTCTTACAATAATTTTTTTGATACATAATTG
The DNA here is from genome assembly GCF_025594145.1 of Primulina tabacum. NCBI lineage: Eukaryota > Viridiplantae > Streptophyta > Magnoliopsida > Lamiales > Gesneriaceae > Primulina > Primulina tabacum. The sequence goes on from NC_134554.1 coordinate 42,632,231, forward strand.
GGATATTTATTATAACACTTGGTATGGTTTCAAAACCAAATTGGATCTTTGCCCAGAACAAATCACGCCAAAATTTTATGCCAATTTTGTCTCCATACTATTTGGATAGAATATGCATATTTCCAACTTCCCAACTCTGAATCAATCTCACATGTTCCTTTCTCTCGGCCCCACCAATTCATTTCGGATTCTTCCTTTAATAACGACATTACATAAACTAAAACCTCCTCAAATTTAATTCATCATAAATTTACTCCAACTTCTTTGTATTTTTTTTTTTAAATTCAAATCTTTATATTTACATCTAATTAATATCCAAATCAAATATTACACACAACTGTGAATATTATTAAGTAGAGACCCTTATAGTTAATGCCCTTGTGGTAAGTAATTAACTTTCAATTAATTTGATAAAATTTTACTTAAATTACAATTATAACTTAATTATGTTTCCTTTTCCTAAAAATAAACACTTTTAGGTTCAATCATATTTTAAGGAGAAAATGATAGATAATTATTTTGAAAATTAGATTTGAACAATTTATCATCATTTGAATTATTTTAATTTCTTTCCAATATTTAAAATAATTTATCTTTACATTTATTAGGTTTGTAAACTATTAAATACATGCTTCCTTTATTATTTTGCAAACACAATGTCGTGTGTTTGAGTGTATCCACGTATGCAACATCTGACACCACGTAAGTTATATCCGACGTCACGTCAATACTCTAGTGAAAAAAACTAACAATGCGAAAAATCCAAATTTATTTGACTAAGAGTAAAATATGACTAGTACATCACAATAAAAGCAACTTACCTTACCGGACCAATATTTTAGTTTTCCCTTGGGTGAATATAGATTGCATAAAGATTGAAGAGTAATACTAAGCCTCAGGTATAAATAAATAGATACAGGTCTAGAGATTTGGGCTAGACCATCAATATTACACTAAGTCCATGAATAAATAAATATATATACATATAGTAAGCATTTGCCATGAACATTTATATGAGTATCATCGTGTATATCCAATAGACGAACACCACCTCAACCGACGCTAGTATAGGTGCTCAACATATCATCAATATTACTGCATGATTAATTAAAATTTAAAAATATGTGTCACTTAATCAAAATTCCCTAAATTCAGAGGTGGATCAACTTCGATCAGTAAGCGGCCTTCCCAAAATTTCATGTTTCTCTTTTGTTTTATGCTTTTATACATTTACCAAATTTTAATTTGTTCGACTAATATAGGAATTTCAAGAGCTGAAAAGCACTCTTCAGCAACAACAAGAAGATGTCACAGCCAGCCTAAAATTTTTAGGAATATGTGTTTTGATTATTAATGAATTTATCAAGGTTCAAATTATTTTGAATATTTAGGCCGAAGTCAATTTGAACATGTGGACCCCTGATGAGTTGATATAAGTATGTTAAAGTTCGGTTACATACGTCGATAACACATAAATTATATTTTACACATATTTATGTTGTTTTATGCGATTTATGTGATTATTTGAGCTTCAATGATATTGAATGTCTCATTATTTATATGTTAATTTGTTTGACATATTATTTGGAATTTAGTATGGGGCATATAACGTATATCATCACGTCTTGAAATATATCGTTCTTGTTACTTTTTTTTTTTTTTCCATATTGTACTCTTGGAGCATGTTATTGTTTCGGGATCAGTGGGTTGCTTTCGAGCCCAGTTATACATGAAGCTGAAATTATGATTATTTATTTCTAAAAGTTTTTTTTTTTTTTTTTTGTGTGATATGCTCTCTGAATCAGATATCATATGTTGTATCTATATTGCGTCTTCCTATTGTAACGTTGACAGCTGTATGGAGGTCGAGTCGTGAGTGTTAGACACGACACAACACGACATACATAGGATACTTAGCAGGATAATTTAACTGCATCATGATGTAGCTCTCTATGTGTTGTTTCTCGAGCAGTACTCTTGTTTTTATCGTACCGTTTGTTGGCTCTATTATCCATGTAAGAAATAACTAATGGGTTAACGGGTCGTCCATGAGGGCTAACCCGACCCGACCCAAATAATTCAAAAGTTTGATTTTGAATTATAAGAGGGAGTAGTTATTTATTTTGGATAAACTCTCTTTAACTTCCATTACATGGTGTTGGTTCAAGGAAGAATATACAACAGCCGAGACATTCGCACACAAAATCATATCACAATTATTAAGCATTTGGATTGTGAAATATCGATTCCCTTCCATTTGTGATTGACGTCGTGACATTGAAGTGTATTAATATATCCGGAACAAGGTTACTAATCCAACTACAAAGATCCTGATATTCGAGTGTATATTGGTACCAGAGCAAGTTTTTTAGTTGATATTCTAAAATGATTTCCATGAAACGACAACCTTTCTTATGATTCGGATATTTTTTTTTGCCTTCTAGTTCATGAAACATTTGGTAGTTACAATTCGCATTTGAGTTTTTTTTTTTGTGGCAAATGAGCATGCGGTGGAAATTGTAATACATGGGTTTCGTTTTCTTTTCAAAGAAAAAATGGAATATTTGACAAAATAAACTCACAATTATCTATTGTGATTTTTTTGCCAAGCGGTGGGTTTGTTAGTTTTAATTTTATGCTGTTGAATCTTCATTGGCCAATTCATGAGATTTAGGCTTGTTTCATGTGTTATAAAAAATTGCACCACTGATGCTGTTGAATCTTCATTGGCCAATTCATGAGACTCACGGTTTGTTTCATGCGATTATAACATTGCACCAGGTTTTCATCTAGTTTCGAAGGAGCACCGTTTGATGTTCATGGTTATGGAAATCACCACACGTATTCATTTTTTTTAAATGAACCACCGAACATAAATTTTGAGAATGAGAGATTGTTATGATGTATGAAAATTTTTCATCTTGAATATTAAATATTAAGGTTGGTTTTTGTGTCCAATCTAATATTTCCTCTCATCTCAAAGATATGGCAAGGATTAAACACACTTTAAGTATCCTACGGGGAGCAGCTAAAGTTCAGAGAGCTCCGGAACGAATAGCAAAATATCACATGTTTAAGCATTATAAAATGGATCACACACATACCTTGCCTCAACATATTAAAGTTTGGGATAACAAACGTTTATATCTTATGCATTTGAGTCATCATTTTGAACATGATGTAATAGTTGGACTATTAAAAAATTCTCTAACTGGACGTTGGAAGAGCATAATCGATGATATACTTAACCAAAGGGGATCAATGATCTTTCTTGATGAGTTGAAAGTCATCACTGATTAAGAGATGTGAGAAAGATGTTGAACTTGAGATGAAAAGACATTATCTTTACGGATAAATTCTGGACGTTCGTCTTTTGAAGTTCGCTCCATCAGATAGGCTCTCGAAGGAAATGACCAAAATGATATCACGCATATGTAAAAATAAAAAGAAAATAGATTTTCTTTAGGAAGATGACTTGTTATTATATGTTTATTTCGATGTTTTTTTTATGAGCATGTTATGTGACATATGTAATGTAGTATGTGTTTTATCTATGTTTAAATAGAAGCATGTATTGTAAACTTTGATGTTAATTAATTTTAATACATGTTTATCTGCATATGTTTATTTAAAATTTATTGAGATTTTCCAAATTAAGTGGGAGTTTTTAGGTTGGAAGATTTTGAGTTATTCTCACCTAAAATCAATTGATATTTTTTTGTTACTTAGAAATTAAATTTATAATGATTCTATATTAGGATTGTGGATGATGATTGGGAACTTAGTGACCTTTCGAGTTTATGCCTTATTTTAAATCATTATAGATGTTAATTTTAAGTACAAAACATCATTATAGATGTTAATTTTAAGTACAAAACTAAAGTGTACATTTAATGAGCATTAACATGTGTTATCACCTCTAAAATAAACAGGCCATGGCATCAAAATCTATCATTGTTGATCTCAACAAAGGTGACAAACTGAATGGTGACAACTATGATATTTGGCGCCATAAGATTGGGTATGTGCTTGATGAGCAAGATGCCTTAGAGGGTATCAACCAAGTCATGCAGGATCCCGGAGTGGGTAACACTGCTCAGCAGAGGAGAGATCAGGAAGCTTACCAGGCATGGAAAAAGAAAGATTCCACTGCTCGTGCTATACTGGTTAGTTCTGTGATTGATGATCTCATCCATGAATGTGAACAACATCTCACTGCTCATGACATTTGGGTGTACCTGAGAGAGAAATATGGAGGTACTACTGTCACTCGTCTGAGGCAATTGACTATCAAGTTTGACACTTACAACAAACAGGCTGATCACAACATCAAACAACATTTGAGAACTATGTCAAACATGATACGTGAATTGACTTCAGCTGGTCATATCCTCTCTGATGAGCAACAGGTTCAAGCTTTGATCCGATCTCTTCCTGAAAAGTGGGAGCATCTGAAAGTCAATCTGACTCACAATGATAGCATTAAGACTTTCTCTGATGCTGCTCGACATGTTGAGCTTGAGGATGAGCGGCTTGGTGCTGCTAAGTCCATAGCAAGTGCTTTTGTGGCTGAATCTAGTTCCAAGAAAGCTTCGGGCCTTAAACACTTTAAGAACTGGAAGAAAAACTGGAAAGGGAAGAATGTTGTGGAAGGGTCTAAGAAGAACAAATTCAAGCCAAACCAAAAGAACAAGCGTAAGAGGTTTGGGAAGAAGAAAGATAAGAGCAAAATGAAGTGCTTCAATTGCCAAGCATTTGGTCATTTCGCTCGTGAGTGCCCTGAGCCTAAAAAGGTAGCACTTACTAACGCTTTTGTGAGTACTATATGTGTCTCTAGTACTGTTTTACTAACTGAATCTTATCATGTGTGGATTGTAGACTCAGGAGCAACATACCATGTAACTAGAGATCGTGAAGTGTTTGTAGATTTTCGTCGAGTTCCTTGTGGCACGAGATGGATATATGTAGGAAATAATGCGAAAGTTGAAGTCAGAGGCATCGGTACTTGCAAACTAGAGTTGCATGGTGGCCGGACTCTTATCTTACATGATGTCCTCAATGCACCAGAGATTCGACGAAATCTAGTATCTGTTGTTGTTCTTTTAAGACTAAGATTCAGTTTGAACTTTAGTTGTGATCTTATTCGTATTTACTATGGCAATATGTATTATGGTCGTGGACATATTAGGAATGGTTTTATCGTGCTGGATTGTGACAGACAAATGTTTAACTATTATGTTGATCGTTGTGTTTCGTTAAATGTTTGTTCATCTAGTAATGCAAATGTGGATGCTTACACTTGGCATGCTAGACTAGGTCACATTGGAAAAGACATGATGAATCGACTAATCAAAATAGAACTTTTAGGTTCTCTGTCTAAACTTGATTTGTTGGATTGTGAACACTATCTTACTGGTAAAATGACACGAAAACCATTTGGAAAAGCAATTAGGGCAGAATTTCCATTGCAATTGATTCATTCAGACATATGTGGTCCAATGAATGTGAAGGCTAGACATGGAGCTTCTTACTTCATTACATTTATAGATGATTTCACTCGTTATGGTCATGTCTATTTGATTTCACATAAATCTGAAGCATTGGAATGTTTTAGACGTTATGCAAATGAAGTAGAAAATAAAATGGATAAGACAATAAAGGCCTTGAGAACTGACAGAGGCCGTGAATATTTGTCTGATCAATTCAAGGATCTATGTAATGAAAAGGGAATAATTAGACAATTGACAATTCCTTACACACCTCAGCAAAATGGTATTGTTGAAAGAAGGAATAGAACATTGTTAGACATGACAAGATCCATGATGGCGCAAGCTAATTTGCCTATTTCCTTTTGGGGAGATGCTTTATTAACTGCGGCCTATATACTAAACAAGGTGACTTCAAAGTCAGTTCCTTCCACGCCATATGAACTATGGACTGGTAGAAAACTAGACCTAAGTAACCTTATACCTTGGGGGTCAGCTGCATATATTTATGACTCAACAAGTAAATATGGAAAGTTGGGTCCTCGAGGAAAGAAATGTATTTTTGTAAGATACTCTGAGCATTCTAAGGGTTACGTGTTCATTGGTGAACAAGAAGATGGAAGCATTACTGAGATTGAATCGCGAAATGTAAAATTTCTGGAGAATGACTTTCCTAAGAAAGGTGAAATAAAAGGGAATGAACCTTTATTTGAGTTATCTAATTCGGATAGTGAGTTGTTGCCAAATGAATCATCAAAAGCTCAAGTAGATGACTGGAGAAATCCTGATAACAATGATTCATTTGATCCGAGTGGGATTAATTCTAATGGGAACAATCATGAACACAATGGTTCATGTGATCTTAGTGGGCGCAATCCTGATCATTTTTATTCATCTGATCCCCAACTTCGAAAGAGTAATAGGAAAGGTATGCCCAAACGTCATTATGAGATTGAAGGGCATGCTTATGTCATATCTGCAATAGATGATGAAGAGCCTAAAAACATAGTTAAGGCTCTATCTTGTCCTTCAAGGGACAAATGGATGAATGCAATTGAAGAAGAAATGGATTCAATGAAATCAAACCAAGTTTGGGAACTAGTTGAACTTCCAAAGGGACGTAAAGCTATTGGGAACAAATGGGTTCTCAAAATTAAGCGAAAGTCTGATGGAACTATAGAGAGGTATAAGGCTCGACTAGTGGCAAAAGGTTATACTCAACAAGAGGGTATTGGTTACGAAGAAACCTTTTCACCAGTAGTGAGATTTACTTCTATTCGTTTATTATTGGCCATAGTTGCTAATTTGGATTTAGAATTATATCAAATGGATGTAAAGACTGCTTTTCTCAATTGAGAACTTGAGGAAGAAATCTACATGAAACAACCAGTAGGTTTCGTTGTTAAAGGTCAAGAAAACAAAGTTTGTAAATTGAATAGATCAATTTATGGCCTTAAGCAATCTTCTAGACAATGGTATTTGAGATTTCACAGAGCAATAATCTCATATGACTTCATTATGATAGATGAAGACCATTGTGTATATGTGAAAAGATCCAATAAAAGGTTTGTGGTTCTATCTATTTATGTCGATGACATATTGTTAGCTAGGAATGACAAGGAGTATATAGAAACCATTAAGAAATGGTTGTCCTCAAATTTTGAAATGAAGGATATGGGTGAGGCAGATTACATCCTAGGTGTTAAAATTCACAGAGATCATTCTAAGAGACTTCTTGCACTGTCTCAAGAATCTTATATTAAAAAGATTCTAGAACGATTTAGAATGTCAAATTGCAAACCCATTGATACTCCTGTGGCCAAAGGTGAAGGCTTAAGTCGTGAAATATGCCCAAACACTTCTGAAGAAATCCATGAGATGTCTAAAGTGCCAAAATCTAGTGTTGTTGGGTGTTTAATGTATGCAATGATGTGTACTCGTCCCGATATTTGTTATGCCGTGGGTCTGGTCAGCAAGTATCAATCTAATCCAGGAAAAAGACACTGGAGTGCAGTTAAAAGGATTCTAAGATACCTAAAATGCACTACAGATTACTTCCTTTATTATCAAGAAAAAGATTTAACATTGAAAGGATACACAGATGCTGATTGGGGTGGTGACTTAGATGAGCGTAAATCAACTTCTGGTTATGCTTTCTAGCTAAATGATGGATACATCTCTTGGAGAAGTAAGAAACAAACTTGTGTATCACTATCCACAATGGAAGCAGAATTTGTGGCATGTGCTTCTGCAGTGCAAGAAAGTGTTTGGTTAAAGAGATTCCTATGTCATTTGGGTATCGTAAGCAGTCCAGTGGGAGCTTTAACGATTTATTGTGATAGTCAATCGGCAATTGCTTGCACAAAAGACCCAAAATACCATGGAAAAACCAAACACATTGACACAAAGTACAACTTTATAAGAGATATAGTTGAAAAGAAAGAAGTGATTTTGAAATACATTCCTACACGCATGATGGTGGCTGATCCGTTTACTAAGCCAATACCACGAGACATATTTATAGATCATATTAGATATCTTGGACTACGTAGGATATGATTGTAACTAAACACATGTATTTAAGACATTGTACTCATTATTATAATGATGTTTTTCATTATGTGTAATGTGTACACTTTATGAATTATTAATCTGAAAATTGAACGTATGTCTAACAAGTTGAGATTGGCTCTCTCACACGAGCAATTACCTCTGGTGCTGAGAATCATGCAGAGATGAGACGATATTGGTTTTGTTGAGAACAAATCCATACATATGTTGCATTGGTATATATATTACCAAGATGAGATTACTTATTTTGATTTTATTGTAATCGAAATTGATATTCTCACAATCCATTTAACTTCTTTTATAGCCAGATTAGAGTTTTCTTTATATTGATACATGTTGGAGGACAAGTAAAAAGAAAACTCAAGTTAAGTGTTGAGATGCACTTGAACTAAGATCTGTAAGATGTGAATATTTTTTTTTGTGACATACATTTTAAAGAGGAAGAAACACATCGTAGCACGTGTTTCATACCGCGTGTGCTGGAGTGACCATTTGTGTAGGGATGTCAACTTTCCCCACGGATTTGGGGCTCCGCGGGGAAAAACCGAAACGGGGATGGGGATCCCCGATTTTTTCGGGTTTGGGTTCAGGTTCGGGGATTTTTTTAAATCCCCGATGTAATTCGGGGCGGGTATGAGATTACTATCCTCATCCCCGAAATCCCCGAACCCGCCCCGAAAATAATATCAATAATAAAATAATAATATTATTAATAATATAATAATAATAATATTTTTTAAAATATTAATAATCTTATTGTTATTAATATTGATATTGATACTAATATTAATATTATCTCTAATAATAATAGATAATAATTAGTTTTGGTTTGACAAAATCTCCGAATTCGTTATCGTATTGCAATATTAATATTTTTGAAACGGGGATGGGAAGTTGATCTCCGAAGTTTCGGGTTTGGGGATTCCCTGAACCCGAAAAAACGAGGATTGGGGCGGGGATGAGGATGGGGATGGAATTCGGGGATGGGGATGGGGATGGCAAACCCGCCCCGGCCCCGCCCCATTGCCATCCCTACATTTGGATAATGATTATTCGAGTCCCAGATCATTGTGTGAGATCCATAGGTTTATATATATAAACTCAATATTATACCCTTAAGACTTTCAACAGTCTCTTTAATATTATTTTAGTGATGCTACTTTAGCATGATACCAATAGCCATGGACGATTCGGTGATGAGGTACATGTCTAAGAAAGCAGCTAAAATAAAGATTGAAAGATTTTAGTGGGAAAGGAATATTTATTTTGACACTTATTTTGTATTTACAAGCCGGCTAATTATGTTTAACTTAGTTGTTAGAACATAATTGTGAATACATACAGATATGAATAATTTTGAATCAAGTATGCTCTTTTTTAGTTTTTTTGGGACAAGAGATACGTTGATTAGTGTAATAAAATAAATCTGAGGTATAACGAGTAAAATGTCCTCATAAATATGTTTTGAATTGAGCTATTATATATCCTTAACCGGTGTATAGATCTGAGCTCTTATTTAATATGTTCGCTGGTCACACGATCCATTTGCTTGTATGAAATTGGTGATATATGATTGTGATAAATCTAGGCAAGATGTCTAGCCCTCATGTGCGAGTGAGAGATGTAAGAAATAACTATTGGGTTAACGAGTCGCCCATGAGGGCTAACCCGACCCGACCCAAATAATTCAAAAGTTTGATTTTGAATTATAAGAGGGAGTAGTTATTTATTTTGGATAAACTCTCTTTAACTTCCATTACATGGTGTTGGTTCAAGGAAGAATATACAACAGCCGAGACATTCATCTTCAAAGCACACAAAATCATATCACAATTATTAAGCATTTGGATTGTGAAATATCGATTCCCTTCCGTTCGTGATTGGCGTCGTAACATTGAAGTGTATTAATATATCTGGAACAAGGTTAGTAATTCAACTACAAAGATCTTAAATCAAAGTATGAATTTATTCGATAATCATATACGAGATTCGAGTGTATGATTTCTGTCATCCCGTTGATTAATGAGCTCAGTTACAAGCATTGCATATTTATGAAAACAGTCCGATCAATTTATATTAATATAAAAAAATTTGTATAGTCGTTTTTTTGTAATATTATTAATATTTTATTTAAGTACCTTTCAAATGCTCTTTATTATAGTTTCTACTATATTTGAACCGAAAATTGGTACACTATCATATATAGCATTTATGAAAATTTTGACATATATACATGGACATTTTAATTGAAATTAAAAATAATGATAACATCAGATCAAATTTCAAATTTTGAACAAAATTTGTATATTATTATATATAGCATTTATGAAATTTTCACACATATATGAACATAAATTTTTTGAAATTAAAAGTAGTGATAAAATTCGATTAAATTTCAAATTTGAATCGAAAATTTGTATATTATCATAGATAAAATTAATGGAAATGTTAACATATATATGGACACAAAAAATTAATTGAAATTAAAAAGTACTGTCCAATCAAATTTCAAAATTTTAAACAAAAATTGATACATTATGATATATAAGTTATGGAATACACACACACACACACACACACACACACATATATATATATATTATATGAATACAAAAAATTAACAAGTAGGGAAAACATCCGACCAAATTTTAAATTTTGAACAAAAATTGGTACATTATTAAATGTAAAATTTATGAAATGTTCACATATATATGAATACAAAAAAAAATTAACTGAAATTAAAATTAATGATAACAATCAATCTTATTTCAAATTTTGAACCGAAAATTGGCATATGATCATATTTTAGCATTTATGGAAATGCTCAAATATATATACACAAAAAATTAAATGAAATTAAAGATAGTGATAACACCCAATCAAAGTTCAAAACTTGAACCATAAATTGGTACATTATCATATATAATATTTATGTAAATGTTCACACACACACACACACACACACACACACACATATATATATATATATGAACACAAAAAAATTAACTGAAATTAAAAGGAAATAATAATATCCGATCAAATTTTAAACCAAAAATTGGTATATTATTTTATATAGCATTTATGAAAATTTTCACATATATATGGACACAAAAAAATTAGATGAAACCAAAAAGGTAGTGATAATATCCGACTAATTTTAAATTTAGAATCGAAAATATATACATTACCGTTAATAGCATGAATGAAAATGTCTATATATGAACACAAATAATTAATTGAAATTAAAAAATGATAATAAAATCCAATTAAATTTCAAATTTTATCGGACTATAGTAGTGATAAATTTCAAATTAAATAATAATGATAACCACTTGGACAGTCCGATTGATGGTTGTTCAGTGAATCATCACTCATCTTTATGAATGGACATCTCAATGCTCTTAACAATGAAACATGACGTTTATATCAGATGTTAATCTAAAGCTTAAGCAACTTTTATCCTTATTTTAGGCGGTTATTCGACTACAAACTTGTTTATATATGGTACACTTTCCTGATGAGTTTCATTGTTTTACGTTGAGAGTGAGATCTCATGGTACTTTTTATATATTCAAAGACTTTATCTATGATGCTTGCATGTGTATACAGATAAAGTAAATGCCATAATTGGATAAAACCGTAAAATATTATTTAAATAAAGATCGTTTTTACATCAGAGTAAATAAAACTCATACAACAGGTTGGCTAGCTGGACAAATGGTGTTGCGATTCGTGGGAGTTCTTGTTAGATTTCCATGCAAGTTTCCCAGTAAATACAACCAATTGGAACTTGTCCTGTAATTAGGACCTCTTTGTTCTGTTATTTGAGTATGACATGGGGAAAATGGAATAAAATTCTCAAAATGCAGTGAGCGTATAACATGGAAAGAAAAAATAACGATGCCCTCTAGTCTACCAAGCATTTCATGCCACCAAAACGAGCATGTGCTTCAATTCGCTGACGAATACACATAGTAACAAAAAAAAAAAAAAAAAGTAGGCAAAGAAACATATCTCAACTTGAATTTGAATAGCGTTTATTAGTATGGTAAAAAATGGAACCGATTACTTGATAAAAGAATTTAAGTTAAGATCCTAAAATAAGGCAGCCAACCTATTTAGCTGCACAAGTGCTAAAACATCAAACGAATCTCAATGATATTGGATGTGCCACACTCTCATGGTTCGACCTCTGTGGTAGTTTGTGCAGCCTTCTCAACACTTTACTTCCTTCAAACCAATACCAAAGTACAAGAATGTCGGATCAGTCGAGCCATCCTTGTAGTAAGCAAACACGAGGGAGCTATCATCATTCATGCTCTCTCCCACAAAGCTACAAAAACAACACAAGTAGATGCATAACACAGCGTCAAGTCACCACAAGCGAAGTTAACACGAGAAAACCAAAGTCAAAAGTCGTTAATAGAATGAGAAAGCTTGAAGGACAAGGCCATACTCGGGTATACAAAATTTTTTTTGAATCATAATAGAAGTCTATGGAGAAAATAATGACCGAACCTAGTGCTGTTACTTACAATTGCAGGTCTTTGAGCTTCGACAGCAAAAACTTAGTAGCCCCCTCAATGTTCTTCTTGAACAGCTCTTGCTGCTCACCTTCAAGCTTCGGCGTCAACAGCTTGATGTACTTCTTGACGTACGCTACAAACCGCTTCTTGTCAAAAGAAGGTTGTTCCTACAAAAGTGTTTTCATTGAGACCAAGAATTGCCACAAATTCCGAATTTCCCACAAATAATACAGATGAGCGAGGTACCTGAAGTCTAAACGTGTCAACAATGTCAACTACTTTAACAGCTTGATCATCAACACCTTCGTCCTCTTCACCACCTTCGGCAGAGGGGTTTGCACCAATGTCCACATCACATGCACCCTTAGTGACCCACTGGGATTCATGAAAAATTTACAAAGTCAAATCTTGTAAGAAACACGCACCTGGCTAAGAAAGCATAATTCAAAAGCAAAAACAATCCATAAATGTGACGATGAGTTGCATATCACGAATCGTAAGGATGAGATTGGAGAAATCTAACCTTTCCCTCAACTTCCCAAAGAATCCCATTCTCAATTTCTCTGTACAGAAATGAGTCTGAAAGAAGTTCATCACCTGAAAAGGGTATATTTTTTTTTTTGTATGTTCATGAAAAATACAAATTTAGGAAACGAACAGAAATCATGCACCAGTTTACATCTTTAACACGTGCTGACAAAACTAGGCAAGAATGCATGAAACATCCAAGAAATTTAAAGAAAACAAAAAAAACACCTAGTATTAAGCAAACATAAAAGTTGTGAACCTTTTTCCTCTCAGAAAATCAACTTTCAGAACGAGCTCACATGAAATTAAAACAAAAATCTCATGAAAATACGGATCGATCTGACATAATTGTAAATAAAGCATTACCCTTTCAAGCAAAAATCAATTAAAAAAGTTGGCTAACTATTATTCAATAGCTGAAACACAAAATCGCCAACGGAGATATAGAAGAACCCATTCATAAACAATAGATAAAGAGATATAGAAGCGACATAAATCCATTAAAACAGTCGCAAAAACTTGGTTTACATCTCACGAAAAGCCTAAAGACGATCAACGAAACAAAAGATAAGATCTTTATATAACAGGAAACGTATGGAAGAGGATCATGAAATAGTATTCAACAGAGAAACAAATAAACACCGAAACAACACACAGACTAAATCCACCAAAAGAACCTGCGAGTAAATCTTGATAGACCAACATGGCTGCAAATATTTAGCTCTGAATAAATAAAAGACCAAATACATACACACACACATATATATATATATATATAGAGGCAGGTTTCGGAGGACGAGGAACAAGAGTCCAAACAGGAAACAAATATTTGAACTGCCCAAATTATTCCCACGTCGAATCCTTCCTTGATTATTTCCTTTTAGAGTTGGAACGTGTGGGGATTAAACGAATCATTTCCAACTCATTCGAAAGATACCAAGGGAGTGTATTTAATGTCGAAGATTTATTGATTTTTAATTATTTTTGTAGATGTTAAAAGTTTATATGTATTCAATTAATATTTTTACATACTCCATAGAAGTCTAGTGGTAATCAAAATAGACTTTCATAGAGTTTTAAAAAGTCAATTGGTATTCAACATTGACTTTTAAAAACTCTATAAAAGTCTATAGGTATTCAAATTTTCAATAGACTTTTAATAACTTCATGGAATTTATTAACATACAAACATTAAAGCTTAAGGTACAACTATAAATTGTCAAAAATTGTATTTGGTTCAACCCAAAGATTTGGATGGATTTTTAAAACTTCTAACTCATACACAAGCTATTTATTTCTCTCTCTGTCGCTTCACGTCACCTCTCTTCTTATCTTCCCTCCTCTCATCTATCTCTATCATTCTCTCAAATTTTCGAAGTGTATCTCTATATATATTTTCATATTTTCTTTTCAAATTTTTCATTTTTTGACCGATTGTTCATTTAATAATTTTTTATTTTAATATCATAGGAAATTTTGAATTCTAGAATCGATTTTGTGATTTTTAATTTATGATTTATACAAATTAATGTAATATTCAATAAGAATAAAAGATGATCCAAAAAATGTCGCTTAATTCTTAATAATTAAATAGCCTTGCAACAACCATGATTTTTTAAATTCTTTTTAACATTTTCAATTAATATATAAGCTATGATATTTTTATACAAAACTATATCCACACAATGTTAAATAATATTCTTTTCACATATATATTATCAATTCAAAAATAAGATTACAGATTAATCAATTGATGTATTTTAAAAATCTTACAAACATGCATACAAACCAACATATTTACAGATTAAATGATTTAACTTTTAAATAAGTATATTTATTTATTAATATAAATATTGAAAAACTATTTCAAACTGAATATATTATATATGTCAATTAATTATTTGTTCAAAAAATTTAATAAAAAATAATATGTTATAATTAAATACAAAATTTATAAAATTCTATAAAAAAAATTCACAAAAGTCTATAAAAATCTTGCAAAAAAGTCTACATAAATCTGTTTATAAATATGTGAGAATCTATAAAAGTCAATAAAAATCTATCAAATCCATAAAAGTCTATCATTTGAAAAAGTTATTAAAAGTCATCAAAACTCTGAATTGAATACGCCCTATTTAATTTGTATTAAAATTCGAGCTGAACTTTTAAATTATTTGAAATTTTTTTTAAGTCAAATTATTTTGTTCTTTTAAATATTTTATCAATTAATATAATATAATTATATATTATTAGATATATTTCGAACTTTTTGAATTCATTTTTGAGCCATGGTTTGAATGGCTCATGAAAGTCAAACTCAAGCTTTGATTTCAACTGAATTCGAAGGAAATGTCTTAAATCTCTAGAGTTTCAAGTTGGGTTCGAATATAACGAAATCGAAACTAGAAAATCTCGTTCACAACTTTACTTGGAAGCCCATTACTTATATCAACAATTAATTTTACAAAAACAATATATTCTAATTATCAAATAAATAAAATATTATTGATAGATTATTAATTTTTAATTTACTTGATTATCAGCATGATGATTCAACCAATCACATCACATTATATATATAAAAAAATATTAGGTTTTTTTTATGCGTGGAAAGTTTTAATTGGTTGACTTTCGAATAGTTAATCAAATATTTTTTAAAATGAAGATTATCCCCAACCTCGACCATCTTCTCTCTATTGGTTTACTCGGCATGTTCTTATAATATGAGGAATGAATGAGACTAATGAGGTTTCGGAACAGAAGAGAATACAAAAAGTAAGCCCCTTTTCTAATTGATGATTTTGTGTATCTTAGGGTTTCTGAGTTTTAATCATCATTGTGTTAATCGTTTATATGTTAAGCACGCATTCTTGATTATTGAATCGGTATTGGCAGCTCCTTTCTTGTTCCTTTATTTTATCTGGTGATCATTTTCCAATTTAGTGACATCCTGATGCATTCTTGTTTTTACTTTTTATTAGGTAATCATTTGGACTTGCGGGAAATTCAGCACCTTTGATTTTACTGATTGATTCGTGGAGTTGATGAACTTAACCGGGCGTTGGATTTTCTAGGTTTTGAACCTTTAGATTGATTTTCGGGAACTTTTCTTGAAATTGGTTAGCTGTATTTTTTTATTTTTTTGGCCTTTTTAAAAATTTTAAATCAAGGAATTGTTATGGATAACAACAAGGATGAGGCTTTGAAGTGCTTTAATATTGCTCGAGAGGCCATTGCCGCTGGCAATAAACAAAGAGCACTTAAATTAATAGGGATCGCACGCCGCCTGAATGAGAATTGCCCCTGGATGATCTTTTGGCTGCATGTGAAAATCTTGATGCTCCTTCTGTTGGTGCCTCTAATGATGTGGAGACTGTCAAGAGGCCGAGAAACAATGTGGGCTTAGCTGATGGTGACGGGGTTTCAAATGGGGAGAGGAATTATACGGAGGAGCATGTGCAGTTGGTTAGGCAAATTAGGACTAAGAAAGATTATTATTCCATTCTTGGCGTGGAAAAGAGCTGTTCTATGGAGGAGATTAGGAAGGCATATAAGAAGTTGTCTCTGAAAGTTCATCCTGATAAGAATAAAGCTCCGGGAGCTGAGGAGGCATTCAAGAAAGTTGGCAAGGCATTCAAATGTTTGAGTGATGATGACTCGAGGAGGCAGTATGATCAGACTGGTTTTGTGGATGAGTTTGAGTATAATCAGCAGAATAATGGGCAAAGAATAAGGAGAACAAGGAATGACTTCTTCGATGACGACTTTGACCCCGATGAGATATTTAGGGCTTTCTTTGGTCAGCACGATGCATTCAGAAATGCTCGAGTTTACAGGACTAGAACAACTGACGGTGGTGATCATCACAGGGAAGATTTGGGTGATAATGGACCAAATCTTATGTTGCTTCTTCAGTTGCTACCGTTTTTAATAATCATTCTGCTTGCCTATCTTCCTTTCTCTGAGCCGGAGTATTCATTGCAAAAGAACTATTTGTATCAATTCAAGAAAACAACGGAGAATCATGGAGTTGAGTTTTTTGTCAAATCACCTGAATTGATCAGAATTATACTGTAGGAAGCTCTAGTCGACAAGACATTGAAAATAATGTGATCAAGGACTACCAACACATGCTTGGACGGTATTGTCACATGGAAATGCAAAGGCGTCATTGGAACAGACACTTTCCAACTCCTCATTGTGACAGGCTTGAAAGTTTCACATCATGAAGGTTAAGGTTTTTCTGTCTCTGCATGTTCCGTTGAACTGTACTTAGTTAAATCTCGAACTGTACTTAGTTAAATCTCTGCAATTATATCAACAGTCTTTTACCAAAGGTTTTTGTTTATGCTCTCTCTCTTATTTAATATAGCTATATAAAATGTGGCTCCCTTAGAACGAAAACTCAAGCTAATGACGTAGCTATTATAGAACATATCAACAGCATTTTACTCTGCAGTTTCCTTAAAAAAATCTGAGGCCTACTTTATAAGCTGGTATTACCCTGCACTTAAACAACGTACTCCTGTAATTCATGTGATTTAATTGTATTGAGTAATAATTGGAATAATAGTCACTCTTCTTCATCCTATATCCAGCTGAATGTTTTTACTTTAGGTTTTGCTATACACTAGAGTTAAAATTGTTGACACATAAATTTTTTTGAAATTTTGATTTTTTGCAGTAAACTGGAAATTATCCATCTCTAAGTGAAGTTATTCCTTTGTTGAATATGCGGATTTTATAAATGAATGCATCGACCTTCAACATATTACTTGCACAAAGCCTTTCATGTCCTTTATGGAAGCGCCTTTACAAAACAAGAGTATTTGACCAAAAGATGGGGACCATGAATCTAGTGCTAACATTCAGCTTTTCTGGTTGTGCCTTTCTTGCCTCTGGATCAGAAACAGTGTGAAGGAGGTTTGTGGCCTCAACAGACTCCATGATATTTTTATCGTTTATTTACAGTTATTTGTGTTGCAATCATATGCAATACCGTGTACTGAATTCTTAGCATATGATAATTGAGTCAAAATCAACATTGTTGATGACAACTGCTAGATGTTTTAATTCATGTGAGCTTTGTGATCTCTTTCTACCTAAAAGATGTTTAACAAACACGTCTTTTCCTGCATTTTCGTGTACTCTCTGTTATACTATATGTCTCTCTATGATTTGCTAAGTTAATCTGAATCTAACACTCCAAGAAGATGCGTGAACTATATGGGATTCACCAGTAATCAATATATTCAAAATATTTGGTGGTAAATTTAAGACTCCCAACTGCGTGGACAGAGAAAACATTTTGCTTTCCTCGTCGCCGTTGAGTATTATGATCCGATGACAGGAGCAAAAGCAGAAGCGTGCTGCAAATTTCGTCAAACTGCTGGAGCACGGCAACAAAGATTGAGCTAGATCAACTTGGTCACATTGCTTCCTATTAATTATTCAGGGATGTGTGAAATTATGTTGAGCTCAATTAGATGGTAGTAGATGGAGATTTTTACTTGGCTCCATTTAGCATAAATTTCATACAGGATAGTTGAAGGTTTCTTGCCAAGTTAAATACTTCACTGCCATGCAATGTAGAGAGAGGGTTTCCGGATGGAGGAACTGTAGAGGTTCTACTTGGAATCCAGAAACAATGACTAGTAGAGAGGTAGAAGTGTTGATGTTTCTCAGAGTGTTTGCTGACATTGTTAATTTGTTATCCAAGAGAAGAGCCATTAAAGGTGTTAAAATGTTGACTAAAGTGTTGCCTTCCAGTTTCTTGGCTCATCATATTCTTTGTGGTTTGTTACTCAAGAGTTAAAGATAAGAGGAAAGGAGACTGTTCTATGGCAGAGGAATGGAGACTATATTATGCTACTTTTTCACGGTGCCGGTGTGGAACAAGGGTTGGTGTAAATGTTTGTTTTTTCTTTTTCAATGAGCGTTATATATTTTCCAGATAGACGGGGGAATATGTGCTCGAATATCTGCGCACAGAATTGTTGGATACTGATTACAAAAGGTGCAATTAACCGGGGCATCAGTTGCTGTAATTCATTGCCATCACCGTTGATGCAAGATAAATGACAAGAAAACAACCACAAAGTTCCATACTTCTTAGTTAATGGAAAGGTAATCTAACCCTTTTTACCAATATATGCACGACGGCAACCATCATATCAACTATTTAACCCTTTTTACCAATAGATGCATGTCATAATAACTGGCAATCTACTCCCGACCAATGTTATATATTCATCCGATCATCTCTATTTAAAACAAAAAATGTGAAGTACATCGATATTTTTTTATTTTACAGTGAGATAATCTTGTACACACGGGAGCTCATGGACTCACCTCATTATAACATGAAAATGTTGCCGTATTCATGCATATTCAAATCTTACACCAAACCCACAACAAACATACGACAACTAAAACATCACGAGTGATGAACAGTGAAACATAGCCACACATGGACGGACTATGAATATACTCACAAATTTTAAGCTTTTTTCTTCTTCTCACACTCAAACAGCTAACAATGAAGGGATTGCAGCCAAATTGGAAGTGGCATTCTTAATCGAGCCAGTAACACTTTTACCCGTAGAGGGCTGCTTGCCAAAAGCTCTCATTGGGCTGGCCAATGCCCATCCCCAACTTCTAATTCTGCCATGCGAAATATTTGCCATTGACGAATGAGTTGCAGAGATTGATTTATCCTCGGTTGAAGACGACGAAGAGGATGAAGGGGTCATAAAACCACTGAAAATCCCACCACATTTCACTTTTTCATTGACACCAACTTTATGAACTGAGGAAATTTTGGGCTTCGCTTCCCTCTGAGATTCCACTCTGCGGAGGGTACAATCACCAAAGCCAGTTGAAATCTTCTCAAATAAATCACCTGAAAAGCTCCTGCTCCCACAACCAACAGATCTAGATCTTGAAACCTTTCTGTCAAATGCAGCCTCATCAGGGCTACCATCTTCAGGTTCATCCACACCAACGAAGTCTTCCTTTTTCTTGTCCCTTGATGAACTACCACACATAGTTTTAGGTGTCGCGGATGAGGAGTTCAAAGGTTTGGAGTGTATTGTAGTTGTTTTGTTAGTTGAGAGCTTCGGCATGTAAAGGAATGACCAGAATTTTGTCCTACGAGTATGATCTTTAGGATGATTTTCAGCCAAGAAATGCAGCCTCTCTTCTAGGAGTTGTTGACATACTTCTCCTAAAAATGATGCTGTTGGAATCTGAACAAGCCATCGTTTCATCTTTCTGCCTCCCGTGGGTCAAAATAAAAGGCAGTCTTGACCTCCTAGTAGTGTCGTAGCCAAGATAGCTACTACCCTTACCTCTGGAGGTGTCCATGTAGTTCAGAAACTGAGAATGAGCCGATGAATTCGATGCAAGACGGCAGGCTTGAAGGATGGAGGCTCTGCCACCTGTAGAGGCGATGCTACCACCACCAAAGTCGGATCTAAAAGAGGGAGTTGAAGAAGAGGAAGAACACGGTACAACAGCTACAGGAAATGATGAAGAAACAAGCTTTCCAAGCTTTTCTTGAAGACAGAAGGCACAGATCCCACCAGGAGTGCTGTTCTTGTACTGATGGTTTACACATCCCATGTTTCCTTCTCCCAAATCTTCATGCACAATTTCCATCACCATTAGTTCTCACTCCAACATCTAGAAAACCCAGATTAAACAGATTATTTTTAGGAACGGGGCTGCTTGTTTTCTCCCCTCCCTTGGCATAAATCTCAAGAAAACTAGAATGCATAAAAATTCACGCTAAGGGAGAGGGGGGAAACTGGTCAAAGGAGAGTGCTAATTAATGCAGAAAAATGGGTATTAAAGCAAGCAGGGAAGGGTCATTTATGAAGCGAGTTCCCAGAACCACGTGGAAATCGAAATAGTTTATAATTAAGCTGCCAAATGAACAAGACAAGGCAAGCGAACCCTAGCTGTCTGTTAGTGGCAGGCCAATGTGCCTTGTTTGGCATCAACTATTTACTTCTCCGCATCTCTAATTTTTTTCACCAATCCTACCAAACGCAGCATATCTTACATCTTTTCACATAGTCAAACAAACCAAGAAAGAATCTTTGGTTTAAATGTGTCGTTAATGCCAGGCAGATAACAGACTATAATTTGAGGAAGAATGCAGAGGGTCTGCTTAGAAAATATTCATCCATGGATTGTTTGAATTCTTGGCACCATCGAGAACCCACCCCCGAGTCGTATCATGAAGTACGATCCCAGAATCAAAACGATGTCATTCACATGTACAAAACAGTAATAATAATAACAATAATCATAAAGCAAATCCAAATTTTGAATTCATTATCATTGCCGTTCACTTTATTTAGCCCTTCTCAACTCTAAACATTATAAAAGCATCAGAGAATATCTAAAAACTCGATGCCCAAATAGTGAATCATATGCGTCAATCCTAGGCCCATAAGTCAACCACCTCACAAGCGCGACTTCGCTGGATCAACAGTCAGACTCTGCATAAACAGACCAAACTTGTCAGCACTAGATTTGATGACAACGTGAGATGAATACAATAATCAAAACCTGGCTGCATACGCAATCATTATTTTGGGGGCCGTAACAAGCTGGAAGATGATAAAAATAGCATCATAAGACATGAGAATTCTCACCAAGGGATTTCCCTTTGCAGCTCGTCCAGCCAAATAAGAGCAGGGCTTGAAAAATTCTCCATATGAGTTCGAAAATTCCTCCAGCCTCGAACAGATGTATTTTGATCCAAGAGTATCGGCCCAAAACAAGATCCCTCCTCTGTCCATGAATAACAAGAAGGAATGTGCAAAAACAACCTTAAAAGGTGATATCTGAACCATAAGGTGGGAGCAAACCTGTAAGGTGGAAACCCCATGCCCATGACGGCGGATATGTCGAGATCAGCAGCCTTGATTGCGATGCCTTCGTCCAGTACCCGACAGGCCTCATTCACCACAGGAAAGAATATCATCTCAATGATATCTTTATCTTGTAAGTTTGTTAACTGGATGCGAATTCAATCAACAGATTTTGAGGTAAATATAAGCGCTCAGTTTATATTCATGAGGTGAGATGAGAAGACAACCTTTGGGTCCATGCTGACACCGGATATCTCCCTAGCCTTCTGAATGTACTTCTTGAGCTCTGGATCTGGAACAGCTTTGCGCTTCTCGTCATATATATAGAACCCTCGTCGAGTCGTTTCACCTAAAAGAAGCACATTGTGAATTCGTAAAACAAGAAACTCATTGTTTCTTAGAATCCACAAACGTTTAATGGTTGATTGATATTTGATATAGATTAAAAGAAACATGCACCTGCTCTCTTATCCTCTTGCATGAGTGGAATCAGCATTGACTTGTATGTCCTTTCAGGAAAATTCAAAACAAATTGTCCCCCAGTAGCGACGGCAACTCCAAATCCAACAAGGTCACACAATCTAAGGACAACATTATCCAAACCATTAAGCCATCATTGCATTAATTTATCAAGCTTAGTAGTGCCATGCAGCACATTACCTGAACGGACCCATTGGCATTCCAAATTTGGAGATGGCTCTATCAATCTTGTAGACATCTGCACCTCGGTCTACAAGTAATAAAGCAGCTTGAGTGTAAGGAAAGAACATTCTGTTGACAGCAAAACCAGTGCAGTTTCCGACCACAACTGGAGTCTTCTTTATTTTCTTCCCAACATCCAGTAAATCTACAATTGCTTGGGGAGAAGTTTTCTGTGTGCGAACTATTTCTAAAAGCGGCATCACATGAGCTGGACTGCAGGAATTACGGAGCTCACATCAGTGCAATGCACAATGGGGAATTAATTAAAAGATTAGGCCAATTTTCACCTGAAAAAGTGGGCTCCGATGATACGATCCTGGGACTTGGTCTTTTCCCCAATCAAGTTTAGATCAATAGTAGAAGTATTACTAGCGAGAACGCAATGTGGAGGGCAATACTTTTCAAGATCTGAGAATATTTGCTGCTTCAAAGCAACGTTCTCGATGACAGCCTAGTCAAATGACGGCAAAAAGAGAACACAAGATATAGACCCAAAAAAGAGCAGAGAGTCATAACCAATGGTAACTCTTAAAATGTCTTAGTTCACCTCTATAACCATGTCCACATCTCTAAAGCTTTCATAATCAAGTGCACCCTTGAGCAAAGAAAGAGTTTTTTCAAGCTTCTCTTGGGTCATTGCCCCTTTCTTGACCCGGCTTTGCAAATTTTCTGAAAATACAAAAACAGTCAAATTTGTAATTGAGAGGAAATCAGCAAAGCCGGATATCATATCTAAAGCTTGGCCCGGTCTCACCTTTTACTCTACCAATACCAGCCTGTAAGAACTTATCGTTCACTTCCTTTAAAATAACTGGAAAATTACTGAGAATCAATGAAGTTGCTATTCCAGAACCCATAAGCCCTCCACCCAGGATTGCAACCTTCTTTATGCGCCTTGGTTTCAAGCCACTATCTGTGACCCCTGGAACCTGTTTGTAAGTAGAAAGAGAAATATAAATATCTTTAAAAACTTGGTTTGGTAACACTAAACGCTGATATATTTTAGCGAATAAACAAGATAATCGTGTGAACACATGGAACTCAAAGACGAACTCTGATCACAAACATTTTGCAATCTGCACCACATATGTTCGATTTTTAAGAATAGAAACGGGGTTCTGCAGCATCTAATCCCAGTTCTGACAATTGAAAAAAATTTCGCCACATGACAGGCACTAATAACAATCACTCTCGAACACAAAATGTCTGTGTTGAAGGATGTATTTTAGTGAAACTGGGAACTCTGATAAAACTAAAATATTTCGAGGAATGTATGCCATAGAATGCAATATTAGCTCTAATATTATAAACCGTCAAAATTTTACTCCACCTTTGTGGTACCACGCTGGGCAAAGAAAATATGAACCAAGCTCTTGCAAGTATCCGATTCCACAAGAGTTTGGAATTCTTGAGCTTCCTGCCAGTATAGATGCTCATTCATCTCAGGTCAAGGTTGGACTAAGATAAATTTATTAAGTGATGAAATGGAACCGAACCTTCAAGAGCCCAGCATGAGCGCCAGCGACTATGCCTTCCTCAACAACGTCAATGCAAACTAGGGGGTGTACGAGGTTCGGAGCTTGTTTACGGGTCTGAGCTCGAGCAAACTTGAACATTTCCCTGGCTTCACCGAAAGGTTCCAACATTTCAGTCTTGTAAAAACTGTTGATCCAGGGTTTTTTAAACTCCAAAATGTCAAGAGCCCATCGACGAGCAGTATTCACTAATTCATCAGGTGAAGCAATGGCATCCACAAGGCCTAAACTTAAGGCATCCTGGCCTTTTACAGGCTTTGATGTCTATGCAAATACAGATATAGGATAATATCAGATGTCAATCAATACTATTGAAGCTGAAAACCACAATATCAACTGAACTCACAAAAACGAAAGCTTACCAGCATCATTTCAAGGGCCTTGGCTATGCCAACAAGGCGTGGCAGGGCCTGTGTTCCTGAGAAAATAAATCAAAATGAGATTGTGTGAGAAAAAGAACATTTAGTCACATCATGAAACTTCATTTGAATACTCCAGCCTCTCGTTAGTTACAACAGACTCATGTCAACCAGATGCAATGATCAGCATTCTGGTATCCACTCAGATCCATTAGCCAGAAGATCTGGCACAATAAGCTTGATTTAGAAGTGAAATTCTCAACTTCATGTTCAAATAAATATCGTTCAACTATATCTGGAAGTAGATTTCATCATAGTTCTGCTACTCGTGGGGATAATTACAGATCCCGATTATCCCCTTGAACAATGGTAATTCCCACAAGTACGGGCTTCTTATATGTTACAAATGAAAAAGACCCCCCACAAATAGGCATATGCAAACAGAATAATGCTACACCTCCAAATCCAGGCAATATCCCAAGCTGCAACTCCGGTAAGCCCAATTGAGCATTAGGAGTAGAAATACGTGCATGACAGGCCTGAAAAAATGATATAAAAGGTCATCTCTATTCGACAGAATGCTTCTATGAACTGTAAACAATGAAGAGAACTTACCATTGCAACTTCTAATCCTCCACCCAAGGCAAGACCATCAACGGCAGCCACAGAGGGTTTTTTTGCAGCTGAAAGTAAAGTCATGGTCAGTTAAAGAACAGCTAGAAATACCAAAGAAGATACACAGCGTGCTGGCATGTAACTAGTAGTTAGAATGACAAAAATCTGAACCACATACCTGCCACAATATTGCTGAGAATCTCCAAAGATACAAAACCGGGCTTCGGTGCTTGGACTGTGATCAAACACAAACACAAACACACTAGCACTAGCTCAGAAGTGATATCGAAGCAATAAAAGCAAAACAAGACAAACAATACATCATACCGCTTTTATCGTGAATTTTTCCAAATGCACTTATATCAAAGCCACCAGAAAATTTTCCTCGTGCACCTGCTCAAGTAACAAATAATGCTCTCTAAATCCTTGATCCACTGTGCCCAACATCAAACAAAATCTCAGTGTTTACCTGTAACAACAATTGCCTTAACATCATCCCTTCTCAAAGCTTGTTCATAATTATCTTTTAAGCTGTCCAACACTAAAGACATTACAGAAAGAAAGGTTAACATTTGCCCAGAAATAGGAAATCAATAGCTAAATGCAAGCCAACTTCTCAACCCAGTGATCACATACAAACTCACGTTTCCTCGGCAGTGCCGCCTAGAGTAGCAGAACAAGTATTAAACAACTCTATTTATTCGATAAATTATAAATACTAACAACTACTCTAAGTACAAAAAACTAAATACTTATCGATAATACTTTTTCTTAAATATCGAAAAAGAAAATCGATATCAAAATCAGGGAATTGAGAATATCAATTATTGTCGACTAAAGATCCAAGCTTTTGTTTTACGCAACAAAAAAAAAACATCAATGAAACTCTTGAACAACAAAGATCAAATGAACTAGAACAATACAAAGAACCCATGTAAGAGGAAAAAAGGAAAAATTACCCCTTAAGCAGAAAAAGATTGAATGAAAATAAAGACAATTCAAAAGACCCAATAAAAGAATCAAGACTTGTCTGAAATTTGTAGTGAGATCGCAGTTCACAAATAATACCATCAAAAGATAGAGAATTGACAGGAGGATTGAGGAGGGTGATGATGGCCACCCCATCAGCTCCCACATCAAGCGTCGTTCTTCCTTTTGAGCTGTTCATTTTCGGTTTTTTCTGGAATAATAATATTTCAAGACTTGAAGAAAATGGAATGGCTGTTGAAATATAATCAGTGTGAAAAACATAGGAGGAGGAGGTGTCGTGACGACAGCGTTAACATTGACGTTGGAATGCGTTCTGGATATACATTAGACATATAATGCGCATATCAAGTTTGGAAAACCTCAATCCACGGGGATGGGCCTCCTCATCTACAAGCGATTGTAGAAAAATTGTCCATTTTAATTTAATAATCTGCTGGCCCATATTTCCCAGGTTCATATTTCGAGGTAATCACGATAAAATCAGTGAGATCGGTTTAACTGAATGCCAAAAAAAAAAAAAAAAATTAAGGTTGAATGTGACTTACATTAGCCGTATTTTAGATTATACTCGATTCGAAATTATAATATTTAAATTTTTTTTTACTCAGGTTAGACTTTATCTTGAAAAATTCAAATATATTCAAGATCTAATTGAACTATCACTCAAAATGTCGAAACATATTTATGCAATATATATATATTTATAAAATATCATGAAACGCTTTTCTCCGGAACGTATACATTTTCATCAGTAACATGCAATAATAAATCTTAAATAAACCAAATATATTAATCATCAGAGTAATCACATACTAAAATCCATAACCAGTGGAAATCATAAAATAAATCATAATATCCCTACATCAGCGGTAAACCTGAATAAAAATGTTATACAACCAAATCGAATTTTGGTAAATAAACCCGAAAATAAATCAGTTGAAAACCTCATCTGGAAGTACCGGTTTCCTCTAGCCACTACCATGTCCGTCTTGGCCGTTCAACTTGAGACATTCCCCAAGGAAATAGGGTGTCCACGATAAAAAAAAAAAAAAAAAAAAAAAGGACTTGAGCGACTTAATCACCCATTATGTAATTTATGCATATACAAACTTATATGTGCATGCATGAATAATGAACCGTTGATCAAAGATCAAACTAAAAACTCATGCTCAATCTATGTTTAGGTGCTTGAGAGTAGTACACTGGTCCGTCAAGATCTTGGACATGCAATGTCTAGGGTAACAGTGGTATGCTGGTCCATTGAGTCAGTGGGTGGCTCACGATGCCAGACATAAGGTTGAACGACCCTTGCTAGATCAAGGCTATATATATATATCATGAAAAATAAACATGCGTCACATGATAAGTAAAATGCAACACATAAAAATGCACATTCAACTTGATATCTTAATCATTACTTATGCGCTTCTAAATTATACTGGAAAAACTGGATGTCTACTAATCAATCCTAACATCAAATAAGGTAACATGACTCACTTTCCAGATTCTCAAGCTCACGATCTCTCTAACATGCTTTATAATTCTTATCTACTATCCCCCAATTTATTAAGTTCCTCGTATCATACATTCATTTGTAGTAGGCCATTTGGGGATGATAGCCTCGCAACTTGCAACTTGTTGAACCTTCGAAAATAACTTAAAATACCTAGAATACTATCAATATTGAGAGAGAATATTCGATTTGGTGCACTTGGAAATGAATCTAGCATGGCCTATTTATAGGTTGAGTTCATAAAATCATAACCGACTTCTGCCTTACGTGTCATGTTCTCTTTATCACCTCATCGGACGGTGGAGATCGGAGGTCTGAAGTTCTTACATGTTTTTGCTCATTATTGCTTTGTTGTCTGTATGGGTTCGGAAGGTCCGAACTCATATTTGTATGGTCCAAACCAACCGGTAGTTCCAGACTTTGCTTCGGTAGTTCCGAGATGGTTGTTGAATAAATATTTCAATTTGTTTAAGTAATGACATCTTAATCATGTTTAAATGATAATTTATTGGGTTATTATATATTAAAACTTGCAAAATATTAAAAAAAACTAATTAAAATTCAAGTTCGATTTGGAAAATATTCGAGTTGAGATCGAATTCGATAATTTCCTAATACAAAATTAAATATTTTTCAAACCGACTCAAAAGTTTGCGAGTGGACTTAATTTGTTCCCATAGTTGCACCCTAGCTAGAGGATGTGGAAATATAATAATATATTTTAAAATATCAATTTTCAGATCCTCCTCGAGTTTTAATATATTGGATTTTTAGAAAAATCAATTGAAAATAATAATACTAAAAAAAGTTCAAAGGGTTTTCCAAAATAATATTGAATCAGAGAAAAAAAAAATCATTTTATCAGTCGAATCGTTAAAATCAACCAAACCAATCGGCACTTTACTAAAACCATCAACACTGGATCATGTCACAACTCACAAGTTAATTACAAGAATTTTCTAGTTCAGAGGAATAGATGAACATGATGTGACTGCAGGTTGAAGGTGTCTATATACATGTATGTATTCACCAAACTAAAAGATGAAAATTGTGAATATGTCATATCATTTTTTGTCAACATAAATCTTGCTTGTACATCACTACTACCAAATAGGCCCAACATTTGTGAATGCTTCGCTTCGACAGATGGATGTATTCCAGATTTAATTTTTCAGAAATATCTCATCCAACTATAAAAGAATAATAGCAAAAAACAACATAATTATAATTTACTTCCATTCTTGTATGTTTTCACTGTCATATGATTAAATAATTATTTTAAAAAATAAAATTTTAATGTAAATATATCTGGGTGTATTTGGAGAGATGACTTTGAAATCTATGAATTTTCGATTATAATTTTATCGTTAAAAATTTTAAATTCATAACTTACTTATTTACACATTAGTTATATAAAGTAGGATTAATTTCAAATGACATCATTGTTGAATGAATTTGAAATTCATCATGATTAAGATGAAATACTATATAAATATGTAGAGTGCATGGATTTGAAGTTCATGATTTTTCTTCTCTAAAACAACAAAATACATTTGAATATATTTGAAATTCATCGATCCAATGAAGCTTTAAGTTTCAGGTCAAGGATTTTACGTTGTAATTTTCATTAATTAATTATTTGAGCATAGAATATTACAATATTTTATTAAAATATAATTAAAAGGAATATTTATTTATGTTATAAAAGAATGAGGTATGCATGCATGCATACATGATATGATGGCCATTTAATTAAATTAATAGATGGAGTGTCTCTCTCCTGAAGAATATGGAACTCCAAAAAATGTAATCCACTGCACCCAGGCCTGTGAAGCCCTAAGAAATCTAAGGAGTAATCTTCTTGACACCCTTCCACCGAACCAGATGCGAAAATTTTGATCCAACTCCACGATGCTGGTACTCCCCATAATACTTTGTATTATGACCATAGGTTCCCGCCCATGGGGACCAACCCTCATCAGGAATGCCCGAAAATGGTTGTTAGGCTTCACTGCAGTGAATGCTGGTTCTGGGACAATATCGGAGTCTTAGATCACGATTACCCCTATCGCACGGGGTTCTTTGTGTCCTTGGGCGGTGACCATGCATATTAGATGAATTAATTTATTACTTATGTATTTATATAATTATCTCGTGTATCTTCTATTTACGGTTTGTATATATCTATATTATTATCATATCCTATAGATTAGGTAATAGAATATTTAATTGATTTGAATGAGATTTGGCCCACAACCAGTCTCTAGTACGTGTATATATTCCTCACTATTATTCAATAAGAAGACAAGTCATTATTTCAAATCTCCATATGGTATCAGAGCATCACGTTTCTGACCTATTTTTTTCTTCATTTCTCCTTTCTCTTTCTCGTAATTCTTTTATCTGTTTAACCATAATGGCTTCTGATGAAACCTCTGCAACCTACCATACCACTATTCAAAATACCCAAGACCCAAATACCCCTCTTCTTACTATCAATATTACAAACATCACAAAATTGACCACCACCATCTACATCACGTGGAGCCTCCAAATCAAAAGCCTATTAGAAGGATATGATCTTCATGGCTTTCTAGATGGTTCTCATCCCAGTCCTTCACCAACTATCACCTGTGAGTGGTCAATCGGCCCCAAATCCAGCATACACTACATGGAAACGCCAGGATCGTCTTCTTTTCAGTGCACTCCTTGGTGCAGTCTCTCTACCCATTCAACCTCTTCTTGCCCGCTGCACCACCGCTCAGGAGGCTTTGGCCACCTTGGCTAATACTTATGCCAAACCAAGCCGTGGTCACATCAAACAGATTAAGGACCAATTGAAGAACTGTGTCAAAGGGTCCAAAATGATATCTGACTATATGCAATTTATTAAGAATAGGGCTGATGAACTTGCTCTTCTTGGTAAACCCGTTGATGAAGAAGATCTAATTGATAAAATCCTTGATGGCCTTGGTGAAGAATACAAAGGCACTGTTGATGCGGTTAATGCCCGTGACACGCCTATCTCCTTTGATGAAATCCATGAAAAACTTATCAACAAGGAGGCGTCTCTCCAACAATCCAACACACTGCCATCATTCTTTCCGGCAACCGCAAACCCTGCCAATCAACGCAACAATCGACCTTGGCGTCCTTCCACACCCGCTCTTCATAATCAAGGCCAACAGTCCAATGCTCTGCGTAACGACCGTCATTCACCACGTCC
The DNA here is from genome assembly GCF_025594145.1 of Primulina tabacum. Lineage (NCBI taxonomy): Eukaryota > Viridiplantae > Streptophyta > Magnoliopsida > Lamiales > Gesneriaceae > Primulina > Primulina tabacum. Next base: position 42,663,164 of record NC_134554.1, read on the forward strand.
ATATCTTGGATATTGCCAAGGATGTGGTGCTCAAGGACACACTGTCAAACGTTGCTCCCTTTACCGACTTGTCAACACTCAATCTCCTTCTGCTCCATTGGCACCACAACCACAGGCTCCACGTCATGCTTCTCCTTGGCAACCACGTGCACATTTTGCATCTCTCGAGACCACCGGCACCCCCACATGGTTACTTGATAATGGGGCATCGCACCATGTCACCACAGATTTGAATAATCTTTCACTTCACGCACCTTATGCAGGGTCTGACGATGTTATGATCGGTGACGGCTCGGGTCTTAACATTACCCACACTGGTTCCACCACTCTTCCTACTCATGCTCGCACCTTTAATTTACATAATATTCTATGCATGCCTACCACGAAAAAGAACCTTATTTCTATCTATCAATTTTGCAATACCAATCATGTTTCTATTGAGTTCTTACACTCTGTTTTTCATGTTAAGGATCTAAGCACGGGGAAAATCCTTTTGACAGGAAACACTAAAGATGGCGTCTATGAATGGCCAACCTCTTCTCCAAAACTGTCTTCTCCACTGGTTGCCTTTTCCAGCGTCAAGACCACTTCCTTTGAATGGCACTCTAGATTAGGTCATCCATCATCACCCATTCTTCAACATACTATGTCAGCATTTTCCTTACATCACTCTATGTCACAAAAATCTCATTGTAATGCGTGTTTAAGTAATAAAAGTCATAAGCTTCCCTTTTCTACATCTACACTTACTTCATCTCACCCTTTACAAATTATATTTTCAGATGTTTGGACCTCCCCTGTTTATTCTGTGGATGACTTCAAGTATTATGTTATTTTTGTTGATCATTTTACACGTTATGTCTGGTATTATCCCTTGAAGAAGAAATCTCATGTATGTGATGTCTTTATTCGTTTCAAAGCACTAGTAGAAAATCACTTCACGCACTCCATTGCCACTCTCTACTCTGACAATGGTGGAGAATATCAAGCATTAGATCAATTCTTATCCCTTCATGGAATTTCTCATCTCACCTCCACCCCACATACAACTGAACACAATGGTTTCTCTGAACGCTGACATCGACATATAGTTGAAACTAGCCTTTCTCTACTTACTCACGCCTCCCTTCCCCTCATATGTTGGAACTACGCCTTTGCCACCAGTGTGTATCTTATTAATCGCATGCCCACACCCACACTCTCCCTTTTCTCTCCTTATGTAACATCTCGCTCATTTTTAAAAATGCGGAAATATTTTTTTTAAAATAAAAGCTACCATTTTCGAAATAACATTTAAACGTTTCGTATGCATGTGATGTACAGAAAATATAACATTTAAAAATGATCTTAAATATTTGAATATAAAAATAGCGCGGTTTAAAATAACCAAACTCGTCCAAAATCATACGTAAACACAAACATATAAAAATCTTAAAATCATCAACGTAGGAAAATGTTCATCTCCACTCAATATCATAAAATCATAAATGCACGGAAAACATGCGGTCCTCAGGTCGTGTCACCCGCCAGGTCTGCCTACTCAGAGTTCGGCACATCCAGTCTCCTCATCATTAAGCTCACATGCATCACACATGCCTAGTGAGTCTAAAGACTCAACACACATGTACCATAAATAACAAGTACATATACATAGCACACAGCAGTGAAAAATAACATACTTAACATACCTTTCATGAGCTTTAAAAAAATGTAACATAAACATGTCGTGTAAACTCATGACGTGTCAAAATAACTCGTCGTTAAATTCATCATTCATCGTTTATCATTTATCGTTCATCATTCATCATTCATCGTTTATCATTTATCGTTCATCATTCATCATTTATCATTTATCATTTCCTTTGGTAAATTCAGTTCATTAGAGGTTACTATCATACATCATTTACGATGGATCCATCATACATAAAACCGCGGTACCCGGCGGCTGTCGCACATCAGTGACAGGATTACCCATCCACTGTGCCTAGGCCTCATCATCAACATTTACATATACGTCTTAAACATATACATATACTTCGATTGCCACAACTAATTCTCGTCATTCAAAACATTATCATTTTCATCACTTATAAAAATCATGCACCAATGCAATTTTTCTTAAATCCAAGCATGCGACGTATATCTTCATAAAATCTTAAAATCGTGATCATGATGCATAAACATTTAAAATATAATAAATATGTGCTCAGGGTGCTGCCTTGACCAAAATCTCACCACGGGAGCAAAATGACCATTTTGCCCCTGTAAACCCAAAAATTACCGCTTTGTCCCTAGACGTAAAATTTCACGTCTTTGACATTTTCTTAATTCCATTTACTCTAACATGTCCCAAATGATTATTTAAGCCTACATGAACTTTCCCATATTTTTATTTGGCTTAAATCTATGACTTTTAAATTAATATTTAAAAATAACCTATTCATGCATTTTAATCCCGAATTAAACCAAACCTTAACATAAAATTCCCAATTTAAAAACTTAGACTTCTAATAATTATTTGAGCTTAAATATAATTTTCTATAATTTTATTAAGATTAATCTAGACGTTTCAATTAATTCTTTAATTAACGTTTCGTACGGCGATTAAATCTCGGATAAATCCAAAACTCCTTATTTTGATTCGAAACTTACCAAACTCCTAAAAATGTCCCAAAACATATTTAAAATCATTCCTAGACGTAAATTCGAGCCAATTTCATAACTTAACCAAATTATTTTAAAACTTGGACCGGAGTCCCGATTTCAACCCGAATCGACTCGAAACTTAATCAAATTTTTCCCAACTTTTTACCACACCTTAAAAACACTCAAAAGTTCCTAAAACCATCAATGCTTAGCCTTTAAACCTTTCTGAATGGACCTAAAAGTTGCTGTACATTTTCAGCTATTTTCTTATAAAACTTTCATTGTATCATCCGAACTCTACCCTCCCTAAGCTCACACCAGCTCACACCTGCCACGAGCCCAACCACTTACGACCTAGACCAGACCCTAAGAAGTCTATCAGAACCAAGCCAACAGTCCCATGCACAAGAGGAACCGCGCTCCCCCGCTAGCACGCAAGGATGCCAATCTCGCGGCCCTCTTCCTAGTTCACTCCCGATCTATCCCAGGGGCGGAATCAGCAGCTCTCAGACCTCCCTCAGTCACGGCTCAGACCCCACATGGTCTGGTCCAGACCTTGGTTCGGCCCTTGCATGCTGGAACCCAAGAAACCGAGCCATCCACTTAGAAATCTCCTCCTCTCGCACCACTCCTTGCTGCGTTTAGGAACAAAACCGAGCCCCAAACCAACCCATTGACACCACTAGCAGTTCCTAAACCTTCAAGATTGCATCCCCTTGCATCCAAAACCAGAAAAAACGTGAGTTCAAAAATCAAAGAATGCATGGTACGAAACAAAACCGAAAATCCTTTCTTGCTCCCTAATGGATCGAGAGTTTCCTACACGATATGCACACTTAACAGCAATATATAACATGTGTGATACAGAAAAAAAATAGATACAATGCGTGCCTGAATGATGCAAATGCAGGAGGAAATCGAGTCGAAAGCCGGAAGAATTTCTTTATTCCAAGACAAGCAAGATCCGAGACCTTAGCTGGGGGATTAAATGCTGAAACAAGAGGGCAAGGTGGTAATGAAAGGGAGTGTCGGTTGATGGTATAATAATTGGTGTAGGATAGGTTTAGGTTTAATTTAATTGTAGTTTAGGTTAATTAAAATGTCCACTAATGAGCCTCAATTAAAATAAAAATGGGTTTAAGCCCAATAAGCTTAAAAATAGGCTCCTTAAATCCAAACACAATCCCGACAGATATTTCGTTTTGGAAAGATTTTTAAAATAATAGCCGAACCCTCAAAAATTTCCCCGATTCGATAAAATTTACGTACAGTTAAAAAATTAAAATCCTGCGGGTAAAAATACCCAATAAATCTCAATTCTTGAAAAATACCTTTAAAACATCTTATATTAATTAATAAAAATTAATCGTGTAATAAAAATAATTTTCTTGAAAATTCTCAGGTCACCGTTCCTCGTTCGAACACGAAATGAAACTTAAAAATCTTTAATGCATGAACCTTTAAAATTTCATGAATTAAATCTTACCATTAAATAAATATGCATAAAATGCATAAAAATAATTAAACACAAATTAATAAAATAAACATGCATTTTATGCTTTAAAAGAATTTAATAAAATACCAAAGAAATTTAATAATTTGCATGCATGTGGTACACGTAGACTTTCCGATTTTCGGGACATTACAACTTATCAGTCCCTTTTTTTGTTATCCCCCAAACTACACGAAACTCCGTATCTTTGGATGCTTATGTTATCCATGGCTTCGTCCCTATTCTCATCATAAACATGAGTCTCGCTCCATCCTTTGTGTGTTTGTTGGGTACTCCCTCACCCAAAGTGCCTATCTTTGTCTTGATCCATCCACCTCCAAAATCTACACATCTCGTCATGTCAAATTTATGGAATCTGTTTTCCATTCAAATCCATTCAAAATCATCTTAGTCGTACAAGTGTACAAACACTCCCAAACTGGTTTTCGTTAGCTTCCCTTCTTCCCAATACGGTTGCGCCACTCAATCCGTCCTCCGTAGCTTTGCCACCAAGCTCGGATACATCCCACACACAACCTCTAGTCGACCATCTCACATCCTCCGATACTATACTGAGCCAAACTTTGATAGACCAAGCCACACCATCTGATGGCCACGACTATTCCATAAACACTAACCCACCTAATCCCTCGTCTCCTTCCTTACCATTGTCACCCGACTTTTCTCCTCCAAGCCCATTCACCAACACCCATACCATGACCACTCGTGCTAAAAATCAAATCCATAAACCCGTTCAAAAACTTAATCTTACCGCCACTTTCACCTCGAACCCTCAACTTGAGCCGCACACATTAACCCAGGCCCTTAAAGATCATAAATGGCGTCAGGCTATGTCTGAAGAGTACGATGCTCTTGTGCAGAATGGAACATGGGAACTTGTTCCCCCTGCATCAACGCAAAACATTGTTGGTTGCAAATGGATTTTTAGAATTAAACGTTTACCTAATGGCTCTGTTGACAGGTGCAAAGCACGACTTGTTGCTAAAGGGTTCAATCAGCGTCCTGGAGTTGATTATTATGACATATTCAGTCCGGCTACTAAATCGACCATTGTTCGCTTGGTCCTTAGTCTTGCTGTTAGTCAAGGGTGGTCTCTTCGTCAACTTGATGTCAACAATGCCTTCCTTCAAGGTTTTATTGATCGTGACAATCCCACACATGTTTGCAAGTTACGCAAAGCTATCTATGGTCTCAAACAAGCGCCTTGGGCCTGGTACCATGAGCTACGACACTTTCTTCTAGCCTCTGGGTTTACAAACTCTCATGCGGACACATTACTATTTTTTTTCAACACCAACGACACCCTAGTCTATCTCCTTGTGTATGTTGATGACATAATTATTACAGGATGCAATGCTACTATAGTTCAAAGATTTATTGGTCTTCTCGGCAAAAGATTCTCCATCAAAGATCTTGGTGCTTTAACTTACTTTCTTGGTATCAAAGTTGTCTCTACTTCCACTGGTTTACTTCTCTCTCAGCGAAAATACATCATAGACATTCTCACTCGCGCAAATATGATAGGAGCCAAATCCATCTCCACACCCATTGCCACTGAACCAACCCTTGCAGCTCTTTCCGGCACCGCTATATCAGATCCTTCTGAATATAGAACAATTGTTGGAAGTCTCCAATACTTATGCCTCACTCGCCTTGATATTGCGTATGCTGTCAATAAGTTGTCTCAGTTCATGCACCGACCGACTACCGATCATTGGACTGCTGTCAAGCGCTTGCTTCGCTATCTTTCTGGTACACCTGATCTTGGTATTGCCTTGCATCGTGACACATCTCTCTCTCTTAATGCCTTCTCCAATGTTGACTGGGCCGGTAATAAGGATGACTATACTCCGGCACCGCTATATCAGATCCTTCTGAATATAGAACAATTGTTGGAAGTCTCCAATACTTATGCCTCACTCGCCTTAATATTGCGTATGCTATCAATAAGTTGTCTCAGTTCATGCACCGACCGACTACCGATCATTGGACTGCTGTCAAGCGCTTGCTTCGCTATCTTTCTGGTACACCTGATCTTGGTATTGCCTAGCATCATGACACATCTCTCTCTCTTAATGCCTTCTCCGATGCTGGCTGATCCGGTAATAAGGATGACTATACCTCCACCAGTGCTTACATTGTTTACCTTGGTCGCAATCCCATATCTTGTTCCTCCAAGAAACAACTTACAGTTGCCCGCTCCTCCACTGAAGCCGAATATCGATCAGTTGCGTCTACAGATGCTGAGCTACGTTGGATTTGTTCTCTTCTAACTGAGCTTGGCATCTGTCTTCCTATTGCTCTAGTTATCTATTGTGACAACGTTGGTACAACCCATCTTTCCTCCAATCCTATCTTCCACTCTCGCATGAAGCATGTTGCAATAGATTATCACTTTATTCGGGAGCAAGTACAAAGTGGAGTTTTACGTGTCACTCATGTGTCCTCAGAAGATCAACTAGCCGATGTCTTGACCAAGCCTCTTCCCCGTACTCACTTTCAACTTTTAAAGAACAAGATTGGACTCTATGCCCGACCTCCATCTTGAGGGGGCATATTAGAGGAATTAATTTATTGCTTATGTATTTATATAATTATCTCGTGTATCTTCTATTTACGGTTTGTATATATCTATATTATTATCATATCCTATAGATTAGGTAATAGAACATTTAATTGACTTAAATGAGATTTGGTCCACAACCAATCTCTAGTACGTGTATTTATTCCTCACTATTATTCAATGAGAAGACAAGTCATTATTTCAAATCTCCATAATGCATGCTTGGTTCTTCATTGGTTGGCGGACCATGAATCGACAATGTTGGAAGACAGATACAGCATCACCAAATACAAATTCAATGGTATTTTGGATTACGCTGAAGAGATGAAGATCATGATGATAATATAGTACAAAAACTGCAGAAGAAAATTAATCAATAAGAACAAAACGATTTACGCGGTTCACCCAATATTGGCTACATCCACGAAGATACTAAAAATTTTATTGAAAGAAATATTACAAGTGTTTTCAACAAAACACATGATATCTCATAATCTCAACTAGTATAACCGAGAAAATAATTTAACTAACTCACACAAGATGACGTCTCAACACTAAAAAAAACTTTTTCTTTTTCTTTCTATTGTAGGATGCTTTGCTTGCATTTGGATGATTAAACTAAGGCAGTGAGAACTCTATTTACAGAGCTAATCCTAAATGTGAAAGTGCATTTCTTTCGTCAAAACTCGTTCAGCCAAATTTGACAAAACATTTCTGCCACAAAACCATTCACATTAATGATTTTTTGCCGACAACCACCAACCTTTAATAAATGCAGGATGTTGACAGCTCATCTAACATTTCTGCCACTTGAAGACTTGATTCTAATCATGACTTCACACCATTAATGCAGTAGCTCATATCGTCTCATTTATATCTGGAGTCCAACTGAAGCTGAACACAAATTCAGTTTGTCAATGGTCACAACCTTTTTGATCATATCGGTCGGATTCTTACTTCAAAAAATCTTTTCAAGCATCAAGATTCTATCTTCTAAGATGACAAACATGATTTTTTTCTAAATAAATAACACTCTGATTGTCATTGTATAACGTACTACTCTCAAGCTTCTGTAACAATTCCTCCAGAAAGGTTCTCAACCACATCATCTCCTTGATAGCTTTTGTAACTGCAACGTACTCAAGTTCAATAGTCAAAAGCACAAATGTCTTTTGCAACTTAGACAACCAGCTTACTACCGTACCACTTAACGTGAAGACATACCCAACAAAAACTTGTAAGCCCAAATTTGACCTCGTGGAGCATAATGATAAACTAGCAGTACTTTTCAAGTATATGAGAATCCATTTAACTGATTCCTAGTGTTGTTTTACTGGATTGCTCATAAACCTGCTCGCAACTCCCATTGCATGTGTTATGTCTAGTCTTGTGCACATCATTGTATATATGATGCTTCCAACAGCAGAAGCATAATGAACCTTGTTCATCTAAGTCTGCTCCTGCTCTGTCGATGGTGATTGTGCTTTGATTAATTTAAAATGACTAACTAAAGAAGTATTCATAGTTTTAGCTTCATCCATATTAAATCTGCCAATCACATTTTTCACTTACTCTTCTTGAGATAACTTCAAGATTTCATTCACCCGATCTCTAAAAATCCTCATTCCAAGGATTTTTTTTGCAGCATTCAAATCCTTCATAGAATTTTTTTTAGCAACTCTTTCTTGAGTTTATGAATCTCCTTCAGACAAACTTCTTCTATAAATATATCATCTACTGTTCGAATATTATAAGTTTTAGAGTTTGACAAATTATTCTGTAAAAGAGTTGAAGAATCTAACTGATCGAACAATCAAGCTATCGTAACTGAAGACTTCATTTGAACTGAACTGGAAAAACCTTATCAACTGAAGGACATCAGTTAGAACTGATAATGTTTAGCTAAACTGATCGGCTGATCAATTGATTTCTAATCAGCAGGCCACATCATCCGTTGAAGTATCAGCAGATAGACTGACAGGTCGTACCAAAGCAGAATAGATGAATCAGAACAGAACAGTCTGAATACCTCGTACTACTGTCCGATAAAGTAGTTAGACGACAATTCAATGGATATTTGTAATTTAATGCATTCAATACAACCGTTGAGATCAAATACTATTTATAGCTGATTGAATCAGTTGAACAAGGTTACTGGAAGTAAGTGAACACAGACAAAACAATCAAGCTACAATATTCAATTAGTTGCGATACATCTTTTGAGCATTTTATCAGTTTACAAATCGCACGATCAAGCTCTACATTAATTGTATTATCAGTAACATTCAGGCTAACAGTTAGAGCATTTCAGTTTATTACTGTAAAAGAGTTGTTAGACTAAGAGTTTCAATTTGACAGTATATAAGACCAATTGAAGTGGATTATTACAATCAGTTGTAATAGATCAAAGTCTTTTAGTGAAATCCAATTTTCGTGATATAAAGCGTGACGTAGGAGCATTTGAAATCTCCGAACATCAATAAAAATCTATGTGTTCGTTTATGTTATCATTTTAGTTTTACACTATACCAACCCTAAGTATTCAATCTATATTTCAGTCTCATTTCGCACTTTTATCAGTTGACTGATTTATATTGAAAAAAAGATTATAGGATAAGTTCTTCAAAGAACTGATTCATATTTGAAAAGAGAACAAAAATCCTAAGTGTTTATTCAACCCCGTTTCTAAAGTACACTTAAACTATCCTAACTGATCAAGTGGTATCAGATCCAGGCTAATCTTGACTCGAATACTTTCAAACGCTCAAACTGATACAGATCATCATGTCTTCATTCAACAAGATTCCCATGTTTTCCAGGGAAGAATTTGATGATTGGAAGATAAGAATGCAGGCTCATCTAGCTGTTCAAGATGATGACTTGTGGTATGTCATAACAAATGGACCGATCATGAAAGCCAATATAGTTGTTGCTCTTACTGATGGAGCACTACATCGAATAGAGAAGCCACGAGATGAGTGGATCTCAGAAGAAAAGAAAAAATCTAACTTTGACAATGTGTCCAGGACATCCTGTATAAAAATCTGGACAAACACATTTAGCAAAATCAAATTATGTAAGTCAGTTAAGGAAATCTGGGAAAAGCTGATTCAGTTATGCAAAGGAAATGTGCAGACAAAAAAAAAAAGCTGTCAGTTGTTGGTCAGAAATTTGACAACATCAAGAAGAAAGTTGGATAATCGATGAGTGATTTTGATGAAAGGGTTAGCAGCATAGTGAATGAACTGAATGCACTTTGAAGAGTACACTAAAATAAAGAGATTGCCCTGAAAGTTATGTGTGACCTTCCCAAGGAGTGGGATGTTAAGACCATGGCCATGAGGAAATCTAAAGATTTGAACAAGGTGGAATTACATGACATATTTGCAGATCTAAAAGCCTACAAATTTGATATTCAAACCAAAGAAGGTGAGCCAACAATTCCACAAGTTACAACTGCTCTAAGCGTGTACTGCCCAAAAACTAATATATGCAAACCCCATACATGATCGAATTAATGTATTTAATAATCTAAGTAATGTATGCTACGTGTTAAATTATTTTGAAATTTAAGATGTTTTCACGAGTTTTAGTTTTCAGACAAATATTCGATCCCGAACCAAGAAAGGAGACTGAAGACGATTAAGATGTTAAAAAATTTAAAGATATAATTTTATTTCGAGTCAAGAAATTATTTTAAAGTATTTATAAATCTTAGCATTTTTTTAGGGCTAAATTTAATTTATCGAGTGAAATAGAAATGTTAAGTATTTTAACTAGCAAAATTCGAAAATAAAGGATTTAAATACATCAACTCGAAATAAAATATTTTAATGATTATTTTATGACTTCATTAATTAAATTAGGTAGTATTTAATTAAGAGTAGAATTTAAATTGTAGGACTCTTAATTAAAAAGTTGGAAGGATAAATTAGTCATTTAAATTGTAAGGACTTAATTATTAAATTTAATTAGTGTTTTATTTAAACTAAAACACCTAAGTAACATCCTAACTAATCTTTAAAAGACTCATACCCTAATTATACCTTACAATTCACGTAAAACACAAACACAAACACAACACATACACACACACACTCTCAAAACACCAAACTCTCGGCCAAAGTTCTAAGCACTTGATTTTGATGTGTGCTGTTTGCATGAGTGGATGTTCCCTCGTCTAACAGCCTTGGATGACCCGTGCTTGCCAGGTTATAAGGAGTGTAAGCCAATGGTCGGCAGGAACAAGCCAAATTGAAAAAGTATTCACAATGCCCACTGTTCACTTATTGAAAAGCAGAACATTACGTATATATTGAGGTCTGGGTTTTTACCTTCTTCGTTAAGTTCTACATTAGATATCTTTTTCAGTGATGTGTTCCGAGTAAATCGAGTGAGCAAAGTCGGGAGATCTACCGGACGATGATATAAATAAGATGTTTTAGGAAAATGAGCAAGGAAGATATATCTATGAGGAAGGTATATCTCGGGCTTTCACCGCAACCTGCAGAAAATGAAATGAACTCGTGAATGGGCGCTAGAGGGGTGTCCGGCGTATCCACTCCGATGCTTAAGTCAGCAGGTGAAGAAGAAAGGTGAAATGGCTTGTATATGTGGTGATATACGTGAAATGCTCAAGAATTCAGAATTCCAGAATCTGTAAATGAGAAGTATACCTGCTATTTATAGTAGAAAATCCCATTATTACCTAGTTTTCAGTGCCCACCTGCTAAGTATGGTAAGGCGGTTGCCCATATCCTACCTCTGATGACTTCTCTGACATGCCAAACCCCTGTAGTTCTGACAGTAATGATTACCAAGCATAAGGTAGCCCATACTGATACACTCGAGTGAGGTGCGCTTCTCGAGGTAGCTCGTGCAGAAGGTTCCCGGGATCTTGCATGAAAGCCCGGGCTCTTGATTGCCCGGGGGGAAAATATCCCGGGCATCTCCCTGCCCGGCTGCTAAAGAAAACACTCTGCATATTAACTCTGATTTGGGTTATCCATTTAATTTCCCGGGTCACCCATGACCCGGGCTCCTATGGGGGTATCACCACCCATCCCTTAAATAGTCTGTCTAGAATCTTACTCGTTGTCCTGTTCAGTCACGCTTGGGCTAAAATAGAAAGATAATTGATAAGGCCAAATCTTGAAAAAATTTTAGGGATTTGATTTAATAATATTTGCTCTTATCTAATATTTTTATCCATATTTATATGCTTAATTGAATTAATAATTGTAGATTTAAATAAAAGATGAAAAATGTTTAAATTTGGAAATAAAATAAATTTACAAGACTTCAAAGGAAATAAAATATTTTTATTTTATTATCTTGATATTATTGAAGTTCTTGATAAAGATGGAGTCTAATCTTTGAAAATAAAATCTACAATCTTATTATCTACAAGGTTTAAGTGGAGATGGGCTTAAAAAGAATACAAGGAGATGCCCATTTAGAAGAATAAAAGGAAGAAAAGCGTAGAGAGAAGTAGCCGACACAGGAAGAAAGAAGCGCAGAAGACCGCGGAAGAGAGGGGAACAAAAGCTACTGTGAAGTAGTATCACCGCGGAAGAAGAACATAAGGGAGGAAGAGTGAAGGGCAGAAGCAAGAGGAATTCCGCACACACGCTACAAATCATTGAGAATTCTTTTCTTTCTTTCTTAACTATGTTTTCTTCATTGAATTTAAACACTGATTTTGACTTTTATTTTAAGTTTATGGAGTAGATTTTTATAGACTAAGGCCATGATAGGGGCCGAGACATATTATTTTTTGATGTTTTGAGTTTAATTCAATTAGATTATTTATTTTATTCATTGATTGATGTTGTTTATCACATGTTCTTTTAATCTGGCCAATTAAATTGAATATTTGTTGGTTAATCTAAAATCGGAAGGGGATAGATTAATATTTGCTTCACACATCAATCAACACATGGTTAAATTGACTAGAAATAGTATTCGATTTCAGTGTGCGACTTTAGGTTGAAAAACTGGAATTTCACAGCGATCTAATGCGGTTGAATCTAATTAAATTCAGTTAGGAATAATTGGACTGTTAGATTTAATTAGGTTTATTAATTCGAGGAATCGTTTAATAAATAATTTTGGGAATTCCGTCATGAATTAAATAATTAATTTAATGAATATGAATTTGACACGTAGATTATAAGTTGTCTCGGTACCGTTGTGCGCCTTAGTCGTTTTAAAATAATTTGAATTTTCGTCTAATTTAATAATTTGGATTTTTTTGCTTTAGTTAATTTATTTAAATTGTTTAATTTAGTTTTGATTAATCTATCTCCCATCATTTGAACTTTATTAGCCTAAATAAGGAAAAATAATTCGTATTCTAGTAATTAAACATCGATCTCTGTGGGTACGATACCTGGACTCATCTCCAAATACTATTACTTGACCTAGTCCGTTTGCTAGATTTATTCCCAACCGAAATCGTCGGTCAAGTTTTTGGCGCCGTTGCTGGGGATTGAATTGTTTAATATTAGGATTTATTATTTTCTTGAGATTAGGTTTTTATTTAATTTTGTTGATTTTACGCATATTTGTACGTTTAAAGTTTGTTTATTTTCAGGAATAATCTTACTGTGCATGAGCCGTGCTAGAGGAGACATAGAATTAGAGCCATTTGATCCAGAGATTGAGAATACTTTTCGACGGAGACGTAGAGCACAAAGGGAGAAATCCTCAGACTTTGACGTGGAAGAACAATTAGAACAAGAGGAGAAAATTGAAATAGCAGGGATTGAAGCAATGGAGAATGAGGAGGATGATCGCACTGTCTATGATCTTACTAGACAAACTACTGGAGGTTATGGTTCAAGCATTACTCGTCCTACTGTGGAAGAAAATAATTTTGAGTTGAAACCATCCATCATTCAAATGATACAGTATCAAGTGAGATTTGGAGGATCGCATACCGAGGATCCTAATGCACATCTGGAGGGATTTCTATCTATCTGTGACACAATCAAATTCAATGGAGTGAGCACGGATGCCATAAGATTGCGACTATTCCCTTTCTCTTTGCATGGTGAAGCAGCAGAATGGCTTAGAAATCTACCAGCTGGCTCTATTACTACATGGAATGGTTTGGTGGAAATGTTCATGAATCAATATTTTCCACCCACCAAGCTAGCACAACTGCGTATGGATATCTCATCTTTTCGCCAGAAGGATGGGGAGACATTACATACAGCTTGGGGAAGATTTAGAAAGATGTTGAGGAGGTGTCCTCAACATGGTTTCTCTTCATCTGAACAAGTTCAGATTTTCTATAACGGAGTAGATCATTCCGTGCGTTCCATGCTAGATGCGGCAGCCAATGGTAGCTTATACAGGAAGACTCCACGAGTTGCACTTGAAAAAATTTCAAATATGGCTGAAAATAGTGCGGGTTGGCCAGATATTAAACGAGAAAAGAAGGCTGAAATTCTTGAAATGGATGTGTTGAATGCACTTACTGCTAAGATTGATGGGTTGGCCCATCAATTCTCTCAGCTGAAATCAAATCAAGCAAATCAAGTCCAAGGAATAGTCATCGAGGAACAACCCATTTTTGATGAAGTAGCAGTGAATTTTGTGGGGAATCAATGGAGACAGCAATCAAATTCATACAGTTCCACATACAATCTAGGATGGAAGCATCACCCTAATTTTTCTTGGAAGAATACGGAGAATTCTCTTAATCCAACACATATTCCTCCACTGCCCATTCCTCAACAAGTGAGACAACAAGGATTATTGGTACCTGCAGCACCTCCAGGATTCAAACAAGAAGATCAAAGACCAATTTATGAGGATTTTATGATGAAATATGTTGTGGGAATGGAGACGAGACTGCAGAATCATGATGCTATATTACGAAGGTTGGATGCTCAAATGGGTCAAATAGCCAATCAATTAGCAAATCGACCCCTTGGAACACTACCAAGTGATACTGAGAAAAATCCGAAAGGAGTGAATGCAGTGAGTACAGTGATCAAGGCTGAGGAAGAGGAACCAAAGAGGCAGAATTCTACAGATATGGAGGCAAAGAATGATGGAGGAATGAAACCAAAAATGGAAGATGCTAAGGAACAGAACCCTCAGACTACACGGAAGACAGGTAAGAAAGGTAAGGAATTTGATTCTAATGATAATATTGATATTAATACACTTCATTTTCCTCAAAGAGCAAGGCAACTACAATTGGATCAACAATTTTTGAAATTTCTTGAAGTTTTTAAGAAATTGCACATAAATATTCCTTTTGTAGAGGCTTTGGCTCAAATGCCTTCTTATGCTAAATTCTTGAAAGATATTTTGACTAAAAAGAGGAAACTTGTTGATTTTGAAACTGTTAAGCTTTCCGAGGAATGTTCAGCTATTCTGCAAAATAAATTACCTCCTAAGCTTAAGGATCCAGGTAGTTTCTCCATTCCTTGCACTATAGGTAATTCTAATTTTAATAAAGCATTGTGTGATCTTGGTGCTAGCATAAATCTTATGCCTTATTCCTTCTTTGAGAAATTGGGGATTGGAGAAGTTAATCCAACCACTATTTCCCTTCAACTTGCTGATAGGTCTATTAAATCTCCTAGAGGGGTTATAGAGGATGTTTTGGTTAAAGTTGATAAATTTATATTTTCAGTTGATTTTGTTGTGCTAGACATGGAGGAGGATCGTGAGATCCCCCTAATTTTTGGTCGTCCTTTCTTAGCTACTGGAAGAGCTCTAATAGATGTGCAAAAAGGTGAGTTAGTTTTGAGGTTGAACGATGAGAAGGTAACTTTTAATGTCTTTCGTAGTATGAAATATCCTACTGGATCTTCTTATTGTTATAGAATAGATGATATTGTTGAGTGTAGTGTGCATGATACTTTAATTGAAGACCTACTAGAAAAGCTTTTGGTTAGCCCAAAGTCCACGGAATCCAGCAGAGAAGAGTTGGAGGAATGTATGAACTACTTGGAGGGATCAAAGCCTTTGCTAAGATCGGTGAATTCGAAGATTGGGGAGCTTGGACACATTCCAAAATCACTTAAACCATCCATAGAATAACCCCCATTCCTCGAACTCAAACCACTTCCTCCTCATTTAAAATATTTATTTTTGAAGGAAGAAGATAAACTGCAAGTAATTGTTTCTTCTTCCTTGACAGGTGATGAGGAAGATAAGCTCTTGAGAGTGCTGAAGGATCACATATGTGCCATTGGATGGAGCATAGCCGACATCAAGGGGATTAATCCATCCATGTGCATGCACAAAATTTTAATGGAGAAGGAGCACTCTCCCACTACTCAACCGCAAAGGAGATTGAATCCAGCTATGCAAAAGGTCGTCAAAAAGGAGGTAATCAAACTCCTTGATGCAGATATGATCTTTCCTATATCCGATAGCAAGTGGGTAAGTCTTGTGCATGTTGTTCCTAAGAAAGGGGGAATCACTGTTGTTGAAAATGAAAATAACGAATTAATCCCCACTAGAACTGTGACTGGGTGGCGTGTTTGTATTGATTATCGCAAATTAAATGATGCCACAAGAAAGGATCACTTCCCCTTACCTTTTGTTGATCAAATGTTAGAGCGTTTGGCAGGTCATGTTTTTTATTGTTTTCTAGATGGTTATTCTGGATATATGCAAATCCCAATAGACCCCGAAGATCAACATAAGATGACTTTTACTTGTCCCTATGGTACATTTGCATATAAAAGAATGCCATTTGATTTGTGTAATGCACCTGCTACTTTTCAACGTTGTATGATGTCGATTTTTCATGATATGGTTGAAAAATATATTGAGGTCTTCATGGATGAATTTTCTGTTTTTGGTTCTTCTTTCGACTCTTGTTTGGTTAATTTGTCAAAAGTGCTAAAGAGATGTGAAGAAACGAATCTTGTACTTAACTGGGAGAAATGTCATTTCATGGTAAGGGAAGGAATTGTTCTTGGTCACAAAATTTCTGAAAAATGTATTGAAGTGGATAGAGCTAAGGTAGAGATAATAGAAAAGCTTCCTCCTCCTACTAATGTCAAAGGAATTCGTAGCTTTATTGGGCATGCAGGTTTTTATAGGCAATTTATAAAGGATTTCTCGAGTATTACCAAGCCTTTAACTAATTTGCTAATGAAAGATGTTCCTTTTGTTTTTTCTAAGGATTGTTTACAACCTTTTCAGGTATTAAAGCAAAAGTTGACCACCACGCCGATCATTGTTGCACCAGATTGGAATCTACCATTTGAACTCATGTGTGACGCAAGTGATATTGCTTTAGGGGTTGTTTTGGGGCAAAAGAAGGAAAAATTATTGCATGTAATCCACTATACAAGAATGACACTTTCATGAGCTCAATTAAACTATGCTACTACAAAAAAGAGTTGCTGGCTGTTGTGTTTGCTTTGGACAAGTTTCGGTCATACCTTGTAGGGAGTAAAGTGATAGCCCACACGGATCATTCAGCTTTGAAGTATCTCTTAAACAAGAAGGATGCCAAGCCAAGATTGATAAGATGGATCCTTCTACTGCAAGAATTTGACATAGAGATCGTGGATCGAAAGGGGACTGAAAACCAAGTTGCTGATCATCTATCGAGATTGGAGAAGCCCGAGGAAGGTAAGTATGTAATTAGAGATGAATTTCCTGACGAGAAACTTTATGCCATCTCTAATTTACTATGGTATGCTGATTTTGTCAACTATTTATCATGCAAATTTATTCGTTCTCATCTTACATATCAGCAGAAAAAGAAGTTCTTTTCAGATTTAAAATATTATCTTTGGGAAGATCCTCTTTTGTTTAGAATTTGTGCAGATGGCATTATTCGTAGGTGTATTCCAGTGGAAGAGGTAAGTTCTATACTTGCTCATTGTCATAGTGGTCCAACTGGAGGACATTTTGGGGCAAGTAAAATGGCCACAAAAATCATTCAAGCTGGATTATACTGGCCTACACTGTTCAAGGATGCACACACTTATGTTTTGAATTGCAATGAATGCCAACGTGTTGGTAATATTTCAAGAGACACGAAATGCCATTGAATAATATTTTAATCTGTGAATTTTTTGATGTGTGGGGAATTGATTTCATGGGGTCATTTCCAGATTTCTTAGGAAATAAATATATTTTGGTGGCTGTGGATTACGTATCCAAGTGGGTGGAAGCAAGTGCTTGTAGAACCAATGACTCTAAGGTTGTGATCCAATTTTTAAAGAAAAATATTTTTGCAAGATTTGGCACACCTAGAGCCATTATTAGCGACGGAGGAAGACACTTTTGTAATCGTCATTTTGAATCTCTTTTGGCTAAGTATGGGGTCACGCACAAGGTGGCAACACCTTATCATCCTCAAACTAGTGGTCAAGTAGAAGTGTCAAATAGGGAGATTAAGAAAATTCTTGAGAAGACCGTTGGATCTTCGAGGAAGGAATGGGCTAGTAAATTGGATTATGCATTGTGGGCATATAGAACAGCATTCAAAACCCCTATAGGAACTTCCCCTTTTCGTTTGGTCTATGGAAAAGCTTGTCACCTTCCTGTTGAACTAGAGCATAGGGCATTATGGACTACTAAATTTTTGAACTTTGATGTGCAAGCTACAAGTGATCAACGTCTTCTACAAATCAATGAGCTGGAGGAATTTCGTCTTGATGCATATGAGAATGCGAAAATCTATAAGGAAAAGACAAAGAAGTGGCATGATGCAAGGATTGTGCACAGGGAATTTGAGTCTGGACAAAAAGTTCTTCTTTATAACTCTCGTTTGAAACTCATGCCAGGTAAACTTCATTCCAAATGGTCCGGGCCTTTTACTGTTACTGATGTTTTTCCCTTTGGTGTTGTAGAAATCCGTGGAGATTCTGAAAATCCCTTTAAGGTGAATGGACATGGACTGAAAATTTTTCATGAAGGAATTGTGGAGCAAGAGGAGCCGAGTACTCCTTTGCATGAACCGAACTAATTTCTAAAGGGAGTTGTCTAGCTATAGACAAGAAATTTAGCGCTTGCTGGGAGGCAACCCAGTGATTTATTTTATTTAGTTTCATTTTATTAGTTTTTTTTTCATTCTATTAGGTTAATTCTCTGTGATTTTGGTGTGTGTAGGGAATATTGGAATGAAGTAAGATGACTTAGACTCTGGAAAAGCTAAACTGTTGAAATAAGAGATTACCAGCACTGAGGAATTCCACCATCCCCATGTTGTACTCCATGGATATTAAAGCACACTGCCAGGGAAGTGTTCTCTTACTATTCTACATCCAAATTCTATATCCTTTTTGAATGGCATGACACTGAGGACAGTGTAAATCTAAAGTGTGGGGGGGATTTGATTTGTGTTTGTTTCACGTCACAACACTTAGAATGTGCTTAAATGATTAATCCTCGAGCATGAATTTTTTTTTTTTTGTTTATTCTTTGAGAAACCGCACTAGTGATTACATGATACACTAATTGACTTTCTAGATTTTTGAACACTCAAAAAATTACATCACACCTAGAATTGATTGAGATGATCTGTAGTTGTACCCGAAGGATTTGAGCACAAACTAGTTTTGTATCATATTTTGAGACATAATCTATGCACTTTAGGTCATACTTATATGAATTAATCGTGAATTGGTAAAAGGTGAGCTCATGAAAAAAAAAATCGAAAAAAAAAAGAAAGAAAGAAACAATCTAGAACTTGTCTGATTATCTTTCGAGGCGAAAATTAGGAGGAGAATGACTTAGGGATGATTTAGGCGATCTTTGGACCGTTTGAGCCTTTCGAGCCTACCCAATGCATCATTTATATCCCTAGTACCCCATTTTGAGTCTATAAAAATCGAATGGAGTGTGTCAAAGACATACAGTTAGCCCCCATTCGTATTCCTTCAAAATCCCACATCAACTACCCAATTTTAGCTCATACACTATTCCTCTTCCTTAATTTTGAGAGAAATAAATTCTTTAGCGCTTTAAAATTTTCAATAATTCTCATGTGCTGATTGATAAGAAAAATTGGAGGAGTTTGAAAAAATCATGAAGAATGAGAAAGGGATTGATGAAAAGATATATATAAAAGAAAAAGGAGGAGGAATGAATGTTGTATGATGTGGTGATTGAAAAACCTAAAAGGAGATGTTGTTGAAGATCGAAAAAAAAAATTGGAGGAAGAGAAAAAAAATATGGGGGAATATGAATGAAAGTACAAGGAAGATGAAAAAAGTTGATGGAGGATGATGAATATCAATAAAGGAGGAATATAAGAGATGAAAGAGTGCGCTATATGATTAAATTGTTTATTTTCTCTCATTTTGAATCTCCCTACCTTTATTGTAGCCGTGAGCCGTGGCCTGACGTTATAAGCTTGAAAAGACCTATTGACCGGGTCATATTCCTCCAACATTTAGTGGAGAAAGGTATGAAAGACAAGCTTATGGAGAGTTTCTTAAAAAACAAATTCAGAAAATATGAGCACTCCTTGTACTAAAACACATTTGAGGAATATGAGTTTTGACTTCCACACTACACACGTCTCATTATCTTGATCTTTTCTAGTGAATGCTTGAGTTTTAAAGTTGCAACGAAAGTGAATTTTATGATTTTCGAAGTGTGATCTTTTGATTGAGTGTGACAGAATTTGGTATGTTGAAAAGTGTTGATTGTGTCATTTTGTGTGGTGAATCATTGAATATTCTTTCATAATATTTTTATTCTTTTGATTTGCTTGAGGACGAACAAAGGCTAAGTGTGGGGGGATTGATAAGGCCAAATCTTGAAAAAATTTTAGGGATTTGATTTAATAATATTTGCCCTTATCTAATATTTTTATCCCTATTTATGTGCTTAATTGAATTAATAATTGTAGATTTAAATAAAAGATGAAAAATGATTAAATTTGGAAATAAAATAAATTTACAAGACTTCAAAGGAAATAAAATATTTTTATTTTATTATCTTGATATTATTGAAGTTCTTGATAAAGATGGAATCTAATCTTTGAAAATAAAATCTACAATCTTATTATCTACAAGGTTTAAGTGGAGATGAGCTTAAAAAGAATACAAGGAGAGGCCCATTTAGAAGAATAAAAGGAAGAAAAGCGTAGAGAGAAGTAGCCGACACAGGAAGAAAGAAGCGCAGAAGACCGCGGAAGAGAGGGGAACAAAAGCTACTGTGAAGTAGTATCACCGCGGAAGAAGAACATAAGGGAGGAAGAGTGAAGGGCAGAAGCAAGAGGAATTCCGCACACACGCTACAAATCATTGAGAATTCTTTTCTTTCTATCTTAACTATGTTTTCTTCATTGAATTTAAACACTGATTTTGACTTTTATTTTAAGTTTATAGAGTAGATTTTTATAGACTAAGGCCATGATAGGGGCCGAGACATATTATTTTTTGATGTTTTGAGTTTAATTCAATTAGATTATTTATTTTATTCATTGATTGATGTTGTTTATCACATGTTCTTTTAATCTGGCCAATTAAATTGAATATTTGTTGGTTAATCTAAAATCGGAAGGGGATAGATTAATATTTGCTTCACACATCAATCAACACATGGTTAAATTGACTAGAAATAGTATTCGATTTCAGTGTGCGACTTTAGGTTGAAAAACTGGAATTTCACAGCGATCTAATGCGGTTGAATCTAATTAAATTCATTTAGGAATAATTGGACTGTTAGATTTAATTAGGTTTATTAATTCGAGGAATCGTTTAATAAATAATTTTGGGAATTCCGTCGTGAATTAAATAATTAATTTAATGAATATGAATTTGACACGTAGATTATAAGTTGTCTCGGTA
The DNA here is from genome assembly GCF_025594145.1 of Primulina tabacum. Lineage (NCBI taxonomy): Eukaryota > Viridiplantae > Streptophyta > Magnoliopsida > Lamiales > Gesneriaceae > Primulina > Primulina tabacum. The sequence continues at coordinate 42,684,678 of NC_134554.1, forward strand.
CCGTTGTGCGCCTTAGTCGTTTTTAAATAATTTGAATTTTCGTCTAATTTAATAATTTGGATTTTTTTGATTTAGTTAATTTATTTAAATTGTTTAATTTAGTTTTGATTAATCTATCTCCCATCATTTGAACTTTATTAGCCTAAATTAGGAAAAATAATTCATATTCTAGTAATTAAACATCGATCTCTGTGGGTACGATACCTGGACTCATCTCCAAATACTATTACTTGACCTAGTCCGCTTGCTAGATTTATTCACAACCGAAATCGTCGGTCAATAATCAATTCAGATTATAAAAGCATCGGGGGCTTCAAATATCCTAGAGATGGGATGCGGTGCCAGGAACTTCAATCTCCCAGGCTTAAGATGAGATGTCGGGGCCTCCTGTCTCCCGGACTTTGAATAAGATCTCGAGGCCTCATGTCTCCCCGACTTTAAATAAGATGTCGGGGCCTCATGCCTCCCGGAATTAAAATATTTTTTGTCGTTTAGTCTTCTCGGGCGGTGGAGATGATGTCATGATGACGTATGCCCAAGAATTCAAACAGCCTGAAACGTTTCGTATTCCGAGATAATAATGAGCCTGACGCATCGATAGTTGTGCACGTCTTTTCATATTCTGGCACAATTTCTGAAATTCCTCCTGACCGTCCGATTCAACTTTAGATCAACGGTTGAGATTAACTCCCTCCTCCGCCTATATATAATAGCACACAACCTTCATTTGTCATTTTCAGCATTTCAAATTCTCTCAAAATTCTCTCAAAATTCTCTCCAATCCACATAAGTGTGGCGCTTCATCTTCTCCGGCGACTTCAATCACTGTTTCTTCACTCCGTCACCATCGTAAGTAATTTCCTTTTCACTTTCTTAAAATGTCAAACTCTACCTCCTCCATCTCAGGAGCAAATGCGCGAAGCTCACCTAGCTACGAGTCCACCGCGATGCGCTCTGATTCTACCCCTTCTCCTCCTCCACAACGCTCCTTCACCCTCTCCTCAAAAAAGCTCAAAACCAAACAGCCAAAACCCTCATCTACCGGTCCCTCCCGAGCTTTGAAAAAAAGCAAGGGCAAGGGCAAGGGCAAGGGCAAGGGAAAAGCCCGAGCTTCCTCCCCACCCTAATCTGAGACCTCGGGGGTTCCCTGGTTCGCTTCAATGAGCAGCACTTTGCACTCGGGAGCAGATGAGGAGCTTAGGACCCTTGGTTCCATCCCCTCTTGTTACCTAATTTTGATACCCGACCCCTCTGATAGAACCAACAACCCTCCTCCCGACTTCACAACATTTTTCCGGGACCAAGTCAGAAATGGTCTTTTGTTCCCCATCCCTCCCTTCTACATAGAGGTCGCCAGGTTTTTTGGTGTACCTATTAACCAACTCCACCCTAATTCCTTCCAGATTATGGCATCGGCCTATATTCTTTTCAAAATGAACAGTCTCCTCATCACCCCCTTATTCTTCATTAATTTTTTGTTTGTCGGCTGGGAGACAATGCCTTCTCCCAGTCTGTCCCGGCTTAACTTCCGGTTCATCGATGCTATCCCCTCTTCCCAGAAGGGATGGAAATGACGATTCTTTTTCATTCAACTCCCTACCCCTCTTGCTTGCCTAACCGGCTTTCTCCCTTCTCTCCCCCCGCAACTGTGGGGACCCGAACCTATTCCTTCTTCTTAATCATTATTAGGATCATTTAATTAATCTGGGTGTAAATATATTTTTTTAAATACTCTGATATAAGTATCAACATAAAGTACAGATCATGTACAACATATGTTTATCGCAACTAGAGTTCAACCACTACATCAAGTACTGAAAATCACTCTACTCTAAGTCCGGATCTTCATGCTAATCTTGAATCTCTCATTCTCTTCGTGATCCTGATCCTGCCCCACCTGTTGTCATGCACACATACAAACAAGACAACAGCCGGATAACTCCGGTGAGAAATACAATCACAGTATAAACAATGTAAACATGCAGTCATATAAAAACATATATATAAAAGCATGAAACACATATCAATAGCATGTATCAAATCTGAAAGACATGTATCGATATAAAACTTTAAATCAACTCTAGACTCGTCATCTCAGACTCGACTCATCTCTATTCTAGGCATCCCGATCTGAATAAGAACGCAACGTTCTCCCATCTACTTTACCCCAGCTAGATGGTGGTACGTTCTTAGCCCCAGACTTTGGCTGTCTATATCGAAGATCTGCAATAGGAGTCGGTCTTCTCCTCAGTATATCGATATATATCCAAAAGTCCAGTGACTTGGCGGTTCTGCCATGGCCATTCTGCCAAAGACTAGGCGGATCTGCCCAACTCTAATTCATGCTTTACTATAGATCAATAGACTAAGCATGTCAATATCAAGAATTGCAAATATCAATGCAATAATCATTCAGTATGTGATTTTGGGAAACTCAAGTCAAATCTAACTCGAGTTGTGCAATCCCGAATCAACATTGATTTATACCTTTCTCTCTGTCAATCTGACTCTGTCGAAGTCTCGAACTCAAATCTGTCAATACTCAATCTAACAATGACGATAACGAGGAATACAATATCAATACCCCACTCAATCAATACTGGATATAATCAGAACTCAAACAAATTCTGTTTCAACAGCATAACTGTACAATCTCAATATACCCAGCAATATAAATCAATCAGATATCCATTCCCACAACTCATAATCAATACTATACAAATCTAATATCACATCTCAGTCAAATCAACTCTGAAATTCATAACAATTCTACACGGTATCTGTTCTTCAATCCGGTTTCGATTATACGATGTCTAACATATCAGAAACACCATATATGAATCATATCCGATTCTGGCAATATCATAATTTCAGAACATAACAGAAATCAATGAAACTTACGTCCAGTTGAAGCCTGTGTCGATAGAAATTCAGTACTGAAGTCGGATTGAAAATCTAGCGGACGGATCGAAATATAAAGGTGTAAGGATTTTCTGAAACTATTCTGTTCTCCTTTCTTCGTTTTCTCCATTTCTGAATGAAGGAATTCGTATATATATCCTAACTTGCATGTGTAAGATACGTGTCACATTTTCTTGGATATCGGTTGGCGCTCGGGCGGTCATAAATTTCCGCCCGGGCGCTTGCTCGGCGCTCGGGCGATTAAAAGTTACCGCCCGGGCGCGAGGTGTTCTGCCTCCCGATTATTCATTGGCGCTTGGGTGGTCAAAAACTACCGCCCGGGCGCCACATCTTCTGTGCGAAGCATATTTTGTTGAACATTAGGCGCTCGGGCGGTCACTTTCTACCGCTCAGGCGCCAATAGTTCTGTCCAAAACTTGTACAATTCATATGCTTTGCCCAATCTGATCTCAGAATGGCCCGGCTATAATCACATCAGTTCATAATCAATAATCTCATATTAATATAATCAAAATCTCGGGCATTACAGCAACCTTCCCTCCCAAAATCCTACAAATTTGAGGAACCCTACACCCGAAGCCAGGAATTGGTAGAGGGTCAAAAATGTTCCTCCAACACCCTCATTTCAGAGGAAAATTTAATAACTTATGGATTGAGTGCCCGGGTAGAGGACCCGATCGACCGGGTAATAGATGAAGTTGCTGGCTCGGGCGCTCAACCCGGTAACTTTCTCTTCCTTAACTTCCTTTTTTATTACTTGTCTTAATTTTGTAATTATCTTGACCATCTTTCCTTCTTTTTTGTGTAGATGCTTCAGAGATGCAGGAGGCCTTTGCAAGGAAGTGGGCGTCTGAGAAGGCAGCCCGGGAGTAAAAGCCCAGAGTTCCCTGGTTGTGGCTGAATAAAATAAGGAGCAACTGCAGGTTTCCTTCCTCCTCTCTCCTGAATTCAAGGCGGCCGTAGAAGATCGGGCATATCCCTTTTCAAGACCGGATTTAATAAATGCCAGGAACAACTTGAAGAGGCCGAGCTCCTGCCTAAGGATAGGGATTTTCCTGACTTCAGACGAGCCATAGCATCCCTCCCCAAATATGGAGAAGAAGAGAAAGAGGACCCTGCAGAGGAAGAGCAGCCTAGGGTCTGAACAAATAGATTTAGAATAGGCTTGTAATTTTTTCCTTCTTGCTTTTATTTTTGTAACCTTTAGCCTTCGGGCTTTATTAATGAACTTTTCTTCATTTTAACTTCTGTTCTTTTAATGATTACTTTACTAATTCATAAATGCTCGGCATCTAGAAGCAATCAAGAACTGCTTCTAAATCTGCTTGTAAATAATGAATCACGAAAATTTCCAAGTATTGTAAATTATCCGGGCACCTCAATGAGTAACCGGTATGTTGAACATTGACCTTGAATAAAAATCCTTAATAATCGCTCGAGGTGTAGACCCGTTAAGTCTAGGTACAGAGCCATGGATTGTTTCAATAACCAGATTGCGGAACCCTGGGCCGGGGATCATGTCCCGAGACTTGTGAATGGTCGAGATGTGGTGCCCCGAGCCAGGGTGTAGAGACATGGGCTTATTAATAACCAAGGTACGGAGCCTTGGGCCAGAGATCATGTCCCAGGACTTGTGAATGGTCAAGGTGTGGTGCCCCGAGCCAGGGTATAGAGCCCTAGGCTTATTATTAACCAAGGTACGTAGCCTTGGGCCAGGGATCATGTCTCGGGACTTGTGAATGGTCGAGGTGTGGTGCCCCAAGCCATGGTGTAGAGCCCTGAGCTTATTAATAACCAAGGTACGGAGCCCTGGGCCGGGGACCATGTCCCTGGACTTGTGAATGATTGAGGTGTGGTGCCCCGAGCCAGGGTATAGAGCTCTGGGCTTATAGATTAACCGAGGCTTTGTACTTCCCAGTTTTTAGATATAACATTCACATTCACACTTTCTGAGAAGAACAGAGCTTTCATTATCTTTTCAAACAAATAATTTACATCTTTCAAGCAAAATACTTCTTTAAATGAAATATATTCCATGATCACTTGAGAGAGCGTCCTAGAGCATCTTCTAGATAATAAGCTCTCGAGCTAACCTTCCGGGTTATTTTAAAAGGTCCTTCCCAACGAGCCTCCAATTTTCCAACATCTCCAGCTGGATTAACTTTCTTCACGACCAGATCTCCTACTTGAAAGTCTCGGATTCAGACTCCCTTGTTATATGATTTCATAACCCGCCTCGGTAAGCATCCATTCGAATCAGAGCCTGCTCTATCTTTCTCTTCCGAGCTTTGTTTCACTTCAAAAAGACTAAATGCAGTCTTTTTGTATTTCTTACTGCTACTAAAATGGTGCAAAAACACTTTCTGAAAGTCCTAAAAAAAGGATACTCTGAAGGACCAATCCCTCAAACCACCTCTGCGCCGAGTCAACCAGAGTGGTCAAAAACATTTTGCACTTGATTCTGTCAGCATAACAGTGCAACATGACCATATTCTTGAACCTGGCCAGTTGTTCCTCGGGGTCTGCATTGCCATCATAATTTTTAACTTTGGCATACTTAAAGTTCCCGGGAAGAGGTTCCCGAACAATAGCCTCAGAAAACGGGCATCCCTTAACGACTACCCGAGAATGACTTCTACCCTCCATCTGTCCCTCCAACACCCTCATCTTCTGTATCAACTCTTGCAACTCCTCTTGTAATGCCTGAAGTAAATATTACAAGTTGTTGATTTAGTAACGTGAGATTACTAAATAATTAATTAATTTTAAAGAGGGAAATATGACATATGTTGGTCATTGGAAGTTCAAATGATTTGAGATTTGGATATAACGTAGAAAACTCAAAAAGATGTAGAAGTTTCATGTTTTGAGTTTTGAAAAATTTGATCGTTTGACTGGTCCAAAGAGATATACCGGTGTTAAAATGTTAAATATTATATATTATATTATATTATTTAATTAATATAATATTTAAAAAATAAAAATAATAAAAAAAGAGAAAATTTGAAAACTTTTAACGGTGAATTGAAGAATCTCTCATTGACAGAGAGCAACGTAGATGTGAGAGAGAAGAAATAGAATAAGGTTTTCGATTTTTTTCTTTTCGATCTTGCGATTTATCGATTTATCCAATCGACGAACCGACTTCAGTTCTGAGATCGTTGACACGAGGTCTTCGATTTGAGGTATAAATTTTGTAGTTTTGGTGATGTTTGAAATTCGTCGATTTCTAGAATAAATCCGATAAATTGTTAAATCATACTGAAATTGAAGATTGTTGAATAGTGTATGATTTTAACGAAGTAGAGAAGATTATAGTGGTGTTATTTTGAATTATTCCTAATTTGTTTTAATTAGGGATTTTTAATCGTTGGACTGAGATTGGAGAGTTGTTTATCAGTTGTTATTAATTCTGATTATATATTCGGAGTCTACGAAGTATAGGCTACACGTTGATATAAAGTTTTCGTAAATTGACGGATGTTGTAAAATAGCCTATTATTTAAAGTTAATTAATTAGGGTGTATTTGATTGTAGTATTGTGAATTAAAAACACCATAATATTAAATTGTTGAACAATACGAATTTAAAATCGAGTTTTATATTTTGTTGAATTAATTGTTGTTGGGCTATTTGATGTTATATATTGAGGCTGTTATAACTGTGTTGATACGGTGACAATGATCTGAAATTGTCGTTGAATTATTTAGATACATCACAAGCCTCGGGATCAAAGAAATTGCCAGATTTTATATATACTCGATTATCAGGTACGTGTTGACGTACGAGCATATGTTGTTATTGTTTAGTATTGATGAATACTATTGCGTTGAACGATGATAAATCACCGGAATTGGGTGATTTGATATTATATTTGTTGTTGTTCATTATTGTTGATTTTGTTGACTATCGTTGTTGGGAGACGTCTCGTTGATGTTGTCACGTTGATGTTGTTCGTTCAACGATATTGCTGTCGTCGGAGTTGGGGTGCGACGTATCGTAGATGTTGTTATTCGTTCGACGATATTGATGTCGCCGGTGTTGGGGTGCGACGTATCGTCGATGTTGTTGTTCGTTCGACGATATTGCTGTCGCCGGTGTTGGGGTGCGACGTATCGTCGATGTTGTTGTTCGTTCGACGATATTGCTGTCGCCGGTGTTGGGGTGCGACGTATCGTCGATGTTGTTGCATTGTGATGTTGTTGAGATTGTTGTTGGCTGATTGTCCAGAAACGGCAAATGAGGTATTTCTGTTATGATTTCAGTTATATTTTATGTCGTTAATATAACTGTTATGTATTACGATGATAATTGTTGTATATGCTCACCCTTTGGGGGCTGTTTCTGTTGGGCAAGTTACAGGACTATGCGTGAAACAGGATAGTGGTGAAGGACTAGGTGTGTCTAGTCAAGCAGTCCTGTAGTTAATAGTAAATAGAAACAATATGGTTCATTGTCTTATTTGAGTTGTATGTGTGTATTTATTAAACTGTTTCTGCTACACTGACGTAGATAGTATGGTGATGTCATTATTTTGTCGTATATGCATTATATTATTACGTTGTCGAAAAAAAATTTTTATGCATATGACGTCACATGTTGTATGATTACGTGGCGAGGTTTGGGGCGCCACACCTCTACCACAGTCGGGGACTTGGACCCAGCACTTGATTCTCTCTTCCATCCTCGCTTCCTCCTCTCCTGCCTCCTGCTCTCTCTCCTGCTCCCCTCCTGCACGTGTAGCTTGATGAGAAAGTTCCCTCCGGGCTACAGATTTCTCCACCGCCTCGGATATAGTCATGCCACGGATCCCGACACAAACCCTTACACGAGGTCCATGTCCTTTTAAAAAATTAAATTTTTTTTAGGGATTGTTTTGGGGTTTTGATGTCATGATTTAGTACGATGATTAAACGAGGTCGAGTCCCGAGAGATTTAGAATGTCATAAGGAAATGTCATTTTTGGGTGTGAGCATGACTATACGTCTAAGTTGTGCAAGGTAGGTATTCGAACTCATGTTAGTATGTGCAGCAGTGGACCCAAGCGAGATCCAACTAGTCCCTCAACGCCATGTGAGTATGCTCGACGTGCAAAAGAAAATATTTTATGTTTTTGAGGTATGCTAAATGTCTTGTGACCAAATTATGAACGGGTTTGGAAGTCGGTGAACGTGTCCGAGGACCTCTCCACCCCGGTAAAGCATGACTGGGTTTAGATCAGGATTGGAAAGCGATAAAGCATGACCAGGGACCAATCCACCCGGTAAAGCATGACCGGGAATCTCATGTATGTGGCAGTGGATTTTCCCTGTCAGCCCAGTATTGTGGTTTAGTTTGATCAGGCGCATTTATGTATGGGTCACTTGCTTTGAAACACATCTCTACGCAAAATGATGAAGTTTATGTATGTTCAAGTTTGTATGAAGCAAGCATGTTTATGAAAAGTTTTATGATGATGGCATGTCTATGTTTATGCTATTACGTTCAAGTTTCAAGTATGTTTATGCTATTACGTTCAAGTTTCAAGTATGTTTATGCTATTACGTTCAAGTTTCAAGTATGTACGCTCTACTTTAAAGATGCACGTGGTTTTATTACGTATTACTTGTTATATCCAGTTTATGCATGTTGAGTCTTTAGACTCACTAGACTTGATCGATGCAGGTGATGATGAATTTGAGGAGACGAGGGATGGGGACCAATGAGCCGACTTGGACTGAGAAGGAGGCTAAACCCGAGGACCGCCCATGTTTTTAAGAAATTTTTCAATGTTTCAAATACTCTGATTTCACGTTATTGTTTACGATTATTTAAACAAGTGTTTTTAGCAAACTTTATTTGTGATTTTTTAGTTGCAAATATTTTGAATGATCAGTTTATTGTTATCGAAATTTGAAGATTTCTATTTAATTAAGAAAAAATTTTTTTTCCGCAAATTTTAAAGTAGTTTAAAAGTACGGTACGTTACAATGAAAGCCCGGGCTCTTGATTGCCAGGGGAGAAAATATCCCGAGCATCTCCTTACCCGGCTGCTGAAGAAAACACTCTGCATATTGACTCTGATTTAGATTGTCCATTTAATTTTCCGGGTCATATGAGTGTATCATTCAGGTAGCAATGTCTTCATTTCTTACAATTCCTCAATCACCAAGGCATTTTTCTTATTACATTACTGTAAATAAATATATGATAAGATGAAGATAAATATAAGATAATATTTAAGATAATATTTGTGGTGTTTAAACCATGTCCACCGAGTCGTCTTTGTCCAGCGATTCCACAACCGTCACAAATATCTGGGCGTCAACTCTCTGTCCGGAGGTGACATCTCTTCAATTCAGATCTCTAATCATCGTCTCAATGGTCGCAATTACCTCCAGTTAAATTAGGGTTCATCACTGGCGAGCTTTCTGCCCTAGCCAAAACTGACGCAACGTACAATACTTGGCTTACAGAAAATTCCATTGTCCTCGCATGGGTGGTGTACTCGATGGAACCTTCAATCAGTTGCCAATACTTGTGGTTCACAACGGCAAAATAGGTCTGGATGCGGCTCGGAAGATGAACTCTGATCTTGGCAATGCCTCTCATATGTTCGAAATTCGGTCAAAATTGAAAGACATGAAACAAGGCTCACATTCTGTCACTCAGTACTTCAGTGAGCTCCAGGATTTATGGCAAGTGCTGGACTTGTTCTTTCACATTTGGGAGTGATTCTTCTCTCTAAAGAAAGGTCGACCGAAGCTCAGATTAGGAACACCTCTCCTCGAACAGCTCTTATAAAGTGCCAAGGTCTCTCGAGCCTCCTGCCACTGTTCTACCATCTCGGCTTTTCAGTCAGGAATAGTGGAAAGGGAACCCGGTTGGGCGAGGCGCTTTATGTTAGACTATTAATATATAATATTAATGTTAGGCTTTTCCCTCTTTCTGGATGACCATCTTCCTACCGGACTGATCTTATTCCGTTCCACCATTTCCCACGTTATACATAACTCTTTTCTTATTCCTTAGATCGAGAAATCTACACGGAACAGCTACAAGGGTTCGATGGATTGAATCTGTAGCGGATTTACCCTTCCCCCACAAAATTGGAGTTCACTTATTTCTCCTTACCTGGAAGCGGCTAGGAGACTATCTAGCTTGGTTTGGAGATCACTTGTTTAACGTAAAGTAATGATTGTTGCCCGGGATCCCTTCCCATCCCCAGATGGTGCATTTGCAAAAGTCCGCCACGAAGATATGAGGTGCAAAGTGATGCTACAGCCTGAGTTTCCTATTACTATCTCAGCTCCTGAAACTTTTGCCTTGGCTTCGGGCAATCTATCCAGTCTGGGACAGCGGCTTGGCAAAAGGCCTTGGTGTGATCATTGCCATCGCCCACAGGCCATATGAAAGACAAATGCTGGAAAATTGTGGGTAAACCAATTTGCCAAGGGAGAAGCACGATGGTCGAAGTTTCCAGATGCAATCTATTCAAGAGCAGCCCATCAACTCTAGCATTTCGGCTCCCTTCACTAAGGACCAAATATAGAAGATTGAGCAATATTGCAAGCTTATGCGTGAAACAGCTCTCATTCCGTCTTCAAGTTCCCCAGTCCGGTCATTCTACTTGACCCAATCTGGTACACTTGATCATTCTTTAATTCTTGCATTACACCATCTTCGATTGTAGATTTTAGAGCTTCTGATCACATGACTGGGACTCCAAACTTTTCTGCTCTTATACTCAACGTCCTAACCAGATTTCTGTCAAGATTGCTGATGGTTCCCTCACTCGAGTTGCTGGATATGGCGATATTCAAGTTTACGGGAGAATTGTCTTAAAAATGCTTTTCATGTTTCATCCTTGCGCTGTAACCTAATCTCTATTAGTAAACTCACTCGTGACAGTGTGTTGCTAACTTCTTACCTGTTTCGTGTCAATTTGGACCCACTATCGGGGAGGATGATTGGATGTGCTAGGCTTCACGATGGCCTTTATTTTCTTGGGCATGCTTCGTCTTCAAGTCAACAGTCTCTAGTTTCTAGTGTTAAGTCTAGCCATGTTTCAAACTTTCAAGAAATTATGTTACAATACTTTAGATTAGGTCACCCCAGTTTTTCTTATTTAGCTTAGTTGTTTCCTTCATTATTTCAGAATATTAAAGATTTGAGTTTACTTCGATGTGAATTTTGTGAACTTTCCAGGCATACTCGTGTCACTTTTGCACCTAAGCAATATACAACATCTGCCCCATTTTCTCTCGTTCAGTGATATTTGGAGATCATCACAAATTCCCAATCGCACTGGTAAAAAATAGTTTCTCACTTTCATTGACGATCACATAAGAGTTACTTTTACCTACTCTAGCATAAATCTGATATAACAATTTTAAAAAGTTTTCACAACATGATTTAAGACTCAATTTCATACCCATATACATGCTCTTAAAACCGACAATGGTAAAGAATAATATTTCAATATTATTCTTGGTTCCTATCTACAGCACCAATTGATTGTTCACCAGAGTTCTTGTGTCAATACACCACAACAAAATGGAGTATCATGAAGAAAAATCATCACATCTTAGAAGTTGCTCGTGCTTTATTGTTCACAATGAGTGTACCTAAGTTCTTATGGGGGGATGCAGCTGTTACAGCTGCCTACTTAAATCAATCGTCTACCCAGTCGTCCATTAAATTTCTACACACGCATGTCCATCTTAACTTCCATCTTCCCTCACATTCGTCCTTCCATCAGCCTTTCGCTTAAGACCTTTGGGCGTACCGCTTTTGTGCAGATTCATGACCATCTTCGAGGCAAACTTGATCATATGGCAGTTAAATCAGTTTTTGTAGGATACTCTCCTACTCAGAAAGGGTACTGTTTCATTAAAAAAAAGGGTAATGTTGCTATTGTCCTCGTACAAAAAAATCATTTCTCCCATGACGTCACATTTTTTGAGAATATTTCGTATTTTCCCCATCTACGCTTTATGGACTGGAACAGTCTCCACGTCATAGTTTCATAGATTTTCCAGAGTCATCATGAAGTTTGGATACTATCAGGGACAAACAGACGACACATTGTTTATTAAACACTCCGAGAAAGGAAATATCATTGTTATCATTGTTTATGTGGGTGACATCATTTTAACTGGAAGTGAAAGTCAAGAATGGAAGAAGTTAAGCGTATGATGGCAAAAGAGTTCGAGATTAAAGACTTTGAAACTTTGAGATATTTCTTGGGACTGGAGATTGCTATGAGCAAAAAAATGCATTTCAGTTTCTCAAAGAAAATACACTTTGGACCTGTTAGAGAGGTAAGCATGTTGGGATGTAAACCAAGTAAGATATCAATCGAGTTGGGAAACAAACAAAAAGTGTTTGAGGGTAACCAGTGGATGTAGAAAGATATCAGCATCTCGTTGGGAAATTTATCTACCTCTCACATACTCGACCTGGCATTGCATTTGCGGTAAGCCTAGTGAGCCCATATATGCACTTATCATGTCAATGTCATCTGGACACAGTCTACAGAATCTTTTGATACTTGAGTCAAACTCCAAACAGAGGTTTGTTCTTGACAAAGAATGATGATCTGAGAGTGAGTACGTTTACAGATGTAGATTGTTCTGGTTCAATTTATGATAGAAAGCCAACATCAGGTTATTGTATAGTGGTATGGGGAACATAATGACATGGCGGAGAAAAAAACAGTCAGTTGTTGCAAGGAGCAGTGCAAAAGCCGAAGATAGAGCCATGGCACGTGGAGGCTGCGAGCTTGTCTGGATTAAGAGAGTATTGAAAGAACTTAAGGTAGAATGCAAAGATCCCATGCATCTCTATTTTGACACCAAGTACACTATCAGTATTGCTCACAACCTGGCTTATCACGATAGAACCAAACATGTGGAAGTTGATCGACACTTCATCAAAGACAAGCTAGATGAAAGGATTATTAACAGTGAATACCCACATCTAATCAACTTGCGGATCTACTTACGAATGGACTATCAGAACACAATCATGAATTTCTTGTCACCAAGCTTGGTATCATCAACATATAACATAAATTTTGAGGGGGAGTGTAGATAAATATGAAGATATATATTGGATAATATTTGTTGTGTTTCAATCTTTTAAATTAATTAAATTAATAGGATAATATTTTTTCTGATTTTTCGGAGGTAGTTGCATCAATTGTAATCTATACAACGTGAATTAGTCTTGAGAAATAAAACACTTGAGTTTTTCCTCTCAAATTTACAATTACTAAAATATCATACCATGAACAAATTTAGGCACTGACTTTTCACTACAAATGACAGGTTCAGTTCCGAGGTTCTGAACATAATATAAGTTGAATTGGCTCACTAAAGTCCTATTCATGTCAAGAAACTGTATTTATAGGAAAATGCACATTCTGATTGCTTCGACCATTTAATATGTTCTTGCAACAAGTTGTTTTATCTGTCACCTGTTTGTTATTTTACAGAAATGTTAATTGTTTTGTGCCTGTGCTATTCATTTTCAGACATCAAAACAATCATTGTGCTGACTATCTTGATACTTATCTAAGCCTTTGTGAATCGAGTGCTGGTATTGTTGTAGACAATCATCATGAGATGTATTTGTAAAGCCATGCCAGCCTCCTCGATCTGAATGAATTATCTATTTGTTAGAATTTTCCTGCATTTGAGTTGTATGCCTGTTTCTATGTATCCTATTTCAATTGCTACACCTTAAAAACCTGCTGGCACTAGAAAATGATGAATTTTTTATGTGATCTTGCATGCCTGAATTCTGTCCACTAACCCTCAAACTCTGCACTAGAAATTAGAAAACGCTGAATTTGTAATATTGGATGACCTGAATCCATTTACTTGCCTGTCAGTGGAGTGGGTTTTTGTATGTTGTTCTCTCTCTTAGATATCGTGAGTCATGAGATTGTCTTAAATATAGAGCAAAGTAGAGCCACATAGTTTTGTATAATCTCTACTTAGCTATGGTCTGACAAAAGATTGTGATGGATTAATACAGATATACGATGATATGGCTTTAATAAGTATATAGAATGTACTTTTCACTTTTTTGAAAATTGGAGCCAACTGCATGTAGTAGCTATTGGTGTACAATTTTTTGCTCTATTAGAAGTGCTAAAAACATCTAAATTCCTTTCTAACTTGCACCTGACTGGATTTTGTTTTCATAACCAATTCTTCATCTCTGGTTTATCAGGTGATGAAATTATTGTCAATCGCGTTTTAGAAGCATTATATAAACGGATAATGCGAGCACACAATGAGAAAAAATGTTTCAGGGTTATTATTGTTATACCTCTTCTACAAGGCTTTCAGGTAATGACAACAAAGTTTTCTGGTACATATCTACTTCCAATACTGAATAGTTCCGCAGAATTTGAAATGTGCTCTATTTGAAAAGGGTGGTGTTGATGATTCTGGTGCTGCATCTGTAAGAGCAATCATGCATTGGCAATATCGAACAATTTCCCGGGGAAATAATTCAATACTGCATAATCTGTATGATCTTGTTGGCCCTAGAATGCATGATTATATTTCTTTCTATGGTCTGAGAGCTTATGGAAGACTTTATGAAGGTGGTCCTCTCTCCTCCAGCCAGGTACACGTGTTTTTCCCTTCTGCACTGCAAATACATATATGATCTTTTGTTGATCATTTGACATCCAGTACCTGAGGCATAGACCTTCCAGTGCCTCTTTGGCAACTTTGATTTTGGATGAGTAAATTTAGTTGACCAAAACCATAAAAAAGATGGAGTATATAAGGGGGGAAAGAATTGTTCATTTCTGACCATCATTGGTGAATTATACTTCACGTATAATTAATGCTTCTAAATTTTCATTTTTTAATTGGATAGGAAAAATAAGCCGTATGTCAACCAAAAACATCAGTTGGTTTGAAGTTTTCTTTACAAACCTCGAAAATGTGCTTCATAAGTTTTTGATTGAGCTTAAAATATTGATTGCTTTTGACTGACATGCTAAGTGAAGGAAAAGAACTTGAAGTGCAGATGACCGCCATAATATTTCTCGTTTGCTTCTTCTGAAACCTTAAGTTTGGGATGGCTAGATGTAAACTCTGTTTATTCATCTTGTTATAAAGTGGTGGATAAGTTTATATTGTCATGAGTTAGTGGATGGCTTATAAGGTATATTACTTTTTCTAACAGGACTTATTAAAGTGCCTTTGTTTCATCAGGTTTATGTTCACAGCAAGATCATGATCATTGATGATCATACTACCTTAATTGGCTCTGCAAATACGGACAGAAGTTTGCTTGGATCTAGAGATTCTGAGGTATTACCAAAATTTGCTTAGTAAGTAACTCTTACCTTTGGTACTTTTGGAACTTTAGTGCGGAATGAGACCTGTTTGTTTCAGCGTCATTAGGATTAATTGACTTTCTGGTATAAAAAGATTCTTCTCGGAGCTGTGATGTAATGAATGGAACCAGTGTGTAACATAATCTTATGGCTTTATTTGCTCACTGTGACATGGCCATACTCCCGTCCCTCTTGCACAAGTTTTCAGATTCCATCTGCTCAAACTTACATCAGGCAGAAGCATTAGAAAATCACTACTCTAGCCTGCATTGTCGGCCTCTCAGAATACTGCATGCTCTGCGCTGATTCCATTGTGAACTGCTGCTACACTATTGTTCTATGTGGATATCACACGAACTTTCAGTTGGTTTTCATTCATAAAGTTCTAGTTCTATCTATCTAGATTTTCTCCTGCTTTGGTTTCAGGAGGTAGAAAGTGGATGTGGTGTTGAACTGGTGGAATAGATTACTGTTTTTTTTTTTTTTACTTTTAACTGTATATTGTACCATTTCAGATTGGTGTGCTGATCGAGGACAAAGAATTTGTTGATTTATGGATGGGAGGCAAGACTTGGAGAGGTGGAAAGTTTGCATCGAGTCTTCGCCTTACGCTGTGGTCCGAAAACCTAGGTCTTCTTGTTAGGGAGGTTGATTTCATTAATCATAGCTATATTTCCGGTGCATCTCTAAATTTTCAGATTGAGTTTGGATGAATATTAAATGGAATACTGAAATATTTAAAACATGAATTTTCTCATGCTTTAAAATTTAACTATTTCAGGTTAATCAAATAAGATACCCAGTGATAGAGATGTATGGATGGCCACTGCGAAGGTGAGGATGACAATATAAATTTTTGATATCAAAGCTTCTTCTCGCTTTGGCAAAAAACAGCTTGCACAAAACAGTTAATAAGGAAGATTTTAAATTGAAACATAAGCATTAGTGATCCCATGAGTATCTCTCGTTAAGTATTGGAATAGGCTATAACATCAGGTTCTATAACATCAGGCTCTTACCTGTTGCCCAGGTAAAATACCAAAAAAGTTGTAAAAAATGTAGATTTCTGTCTTGACATGTGAACTATAATATTTCCTTCTCTCAATCTTTGACCTCTTATTCTGTTTATCATTGCGAGATGTGGGAGCTGTCTGCATCTATCTCACTTGCATTCTCACAACCCTTATCTCCATTGCTTGGATGATTTATCTGTTTTATTCCAAGTTTAAATCTACTTCGTTAATAGGTAAGGGCATATTGAGCACCAAAAATGATTATGAAGTTTATTGTAATAAAGTTTTGCATTATGGTCATATTCCAGATTTTTAGATTTTAACCATGCAATTCTGTTGTTGACAGACAAATACTATGATCTACCAAGATGTATTTGTTGGAGATTTAATAATATTAAATCTATAAATCATGTAATCAAATCTATATATCACAACACGCCAGGAATTCATGTCGAATTATCAGAAAATATGAATAACAGTAAACACGTAACAGAATCCATTAATTGATCTAGCGTCAGAGTTATGGATCTTCCAAGGCAACAGAGAATCGACCACCTTATTCTTGCCTTTGATGGGAGAAGGAGAGAGATCTAGAATATGTGCGCCGTATATATTCTGTGTTGTATTCTCTGTGCCTTGGGGAACATAACCTTAGCAGTCTTCAATTCATTATAGAAGACCTAATTGGGCTGGATTTCTACACACAAGGTGGACCATATCAATTTATTTAATATTTTAGAAACCCATAATTAATTAGATCACTTTATTAGGTCTTTTATTAAATAGCTTGTCCATGTACAATTAATTAAATTATGTGAACCCACAAAATAATTCTAACAATCTCCCACTTGGACCACATAAGTTATCCGGATATTGTATATGCAAAAACTGGATTGAAGCTCTTGCTATCTAAACCAAAATATTACCTAACAATCTGGTCTATCAATTACACCAATATTGAACCAAAGCAGTCATCGCTGTATTTAAAATCACTGGACCCATCAATGATCACAATATTAGCATAATCAATAACATAGATCAAGTATGGATGTGTAGCATGGAAATACATAAATGTGATCCCAGAATAAAACCTATATTTCCAACTGGTCCTCCTAATTACTCAAAGAGTACAATAACATACTTTCAACCAAATGCTAAACCGCAATGAAAGTCATCACTTTATTTCAGAGTAATTCAAATAAACCTTAATCTGTACAGAAACTCAAATCATGTCAAATGAGTCAATGTTTAAACCGAATACAAACTCCCACTGTACATGCATATTAACTATATGGACAACACCAATGTGTGTCACATGTCCAAAAAATCTTGGGTGGCCAACCCATGACAAACACATCTGCAATTATAGAGTTTGCAATAACATGCTCAATTGACACACAACCACTCTGAATTATTTCCTTCCAACTAGAAGCTTCATGTCAATATAGTTTGATTTTGACAAGTTTCAGTTGTTCTTTAAATATAATATAGCGCCTTTATTATTACAATTAATCATCAATGGTTTCTTAGACCAATGATCATTACCGGTGATAAAATTCCGCAACTTTATTCGGATTCCAAATATCAAACTATTTTCAAATGTCAGATTTCCGATGTGTGGGCATAAAATCCTTTATTCACTTTATGTACCGCATAACCCGATTAATAATCCAATATCGGGTTTCTTAAATATCTGTCCAACATTCTAATGATATTCACAATATTTAAACAATGTTCTCTATAAATCCGAATGAGATTACCACCCGATAAAATTTATACAAAAACATATGTGAGACATAAACATCAATATATTCTTCTCAATGTTGACTTTTCAATTTACTCACTCCCACTAAAGTCAACATACGAAATTAATTTTCATTTAATTTCAAAATTTCATGCATGCATAATGTCAATGTCATTTAAAATATGGATGTTCAATTTATCAAGCTTATCAAACAAGGAACTCATACCAAATATATTTGAATTTCGAAAAATTGAAAATACCACATGGATAAAGGAAAAAACTTGATTTGTCTAAACATGAAACTAAAATCAAATTTCGTCTAAAAAAATGTGAAAAAAGTAATTTCCAAATTCAACCAGAAAATAAAAAATCTCAGTGCCTAAATAAAGCTTTTAAAAAGGCATCATCAATCTTATTGTCATTTTTCATAAGATGTATCTTTCATCATCAGTCGGCAACCGGCTCCTTAGGCAATCTTTTCTTTGCACGCCAATTGGCGTATTTGGGATAATCCTTCTTCACATGACCATCAGTCCTTTTGCAAAAGAAACAAGTGATCACTTTATCTTGTTTCTGTTGCTCCATATGCTGTGAAGTCCCAGAGTTTCCTTCCTTATTGCTCCTATTTCCTTTTTTTATTGATGCAATTACCTTGATAGTTAGATGCCAAGTGAGCACCTTCAATCACATCTTGTTTCAATCTCTCCTCCTCCTAAACGCACTGCGCAATAAGCTCATTCAAAGTCCACTTTTCCTTCTGGGTATTATAACTTATTTTGAATTGATTAAATTGCGCAGGTAGATAGATCAAGACTAAATGCACGACTATGTATTCCGACAATTCCAACTTGAATGCTTTTAGTCGAGTCACAAGATTTGACATTTCCATTATGTACTCCCTTATGTTCTCTTTCTCTTTGTACCGCATTGAGACAAGTTTATTCAGAATAGTACTTGTATCGACCTTTTCGTTTGTAGCGAAATGATCTGCTATTTGAGTTAGGAACTTTTTAGCATCATTTTCTTCAGGAATTGAACCCCTTATAGTATCTGGAATGGAATGTTTCATAATCATCAGACTCATGCGATTTGATCGCTCCCACTTTTCCAAAGAACCCTTTAGATCAGCAGTTCCTGAACTGATCAAAAGTGTGGAGCGATCTTCCCTTAGCGCATAGTCCAAATCCATGCAGCCGAGCACTATCATAACATGTTCTTTCCATTTCTTGAACTTTGAGCCATTAAGTACTGGAATGTTGTTTAGATTAGCAGATATAGAAGATGCTATAACAAAATAGAACAAAAAACTCACAATAAAATATAGTCCATGCATATATTTTAAATTAAATAAATCACAAAATTTAAGCATGCTGGTGGTGGGCCCATAATAAAAGATACCTAGCACAACATTGATATTTAGTCTTTGAAGAAAAATAACAATTTGTAAATAGTACACTCAACCATCATGGTTATTAAATATTGATAATAAATCCGACCAACAATATGTCTTTCTTTGGACCGACAATTGCATGCATGGATAAATCCGAAATTATCACATATTTAGTACCACATATTGTGTTAAAATTTGACCAGAAAATGACCTTTCTTTGGGCCGATCATTTTCTGCATAAATATAACACAATTTAATGTCATATAACGTGTCTTCAATCTCGCAAGAAAATAATCTTCCTTTGGGCCGATTAATTTATGCATAGTTTTGACACTCTTTAAGACCACATAATTATGTGCTTATAATCTGGTCAAAAAATAACCTTCCGCATAGATATAAATGCACTTGAAGGAGATATATTGTGTAGAGCCCAAAAATCAGTACACGTAAATCTCATGCATTTATTTAATGATTAAATCTTTTATTTAAGTTTAAAATGATTTTAATGGTCATGATTTATTTAAAATGCATTATTTTAAATTAATTATGTTTATGTGGTGCACGTTAAAATGCTTTCTTGAGTTTCATGTTTCAGGCGAATATTCGATGCGGGATCGAGGAGAAGAGACCAGTGACGATTTTTGGTAATTTTAAAACGTGGTAATTTATTTTAAGTTAGGATTGAGACATTTTTAAATGATTTATAAGTTTTTAGCATTTTTAAAGTCTAATTGAATTATTTAGTA
This sequence comes from Primulina tabacum, assembly GCF_025594145.1. Classification (NCBI taxonomy): domain Eukaryota; kingdom Viridiplantae; phylum Streptophyta; class Magnoliopsida; order Lamiales; family Gesneriaceae; genus Primulina; species Primulina tabacum. Next base: position 42,704,839 of record NC_134554.1, read on the forward strand.
ATTTTAAGATTTTAAAACTTTTAAAGATTTAGTGCATGTGCATTTTTATTTTTAATTAATAGGCTTTTAGTCAAGTTAGTGGTTGATTAACATTTAATTAGTTGTTAAATTTTAATCTAAGCAATATTCTAATCCCTTAATTTAGTTAAACACACACACACCGAGTACACACACACGCATTTTATCACACACACAAACACTCTATTTTCAGATTTACTTATTTTTGAGAGAGCAAACCTTAGGGTTCTTGAGAGAAACAGCAGCCGCCCCATTCCCTTCAGCATTCAAGCAAATTCTCGTGAGTTTTATTGCAAGATTTTAGTGTCACAATCGTCCCGGATCAAGCCTCGCTCCGTCTCCGCTTCGGTATTGCCGTATCGTGAGTTTTTCATATCGAAAGGCATGTATAATCTGTCGTTTCTTCATCGATCTCGTTATATTACGTTTTGTGATGTTGATTATGTATGAAAACATGTGTATGTTATGTGGAAGTTTGAGCATAAACTTGTCGAATCAATTTTTGAACGTTTTTAGATCTGAAATTTCGTTTTTCACTATATTTTGAATTTCTGCTATTGTTCGGTCGCGATTTTGAGAAAACTTTCAACATGAAATCGTAGAAATTTTTTATACCTTCGATTTGATATAAGATTCGAAATATTTGGATAAAAATTGAGTGAGTTACGGTGTTTTTCGTAGGACTGCTCAAACTGCGTTTTTTGGAAAAATTTTGTATTGATGTATTCTTGAAGTTTTTGAGTTGCAGGCTTCATGGGGAACCGTTGGTGGATCGCTGGTGCGTTTGGATATTGTGAGTATGACATTGGGATGAATTTTGGTGCTTAGTCTTGTGTCGGTAGATACTTGGTTGCATTAGAAGTCGTAGGAAGTATTTTGTTGTCAAAATTCATGTTTACGGATTATGTTGCGTAGTTTTTGCGCGTCGTTGTTTTGGAGACATTGTTTGAGTTGAATCCTTGTCATAGTGTCCTAAGACGAGTCTCGTTGCATCGGTTCGAGTCGTTTAAGCGTGACTTTTAAAATTGCATCAAAATGTGTTATTTTGGGTTAGTTGTGTGTTGGATTAGCGCCGCAGTGCTCGCCAAGGAGGCCGCAGCGCCCATTCTGCGCAAGTCAGGCGCCGCGGCGCTGCCCTTGTGGCGCCGCAGCACAGCACTGTCCAGCGCCTAGGCGCTCATCCATGACTTTTTAAAACACTATTTTAGGCTCTTGTCTCTATGTTTTGGGAAATGTTCACATGTCATGTTAGGATTTGTTTCGGGAGTTGATGTCATGGCTTAGTACAATGATTGAAGGAAGTCTAGTCTCGAGCGATTTAAAACGCCATAAGAAAATTGCCATTTTGGGTGGTGAGCACTATAATTATGTCTAAGTATGGAAATTAAGTACTTGAACTCTGTTTAGTATGTTGCAGCAGCGCCCCCAAACGAGATCCAACGAATCCCTCAACGCCAAGTAAGTATGTGTGACGTGCAAAGAAAATATTTCAGTTTTTGAGGTATGCTAAATGTCTTGTGACCAATTTATGTATGTGATTGGAAAGCGGTAAAGCATGACCAGGGACCAATCCACCCCGTTAAATCATGAACGAGTTTAGATCAGGATTGAAAAGCGTTAAAGCATGAACGGGGACCAATCCACCCGTTAAAGCATGAACGGGGATCTCATGTATGTGGCAGTGGATTCGTCCCTGTCAGCCCAATACCGTGGTTTAGTCTGATCAGGCGAATTATGTTATGGGTCACTTGCTTTGAAACATGCCTCTACGCAAAATGATGAAGTTATGTATGATCAAGTATGCAAGCATGTTTAAGTAAGTTTTATGACAATGGCACGTCTATGTATGTATGTACGTATGTTCAAGCTTTTGATATGCAAGTTCAAGTTTCAGTATGTACTTCCTATTTTAAAGTTGCTTGTGATTTTATTACGTATTACTTGTTACTTCCAGTTTATACGTGTTGAGTCTTTAGACTCACTAGACTTGATCGATGCAGGTGAGGATGATTTCGAGGAGACTAGGGGTGGGGACCAAGGAGCTGGCTTGGATTGAGTAGGAGGCTAGACTCGAGGACCGCCCAAGTTTTTAGTTTTTATGAAAATGTTCAAATACTCTGATTTCAAGCTACCGATTATGAGATTTCAAACAAATACTTTTGTCAAACTTTATTTTTAGACCTTTTGTTGCAACTACTTTTGGGACGTACGATTTACGTTATCGAAATTGAAGTTTGATTACTCATTTAAGAAAATTTTTAATTTTTCCGCAAATTTTAAGAGGTAAAAAGTATGGTACGTTACATATTGAATCTAAAATCTGGCCAGAAAATAATCTTCCTTTGGGCCGGTTATTTTCCGCATAGATCTAGATGCACTTTAAAATCATCTATTGTGTTTGGAATTTAACCAAAAAATAGTCTTCCTTTGGGCCGACTATTTTTCAAATAAATTGAACCACAATTTATTTTGAACTTGAACAATATCTATATATCTCAAAAAATCAATTTATTAACATGTAATTTAAATTTAACCAAATTTGAGAAACAAGATATCAACTTAACTTAAAATTTTCACAAGAAAATTTAATTTACCCTAATTGGGCCAAATAAAGCATAGAGACCAAATATTCAAGAAATAAAATATTTGTACCTCAAAATTATTCATCCACAAATATTTTATCGAAATAAACAAAGACGATAAAATAATGAATAATTTCATATTAATTTTATTTCATGCAATTAAATTTTGAAATGGTCGAATTTAATTTCACAAATCAGAATTGCGGAAAACAAAATTTAATAAATGGTCAAAATTCTGGATTACAAAAGCTGGTTCAAAATTAGAAATCAAACAAGGTCTTAAATCACCAAAAAAAAACCCAAATTCGAAACCCTAACCTTCAAACCCGCCGCAGCCACCACCTCCGGCCAAACCAGTCGGCAGCGACCATGACCAGCCGTCGCCTTACCACGGCCGACCATCTCCATACCATTTCCAATGAACAATCACACATAAATCGATCGAAATCAGCAAAAAAAAAAAAAAAAAACAAACGGAATTCGCGCGACCAGATTTACCAGGATTAGTCGCGAAATTCGAATCTATATATCACAACACGCCAGGAATTCATGTCGAATTATCAGAAAATATGAACAACAGTAAACACGTACCAGAATCCATTGATTGATCTAGCGTCAGAGTTATGGATCTTCCAAGGTAACAGAGAATCGACCACCTTATTCTTGCCTTTGATGGGAGAAGGAGAGAGATCTAGAATATGTGCGCCATATATATTCTGTGTTGTATTCTCTGTGCCTTGGGGACCATAACTTTATATAACCTTAGCAGTCTTCAGGGTTTCTACACATAAGGTGGACCATACCAATTTATTTAATACTTTGAAAACCCATAATTAATTAGATTACTTTATTGGGTGGTTTGAATGATAATTTATTGATCATTGTTAAATGCTAACATTGACTTAATTAAATAATTGAGAGTCGTATATATGTATTTGGATAATTTTTTCTCCTTAGCTAGTTTTTGCGTTGAATTCAAATATTAATATTAACATCATATGATAAACAGATTCTAAGTTCAAGATTCATCTTTTATTATTGGATTGTTTTGTAGACTTCTTTATCTCCACGCATATTATGTTCTTCCAGCACACTAATCTCAATCGACGTGAAGTTTATATTACTGAGGTGACAACAATTCATTGAATTCCTCAATTTTATTTTTCATAAACAATCTACAATCCCAAAAAAGCTAGAAAGAGAGAAAATATTTCATAATAGGACGAATTACACAAGTTGTCAAAGAATTTAAATAAAATAAGATAATGATATCATTTATGTAATATAAGACTAATGTAACAAATATATTTATATAGATTCTTACCATAATTATAGTGTAAGATTTTGTTATTATGCAATGTGACTTTATATTGATTTTATAAAAAAATTATTGATAAATAAACTTGTTACATAAATTTTTTATATTATAAAAATTATTGTATAAATCTCATTGCACGTAACTTCGTTCGTATTATATAAAATGTGGTTTACAGTACTGGCTACTGCCCTTTAATGGCTGCGGGCCATTCTGAAAGCCCATTAGTCCATAGGCCACGCTGATCAGACTACATTCTTCTTCTTCTTCTTCTTCCAGATTGCAAACTTCCGATTAATCCTGCCTGATTTTCATTTGTTCAAGAACCACCATGTTCGCAGCTTGCCGGAGATTGTCAGGTGCATCATGTCTGGCGGATTCGCTCCGTTATTCAAATTCAAGCGTCAGACTGTATTCGTATTCCACTTCCTTTAGAGAAGAAAGAGACACTTTTGGCCTCATTCAAGTTCCCTCCGACAAGTACGTACCATAATTCTCGTTTTTCTCGCTCTCTCTCTCTCTCTCTTTGCTCTTCGATTACTTCTCACGGCTCAGCTGATGATCTTTATTTTCTTTGCATTTTTATGATTTGTTCAAAGCTTATTGGACGCGGAGCTAAAATGCGCTTTGTAGTTTTGTTCACGGCTGTTCGCCACCTTTTTTCCTTGATTTTGAATTTCTGTACACTCGTCTATTGGGATTCATCCACTCTTATGAGGGATCACATCCCATGATTCAACTGAATTCTCGGCAATTAGTACATATGCCTCTTAAACTGCATCTAAAGTTCCAGCATTTTCAACTTGTCATTGTTCTATGTGGGCAATTGTTTGTTTACCGACAAATTCGAAGTTGAGCGGGTGTTACTATCAATGAGACAATGACGGCAGCTCGTTCTTTGTTTTTGGGTTTTTTGACGATATATATAATTAAATTGATCAGATTACTTGATGCACAGGCTCAAAGATCGTTGCAGAACTTTGACATTGGTGGCCAGCGTGAAAGAATGCCTGAATCAATTATACGTGCATTTGGGATTCTTAAAAAATGTGCTGCTAAGATGAACTGCTTGTCATTAGTTTAGTTTTTCCCAACGAACATGGACCAGAGCCAGTTTCATTTTGTTTGTTTATATTGAGATTTTTTAGAGCATATTGTACTTTCATGATTGCTATCTACTGTAATGGCACTTTAATATTTGGTATGTTTATTCCCTTGACTTGGTATGTTTATTCCCTTGACTTGGTATGTTTATTCCTTCAACTCAATCTTCTTTTCACACATGTTGATCAGTTTGTGGAATCATGATTGTATTAATGTATTTATTCATGAATATTTCAATATCCAAATTGTTGCGCCCACCATTGCTTTATTATTTGTAATATTATGGTTCTTAAATTTCTTAGGTGACGTGTACAAAATAGACCATAGTATTGATTACTGAATGAGTTATTGAAGTGTTTGAATTTCAAGATTTATGAACACTATGTTTTTTAACTAATTGATAACATCAAATATCTAACCGGGATGACTCGAGGGTACCATTTTTTCTGTAGGTAAACATGGAACTATGGACTGGATCCATCCACAGGGAATGCAATTTTGCAAGCTGCTCAAGAAGTGGCCGAGGGAAAATTGAGCGATCATTTCCCATTGGTAGTCTGGCGAACTGGAAGTGGTACCCAGAGTAACATGAATGCCAATGAGGTACTTGGTTTTGAATTTTTTGCTTCTAGTCTATGTGGTTTGTTTCTTTAGGCATCTACATTTGACACGACCTTTTCAATTTCTTACTTGATTGGGTCACTATTTTATCTTGATATATGCTACTATTATTATTTTGTTAACATTTAATTGGGGCAAAGAAACTGGCATTGTCCAAAAGGTCTGAAGGAAGGGGAGATTTGATCCGAGCACTTGAAGGTCAAGTTTTGGATTTTGATTGGTGACAATGAATCAGTGATATGTTGGTCATTCTTTAGTGTCTCCTTGAGCAAGTTGCATCCTTGACAAACTGCATTATCATTGTTTTATTTAACACACACTGAGATCAATTGTGTGAAATGGTTTCCTGTGCAACATAGAGTTATAAATAATGTATTTCTATTTAGATCCAATGTTATTATCATGTATGAGGCTGAAATTCTTGGCCACGAGCTGGGTGAAAGTTTGTGCATCCAAATGACCATGTGAACAGATCATAGTCTTCTAATGACACCTTTCCAACTGTAAGCCCCATGCTCTGTGATTGCCAGTCACATGTTATTTGAATTATTGGGCAGCTGGTTGAATTTCCTTGGGTTATCTTATACATAGGTAATGCACATTGCGGCCGCAATGGAAACCAATAATGGACTAGTACCGAAATTGAAACAATTGCACACAACACTGCATTCAAAGGTCAGATAATTGCCCTCAGTCTTATTTGGGATGATATTTATCATTTCTAAAGTCATCCAGCATTCTGTTCATCAATCTATTGACAGCGATCTTCCTCTGGTGGCTTTTGGTTTGGGTCCGTATGATGATCATTCTGACTTCAGATTTATTTATGCCTTTTTCCAAGGGAATGGGATTATAATGATATTTGGATTGTGCTCAACCCTGCCATTTTCTTTTATTTATGCACACACTTCTGTTTTATTAGATATTATCTTAGCGCTTGACCATTACTGTTAATCCCCTAATTTGTACAAATGAATTGCTATATTTGTAGACACTAAGATTACCATACTATGTTGATCACACCCACGTTAAGTGACGGAATCTGCTCTGTATTTAATTTTAGACTGTCGATCTCAAAGACATTGTTAAAATTGGTCGGACGCACACACAAGATGCGACTCCTCTGACACTGGGACAAGAGTTTAGTGGATATACCACTCAAGTATGACTTTTATCCATTACCTTTAGCAATATTTCCTAGTTTTAGTTTAACTTATAAGGTTTATAACATACTTATTAAAACTCTAAAGATTTTCTCTCTGGTTGCAGGTAAAATATGGAATCGATCGGGTATTATGCACCCTCACTCGCATGTATCAGGTTTGTTTATGTCCTCACTATCGTTCTATTCTTTAATTTCAACTTTGTCTGCTTCCTCCCAATCTGTTCCTAAAGTTTTGGAATGCATATGCAGCTTGCACAGGGTGACACTGCTGTAGGAACTGGTTTGAACACCAAGAAAGGGTAAGCAGATGTTTGCTGCATGTTCCTAGTTACTTGATCTGTGCTATTTTTTGTATCTTTGTGATAGTGACATAATGAAGTGATAATTTATATGTTTCACGAAATCAACTGTATGTTATCAGGTTTGATGTAAAGATTGCTGCGGCAGTCGCCAAGGAAACTAATTTGCCATTTGTTACTGCCGAAAATAAACTTGAAGCTCTTAATTCTCTATTTTAAGTTTTCTACTGTGAATTTGAAGCACTGCTAATTCTCTATTTCTTAAGTTTTCTTCTGCGTTAACAACTCTAAAGTTTATATCTTTATTGGGCTTTTGGTTGTAGTCACTACAAGATTTATTATTTCAAATATAACTTTGATTAGTTTGACTTCATGTATCCGCAAAGTTATTTTAAGAATTTATCATCCAGAAATTTTCCTTTGTGATTGTCACTCGAATAGGCTGCACATGGTAGTTTTGTTGAGACAAGTGGTGTCTTAAATACAATTGCTGTTTCTTTAATGAAGATAGCCAATGATATTCGTTTTTTGGGAAGGTATGTGAAATATAGCCATATCTTTTAATGCCTGTATTACTTCAATTCAATGGGGTTGTTCACATCTTCTCATATACCAGCGGTCCACGTTGTGGCCTAGGAGAACTCATACTTCCTGAAAATGAAACGGGCAGCAGTATAATACCGGTAATGTTGTTTTTCAATTGATTTATTTTGAATTTTAACCTATCTACTGTTATGATGATTATTCATTGTCCATAACGCAAATAATCTTTCACATTACAGGGGAAGGTGAACCCCACACAGTGTGAAGCTCTGACAATGGTGTACGCTCAAGTAATTATAAGCTATAATCATGATTAAATTATGCAAAATGTTGCTCGATAGTTTCATTCTTTTTTCCTCTTTTATATCCAGCAATTTCTTAATAATTTTCATATGGTCCACAGGTTATGGGCAATCATGTTTCAGTTTCAGTGGGTGGATCAAATGGTCATTTTGAACTGAATGTTTTTAAGCCTGTAATTGCGAGCAATGTCTTACATGTATGGCCCTCTATTTATTATATCAGTATTAATATCTCTGTCTTTATGCTATTTGTATTAGAAGTCAAGTTACTCTTAATTAGGTACCTTTGTGAAACATTGGGGGGTGGGGGGTCGGCTAATAATATGTAGGCAACTAGGTGAATCTGGTAAAAAAAATTGAACAGAGGCATGATATGGATATCATACAACCCAGTTTGGAAACTACAGAATTTTATTGTATGGATGGAAGTTAGCTTGTGGTACTTTTGTCTGTCTGCACCATCTGACTGCAGTTTTGTAGGTGAGGCAGATATTACTAATCTTTCCACTAAGTAGTAGATCAGCTCCTTTATTTTCATGTTTTTGTCTCTCTCTCTGTCCTTTATTTTCATGTGCTTGTCCCTCTCTCTATATTGATAAACATGTGTGTGTCTGTGTCAATCATTGCGTATAGAAAATGATTTTTAATATTTGTATATTTGTTGGTTAGTCGTTGAGATTGCTTGGGGATGCCTCTGTTTCCTTCGAGAAGAATTGTGTGAGGGGAATTCAAGCCAATGAAGAAAGAATTTCTAAGTTGTTACATGAGGAAAGTCGCTATATGGCACGATTTCTTGAAATTTCATTTATTTAGCCGATGCAACACCCTTTGTCTAATGGAAAATCGATCCCTTCTTAACCTTGCAGTCCCTCATGCTTGTCACATCATTGAACCCTGTAAGTTTCCATATGCGCGTTAATTTTTTTATTCTATTTCATTTACATGTGTGTGTATATATCAATATTTATAAATGGAAAGCATTTTGTACACGCGCAGGCACACATACATATTTGAACTGTTGAATGATACAATTTTTTATTATAGAAAATTGGCTATGATATTAATGCTGCCACAGTTGCCAAGAAAGCTCACAAGGAGGGATTATCCTTGAAGGTTTGTTCTTCACCCTGAATAATTCATTATTAGCTGTCCAAATCTCATTACACTGATCTCATCAATTTTATGCCGGAGAATCTAATTGTTTTCAAGTGCATTAGCAGTGCAAAATTTCGTTCTACTCGATAACAGAACGAGATGTTGATGGTGTAGGAAGCTGCCTTGAAACTTGGGGTTCTCAAATTTGAAGATTTGATAGTCTAGTTGTACCAGAAAAGATGATTGGCTCCTCTGACTAATTACTAGTTGCGAGAATCAACGCCTATTCTTGATGATGCAATTTTTTGGTTTTCTGCATGGTTTAGGGAAGATTGCCACCATTTTTGCAAGAAAAACAATAATCGATCCATGAATAAGATTTATAAAATAATTCATACACCGGCATTTTGGATTTGTGCTACTGAAGACTGAAGTTTGTTATTATTGCCGATGGCCTATTGATGATTTACGATATATCTAAATAAAGAGATTCGGGCAAACCCACCTAACAATCAAAACTAAATGGTCTCCTTTCATCCAAGTTACTTTCTCTACGCAAAAAGGGAAGTGTTTAATTCGAATTCACAGTACTGTATTCTCCAATTGAAAGCAAAGAAACCTGAATTGGAACCATCAGCTCCTGCTTCTCTCCACAAAACACGGTCTCGGACTCTAAAGCAATGGCTTTACTTTTTCTTTTTTTTAACATGTTGTGATGGCCTTCATGCTATCAAACATCACAAATCACAATCCTTTGCTTGTTAATTCAATAGGTCTCCGTTTATAGTCATTTCTCCGAAACACCCAACGCAATCATAAACCTTTTTTTAGAAAAAAAAAAAAAGAGGAATAAAGTTAGGAATTTGGTTGGGTTCTGATATAAATTAAGGCTCAAACGAACACAAAATGTGGTATAGGTTGATAATGTATCCCCCCAAAAAAAAAAAGAGATAGAAGAAAGTAATAAAGAATAATAAATTAAATACAATAATAATAAATGATGAGTGTTAAGAGTGGCGATTCCGGTGAAGTATCTCCTATAAGTTGCGAACCATATACCTTAGTTCCGCCGTCGAAGAGAAAAAGGTGCGTGCTTCTCTCTCTTCTCTCGTCTGGGATCCCGAAATCTAGGGTTTCATTCCCGAACGTGAACATTTACTTCAAATCATTTTTTACTTGTTGGTCTTTCAAATTCTTTCATGCTTGCATTGTTTAATTTCGTATCCTCACTTTTGAATTGAATGAAATACACTGGAAAGCTTCACTTGCAGCTGCACAAGTCAGCTCTGAGTAATATTTTCCCCCTATTGCCTCTTGAACCCAAATATTTTGCTGAAGTTGCATGTATTTACTGGAAAACAAAAAAAAAAAAAAATTTGTTTAGGAGATTTTATATTATTCCCAAATAAAATGCGATGAAGGTTTTGTAAGGTAGCTGATCTTCTGTCATCTGCCTGAGGAAGAATAATTGAGGGTCGGTTTAGTCGCTTTCTGATAGCATATGTTCCCTTATACCTGGGTATATTCTATTTTATCCTCGCCAAACATGACGGAAAATGTAAAATTGTTTCGTACATGATTCCTCAGGTTTGCGTTCCAGAAAGTAAAAATGTTTTCATTCTCAAGTAACATTTTTATTGTCCTAGTTGATTCCGTTAATGATTATGGTAAGGTGGCACTATTTTTGGAGGAAAATTGATAAAGGAATTAAATTTATTTTTCATTTTTCAGATTATACGCAACCTGGAAATTCCATGTTTACTCTTTTTTATCCCTGTGGTTTTATACGATTGTTTGGGTGGTTATTCTTTTTTATGTTATCTTGTTATCTTTATGTTCATTTGATTTCTAGGGTTTGCATTGTGCAGCATGGAGAAAGTTCATAGCTTTTGGCAGTTGGGGGATGAGCTACGAGGGCAGTCAAAAGTTTCAGAGGACCATGCCTGGTTTATGGCTGCTTCAAAATTGGCTGAGCATACACGGTCTAAGGCTGAACGAAGAATTAACATATATCTCTCAAAAGGCCCTGCTGAAGTGAGGCACAGGGGCAATTTTGGGTTTCAAGAAGATAACAAGTTTGAAAGTTTTAATTTCAACATGTTAAACCTGGAGCCTAAGTTCAGTGAGAATGTAAGCAAAAGCTCCCTGACTAATGGCATCCACAATATGGATGCTGTGTTTCAGAATACCATAGCCAACTCTATAAGGACTGGATCAGGAAGTAAATATGACAATATCAACAATCACAAGGATCCATATAGCAGCAACAATAACAAGGATGATAGTGCAGGTATTTACAATTCTACTGACAAAAGGTTTAAGACTTTACCGGCTGCGGAAATACTTCCCAGGAACAAGGTTTTGGGTGGATATATCTTTGTCTGCAATAATGATACAATGCAGGAAGATTTGAAGCGACAACTCTTTGGTAATTTTTTAAATAATTTTTTTGGTATTGCGAAGACCATTGGTTTATCGAGACGACTTTGGCCCATGCTTTTGCATCATCCATGCGTGGATAAAAGTTGCTGAGGACTGAGTTCTTTTACTGGAGATGTGATTTATTTGTTTTTTCTTGATAACATCGGAGTGGGTGATGGTGGCTGCAAATGGTTAAATTTTAGTTCTTGTTGTAGGTGATTTTCTTTGTTTCAATGTGTAATGCGTATTTTGAAACAATGGTACAGGACAGTTACTTCTATGGTAGTCATATGATGATTAAATCTTGCAGGTACTTTCACAGTTCTGTAACAAACTTTACCATTTGCTTTGAGATTCTAACATGTTTTTAGTGAATAAACTTAGCAAGGCTTAATCGACATCGCCACTCTAATTCCTTGTTTCTGCCTTGAAGATCTTTTGTGTTTATTTATGTTCATTTACAGTATTCCCTATCCATGTGAATATGAAAATTTATGGCTTTTGCTGATAATTATTTCATGGCATATGATACCTACTTTTTGTGTAATTGTACAATCTTTTGTAGGCCTTCCACCAAGATACCGAGATTCTGTGAGAGCAATAACTCCTGGCTTACCACTATTCCTCTACAATTATACCACTCATCAGTTGCATGGCATTTTTGAGGCATGTTCCAAACTTCTGTTAATCGTGTACAATTACTTTCATCAAACTTGAGTCCACACATGGATTGCGATTGTGGTGAATGTATCTTAATGCGTCTGTTGACAGTTTTGCGTGGTTGTGCCGGTGATTATATCTTAATACAAAATAATAAACACATGTAAAGATTCTAGGATTCTCACATTTTAATGTGCCGACTCTAGAACTTACATTTTGCATTCTTCAAGCTATTAAATGCTTTGGTCTTTGAATATTATGATGAACCATTTTAATGAAAACTTCCTAATTGTTTCTCATTCTCATTTTTTCACAGGCAACGACTTTTGGGGGTTCTAACATTGATCCGACTGCATGGGAAGATAAAAAATGCAAAGGCGAGTCGAGGTTTCCTGCACAGGTAAATTTCATCTCGTAAAATACAATGTTTGGCTGTTTTTGACTTGGATTTTTGACTGGTTGGTTGTTTTCGACTAGGTAAGAATTCGTATGAGGAAACTCTGCAAGCCTTTGGATGAAGATGCTTTTAGGCCAGTCCTCCATCATTATGATGGTCCTAAGTTTCGTCTTGAGCTGTCTGTACCTGAGGTAAGATTTGAACAGTTGTTTCTGGAAAATCAGTTAGTTTCAACAAGGAAATTGCTAGTCTTAAATTATCGCTGGTACTCCAGACCTTGGATTTGTTAGATCTCTGTGAGCAGGGCGATGCATAAAATGTGATTGCTGGCCGGGCAGTGTAAACAACTTGTGCCGACTTTATGGGTATGCTGCTGTAGGTTTTGTGGAGCATGGTGTGTGCCTCTCAGATTTTTCCATAGAGCGCAAGCTTGGAAGCCAAATCTGATCTGTGAGATACTGCTCTGTTATTGAGGGTAGGATTGGCTTGTTCTTGTCTGAATAATTTGTGTATCTGTGTATTAGCTATAGTAATTTAATAAACATCTCAACAACTAGTGTGTAATGTTGAATTTGTGTCATGATCATGTATGTTGTTCCATCCTAACAGTTGCATACAAGTATAAGCTTCAAGGGACCTTGTTGCCTTATAATGCTAGATTTCGAGCTAGATTAAATGCTAGATTTCTTCTTCCATGCTCAAACTTCACATCTGATTCTTCTACTCGCTCGATTTTCCTTCACATGTGGTCTCCATCCCGGTCCTCAGAGGTAACTCCTAAATCTTTTACAAGAAGCCTCCGAATTTTTTTTTTTAATTACTGCACTTTTACATGGTTTTATAATCATTCAGAAACAAAGAAACAATTGTTTTTTTCTTTTCTATTTCTTTACCCAGATATGAGATTGTGAAACGTCATAATTTTTTTTTTTAAAAAAATGAGTTGGTGTGGAAAAATCTTCGTACGAAAAATATTATACAACATTGTGGTGTGGCATTACCATAGTTTTCTAGCATATTGTTTGATAGTAAATTGGTTTCTAATCGGTTCTTTGTTGTTGCCTCTTTACTGAAAATAATTTTAAATATGTTAAATATTCTAACAGCATGAGAATAAATTAGCAGTCATGACAAGATTAAGTTTAGCAACAAAAAAACTGCGGAGGAAAAAAAATAAAAATATTAACATTTTGGTTGAGCATTATGCAAGTCGTAAATTGGTTTTAGATCATTGTTCTTAAATTTATAGAAAAATAGAAAATCATAATATGCCTACTTTTGTTCGTTTATGCTCTAGACTCTGGAATTCTATCAAACGAAAATATGTTAGTGGATGAACAAGTTACTATGATGTTGCATATTTTGGCTCATCACGTAAAACAAAGATTGTAAATGTCAATTTTGAAGGTTATGGAGAAACAATTAGAGGTATTCAAAAAAGTGTTAAATGCAATTCTTAGTATTCAAGGAGAATTACTTAAGAAACCTGAGGCAGTATCTAATGAATCTATGGATGAGATATGAAAATGGTTTACGGTATGTAATTTGATTAATATCTAAGTTAGTTTATATATATATTTTAATAGACTTACATTAATTTTATGATGATAGAGGTGTTTAGAGGTTCTAGATGATACTCATATCAAAGCTCGTGTGTTTTCAGAGGACAAATATAAATATTGAACATGTAAGAATGAAATTGTTACCAACATATTAGGAGTATGCTCTCAAGATATGCAATTTATCTATGTGTTGATCGGATGGGAAAGATCAGCTGCTGATGGTATATGAGAAATTATTTGGTGGCAAGATTCAAATAATGTAAAACGTGAAATAGTGAAAACTCACGGATTGTTGTGTAATTTTTAAAGTTGTTATATCGTGGATGTTGGATATGCCAACTGTGATGGATTTCTTGCACCATTTCGAGGCCAAAGATACCATCTGAATGATTGAAGTGAATGACACCAACCCACCACTGCTGAAGAACTATTTAATATGAAGCATTCTTCTGCAATAAATGTAATAGAGAGATTGATAGGCTTGTTAAAAAATCGTAGGGAATCCTTAAAAATCCTTCATACTATCCAATCAAAATTCAAAATGGCGTCATTATGACATGTTGCGTACTTCATAAATTTAGAGAGCAAGAAATGTATGACTATCAAGGCGACGAAGGAGAGGGGAGGGAACACCTAAACAATAATGAAGTTGATGTAGATGAAAAACTTGTTAATGTGATTGAGCCTTCTGATTAATGGACCCAAAAAAAAAAAAAATCAATCTTGCAGTAAATATGTTCAACACTTGGGAGTAGTAAAAAAAAATCCTATAAAGTTTGATGTCTTCTATATCAAACATAATGCATCGTATTTAGTGGTGATGAATTATTTGTTGAATGATCTTAGCTTTTTAAATTGGATTCGATTTAGTTATTTTTACGTCTTTAATTTTTATATTGATAGTTTCATAGTGGGGGAATTTGGTGATAAATCTATAATCAAAACAATAAGTTATGTTCAGTTCCCAAGTCGTAAAATCTAATTCTACACTACTTGATACAAAGAATTTTTTTTTTCCACTCCCCAACTCACATATTTACTCATTTTTCTTTTATTTTATTTTCATCAATATTTAACTCTAATTGCTTTCCTATCCATAAATTTTAAATGAGTTTTAAGTCAATAGTAGGGCCCATTAATTATTTCTCATCTTCCTCCCGATTTCTATCCTCTCATCTCTAAAACCTAAATCCCTACCCACCAAAATCGACGCCGCCAAAAAGTCACCGACCGATTTAGTCACCTATCGGAGAAACCCACCGCCCGAAAGAACCTACTGACACTGATGGAGAATGATTTTAAGGCGAACGAGGAAACAAGTCGAAGAAAGTGACGAAAACAGTGAGTTTCTCCAAATTTTTATATTTATGTTTGATTTTCGATAATTTTTATGATTTTTGTGCTGGTTTTGGAGATTTTTCCATGGTTTCTTGTCTGTTTATTCTAGTTTATAAATTAATTCAATTTCAGAAGCATATAATGCGTGTTTCATGGAGAAGTTCTGCTTTTCTTCGTTGTTTTGTATTCCAGCTACATATTTTTCTTCAGCAGCATATGCATATGCATTGTTTCTAGCACAACAAATTTGTCTTCGTGTGTTAGGATTAGTAATTCATACCCACGAATAAATAATTCGAGGATATGCGTTGAATCACATTATATTAGTGAATCTAAAAAGTGGAGAAAGATCTTTTACATGGGATAGAGATTCTGGACCTCAAAATAAGTGAAAATTTAAAGGTCAAAACAAAACTTATAAATGAATGCTTCAAGAAATAGGCTGATTTTTGGTATTGTTTTGCATGGCCTAGTTGGTTCTCTCGAGTCAGATAACAAAAGGGATGTAAATCATAGCTCGCAAATCTTGGACTTTGGCAAAGAGAATTCATTTTTTTTCCATGTATTTGGTATTTGTTGTCATTTGCTTAGTGGAAAAAATGTATGGTCATATACGGAATTAGGATTTCAATTCCAAAATTAACTTTGATTGTATTTTCAGAATCAATGATTTCAATCGGTTGTCATGTACAACCATTTGCTTGTTTTTTTTCTTTGTAATGACAAGCAAGTGTTCGAAGTTAATTTTAGTATACTTTGCATTGTTTTTGTTTATCGTGTTTTTTTATGTTACTAATTTTGATGGTACGCGGTGTTTTGACTAATTTTAGAAGTTTATGTTGTTTTTAAGTGGTTATATTTATAATTTTTATTTGTTTCCTTTTACAGAGCTAGAGAAGATTTTTGTGGTCGCAAAGAAGTCACGGACAAGAAGCGCAATGCCATAATGAATTATCTTACAAAGAAAAAATTAAGGTACAGCTCTTACCATTTCTCAAATTTAGTTCTTGTTTTTATTTCATTTGAGTTAACCTTATTCTTGTTCTTGTAGTGGTACTATGTGGGAAGGAGAAATATTCAAAAATTTTGGTATTGAATTATGTGATTTGTTATTTGTGAATGCGCTGAAAGAAAACATAATCAATTGTTATAACAAAATTGTGAGTGGGTATAGTGGGAAACATGGCTGTGAAATGTTTTGCATGTATAAAACAGTCCAGATTTGTATATTTTCATTCAGGATGGCTACCATTTCTGCTTGATGTTCTTCAGAGAAGATCTCTAAATTTGGCAATGATTGAGATGTGGTAGCATCCGATTCTTCTAAATGGTGTTCTATTGGGAGAACTACTGGTTGGACTAATTCAACAGCCTGAGCGGCTTCTGATGCAGTAGAGACAGTAACAGCGATAGATTGAATGACTTTATCCAATGTAGCCAATTCACGAACAGAGAGGAGAGAAGAAGACTGAGTAGGCTGCTTCGAAGATGCAGGAGTACTAGAGACTTTAGCTTCTGGTAGAGCTGTAGTCCTTTCCTCAATTGGCTTTGTCTGAGCGGAGTCTGGAACGAAGCCTACTGAATATGATTCAGGTTCTCCAAAAGTCTGTTCTTGAGCAAAAAGTTGCTCATCCAATATTCTCAAACGGTTTGATAGAATGTGGATCACATTCTGATCTTGAGCAGCAGTTGGAATCATAGCATCAAAATTAGACTGAAGAGTCTTCAAAACTGATTCCAGCTTTTGTCGTTTTATCTGCTCAAGAATGAAACCTCGGCGTTTCATGGCTTCAATTACATTGTCAGTCTTGGCAAATGCAAACACCTTTTCTTCATTCTTTACCATTTTGCTGAATGCACCTCGTGTTTTGAAGAAGGTAAGAGGATGGAAAACTCGAGCCTTATGCCAATCATCAAAGAAGGTCATCCCTTCATTGACAGATCTTTCAATCTCTTCCATACGAAGATCAACACCAGTTAAAAGGAATGATTTGGTGCCATGAAGTTGTGGTTCTGCAATGAGTTTTCCTTTGCCTTTGTCTGAAAAAGAGGCAGGCAGCACGGGTCGAAAAGCAGAAGACCCTGCAGTTGATTCAAGAATAACAACTCCAGACGAGGGTCTGAAAGTTGGAGCAGCAGAAGAGGTGGTAGCAGAATTGTCTGTTGGTTTAGTGACAGGGGCAGAAACGAAAAAAGAAGACGTGGCTTCTGGTGGCAAGGACAGATGCTTGAGCAGGAGCAGCAGACTCCTCAGAAACTGTTTTATCAGAATCAGTGGAGATAACCACTCTTTTTCTTTTGATCTTCTTCTGAGGTCCTTGTACCTCAGTCTGAGCATTTTCAATCTCTCTTTTTAGAGCAACAAATTCTTCCACAGTTGGCTTTGGCCTCAGAGCGAGCACATTATCAGCATGGGCCATTGTCACAAACGAAGCCGTCCTGACCAGTAGTTAAAGGAAAACCCGCATCCTTAAGCATTTTGCTGATTTGAACAAGCAAACCCAGAACTCTTCCTTAGAACCATATCCTTCAGGATGCGAAACAGGAAAGTACTCTAATCTACTTTAAATTCAGAAGTGATAGCCAGCATCACTTGGACTTTCTCCTTGATCAATTTGTCAAAAGTACCGGCTTTTACCAACAGTGCTTTTGAAACAATATCAGCAAGCACCTAGTATTCCATCTTGAGTAGATTCTTGAAGCAAGAAGAAGAGAGTTTCTCTCTAGAAGCCGAGAAAGTAACGAGGGCAGCTGACATCTCCTCCTTAGACGTATTAGAAAAATCTGAGATCCCTGAGTATCGGAGGAAGAAGGTCGATCCCAGAAGAGTAGCATCAATTGAAATAGATACATCTCCTTGGGAATAGACGATTTTCCCTTCGACAACCTTAGTTTTCGCATAGAATTCCAGAAGAGCAGTTTTGTAGATAACTGCTGGTGCTTCCAGAAACCGTCTAAGTCCAGATTTCTCGATGGCTTTGAACATGTTGACTAGATTTTCGTCCTTGATTGTCAACACTGAAGCAAAATTAACTTGATAAGCATTGAGTGTGTATGCTCCAGCCATTTTTCTGCAAGTAGAAATAAGTTCGAAGTAGATTTTGCAGTAGAATGAGAATACGAGAGAAAACAGTAGTTAGTATGCAAAAGATCTGAAAGCGTAAAGGTAAAAAGATTGAGAAGACTCGGTTAAAGTTTAGAATGTACAGCCGTTACAGTTGAATTTGAAAAATTGAGCAGAGAGTGTCAGATACACCAAAATTTTAAAAAGTAAAATAAAAGACGGGCTGTCCAAAGCGGTTACTAAAAAATCAGAAGAGAGTTTGTCGTCTTATGATAATATCTACTGGAAGTTATGGAGTGCTGAAATATTTTCAGCATCTGAATAAAAACCAATAGACACATTGTTTTATCGAAAAGACAAAACTTCTTCTGCTTCTGATAAAGCACGGAAAAGGAAAAGACATAATAAACTAATATTCCCCCTCAATTAATGGAACTAATAAATGCAAAAGATACGATATCTGAGAGAATGATATATGACTCTTGATATTCGTGCAAGATGTGACCGGTCTCTTTAGCTTTCCAACAATCTATATAAGTACCTGCAATCTCACAAGTTAAAATAAGTACTCAAATAATAACAAAACACAAATGGATGATGCAAGTATGCTCTCGGAGTCTTCTCCAGAGACTGATTCAGCAGAGGAGTTCCAAGGACCATTTCCAGCTTCTCGTAATATGATGTCTGAAGACATTCTTTTTTAAGATATGAAGTCTTGGAAGAAATTCCTTGGCCTGTAATATGAACAATCAGTTAGATTGTTTCTTTTTATTAGGGTTAAGCTGCGGAATCATCCCGTTCAGCAACCATGATCATGCCAAGAGAGGGGGTTCCAGCAGAGCTTAGTTATGTTCCTGCTGAAGTACTTTGCAGTACTTCAAGCTGCTGATATCAATACAATGTAATAGATAGGACAATGTAATGCATCTGGTTTTATGAATGAAATATTACATTTTGTCATATTTGTGTTTATCTACTGCTTTTACTTAATGTAAATAAGTGAATAAACAAGTAACAAAATAAACAGAAGAAAGGAAGAGAAAAACTTAGTCTGGATAATTTAACGCTCGATGACTCTTGGTCTTCCTCAAATCTTATCTATAAAAAGAGACGACTTCTGCTTGTAGTAGCATTTGGATTCCAATGGATTGTGAAAGCAGCACTCATGTTCCTCATCCTTCATGGACACCTCAACTTTTGCAAGAATTAAAACAAGGTGCAGAAGACTTCATCTTTGCGGAGGTTATGTCCATTTGGACTACTGCTCATGACCTCCAATTAATCAATACTGGAGAGTTTCCTTCTTCTGCTAAACAGAGGTCACTTGCAAGAAGATTCAAGAGGCTTGCTCGAGTTGATCGCATATCCAATCTGGTCAAAGATAATGTGATGAACTATATGCTGCTGTCAAGAGAGTGAGAGTTGCTGGATATAATTGCTAATTCCAGCAACTTACGTAGTATTAGAAGTCATGATTTGAACAACTGGTTTAGAATGTGGCAAGATGCTGTAGAAAGAAATTTGAATCAAGTTGTAAGACGTTGATTCTATTCTTAATAAAATATCAGTAGTTGCCACAAATTGTCTCCTTTTTCTTATAAACGAATTGATATGAGTTAAATAATCAGACAACTAAAAATATCAATAATCTCAAGTTAAATCAATTAGACCAAGAACATTGCGAAAATAAGAAAACTTATTCTCAGGCAGAGGCTTTGTGAAGATATCTGCTGCTTGTTGATCAGTAGAAACGTATTCCAGACAAATGTCCTTCTTCTGCACATGATCTCTAATGAAATGATGTCTGATATCAATGTGCTTTGTTCTGGAATGAAGTACTGGATTTTGTGTGATTGCTATAGCACTGGTATTGTCACAGAAGATGGGTGATTCAGAAGCTTGAACTTCGTAGTCTTTAAGTTGTTGTATCCAAAGAATCTGAGAGCAGCAGCTTCCAGCAGCATGGTACTCTGCTTCTGCAATAGACGTAGCTATGGAAGTCTGCTTTTTACTAAACCAAGAGATCAGCCTATCACCAAGAAATTGACAAAACCACTTGTGCTTTTTCTGTCTAATTTGTAACCTGCATAATCAGCATCTGAATATCCAATAAGATTGAAAGATGAATCATTGGGATACCATAAACCGACATTTTGAGTACCTTTCAAATATTTCAGTATGCGCTTAGCAGCAATGTAATGTGACTGCTTAGGGTTAGATTGAAATCTTGCACAAATACAGACAGCAAACATAATATCAGGTCTACTGGCAGTAAGATATAACAGTGAACCAATAAGACCACGATGCTGATTTATCTCTACTGAAATTCCACTTTCATTCTTGTCAAATTTAGTCGATGAGCTCATAGGAGTAGAAGCAGCAGAGCATGTTTCCATGCCAAACTTTTTTAGTAGTTCCTTAGTATACTTAGCTTGATTTAAGAAGATTTCAGTATCAAGTTGCTTGATCTGTAGTCTTAGGAAGATTGTTAATTCCCCCATCATGCTCATTTCAAATTGTTCTTGCATCAATTTGGAGAACTTTGCACATAATTTGGGGTTAGTTGACCCAAAGATAATGTCATCAACATAAATCTGTACTAACAGAATGTGCTTATTCTTAACTAAAGTGAACCGAGTTTTATCTACTGTGCCGATAGTAAAATCATGATTAATAAGAAATTGTGAAAGTGTGTCATACCAAGCTCGAGGCGCCTGTTTTAAACCATACAGGGCTTTGTGTAATTTAAATACATGATTTGGTAAGAAATGATCGATAAAACCTGGAGGTTGTTCAACGTAGACCTCTTCTTGCAGTAGACCATTTAGGAAGGCGTTTTTCACGTCCATTTGATATACTTTGATATTTTTGAAAGCAGAAAAGGTTAAAAATATTCTGATCGTTTCAAGCATTGCTACTGGTGCATAAGTTTCATCATAGTCTATTCCTTCTTCTTGTCTGAAACCTTGAGCGACTAGTCTTGCTTTATTTCTGACCACAGTGCCTTCTTCAATAAGTTTTTTTCTAAATACCCATCGTGTTCCAATGACAGCTTGATGAGATGGTCTGGGTACAAGAAATCAAACTTCATTTCTTTTAAATTGATTCAGCTCTTCTTGCATAGCTACAATCCAACTGGGATCCAGAAGAGCTTCTTCAATATTCTTTGGTTCATCCTGAGAGATAAAGGCAGCATGCATATATTCATTAATCATTTGCCTTCTGGTTCTTAATGGAGCTGCAGGATTACCAATAACCAAAGATGAAGGATAAGATTTCCTCTAGACAAAAAGATTTAAAGAAATTTCTTCCTGGTTTGATAGATTGAAATCAGGCTCAGCTAGAGCAGTAGTAAGTTCTGGAATATTCACTTCTGGTTCTGGTAAAACCTGTGTCTGAGCAATTGGTTCTATCAGAGGAATGTCTGGTTCTGGATTTTGAACATCTTTAACAATAGGTTCTGCATTATCTTCACTATCCAATTCCAGATGAATCCTGTCTAACCTGTTACTTAAATTTGACACGTTAGAAATTCCAGGAGCGCTGCTATCCTCATCAAAGACAACATGAATAGATTCTTCAACATTAAGAGTTCTATTGTTGAAAATTCTAAAAGCTTTGCTTACTGCTGAATAACCAAGAGATAGTCCAGCATCTGATTTTGAATCAAATGCAGACAAATAATTTTTACCATTATTGTGAATAAAATATCTGCAACCAAATACATGAAAATAAAATACGTTAGGCTTACTCCCTTTCCATATCTCATACGGAGTCTGATTGAGTCTTTTGTTGATCATTGTTCTGTTCTGTGTGTAGCATGCTGTGTTGATTGCTTCTGCCCAGAAGCGCTAAGAGATATCTGCATCTGCTAGCATTGTTTTAGCGGCTTCTTTAAGAATTATATTTCTCCTCTCAGCTACTCCATTATGTTGAGACGTTCTAGCAGCTGAATATTCATGATTAATTCCTTGTTCATCCAAGTATAACTCAAGAACCTTGCTAGTAAACTCAGTTCCCCGATCACTTCTGATTTTAATGACAGAAATAGATTTTTCATTTTGAATCTTTTTCAGAAGCTTGATCAGGAGACTACTGGTTTGATCTTTTCCAGCAAAAAATATTATCCAAGTAAATCTGAAAAAGTCATCAACAACAACAAGTGTATATTTCATTCCCCCTAAGCTCATGATAGGGATTGGACCAAACAAGTCCATATGCAATAATTCCAAACACCTTGAAGTTGATTTACTACCTTTATTCTTGAAGCTAGATCTGACTTGCTTCCCAAGTTGGCATGCAGAACAAACATGATTCTTAATCAAGTTTATATCAGGCAAACCATCAAATATGTTCTGCTTCTTGAGATTATTGATTGACTTGAAATTCAGATGATTCAATCTCTTATGCCATAGCCAATGTTTATCACTAAGAGAGGCAACTAAACACGTAGGAACATTAACATGATCTATATTCCATGAAACTTTGTATGTGTTGCCTTCTCTTTTTTCAGTTAATACAGTAGATTCATCAGCATTTTTAACTGTGCATGTGTACTTCTGAAAAGCCACAGAATAACCATTATCATACAGTTGACTGATGCTAATTAAATTGTAACAAAGATTTTCAACTAATAGTACATCATTGATAGTAATGTTACCATGGATAATCTTACCCTTACCCACGATTTTACCTTTTGAGTTATCCTCAAATGTTATTTTTGGTCTAGTACAACTCATTACTTCTGATAATAGATTTTTCTGTCCAGTCATGTGTCTGGAGCATCCACTGTCCAGATACCATGTGGAGCTGCTGATTTTGGCTTTCCTCTCCTGTTCCTGCAAACATAAATTTTAGTATTTGGTACCCAATCTATTTGGGTCCAATCCTTATCAGTTCTTTAGGAACCCACATTTGTACAATTCTAGGTGACCTTGTACTTCGGGTATCCAAAGCGGTGTGTGCAACAGAAGGTCTGTTATTTCTAACAGAATGCATCTTAGAATGTTGTTCTTACCTTCTGTTTTTGTTGTCTGGTCTGTATCTCTTCTGAACAAGTCTAGAATTATAGGCTGGTAGTTTTTAACCTTCATAGGGGGTTATCCTCCTAAGTTGAATCCTCTGCTGGATCCAGAACTCTGGTGAACTCTTCCCTTAGGTTCAACATAACCCAGACCATAATGCTTCCTTCTGTTCGTCTGATTTACAGTCCTTTCAACTCGAACAGTTGGTACTTCGGGTTCATATACCACACTGAATTTGACAAAGTTAATGAATTTCTCTTTGTCTTTATCCAGCTTTGGCTTAGTACTTGTTTCAGAAATGCTTTCATTATTGCTGAATCCGAGACCACTTCTGTCACCGGATTGCTTATGCAATTCTTGCATCTTCTCTAAGGAAATAGAAGACTTGTTCCATGCATTTACTAAAACAGATAGCTTCTGGTTTTCAGACCTCATTGTTTGGTAATCTGCATTTACTCTTTCATTCTCAGTTCTTAACTTACTCATCTCAACTTTTAAATCATTGCAGCTGCTCTCTTGCAAGCAACTGAACTTACTGACTTGATCTTTTAAGTCTTGATTTTCAATCTTAACTTCCTTGAATGATTGAGAAAGTCTTGAGTACTCTTCCACCATGTCATGTAGTGCTTTAATTAAATCAGTTTGTGTAAATTCGTCAGAGTCAAAGTCAAATACCTCTCCAGATGTCGAGGTTGGTTCAATATCTGCCATGAGACATTTGATCTCTTCTGCATCACTTTCGCTGGAATGACTTTCTGAGTCAGAAGACTCACAGCTAGAGTCCGTCCATTTTGATTTGCTTTTCCTCAGCAATCATTGCTTTGCAGTCTCTTTTGAATTTCTTGTCATTCCTCTTGTATTCCTTTTTCTTCTGGTCATCCTTCTTGGGCTTTGGACAAATCAGCAATAAAGTGACCGATCTTTCTACAGTTAAAGCACGCCATGTCACCAGGTGGTGAATCCTTCTTGAAGTTCCGGTTAGGGCTTTGGTAGGCACGGTGATTCTTCTTCATGAATCTGGAGAATTTCTTCACAAAGAGAGACATAGCATCATTGCTGATCTTTTCAGCAGTCTTTTCAAAAGTGCTCTCAATGATGGTAGTAGGTAATGTTTGCGGAACAACTACAGCAGCAGCAGCAGCAACAGAAGTAGTAGCAGCAGCAGTAGCAGTAGCAGTAGCAGCAAGAGCCTTGCTTGGTAGATTTGTTGAGGGCTCTTCTCCGCTTCTCACTTCCGGTTCGAACTCATAGGCTTTTAAGTCAGCAAACAAGTTATGTAGCTCCAACTTGTTTAGATCTTTAGAGACTCTCATAGCCATTGTTTTAACGTCCCATTACCTTGAGTGTTATTTCTCTGTTGCCATATTCTTTACCAAGAGCTGCTAGTTCATTAACCAGGCTGCTGAACCGACATCAAACTCATTCAGAGTTTCTCCAGCTTTCATTTTTAGATTCTCGAATTTCTGCATTGCTACAGACAGTTTATTCTCCTTCGTCTGCTCATTTCCTTCACAGCTTTCCCAAATCTCTTTAGCAGTAGAACACATTTTGATCTTGCTGAAGGTATTTTTGTCGAGGGTTTTGTAAAGAATGTCATTCGCAATATTATCTAGATTGGCTTTCTTCTTATCTTCGTCAGTCCATTCACTTCTGTGCTTTTCAACCATTTGAGGCGCTCCCTCAGTAACAGCAACAACAGTGTTAGATTTTAAGATCTTCAAAGTACCATCTGTGATGACATACTACATGTCATCGTCTTGGGCTGCAAGATGAGCTTGCATCCGGATCTTCTAGTCATCAAAGTTTTCTTTTGAGAACATAGGAACCTTGCTGAAATGTGCCACAACTGTTGTAAATATGGAACAAGAAAAATCTGCTCTGATACCACTTGTTGGGGATCTAAATAGAGTTTAAAGGGGGGTGAATAAACTCTTTCCTTTGACGGTCGTTTTTGCAAAGGGTGCTAGAATCCTGTTAGAGATTATAACTATTCTTGTTTGAAAGTAAATCCAGCATATCACAATAAATAGTGCGGAAACGATCCAATGGAGTACGGTGAGATATAATAAAACATTAGGTAGTAGACAATGATTTGTTTATGGAAGTTCAAAGATAAAATCTTCTACGTCTCCACTTCTTCTGTTTCCTGAAGGTATCACTAAAAGACTTTGATTTTTACAGTACAACACTTGTACACACCCACTTCAGCAGGACTTATCCTTCGCCTACTGAAACTCTTGGTTTCTTAACACGATAATACGAATACAACAAGGTTTTAGAAAAGACTATTTTTCATATTACAAACTCTTCTCAAAGATATAATAACTTGAATATGATTGGAATAGTAAGAAACAGTCAGCACAATATGATCTCAAAAGATCATATAACTTAAGTGAAGCGTGTGCTGCTTTTCTGTATATTGAGCTTGAAGATAATAAGAAGTTCTGAGTGCTCAAATCGACGTTCGTATATGAAAGAATGTAAACGTTGTTTCGCTATCGGTAGCCTATAAACGTCGTTGATCTTGTGTATTTATAGAAGTCTTGAATCCAACGTCTATAAACAAAACGATTTCTTTGACTTCTGATAAGATCAGCTTTATTACCTAAAAAAGTTCCTGCAAAAAGTTTCAGAACAATCAGTCTTGTTTCGTACCACATTTGGTAAAACGTATTAAATGACTTTGTTCAGCATTAATGATGCATTTAATACTTTGTACTTGGTAAAGTAACGGTAACATTTAATACAAGATCGTTAGGTTCTTATTCAGTAGAAGTCAAGTTCTGCTTCTGTTTTTTTAAACTGATAAGTATTTGAAGAGTACTGCTTTGTTAAGGCGACACAAGAACTTCTTCTTTTATACTATCTTCTGGTTTACTAACGTGATCTACTGGTTTTGACTATCATCACCACAATTAAATTAAGTATAACAATTTCTGCTTTTCTTCGTTGTTTTGTATTCCAGCTACATATTTTTCTTCAGCAACATATGCATATGCATTGTTTCTAGCATAACAAATTTGTCTTCGTGTGTTAGGATTAGTAATTCATTCCCACGAATAAATAATTCGAGGATATGCGTTGAATCACATTATATTAGTGAATCTAAAAAGTGGAGAAAGAGCTTTTACATGGGATAGAGCTTCTGGACCTCAAAATAAGTGAAAATTTAAAGGTCAAAACAACACGTATAAATGACTGCTTCAAGAAATATGCTGATTTTTGGTATTGTTTTGCATGGCCTAGTTGGTTCTCTCGAGTCAGATAACAAAAGGGATGTAAATCATGCTTAGTGGAAAAAATGTATGGTCATATACGGAATTAGGATTTCAATTCCAAAATTAACTTTGATTATATTTTCAGAATCAATGATTTCAATCGGTTCTCGTGTACAACCATTTGCTTGTTTTTTTCTTCTTTGTAATGACAAGCAAGTGTTCGACGTTAATTTTAGTATACTTTGCATTGTTTTTGTTTATCGTGTTTTTTTATGTTACTAATTTTGACGGTACGCGGTGTTTTGACTAATTTTAGAAGTTTATTTTGTTTTTAAGTGGTTATATTTATAATTTTTATTTGTTTCCTTTTACAGAGCTAGAGAAGATTTTTGTGGTTGCAAGGAGCGCAATACCATAATGAATTATCTTACAAAGAAAAAATTAAGGTACAACTCTTACCATTTCTCAAATTTAGCTCTTGTTTTTATTTCATTTGAGTTAACCTCATTCTTGTTCTTGTAGTGGTACTATGTGGGAAGGAGAAATATTCAAAAAATTTGGTATTGAATTATGTGATTTGTTATTTGTGAATGTATTGAAAGAAAATATAATCAATTGTTATAACAAAATTGTGAGTGGGTAGTGGGAAACATGGCTGTGAAATGTTTTGCATGTATGAAACAGTCCATATTTGTATTTTTTCAAAAAATTTGAATGATTGGTTTGTATATATGAAAAATAAATATAATAATATGCTATTTTTCATGCTTAAGATAAGGTATTGAGTGCATTACATAGGTTGAACAAAAAGCGAAAGTTGAAAGATGATGGATACCATGATTTTTTTTTATCACATTTGACAAATGATTCGAGGGGGAAATTAGAAAAATTAAATGGAAATTTGATGGATCATTGTAGATTTTTGTTCTCAATTCACACCGGATGTCATTTATTCTTTCTTGTACACAAAAATGAGAAAATAAATTTCGAATTTAGAAACTCGATATACACATCTCTGTCACTTGGAATCGCAAGAGCTTATGTAAGATAATATTAACTGAGTGTTTGTTGTCATTTTTTCAAGCTACTTTCTTAGTTGGGTATATGTGAACCGAGCTTTCTGTCGACAACAATGTGTTGATATGAATTGCGGTATTTACACATGTTTGTGGGCGGATCGGTATGCTCGTGATAACGATGAAGCTTGGACCTATGAAAGAGATTGGACAATGAACAACGCTATAGGATGTATCGTCGCAACCATTTTTTCTGACAATAATGGTTTCTTCAGTAAAGAGTCGTGATGGTTGAAAACATTTGTAAGATGGATAATTGACCGACGATTTCGGTTGGGAATAAATCTAGCAAACGGACTAGGTCAAGTAATAGTATTTGGAGATGAGTCCAGATATCGTACCCACAAAGATCGATGTTTAAATGCTAGAATATGAATTATTTTTCCTAATTTAGGCTAATAAAATTCAAATGATGGGAGATAAATTAATTAAAACTAAATAAAACAATTTAAATAAATTAACTAAAGCAAAAATAATCCAAACTATTAATTTAGACGAAAATTCAAATTATTTAGAAATGACTAAGACACACAATGGTATCGAGACAACTTATAATCTACGTGTTCAAATTCATATTCATTAAATTAATTATTTAATTCACGACGTTATTTTCAAAATTATTTATTAAACGATTTCTCGAATTAATAAACCTAATTAAATCTAACAGTCCAATTATTCCTAACTGAATTTAATTAGATTCAGCCGCATTAGATCGCTGTGAAATTTCAGTTTTTCAACGTAAAGTCGCACACTGAAATCGAATACTATTTCTAGTCCATTTAACCATGTGTTGATTGATATGTGAAGCAAAATATTAATCTATCGCCTTCCGGTTTTAGATTAACCAACAAATATTCAATTTAATTGGTCAGATTAAAAGAACACATGATAAACGACATCAATCAATGAATAAAAATAAATAATAAAATTGAATCAAACTCAAAACATCAAAAATAATTTGTCTCGGCCATGATCATAAGTTTAAAATAAAAGTGCAAATCCCTGTTTAAATTCAATGTAGAAAACATAATTAAGAAAGAATGAAAAGAATTCTCAATGATTTGTAGCGTGTGTGCGGAATTCCTCCTGCTTCTGCCTTCACTCTTCCTCCCTTGTGTTCTTCTACCGCGCTGGTACTATTTCACAGTAGCCTTCTTTCATGCACTTCCATCTCTTTCTTCTGCTCCTGTACGTCTTCTCTCACCCTCTTTTATTCTTCTCTTAATGGGTTTCCTTCTTTCTGTCCTTCTAAGCTCATGTCAAGTAAAGAAAGTGTAGATAAGATATTTATTAAGATTTACATAGATTTTTTAAGATTTCAATATCATCAAGGAATAAAAATATTTTATTTCCTTTCTTTTGATATTTTGTTTTCTTTGAAATCTAGTAAATTTATTTTATCTCTCAATTTAAACATTTTTCACTTTTATTCAAATCTAAAATTATTAATTCAAATAATCACATAATTAGGGATAAAAATTCTAGATAAGTGCAAATATTATTAAATCAAAGCTCTAAAATCTTTGTAAGATTAAGCCTTATCAATCCCCTCACACTTAGTCTTTGTTCGTACTCGAGCAAATCAGAGAATAAAAATATTATGAAGGAATATTCAATGATTCACCACAAAAAATGACACAATCAACAATTTTCAATCTGCAAAATTCCGTCACACTCAATCAAAAGATCACACTTCGAAAATCATAAAATTCACTTTCATTGCAACTTTAAAACTCAAGCATTCACCAGAAAAGATCAAGATAATGAGATGTGTGTAGTGTGGAAGTCAAAACTCATATTCCTCAAATGTGTTTTAGTTCAAGGAATGCTCATAGCTTCTAAATTTATATATATATATATATATATATATATATATGAAGAAACTCTCCATAAGCTTATCTTTCATATCTTTTTCCACTAAATGTTGGAGAAATATGACCCGGTCAATAGGTCTTTTCAAGCTTATAATGTTATGCCACGGCTCACGGCTACAATAAAGTTAGGGAGATTCAAAATGAGAGAAAATAAACAATTTAATGATAAAGAGCACTCTTTCATCTCTTATATTCCCCCTTATTGATATTCATCATCCTCTTTCTTCCTTCACCTTTTATTCATCTTCCCCCATTATTTTTCTCTTTTCTTTCTGTCTTTTTTTATTTCAATCCTTAACAACATTCTTTTTTAGGTTTTTCAATCACCACATCAATATTCCTCCCTCCTCTCTTTTTTATTATGTATATATATTTTTTCATCAATCCCCTTCACATTCTTAATGATTTTACTCATCCAATTTTTCTTATCAATTATCAACACATAGGAGTTATTGAAAATTTAAAGCGCTAAAGAGGTTTATTTCTCTCAAAATTAAGGTAGAGGAATAGTGTATGAGCTAAAATTGGGTAGTTGATGTGGGATTTCGAAGAAATACGAATGGGGGCTAATTGTACGTCTTTGACACACTTCATTCGATTTATTAGGCTCAAAAGGGGGGATACTAGGGATATGAATGATGCATAAGGTAGGCTCGAAAGTCTCAAACGGTCCAAGGATCGCCTAAATCATCCCCAAGTCATTTTCCTCTGTATTTTCACCTCGAAAGATAATCAGATAAGTTTTGGATTGTTTCTTTTCTCTTTTTTTTTTTGCGTGAGCACACCTCTTGCCAATTCACCCAATTCACAATGAGTTCATATAAGTATGAGTTGAAGTGCATAGATGATGTCTCAACATATGATACAAAACTAGTTTGTGCTCAAATCCTTTAGCTACAACTATAGCTCATCTCAATCAGTTCTAGGTGTGATGTAATTTCTTGAGTGTTCAAAAATCTAGAAAGTCAATTAGTGTATCATGTAATCAATAGTGCGGTTTCTCAAAGAATAACCAGCAAAAAAAAAAATTTCATGCCCGAGGATTAAACATTGAATCGCATGTTAAGTGTTGTTTAGTAATTCCCCCCATACTTTAGATTTACACCATCCTCAGTGTCATGCCATTCGAAAAGAATATAAAACTTTGATGTAGAATAGCAAGAGAGAACTTCCCTGACATTGTTGCTTTGAGATCCATGAAGTGCTCTATGGGGCTGGTAGAATTCCTCAATGCTTGTAATATTTTATTTCAACAGTTTAAGCTTTCCAGAATCAAAACATCTTTCTTCTGTCCAAAATTCTCTACACACACCAAAATCACCGAGGATTAACCTAACAAAATGAAAAAAAAACTAATAATATGAAACTAAATAAAATAAATCACTGGGTTGCCTACCTGCAAGCGCTAAATTTATTGTCTATAGCTAGACAACTCCCTTTAGAAATTAGTTTGGTTCATGCAAAAAAGTACTCGGCTCCTCTTGCTCCACAATTTCTTCATGAAAAATTTTCAGTCGATGTCCATTCACCTTAAATGGATTTCCAGAATCTCCACGGATTTCTACAACACCAAATGGAAAAACTTCAGTAACAGTAAAAGGCCTAGACCATTTGGAACGAAGTTTACCTGGCATGAGTTTGAAACGAGAATTATAAAGAAGCACTTTTTGTCCAGCTCAAATTTCCTGTGCACAATCCTTGCATCATGCCACTTTTTTGTCTTTTCCTTGTAGATTTTTGCATTCTCATATGCATCAAGACGAAATTCCTCCAAATCATTGAGTTGTAAAAGACGCCGATCACCTGTAGCTTGCACATCAAAGTTCAAAAATTTAGTAACCCATAATGCCCTATGCTCTAGTTCAACAGGAAGGTGAAAAGTTTTTCCATAGACTAAATGAAAAGGGAAAGTTCCTATAGGGGTTTTGAATGCTGTTCTATGTGCCCACAATACATCATTCAATTTACTGGCCCATTTCTTCCTCTAAGATCCAACGGTCTTCTCAAGAATTTTCTTAATCTCCCTATTTGACACTGCTACTTTACCACTAGTTTGAGGATGATAAGGTGTTGCCACCTTGTGCGTGACCCCATATTTAGCCAAAAGAGATTCAAAATGGCGATTACAAAAATGTGTTCCCCCATCGGTAATAATGGCTCTAAGTGTGCCAAATCTTGCAAAAATATTTTTCTTTAAAAATTGGATCACAACCTTAGAGTCATTGGTTCTACAAGCACTTTCTTCCACCCACTTGGATACGTAATCCACAGCCACCAAAATATATTTATTTCCTAAGGAATCTGGAAAAGGCCCCATGAAATCAATTCCCCACACATCAAACAATTCACAGACTAAAATATTATTCAATGGCATTTCATGTCTTCTTGAAATATTATCAACACATTGGCATTCATTGCAAGTCAAAACATAAGTGTGTGCATCCTTGAACAGTGTAGGCCAGTAGAATCCAGCTTGAAGGATTTTTGTGGCCGTTTTACTTGCCCCAAAATGTCCTTCAGTTAGACCACTATGACAATGAGAAAGTATAGAACTTATCTCTTTCGCTGGAATACACCTACGAATAATGCCATCTGCACAAATTCTAAACAAAAGAGGATATTCCCAAAGATAATATTTTAAATCTGAAAAGAACTTCTTTTTTTGCTGATATGTAAGATGAGAAGGAATAAATTTGCATGACAAATAATTCACAAAATCTGCATACCATGGTAAATTAGAGATGACATAAAGTTTCTCGTCAGGAATTTCATCTCTAATTACATACTTACCTTCATCGGGCTTCTCCAATCTCGATAGATGATCAGCAACTTGATTTTCAGTCCCCTTTCGATCCACGATCTCTATGTCAAATTCTTGTAGTAGAAGGATCCATCTTATCAATCTTGGCTTGACATCCTTCTTGTTTAAGAGATACTTTAAAGCTGAATGATCCGTGTGGACTATCACTTTACACCCTACAAGGTATGAACGAAACTTGTCCAAATTATACACAACAACCAACAATTCTCTTTCTGTAGTAGCATAGTATAATTGAGCTCCTGAAAGTGTCATGATTGCATAGTAGATTACATGCAAGAATTTGTCCCTCTTTTGCCCCAAAACAGCCCCTAAAGTAATATCACTTGCGTCACACATGAGTTCAAAAGGTAGATTCCAATCAGGTGCGACAATGATCGACGTGGTGGTCAACTTTTGCTTTAATACCTGAAAAGCTTGTAAACAATCCTCAGAAAAAACAAAAGGAACATCTTTCATTAGCAAATTAGTTAAAGGCTTAGTAATACTCGAGAAATCCTTGATAAATCGCCTATAAAAACCTGCATGCCCAATAAAGCTACAAATTCCTTTGACATTAATAGGAGGAGGAAGCTTTTCTATGATCTCTACCTTAGCTCTATCCACTTAAATACCTTTTTCAGAAATTTTGTGACCAAGGACAATTCCTTCCCTTACCATGAAATGACATTTCTTCCAGTTAAGTTCAAGATTTGTTTCTTCACATCTCTTTAGCACTTTTGACAAATTAACCAAACATGAGTCGAAAGAAGAACCAAAAACAGAAAAGTCATCCATGAAGACCTCAATATACTTTTCAACCATATCATGAAAAATCGACATCATACAACGATGAAAAGTAGCAGGAGCATTACATAAACCAAATGGCATTCTTTTATAAGAAAATGTACCGTAGGGACAAGTAAAAGTTGTCTTATGTTGATCTTCGGGGTCTATTGGGATTTGCATATATCCAGAATAACCATCTAGAAAACAATAAAAAGCATGACCTGCCAAACACTCTAACATTTGATCAACAAAAGGTAAGGGGAAGTGATCCTTTCTTGTGACATCATTCAATTTGCGATAATCAATACAAACACGCCACCCAGTCACAGTTCTAGTAGGGATTAATTCGCTATTTTCATTTTCAACGACAGTGATTCCCCCTTTCTTATGAACAACATGCACAGGACTTACCCACTTGCTATCGGATATAGGAAAGATCATACCTGCATTAATGAGTTTGATTACCTCCTTTTTGACGACCTCTTGCATAGCTGGATTCAATCTCCTTTGAGGTTGAGTAGTGGGAGAGTGCTCCTCCATTAAAATTTTGTGCATGCACATGGATGGACTTGTAGAACCCGCTTACGTATAAGCCATGCATAATGCCTACTATTTAAATTAAAAGCGATTTTAATTATTTATGGAGTGTTTAATTCATTTTAAAATTTGTTAAATCATGATCAGCTATTTTATGTCGCAGAAGTTTAGTTTTATCTTTTTAGTTAAATATGCGAGGCCGGACCGGAGTTTGGAGATTGGAAAAAAAAAAATTTAATAATAAGAGCATATTCCTAAATTTAATTTAAGCCAAGAAATAACTTACTTTAATGATAAAAAATGTTTTAGAATTTTATTTAATTAATTAGACTTAAGTTATTAACTAATTTTTTTATGTTTAATAATTAATTAAAAGCCTAAATTAAAATGGGTAACCAATTGAGATAAATTAATCTAGGCCTATTTTATTTAAGAAATTAGAACCTAACATTTTAGTAATTCATTTTAAGATCAACTATACCTTGCATGAAAACTTCATCCTAATTTAATGTATTAAGTCACTAAAATATATATTGGATGTTAAAAACCCTAGACCTTTAAAATCAATGAATTTATCAACAAATTTCCTTGGAATTCCTAGCAAGTTCGGCCACCCCATAAATCAACCTATTTATGATTAGCAATACTCCATCCTAGTCACCCTTGATTGGCCCTTCATGGAATAAATAATTTCCTCTCATTTAACCCATCAATTAGTGATAATTTAAGCACCGTTATGCTCCTAGTTAGCCATGGTCTGAGCCACTCCTTAGAATGTTGGGAAGAGGCTCTGGTCGGTGGTTCAAGCCCCAATGGTCAAAAGTCTCGCAAACGAAGCCCCGGAAGCGCAGCAGCCGCTGCTGTAATTTTCTGGATAACAACTTTAACTTCGGTTCAGATGTGTGTTTCGAGTTCTTGGTTGGCTTTTAACCTATGGCCTTGGATTGGACAGTACCTCATCGAGTTAGGAGGGCCATGTTTTTGACTGTTTGTGATTCGGTTAAGTTTAGAGGTCGTACGAGAATTTACGGTGCAATGTGCCAAAGTGACTCTCGAAAGAGCGTTTCATATTTTTGGCCTCCATTCACTAAAATTCGAAGTACTGAAATTTTAGGAGCATTATTTCATCGATTAAACGATGGTTTGGTGTTGGTTCGGGTTGGTACGGAGTCATGATTAAATACTAAGTCATTGGGTGTAATTGTCTCGTTTTTGGATTCAATTACAAAGTTTGATCAAATAAATCATTTGCATATTTTTCATGTTAGATTTAAGTCGCAGCGAGCCTGGGAACGATCCAACCCAGCTGGTAAAATTTATACAGGATATTTAATTATGTTATTTAATTATATTACGTACATAAAATGTAAAATATTCATTTTTGAGATTTATGCAATATTGCTTGTGGCCACTGTACTTCATGGGATAGCAGATTATTATGGGATTATTACTTCACCCGCTCGTCAGTTACCGGTCATATTCATTTATTGGTACGGATATCCAGTCCAAGGGCTGTGATGATCTCTACCGCCCAGTATACTGTGGTTTAGTCTGATCAAGCGATTCAGTTCAGTTCAGTTCAGTTCATGGGCCACTTGCGTAGAACATAATCTCAACAAAATTATGGCATGTTATCTTATTTCAGGGCTCTATCGAGCAAACAGATCACTTATGATTTTCAGTTCAGTTATGCACGTATTATAATTATCCATGACACGATATTTTAGTTATGCCTCACGACATGATATTTTCACTTTGCATGCGATTTTATTATTTATTTACTTGTTACGTACGATATATGCATGCTGAGTCTTTAAACTCACTAGACTTGATTGTTGTAGGTACTGATGAGGTCGGGACCGAGGGCGAGGACCAGTGAGCTAGCTTGGGTCGGTAGTAGTGGAACCCGAGGAGCTCATTTTAATCATTTAGCGTTTTTATGATCAAACATTTTTATCGTTGTTGGATTAATTCAAATTGTTATTTTGAAAACAATAATTTCTTCCGCTGCTATTTTGAACATTAAACTTGATTTATCAATTTAGTTTATGAATGCGGCATTTTCATTATTTTAAAAAGAAAATTTTAAATTTTTTTCGCAAATTTTAAAACACGAATTTTCGGGCCATTATAGCTGGTATCAGAGAAATGATTCTGTATAGGGTTGTACTACTACTGACCCCAAGAAGCTCATGGAGTCACGTCTTCGGTCTGTAAGTTTTACATTTATGCATTTTATTTAAAGCATGAATTATTTTAACAAGCATGATTTCATGAAATATTTTACGTTCAGATTTCAATTATTCAATCTTTGTTTAAATTTAAATAAATTATGGAATTATGCATGTTAGTTACGTATTGGTTATATGTGGAACAGTATGCCTCCTAGACGTCATGTTGTACGCCCGAGAGGTGGTGGTGAGCACCGTCATGAGGACGGTAAGGATCAGAGGCGAGAGGAGAACGGACCCCCACCCCCTCCTCCAGATATGAATGCCCAGATGCTAGCTGGGATGAATCGGTTCTTCGCACAGTTTGCGGGGAACAATGCCGCGGTGGCAGCTAGGCCGACAGGGCCCGAGGCTACCTACGAGAGATTCATGAAGACGCGATCTAAGGAGTTTTCAGGGACGACAGACCCCATGATTGCCGAGGGCTGGATCAAGTCCCTCGAGGTTATCTTCGAGTTTATAGAGCTTGGAGATGCAGACAGAGTGCGCTGTGCCACCTATTTATTCGGAGGAGATGCCCGCTTATGGTGGGAAGGAGCGTCAGTAGCCCTGAACTTGGTTACGCTGAGCTGGACACGCTTCACGGAGGTATTTTACTCCAAATATTTTACTGATGAGGTGCGTTCTCGATTGACCAGGGAGTTCATGACCCTGAGGCAGGGAGAGCTGACTGTTGAGCACCCAGTCTGTCTGTATAACCCAAAATCAGTACACGTAAAACACGTGCATTTATTTAAATTTTAAAAAAAATATATTTATTTAAGTTTAAAAAGAATTTTTAAATTATGGATTATTTTATTCTATGACAATTAATATTTTATTTTCCCTTAATTGTGGTGCAACTTTTGTAAATTTAGGAATATTTTATGTATTTGTTTTCAAGCCTCGAGTATTCTAAATTTTATTTGGACTACACCATATATTGATTAATTAGTTTAAACCTAATCAATATATTTAAATTATTTCTAAATTACCTTCAATCAATTCCATTTGCCTCCAATTGCAAGACTTTGTCCAAGTCTTCTCCGGAAGAAATTTCATTCCCATCAATTCTCCTCCATTTCCCCTCATTTATTTCCCTTCTCTCCTCAAGTGTTCTTGAGCTCCGGATCGTCGAGATTTGCGAGATTTCCTACGTTTCAAGACCAAAGGCATGTATAATATTTCCTTTTATGCATCGATCTCGTCATAGTAGATATTTTGATGTATGTTATGCGTAAAAGTTTAATTATTATGAGAAAAGTTTGAGCGATTATGCATTGAATCGATTTCTGAAGTATTTTAGATCTCAAAAAGACGTTTTGCTGTCATTTCGGTTCCTGTGTAATTTCGGTTCGTTTTCTGAAAATATTGTCAACATATAAAACGTAGAACTTTTTGATACCTTCGATTTGATATAATATTCGTAATTTTCGGACAAGAAACGAGTGAGTTATGGTTATTTTCGTATGACTGCTCAAACCTTTGATCTTATGAAAATGATGTTCATCATGTTCTTGAAGTTATTTGTTGCAGGCTTTGTTGGGTACCGCCGGGCTTGTGCTACTACATTTAGATATGTTGTGAGATGTGTTTAGGTGTTATTTGGTGGTTCGTTTGGGTCGGGATTGGCTTGGGATGTAATAGAAGTCGTAGGAAGCGAAACGATGTCGAATTACGGGTTATTGTGTATTGAAGTTGTTTGACGATGCTTGGGGATGTTTGGGGTGTTTAAACGGGTTCGAATCAACGTAATAGCATCCTAGGATGAGTTTTGAGGTGTTGGTTCATGGTCCTTAGGCTTGGGTTGGAAGAATGAATCATTAAGTTAGTGAATTTCCACGTCCAGAGGCTACACGGACCCCTTTCCGAACCCCGACAAGGAGTCCGTGTCCGTTTTTCTTCAAAAACACGAAATTTTCGTGCCTACCCGAACCCCTACCCGGACCCCTACACGGGGTCCGTGTACCCCCATCTTTAAAAAAAAAAATTTATTTTTTTAATAATTTGCTTCGGGGTTCTATATCATGGTTTAGTACGATGGTTAAAATTTATTTATGTAAAAATATAGGATTTGTTTTGGGGTTCTATATAATGGCTTAGTACGATTATTAAACGAGGTCAAGTTCCGAGAGATTTAGAATGTCATAAGCCATTTATTTACTTCGGTGGTGAGAACGAGTACCTACGTCTAAACTATGAAAGATAAGTGTTTGAACTCATGTTAGTATGTTGCAGCAGCGGCCCCAAGCGAGATCCAACGAATCCCTCAACGCCAAGTAAGTATGTTCAACGTGCAAAAGAAAATATTTTAAGTTTTTGAGGTATGCTAAATGTCTCGTGACCAAATTTTGAATGGATTTGGAAGTCGGTGAACGTGGCCGAGGACCTCTCCACCCCGTTAAAGCATGAACGGGTTTAGATCAGGATTGAGAAGCGTTAAAGCATGAACGGGGTTCAATTCACCCGTTAAAGCATGAACGAGGATCTCATGTATGTGACAGTGGATCTTCCCTGTCAGCCCAATACTGTGGTTTAGTCTGATCAGGCGTATTTATGTATGGGTCACTTGCTTTAAAACATGCCTCTACGCAAAATGATGAAGTTTATGAATGTTCAAGTATGTACAAGTATGCAAGCATGTTTAAGAAAAGTCTTATGATGATGACACTTCTATGTTTATGTATGTATGCACAAGTTTCAAGTATGTTACGTTCAGGCTTTTAAGTATGCAAGTTCAAGTTTCAAGTACGTACGCTCTATTTTAAAGTTGCATGTGATTTTATTACGTATTACTCGTTACTCCCAGTTTACACATGTTGAGTCTTTAGACTCACTAGACTTGATCGATGCAGGTGAGGATGCATTCGAGGAGACGAGGGGTGAGGATCAGTGAGCTGGCTTGGACTGAGCGGGAGGCTAAATCCGAGGACCGCTCATGTTTTAAGATTTTATGCATGTTCAATTATTATGATTTTAAGGAGTGGTGTTTTCAATGTTTTAAACGTTTACTTATCGCAACTTGTTGGTAGTTGTTTTATTATAAATATTTTAGACGAGCAATTATTTATTAACGAAGTTTGATAATTTCTACTTATTTAAGAAAATTTTTATTTTTCCGCAAATTTAAAGTAGTTAAATAGTACGGTTCGTTTCACTATCCCAAGTGCTCACGCCGCCATCCTGGAGCTTGTATGTATGGCTCAGGGAAGTGTTATAAGTGTGGTAGCTCAGACCACATGCTGCAGCAGTGCCCACGGAAGAATCTGCCTACCCAAGGCAGAGTTTTTGCCCTGCATGCGACAGAGACGGATTCGGAGACCATGCTCATGACAGGTACCTTTAAGCTTTAAGTTAATATTTGAATTTCAATGTTTAGGGAATCGGGATTAAGATATTGGAACTTAGAAATTGTGATAGGATTGCATGCTCTACTCATTATTATTTTGGGAATTTAAGTTAGAAGAACTTTGGCCTCTGCATGTCTATAAGATAGTTTTAGTAATTATTGGGTTCAACTTGACATTCCGACTTTCAGGGAGAATTTTTATAGCGGGGTCAGCTACGAAAGCCCTGATAGATTCAGGGGCTACTCATTCCTTTATTTCGGAGACCTTTGCTAATTTTCTCAAGGTCAAGACCATTGGGCTAGATGTAGCCTATTTAGTAGTATTGCCTTCGGGCGAGGAGATGACAGCGACCAATGTGATCCGAGATATAGATCTTGAGCTGCATGGAAATCTTGTTTATGCGGATCTTATTGTATTGCCGATGCCAGAGTTTGACATCATTCTGGGGATGGACTGGCTATTAAGGAAAAGAGTTTTGATTGACTTCCAGCGGCGATCTGTTCTTGTCCGACCGCCAGGGATGGAGCAATTCTTATTCGAACCGGACAGGTACTTTCCTTTACCGCACATTATACCTTGTGTCCAGGCTTGGAAGCTCATGCATAGAGGGTGTCGGGCATTTTTAGCGACCTTTATATCTGTCCCCGAGACACCTAGTCAGTCAGCCGCAGATGTCCCTATTGTCAGAGATTTTCTAGACGTTTTTCCTGAAGACGTCTCTGGTATGCCACCCGAGCGAGAGGTGGAGTTTTCTATCGAGCTTATGCCAGGTACAGTTCCGATCTCAAAAGCACCGTACCGACTAGCACCGACAGAGATGGCAGAGCTTAAGAAACAGATTCAGGAACTTCTTGACAAGGAGTTCATTCGCCCGAGTTTTTCTCCATGGAGCGCGCCAGTCTTGTTTGTGAAGAAGAAGGACGGTTCCATGAGGCTTTGTATTGATTACCGAGAGTTGAATAGGGTTACACTGAAGAACAAGTACCCACTTCCGAGGATTGAGGATTTATTTGACCAGTTGCAGGGAGCTTCGGTATTTTCCAAGATTGATCTGCGTTCTGGTTATCATCTGTTGAGGGTGAAGGACGCCGATGTTTCCAAGACTGCTTTCAGGACTCGTTATGGCCACTACGAGTTCCTTGTGATGCCGTTCGGTCTGACGAACGCGCCAGCGATCTTCATGGATCTCATGAATCGCGTATTTCAGCCATATCTTGATCTGTTTGTGATAGTATTCATAGACGACATTCTCGTCTACTCCAGAAATCAAGAGGATTACAGGAGACATCTGACCACCGTGTTGCAGACCTTGCAGAAGCATAAGTTATTCGCAAAGTTTAGTAAGTGCGAATTCTGGTTAGAGAAGGTGGCATTCTTAGGCCATATTGTTTCTAGCAGCGGTATTGAGGTAGACCCAGCGAAGGTTGCAGCAGTCAGAGATTGGGTTGTGCCGCAGAATGCATCAGAGATCCGCAGTTTTCTTGGGCTAGCAGGATATTATCGGAAGTTCATTAAGGGATTCTCCTCTATTGCCGTTCCACTCACATCATTGACCAAGAAGAATGTGAAATTTGTGTGGAGCAATGAGTGTCAGAAGAGCTTCGATACTTTGAAGCGAGCTCTTATCTCAGCACCAGTTTTGGTCATGCCGTCAAGGTCCGGCGAGTTTGTTCTGTATACCGATGCTTCGAAACTCGGTCATGGCGCAGTATTGATGCAGCATGGGAAGGTGATAACGTATGCTTCTAGACAGTTCAAAACTCATGAGAAGAACTACCCTACCCATGATCTAGAGTTGGCCGCCGTAATTTTTGCCTTGAAGATTTGGAGGCATTATTTGTATGGGGAGAAGTGCTAGATCTTCACAGATCACAAGAGCCTCAAGTACTTACGCAGAAAGAGCTGAACATGCGCCAGAGGCGGTGGTTGGAGCTTGTGAAGGATTACGACTGTGACATTAGCTATCACCCGGGTAAAGCTAATGTAGTTGCGGATGCATTGAGCAGGAAAGTCGCAGTGATGGCACATCTAGCGATTTCGAGACCTCTTCAGTCTGAGATGCAGAGGTTTGAGCTAGAGACTTATCCTCGAGGTAGAGTTCCCCGTCTATCTACCTTGACTATTCAGTCTTCCCTTCTGGACCGTATTCGCAGTGGGCAGTTAGCCGATGAGCAGATGGCCAAGTGGAAGCAGAGAGACGAGGCCAGGGGCAGTGTGTTGTATTCAGTCAGAGACGGTATTGTGAGATACCGAGACAGGATGTGGGTTCCTAGCAGTGATACTCTTCGAGCAGATATATTATCAGAGGCCCACATGTCGCCGTACTCTATTCACCCTGGGAGTACGAAGATGTACAAAGATCTGCAGCTATTGTATTGGTGGCCGGGAATGAAGAAGGACATCAGACGGTTTGTATCCGAGTGTCTGACCTGTCAGCTTGTGAAAGCAGAGCATCAGAGACCAGCAGGTATGCTCAAGCCTCTTCCTATTTCCGAGTGGAAATGGGAGAATGTTACCATGAACTTTGTGACCGGATTGCCGAAATCAGTCAGAGGATCAAATGATATATGGGTGATTGTTGATCGTCTTACCAAGTCAGCGCACTTCTTGCCTACTAAGACGACTTTCACCATGGTTCAGTATGCAGAGTTGTATATCCGGGAGATAGTCCGACTTCATGGTATTCCAGTTTCTATCGTATCTGACAGAGATCCCAGATTTACTTCCTCATTTTGGAAGAGTTTGCATTCGACTATGGGGACGAAGTTGTTGTTTAGCACTGCTTTCCATCCTCAGACAGATGGGCAGTCAGAGCGAGTTATTCAGATTTTAGAGGATCTTCTCCGTGCTTGCGTGATTGATTTCTCAGGGAGTTGGGAGTCGAAGCTGCCATTGGTAGAGTTCACTTATAACAACAGTTTCCAGTCGTCTATAGGTATGGCTCCGTATGAAGCACTGTATGGCCGTAAGTGTAGATCTCCTGTTCATTGGGATGAAGTAGGAGAGAGAGCAGAGTTGGGCCCAGAGATTATTCAGCAGGCTGCCGAGGTAGTAGTCAAGATCCGTGATAGGATGAGGACTGCTCAGAGTAGACATAAGAGTTATGCAGATCAGCGGAGGAGAGATCTAGAGTTTGCAGTCGGCGACCATGTTTTTGTGAAGGTGGCACCTATGAAGGGTGTCATGCGATTCGGGAAGAAAGGGAAGCTCAGTCCGAGATTCATTGGACCATTTGAGATCCTTGACAGAGTTGGGACGCTAGCTTATCGCGTTGCTCTTTCGCCGAATCTGGCCGGAGTACACAACGTGTTCCACGTCTCTATGCTGAGGAAGTATATGGTAAATCCTTCACATGTCCTGAATTTTGAACCGTTGCAGCTCACTCCGAACCTGTCATATGAAGAGAGACCAGTGCAGATCTTAGACAGACATGAAAAGAAGCTTCGGAACAAAATGGTGCAGCTAGTGAAAGTCAAATGGCTCAATCATTCGGAAGAGGAGGCTACGTGGGAGTCTGAGCCAAAGATGAGGAGTCGCTACCCCGAGTTATTCGGTGAGTTTTAATTTCGAGAACGAAATTTCTTTTAAGGGAGGGAGAGTTGTAGAACCCGCTTACGTATAAGCCATGCATAATGCCTACTATTTAAATTAAAAGCGATTTTAATTATTTATGGATTGTTTAATTCATTTTAAAATTTGTTAAATCATGATCAGCTATTTTATGTCGCAGAAGTTTAGTTTTATCTTTTCAGTTGAATACGCGAGGCCGGACCAGAGTTTGGAGATTGGAAAAAAAAATTTAATAATAAGAGCATATTCCTAAATTTAATTTAAGCCAAGAAATAAGTTACTTTAATGATAAAGAATGTTTTAGGATTTTATTTAATTAATTAGACTTAAGTTATTAACTAATTCTTTTATGTTTAATATTTAATTAAAAGCCTAAATTAAAATGGGTAACCAATTGAGATAAATTAATCTAGGCCTATTTTATTTAAAAAATTAGAACCTAACATTTTAGTAATTCATTTTAAGACCAACTATGCCTTGCATGAAAACTTTATCCTAATTTAATGTATTAAGTCACTAAAATATATAGTGGATGTTGAAAACCCTAAACCTTTAAAATCCATGAATTTATCAACAAATTTCCTTGGAATTCACAGCAAGTTCGGCCACCCCATAAATCAAACCATT
Source organism: Primulina tabacum (assembly GCF_025594145.1). Lineage (NCBI taxonomy): Eukaryota > Viridiplantae > Streptophyta > Magnoliopsida > Lamiales > Gesneriaceae > Primulina > Primulina tabacum. Next base: position 42,748,397 of record NC_134554.1, read on the forward strand.
TATGATTAGCAATACTCCATCCTAGTCACCCTTGATTGGCCCTTCATGGAATAAATAATTTCCTCTCATTTAACCCATCAATTAGTGATAATTTAAGCACCGTTATGCTCCTAATCAAACCACCATCCTAGCCTATCCATCCATAGTTCACGTACAGCAAGAAGGAAGGGGCATTTGAATTGCCAATCAATCCCAAGACTTGCACCTTCCATCTTATTACATAGCATTACCCCTTTTATTTTTCCTAGTAGACTCCCCTTCATTTCTGAGTATCTTTTCCCCTCCTCTCATTCGAAATCTTAGAACAAAACAGCAGCAAGAACCGTGTGTAAACCAGCAGCCAAATCGTGAAACAGCAAGAGAATTATGTGAGAAAGAAAAACTCCGCCGCGCCGCGCCGTGCCGTCGTATAGTTTGCATTCTTCCTTAAACGAATTTCCAAGGCATGTTTATATTATTCATTGCTCTTCAATCAAGTCCTATAAGTATTTTTAAACATCTCATGTTCATGATTTTAACAGCAAAACCGAAATATGACAGCAACATCTTACAAAAATTCTGCACAGCTTTTCCTCCATTTTTATGCTTCACGGTTTGCATGATTTTGATGATTTCAGGGTGTGGTTCGATTCCAGGCTCCCAAGGTTGCTTATGGTCATGTTCTAGGGTGTGTTAGGGTCAAGTTTGATCAAGGGTTCAAGCCCCAAAACCGTGAGTTAGATGCTCCAAACAACAAGCAAGAAACAAGTGTCATAGTTGGGTTTCATTTACTGTCATTGGCTAGTTTGGGGTAGAGTTCGAGTCATGGCTAGCCTAGGGCCAGTAGCCATGGCTAGGACCCTTCTCTAGCAAGCATAGGACGTGGTCAAGTCGGCCCTAAGTGGCTTGAGCCATGTTCCAAGTCGTTTGGACAGAAACAACACAAGTGTCCCTCGGTTTCATTTTTCTGTTTTCCTTCGCGTGAGTTGGTTTCGGTTTTTATGAGGTTGGGTGGATCTTGGTTGGCTCTGAGCCCTTAGCCATGATTCATACAAGACCTCATCATGTCTAGATCAAGCCATGGTCAATCACATGGCCACTGGAATGAAATAAGACAGCAAGTTCAGTCATACTCCCCACGCGCGCAGCATGGTTCCTTGGGTGGGAGTTACTGGTTGTCCTACGGTTTTGCTGGGGTTGTGGCTGGCTTTTTCCCTTAGCCATGGTCTGAGCCACTCCTTAGAATGTTGGGAAGAGGCTCTGGTCGGTGGTTCAAGCATCAATGGCCAAAAGTCTCGCAAACGAAGCCCCGGAAGCGCAGCAGCCGCTGCTGTAATTTTCTGGACATCAACTTTAACTTCGGTTCAGAGGTGTGTTTCGAGTTCTTGGTTGCCTTTTAGCCTATGGCCTTGGACTGGACAGTACCTCATCGAGTTAGAAAGGCCATGTTTTTGACCGTTCGTGATTCGGTTAAGTTTAGAGGTCGTACGAGAATTTACGGTGCAATGTGCCAAAGTGACTCTCGAAAGAGCGTTTCATATTTTTGGCCTCCATTTACTAAAATTCGAAGTACTGAAATTTTAGGAGCATTATTTCATCATTTTAGGTGTATTTTAATCATGACTAAACGATGGTTCGGTGTTGGTTCGGGTTGGTACGTAGTCATGATTAAATACTAAGTCATTGGGTGTAATTGTCTCGTTTTTTGATTCAATTACAAAGTTTGGTCAAATAAATCATTTGCATATTTTTCATGTTAGATTTAAGTCGCAGCGAGCCTGGGAACGATCCAACCCAGTTGGTAAACTTTATACAGGATATTTAATTATGTTATTTAATTATATTACGTGCATAAAATGTAAAATATTCATTTTTGAGATTTATTCAATATTGCTTGTGGCCACTGTACTTCATGGGATAGCAGCTTATTATGGGATTATAACTTCACCCGGTCGTCAGTTACCGGTCATGTTCATTTATTGGTACGGATATCCAGTCCAAGGGCTGTGATGATCTCTACCGCCCAGTATACTGTGGTTTAGTCTGATCAAGCGATTCAGTTCAGTTCATGGGCCACTTGCGTAGAACATAATCTCAACAAAATTATGGCATGTTATCTTATTTCAGGGCTCTATCGAGCAAACAGATCACTTATGATTTTCAGTTCAGTTATGCACGTATTATAATTATCCATGACACGATATTTTAGTTATGCCTCACGACATGATATTTTCACTTTGCATGCGATTTTATTATTTATTTACTTGTTACGTACGATATATGCATGATGAGTCTTTAAACTCACTAGACTTGATTGTTGTAGGTACTGATGAGGTCGGGACCGAGGGCGGGGACCAGTGAGCTAGCTTGGGTCGGTAGTAGTGGAACCCGAGGAGCTCATTTTAATCATTTAGCGTTTTTATGATCAAACATTTTTATCGTTGTTGGATTATTTCAAATTGTTATTTTGAAAACAATAATTTCTTCCGCTGCTATTTTGAACATTAAACTTGATTTATCAATTTAGTTTATGAATGCGGCATTTTCATTATTTTAAAAAGAAAATTTTAAATTTTTTTCGCAAATTTTAAAACACGAATTTTCGGGTCATTATAGGACTAATCCACTTGATGTCAGCTATGCTCCATCCAATGGCACATATGTGATCCTTCAGCACTCTCAAGAGCTTATCTTCCTCATCACCTGTCAAGGAAGAAGAAACAATTACTGACAGTTTATCTTCTTCCTTCAAAAATAAATATTTTAAATGAGGAGGAAGTGGTTTGAGTTCGAGGAATGAGGGTTCTTCTATGGAAGGTTTAAGTTATTTTGGAATATGTCCAAGCTCCCCAATCTTCGAATTCACCGATCTTGGCAAAGGCTTTGATCCCTCCAAGTAGTTCATACATTCATCCATCTCTTCTCTGCTGGATTCCGTGGACTTTGGGCTAACCAAAAGCTTTTCCAGTGGATCTTCAATCAAAGTATCGTGCACACTACACTCAACTATATCATAAATATAATCAATTCTATAACAATCAGAAGATCCAACAGGATATTTCATACTGCGAAAAACATTAAAAGTTACCTTCTCATCGTTCAACCTCAAAACTCAATCACCTTTTTGCACATCTATGAGAGCTCTTCCAGTAGCTAAGAAAGGACGACCTAAAATTAGGGGGATCTCACGATCCTCCTCCATGTCTAGCACAACAAAGTCAACTGAAAATATAAATTTATCAACTTTAACCAAAACATCATCTATTACCCCTCTAGGATATTTAATAGATCTATCAGCCAGTTGAAGGGAAATAGTGGTTGGTTTAACTTCTCCAATCCACAATTTCTCAAAACAAGAATAAGGCATAAGATTTATGCTAGCACCAAGATCACACAATGCCTTGTTAAAATTATAATTTCCTATAGTGCAAGGAATGGAGAAACTACCTGGATCCTTAAGCTTTGGAGGTATTTTATTTTGCAAAATATATGAACACTACTCAGAAAGCGTAATAGTTTCAAAATCAACAAGTTTCCTCTTTTTAGTCAAAATATCTTTAAAAAATTTAGCATAAGAAGGCATTTGAGCTAAAGCCTCTGCAAAAGGAATATTTATGTTTAATTTCTTAAAAACTTCAAGAAATTTTGAAAATTGATGATCCAATTGTAATTGCCTTGCTCTTTGAGGAAAAGGAAGTGTATTAATATCAATATTATCATTAGAATCAAATTCCTTACCTGTCTTCCGTGTAGTGGTGGTGTGAGTGTTCAGTTCCTTAGCATCTTCCATTTTTGATTTCATTCCTCCATCATTCTTTGCCTCCATATCTGTAGAATTCTGCCTCTTTGGTTCCTTTTCCTCGGCCTTGATCACTGTACTAACTGCATTCACTCCTTTCGGATTCTTCTCAGTATCACTTGGTAGTATTCCAAGGGGTCGATTTGCTAATTGATTGGCTATTTGACCCATTTGAGCATCCAACCTTCGTAAGATAGCATCATGATTCTGCAGTCTCGTCTACATTCCCACAACATGTTTTATCATAAAATCCTCATAAATTGGTCTTTGATATTCTTGCTTGAATCCTGGAGGTGCTGCAGGTACCAATAATCCTTGTTGTCTCACTTGTTGAGGAATGGGCAGTGGACGAATATGTGTTGGATTAAGGGAATTTTCCGTATTCTTCCAAGACAAATTAGGGTGATTCTTCCATCCTGGATTTTATGTGGAACTGTATGTATGGATTGGATTGCTGTCTCCATTGATTCCCCACAAAATTCACTGCTTCTTCATCAAAAATGGGTTGTTCCTCGATTATTATTCCTTGGACTTGATTTGCTTGAATTGATTGCAGCTGAGAAAATTTATGGGCTAACCCATCAATCTTAGCAGTAAGTGCATTCAACACATCCATTTCAAGAACTCCAGCCTTCTTTTCTCGTTTAATATCTGGCCAACCCGCACTATTTTCAGCCATATTTGAAATTATTTCAAGTGCAACTCATGGAGTCTTCCTGTATAAGCTACCATTGGCTGCCGCATCTAGCATGGAACGCACGGAAGGATCAACTCCATTATAGAAAATTTGAACTTGTTCATATGAAGAGAAACCATGTTGAGGACACCTCCTCAACATCTTTCTAAATCTTCCCCAAGCTGTATGTAATGTCTTCCCATCCTTCTGGCGAAAAGATGAAATATCCATATGCAGTTGTGCTAGCTTGGTGGGTGGAAAATATTGATTCATGAACATTTCCACCAAACCATTCCATGTAGTAATAGAACCAGCTGGTAGATCTCTAAGCCATTCTACTGCTTCACCATGCAAAGAGAAAGGGAATAGTCTCAATCTCAAGGCATCCGTGCTCACTCCATTGAATTTGATTGTGTCACAGACAGATAGAAATCCCTCCAGATGTGCATTAGGATCCTCGGTCTGCGATCCTCCAAATCTCACTGGATATTGTATCATTTGAATGATGGATGGCTTCAACTCAAAATTATTTGCTTCCACAATAGGACGAGTAATTCTTGAACCATAACCTCCAGTAGTTTGTCTAGTAAGATCATAGACAGTGCGATCATCATCCTCGTTCTCCATTGCTTCAATCCCTGCTATTTCAACCTTTTCCTCTGATTTGAATTCTTCTTCCACGTCAGAATCTGAGGATTTCTCCCTTTGTGCTCTACGTCTCCGTCGAAAAGTATTCTCAATCTCGGGATCAAATGGCTCTAATTCTGTGTCTCCTCTAGTACGGCTCAAGCACTGCTAGATAAATCCTGAAGATAAGAAACAAACTTCAAACGTACGAATATGCGTAGAATCAAAAAAATTAAATAAAAACCTAATCTCAAGAAAATAATAAATCACAATATTAAACAATTCTATCACCGGCAACGGCACCAAAAACTTGACCGACGATTTCGGTTGGGAATAAATCTAGCAAACAGACTAGGTCAAGTAATAGTATTTGGAGATGAGTCCAGATATCGTACCCACAGATATCGATGTTTAAATACTAGAATATGAATTATTTTTCTTAATTTAGGCTAATAAAATTCAAATGATGGGAGGTAAATTAATTAAAACTAAATAAAACAATTTAAATAAATTAACTAAAGCAAAAATAATCCAAACTATTAATTTAGACGAAAATTCAAATTATTTAGAAACGACTAAGGCGCACAACGGTATCGAGACAACTTATAATCTACGTGTCAAATTCATATTCATTAAATTAATTATTTAATTCACGACAGTATTTCCAAAATTATTTATTAAACGATTTCTCGAATTAATAAACCTAATTAAATCTAACAATCCAATTATTCATAACGGAATTTAATTATATTCAGCCGCATTAGATCGCTGTGAAATTCCAGTTTTTCAACCTAAAGTCGCACACTGAAATCGAATACTATTTCTAGTCAATTTAACCATGTGTTGATTGATGTGTGAAACAAATATTAATCTATCGCTTTCTGGTTTTAGATTAACCAACAAATATTCAATTTAATTGGCCAGATTAAAAGAACACATGATAAACGACATCAATCAATGAATAAAAATAAATAATAAAATTGAATCAAACTCAAAACATCAAAAATAATTTGTCTCGGTCCTATCATGGCCTTAGTCTATAAAAATCTACTCCATAAATTTAAAATAAAAGTGCAAATTCCTGTTTAAATTCAATGTAGAAAACATAATTAAGAAAGAATGAAAAGAATTCTCAATGATTTGTAGCGTGTGTGCGGAATTCCTTCTGCTTCTGCCTTCACTCTTCCTCCCTTATGTTCTTCTTCCGCGCTGATACTATTTCACAGTAGCCTTCTTTCATGCACTTCCGTCTCTTTCTTCTGCTCCTGTACGTCTTCTCTCACCCTCTTTTATTCTTCTCTTAATGGGCCTCCTTCTTTCTTTCCTTCTAAGCCCATGTCAAGTAAAGAAAGTGTAGATAAGATATTTATCAAGATTTACATAGATTTTTCAAGATTTCAATATCATCAAGGAATAAAAATATTTTATTTCCTTTCTTTTGATATTTTGCTTCCTTTGAAATCTAGTAAATTTATTTTATCTATCAATTTAAACACTTTTCACTTTTATTCAAATCTAAAATTATTAATTCAACTAATCACATAATTACGGATAAAAATTCTAGATAAGGACAAATATTATTAAATCAAATCTCTAAAATCTTTGCAAGATTTGGCCTTATCAATAATCTACGTTGGCATTTTGTATGATAATATTACCTAGTAGTTTTTTCAGCTTTAGCTTGACGAACATATTTTAATTTGGATATTAGAAGATGTAGTTACACTGAAGCTATTTTGTTAAGTTCTTGCACTGCTAAGTTCTTGAAAACCTGAATTCTTGATTCTGTTGGTACACTAGTCTGATAAAATAACATACCTTATTTCTATGGAATTATGCTGTATATTTTTCTGGTTTAGAAAACATTAACCTTTTTGGTAGGCCTTAGCGAAATACTACTACGTTTATATGAATAAACGTTGGCAAACCAACTTCGTAATTATTATGATTATGAGTAAACTCAACTCAATAATAACATAATTTTGGACATAAAATAGGTTAACTTCAGCATACAACCAAAACATTTTCAATATATTACGTATTCTATTCGGTACTGTTGTGGCTAAAAAATAATCCTAGAAGCCCACAAAAACTTGGAAGCCCATAAGCAAAAGTCCAACGGATGAAAGCCCAAGAGAATTGCAGTTGGCCCAAGAAGAACGATGCGACCAGTTAAGGCCACTACCCAACATGGAAGATCGTGGAGAGATTGTGGAATGCAACCTAAACTAACATGCGGAGTTGAACAAAAACAGGAAAACAAAAAACACATCCAATAAAATCTACAGCAAAGATCTGCAGAATTCTCTCAATTATGTCTGTTTATTTCAATTTTCAGCAGTCAAGTATTTGAATTCTTTACATTTTCCTTCAATTTTCTTGTAAAAACATTGATCAGATCAAGGTCATAGCAACATAATTAGATTTGATGTTGTTAATGGATTCCTCATGTAATTTTGTCATATTCCTCATTTTGTGTTTTCGCTTTTGAGTCATTTCGAAGGAGTTATCACTTATGACCGATCGAGACATACAACGTTTGGTTAAAGAAGTCAGATCATTCACATTTGGCACGAGCACGTGCTTGGCATGCCTCACAATTTTCTTGAGAAACAAATTGGCACGCCCGGTGGGACCAAATGCCTCCAAAGCGTACTGAGAAAAATGAATGAATTTCTCAATCGCAGGGGAAAGGCCATCGCTCACAGGAAGAAGAAACCGATGCAGATGAAAGAACAGTTGAAAGACTAGTACACCAGTTCGAAGAAGAGGCTATGAAGGAAGGAGTTGTCATTTTTGGTGGCGATGAGGCTTCAAAAAACTTAGTGTTGAGCATGGAGAGAAATATCCGCAGTGATCTCAAATAAATAACCAAAGCTTTTGCTACTGTCATGATGGAATTTGTGGCAGAAGTAAAGTAATGGAGAAAGTATGCAAAAGGCGATATTATTACACCAGAAAATGATAAACTTCAAGAAGCTGACACTAAACTATTTAAAAATCAAAGCCATGAATCGGGGTTTTCTCAATCAGGTGAAAATCGCCGCTTTGGAGAAGCACCTGTTCCTGAATCTGCCAAGGAAGGAAGATATACAACTCCACACAAAAGGGACGATGATTTGAGGTTGAAATAGCAAAATTGCAGTAACAATAAACAAGTGGCTGGTAATATATTTTCTGTGACGTCTCTTAACTTGCATCCAGGGATGTATGGCGATGGGGGAATGCGCGGGTATGCAGTACCAAATTCGAGGAATAACACTCGGGGGGAAATCCCAACACCAGTTACGACAAACACCAGTGGTGGATTTTGAGACGGTACGTGATGTTATTCAAGAGTTGTATGGCCTAGGAGTGAGGCCAATCAACCGACTGGAGTTTCACAAACCGTATCCATACATTGTTGATCGTGACAATCCTTATCCACGAGGATACTGCATTCCTGACTTCACTTTATACTCTGGGGAAGATGGTCAATCTAGTGTGGAACATGTGGCAATGTTTACAATCCAATATGGGGAGTTAGAAAATCAAGAGAATTTTTCTAATTACAAGCTATGATTGTTCCCCAATTCTTTAACTAGCACTGCTTTCACATGGTATGCGAAGCTGCCTCAAAATTCTATTATGACTTGGCATGATATGGAACGCCAATTCCATACACAATTCTTCGGAACAATACCTGAGATTAGTATAGCGGAATTGTCAAGGGTGGTCCAAAAACTGAGGGAATCCGCTAATGATTTCATTTGTAAATTCAAGAAAGTGAGAAGTAGATGCCAAGTGTTCCTTCCTGAATCGGAGTATGTGAAGATGGAACAGTGGGGGCATTATTTTGAACTTAGAAATAAGTTCCATGGGATGGTATTCCATGATTTTTATGAGCTTGCTGCTAAAGTATCAGAATATGAAGAATTACTGAGGGAGAAGAGTCATAAGAGGAAATCTACAGTAGGCTCCTACTTCCAAGAAGTTGAGGAAATTGCTTTGGCAGAAGTGGCAAATTCTGGATCACGCACCGTCCCTTTCTTGAGACGCAAGAACGAAGAACTTTCCAAGAAAAACATTCCTCCAGTGCAAACACCATATACTTTCGATGCGTCAAAGACAGAAGAAATATTTGATCACTTGGTGAAGGAAAAGTTTATAACGTTCCCACAGATCATAAACTACCCACCAGGGGGGAGATGAAAGGAATAGATTACTGTAAGTATCATAATTCATTCAACCATAGTACTAATGATTGTTGGGCTTTCAAAAATGTCTTTCAGGAAAGAATCAACAAGGGAGTCCTAAAATTTCTCGAGAAAAAAGAAATATGATAGTGGATGAAGATCCTTTTCCCTAGTAGCCAATGTGAATGTGAGCAGTACTGACTTGTGTTTCCTAATCAATGAAAGAAAGAGTGGAGGTGAGGATAGGTCCATTAAGCCGGGATTTACTTTAAAGAAGTGTTGGGTGCCTCGGAAAATGATATTTGAGGTAAAGGAGAAGAAAACGGAAATTTTTCATGAAAAAGACCGCTATTACAGTGGGATTGGTGTGCATTATGGTGGAAGGAATATGAGGTATGATAGAGAATCTATGGCCAAAAGGCAAGAGAACCATTACCTCAGAAGGAGCTCGTTTCCTGGGTTGGAAAATGGCGAGAGAAGAAGTGATCCACAGGTATTCCAGAGATAATACAGAGGCCAGCACCTCTAGGCTCTGATAGAAAATATGAAAGGAAACCCCGTTTTGTTGTCCCTCCCAGAGTAATCTCCGACGGCGTATGGAAGCGGGTAGAACATTCAAAGTTCCCAAAACCTCTTTCTCGGACCCAAAAACGACGTTCGTCGAGGGAAAAAGCTGCGGAGCGCAGGTTAAAGATGGAAGAATCATTCAAAGAGAAGAAAAAGTTTGGGAGGAAGGCTACTGAAGATAATGAGGTAGAAAGTGACGGCTTGTTATTAGAGGAAGACAATGAACTATCAAAAAGGCTACTTTCAAGGTGGGATAGATTCGCGTTTCATTTGAGTGTGCCACTAGCTCGTTAATGTTTCCAGAGGAGTTTAAATGCAAAAGGATGTTTGAATCCGATGTCACCACTGGAAACCAAAGTGTTACAGAATCCATTCAAACCAATATTTTGAAGGATTGTGTTGGTGTTCTTGTTGATGAAGAGAAAAGAGTGTTGATGAAGAGATTTACCAATGAGATGACTAAACATATCAAACCACTTTATATCACGGGGCATGTTGATAGAAAGTCGGTGTCTAGGGTACTGATAGATAATGGTTCTGCTGTCAATATTTTACTATACAGAATCCTTCAAACTTTGGGGAAGAATGTGGAAGACTTGATTCCTATCGAAGTCTCTATGGCGGCTTTTATTGGGGAATCTACAAAAACTTTGGGAGTATTGCTAGCAAATATTACTGAAGGGTCTTGATCCTCGATGTCACTTTTTTCGTGGTCAATTCTAGTGCTAGCTTCCATGCTTTGTTAGGGAGGGATTGAATTCACACCAATCATTGTGTACCATCCTCCTTTCACCAGTTACTGTTAATGTGGAAAGAAAATGAGGTGGAAGTGGTACATGTTGATTCGCAGCCGTATCAATCTAATTCTAATGCCTTGGAAGCAAGATATTATGATGGAGCTTTTGGTCCAATTAAGTTTCGTAACTACAAAATGCATGGGAAACCAGGAGCAATGTACATAGAGACTGAAAAAGTTAAAGAAGCAGTTGAGAAAGTCCTCAAGCCTACTACCATGGTCTTTCTTAGACCCATGGTCCGAACTATTATTGAGGAGGTCGATGACTTAGTTCACTAGAGAAGAGGTGGAAGTTGCTGCAACTTCCGAGTAGAAAGCCACACTGCAGCATCTGGTGAACGAAGTAAAGTCTCAAGAGTTGTGGGATATCGACGGAATTGAAGTAATATTTTATGAAGAGTGTGGAGGAAGCAAGAAGGAAGAGTTACAAATTGAGGATCTAATCTTAGCCCCGACCCAAACGGAGGATCGACATCCGGAGACTCAAGATCCCTTGGAAGAAACAAACTTGGGGACCATGGAATGCCCTAAAACCACTTATATCAGTATGTGTGATGAAACAAAATGTGTTGGAGCCAGAGCTTTATACAGAGGCAATGCTCATGGAACTTGAAGATTTGGATGAGTTGAGAAGGCAAACTGTTGGAAACTGAATTTCGGAAGTTTGACAAAATGAGCGTTTAATATATTGAACTAACTGATCAAGAAGACTGAAAGAAACTGATCTAAAATATGCAAACAATCGGTTGTCTATAACTGAAGATTAGTGCGCAGTTTCTCGAAGACAAATGACTGATCAGTTGGGATAGCCGCATGTCAGAAAAGTTGCAGTGTACGATTGTCAGAAGAATGTTGACGTGGCAAACAATGGATAGAAAGTTTCAAATCAGATTTAATATTACTGTTGGAGGCAAAGCCTATAAATAGTAGAGAAGAACAGCTGAGAAAGATACAATACTCTGAATCTCAACTCTGAATCTGAATCAACCCAATTGATATACCGTTAGTTACTCTGCTGAAATCTTTTCTCACTCTTATTATATAAATTCATAGTATTCAAGGCTATACTTCGAGCTTACAAGCACAAACCGTTATTGTTATAATACTTGATTTTGAAGAGATCAGTTTTGCTAAGTTATTTCAGTCCAGTTGAGTATTGTAAAGTGTTTTGTAACTAAGAATTTCAGTTTGGCATTGTTAAGTCCAAAACTGAAATGAGTCTGTACAATTATTTGTATCGATCAAAGTCTTTTAGTGAATATCATATCCTTGTGATAGAGGGGTGACGTAGGAGTGTTTGAAATCTCAGAACATCCATACAATCTTGTGTCCTCTTATTTCAGTTTTTATTCTATCTATCAGTCAGTTTATTTCCCCACTTTTATTGTTAACTGATTGATATCGGTTGACAAGATTCCCCAGTATCAGTTTATCACTAAACTGACTCATAAACCGAGAAAAGTTTGTGAAAATTGTTAGTGTTTATTCAACTCCCTCTTCTAAATACTCTACCTTTAACCGATCCTATCAAGTGGTATCAGAGCAGTTGAATCTTGTTCCTGAATATTTCAATATACAAACTGATTAACATGTCTTCATTCAAAAAAATTCCAATGTTCTCTAGAAAAGAATTCGATGATTGGAAAATCAGAATGCAGGCTCACCTAGCTGCACAAGACGATGACATGTGGTACGTTATTGTAGAGGGACCCATGAAAATATTGAAGGCAAACACTGCTGTTGCCATAACTGATGGGGCACCACACCGCATTGAAAAACCCCGATGAATGGATAGTTGAAGACAAGAGAAAAGCCAACTTGGACAACGTGGCTAAAGATATTTTGTACAAGACGCTGGATAAAGTCACCTTCAGCAAAATAAAAATGTGCAAAACTGCTAAGGAAATTTGTGAGAAACTGATTCAGCTCTGAAGGCAATGAGCAAACCAAGGAGAATAAGCTATCTGCTATTGTTCAAAAGTTTACAATATCAAGATGAAGATTGGACAATCCATGCATGAATATGATGAAAGGATCAGCAGCATAGTAAACGAACTGAATGCACTCGGTTTGAGTTGCAAACAGAGAAGGGGAACCTTCTACACCAGCTGCTACAACTGCCCTAACTGCTGTCAAAATGGAACCAACTGGTTCAGTTGACAAATCAGCTGATCAGTTAAGTAATGATGCTATGTCATTATTTGTCAAAACATTTGGAAGATTTATGAGAAGAAATCAAGGAAACTTCCAAAGACAATATCAAATAAATAAATCCAAGGAAAAACCCAATGCTTGCTACAATTTTGGCAAAACTGGTCATTTTATTGCTGACTGTTCTAATCCAAAAAAGGACAGTCGAGGCTCAACTGAAAAGGGAAAGAAATCTTATGAGCACAACAGAAGAACTAAGGATGACAAGAAATCATACAGAAAGAAGCATGAGGTGCTTCTAGCAGAGGAAAGCAAGTCCAAATGGGCAGAATCTGACAGTTATGATTCAGAATGTGAACGCTTGAGCTGCTCCAATGATGATGATGAAGAGGTTAAGTATCTAATGACTGATGACACAGAACTGGAGTCAACCAGTTAACATGTATTTGAATTTAGTTCAACTGACTTCACACGAGATGGACTTATTTCTACACTTCATGACATGGTCAATGAGTATCACAAGCTTGCCCTATCTGTTGAGAAGGCCAAAGCAAAGTAAACTGATCTCATTGACGATATAACTGAAACTGATGAATAAGTTGATTTGTTGAGTCTTAAACGAGAGATTGCTGAAAGAAGCAAGAATCAATATATGATTCAGCAGTTAATGCTTGAGAATTCAAAGCAAAAGTGGGCTTATTAAGGTATGGAATAAATCATCTGTTGCACTAGCTGAAATACAAGATAAGCAAAAATCAGTTACAGATAAAACTGGTTCAGGGTTTGGCAACCAAGATGAAACTTCCACCAGTGATACCAGCCAAAACTGAACATGAACAAAGCGAAATATAATCACTTTGTAAAATCAGTTGTGGTACAAGAACAACCAGATCCAAGTAAACTAGTTGTATAGCCTATTGAAAATAAGAACAAGGCTAGAAGGTATGGTATTGGTTATAGCCCAAAAATTTCAACTGACCCACAAAGTCAGTCACCAAAAAAGTTTAGCAATAAATACCTGAACTATTCAAATGGCTACTCCAATTACATAACAGCAAGCCAGTTTAGAAAAGATATCGGCGGAACAACCAGTTGAAAAAGGCTAAAGCTCATATTGCTTCATCTGCACACTACACATCAAGCACACACCAGCCAAGAAAAACTATCTGGAACACATCAACTGGAAAGTCAGTTAGACTAGTCCAAGTATGGGTTCTTAAAGGATTGATCAGTTTAGGACCCAAATAGATGTGGGTACCAAGATCATATATTGTGTGTGATTGCAGGTGACAGGTATAAACAAAGAATTCACCTGGTATCTGGACAGTGGATGCTCACGTCATGTGACAGGGGATGCAAGTTTGTTATCCCAACTGATCAAATACACTGGTCCAAACATCAAGTTTTGGAGTCAACTGCAAAGGTAAAACTGTGAGTAATGGTAAGCTTATCCATGGAAATTTTACTATCAATGATGTTTTACTAGTTGAGAATTTGAAGTGTAACTTGATTAGCATCAGTCAGTTATACGACAATAAATTCTCAGTTCAGTTCGACATACACACTTGCTTAGTTAGAGGCTCAACTGATGAGGTCATCCTAACTGGTAATCGTTGTAGGAATACCTACAAAGTCAGTTGGACTGATCAACCTTATGCACCAGTTGTTTTATAGCCTCCAAATCTTCTAAAAACTGGTTGTGGCATAAGAGGTTGAACCACCTAAACTTTAAATCTATTGCCTATCTGAGTAACCATGATCTTGTAACTGGTTTGCCCAAAATAGATTTTTCAAAAGATAAAATTTGTTCAGCATGTCAGTTTGGTAAGCAAGTAAGATCTTCATTTAAAAACAAAGATTGTAAATCATCTTCCCGATGCTTAGAACTGCTACATATGGATCTCTTTGGTCCTATACTATTCATGAGTTTAGGGGGAATGAAATACACCTTAGTAGTTGTGGATTATTTTTCAAGATTTACTTGGGTTATCTTTCTTAAATCCAAAGACCAAACTGCTGCACAACTGATTAAGTTTTTGAAAATATTATTAAATGAAAAATCAGTTGGGATTGATCGAATAAGGTCTGATCGAGGGACTGAATTCATCAATCAAGATTTTTCACAATTTTTAAAAAATACTGGGATCAAGCATGAGCTATCAGCAGCAAGAACTCCTCAGCAAAATGGTGTAGCTGAGAGAAGAAATCAGACCCACCCTTGAAGAAGCTGCTAGAACAATGCTTGCTGATTCTGGTATTTCTCAGAGGATTTGGGCAGAAACAGTAAACATTGTATATTACACTCAGAACAGATCAATGATTAATAAGAATCATTTGAAAACACCGTATGAGATTTGGCATGGATGCAAAAGCGTGGTTTCTTATTTTAAAATATTCAGCTGCAGATGTTTTATTCTTGATAATGACAAAAATCATTTAAAAGCTTTTGATGCTAAATCTGCAGAGAGAATATTTCTTAGGTATTCATCAGTTAGTAAAGCTTACAGACTATTTAACAAATGCACTTTGAATGTAGAAGAGTCTATTCATATTGTATTTGATGAATTTGTGCTAACTGATAAGCCAACTGATTCAGTTGAGCTAGTTGATCACTTTATAAATATTAGTTTGGAGGATGATAATGAAGAAGAGAATCACATTAATCGAAATATCCTTTCAAACACCAGAACCAGAAGTGCTGGATCAATCAGTTGAACAAAAAACTGTTACTGATAATCAGTTGGTAGAGCAAAATGATAATACTCACTTACCAACTGATACAACAGCAACTGAAACTGAAGAAAATTATTCAGTTGCCAACCGAAGCAGTTGTTGAGATAAATGCAACAAATTCTGAGTACAGATGGAAGAAATCACATCCACCAGAATTGGTAATAGGTAATCCATCTGATCCGGTAAGAACTCAGAATCAAATGTTTAATTTATTTATTCATTCAGATTTCGTTTCCCAACTGGAACCTAAGAAAACTGATGAAGCTCTTGCTGATCCTAACTGGATAAATGTCATGCAAGAAGAGCGAAATCAGTTTACCCATAACAATGTCTGGAACTTAGTTCCAAGACCAGTTTCTAAAACCATTATAGATACAAAGTGGGTATACAGAAACAAACTGAACGAAGATGGTTCAGTTGTGCGCAACAAAGCGAGGCTTGTAGCACAAGGATATAGGCAAGAAGAAGGAATAGATTACGATGAAACTTATGCATCAGTTGCAAGACTGGAAGCAATCACAATGTTCCTTGCTTATGCCCCATTCATGAATTTTAAAGTCTACCAAATGGACGTGAAGAGTGCATTTCCGAACGGTCGGTTGCAGGAAGAAGTATATGTTGAACAACCACCAGGTTTTGTTAATCACTCTCTTCCTGATGATGTTTATCATTTGAACAAAGCCTTATATAGTCTTAAATAAGCTCAAAGAGCTTGGTATGAAACTCTTTAAAATGCCTAACTGATCATGATTTTACTGTTGGATCAGTTGATAAGACTCTGTTCAAATTTTCAAAAAATGATCACATTTTACTTGTGCAAATATATGTTGATGATATTATTTTTAGTCAACTAACCCGAAATTATGTGAGAAATTTTTCAAGTTAATGCAGGAAAAATTCGCGATGAGTATGATAGGTGAACTGAAATTTTTCCTCGGTCTGCAAGTGAATCAACTGGAAACTGGTATTTTTATCAGTCAGACTAAATATACTAAGGAATTTCTTAAGAAATTTGGCATGGAAACATGTTCAGCTGCAAGTACTCCCATGAGTTCATCAATCAAACTAGACAATGATCAAGGGGGAATATCAGTTGAGACGACACTTTACAGAGGTTTAATTGGTTCATTATTGTATCTAACTGCTATTTGTCCTGATATTGTATTTGTTGTTTGTATGTGTGCTAGATTTCAGGAAGATCCTAAGAAATCACATTTTTCAGCTGTCAAACGCATTTTAAAATATCTTAAAGGCACACAAAATGTGGGCTTATGGTATGCTAAGGATTCTTCTTTCAATTTAGTTGGATATTCAGATACAGATTATGCAGGATTTAAGCTAGATCGTAAAAACACCAGTGGTTCATGTCAGCTTCTAGGAGACAAACTGATTTCAGGGTTCAGCAAGAAGCAAACATCCATAGCAACTTCCACAACTGAAGCAGAATACCTTGCTGCTGGAAGCTGCTGTGCACAACTGATCTGGATCCAACAACAACAGAAGGACTATGGAGTCATTGCAAAAGAATCACCAATATTTTGTGATAATACAAACACGATTTCAATTACATACAATCCATTTCTTCACTCTAGGACCAAGCATATCGATGTCATGCATCACTTCATTAGAGATCATGCTCTGAAGAAAGCAATAAGGCTGGAATACATATCAACTGAACAACAAGCAGCTGACATCTTCACCAAACCTCTACCAGAGACTAAGTTTTCTCATTTTCGCTTCTTGGTTTAATTGATTTGTCTTAATTATACCGATGATATTGTTGTTATGTCAGTTGTTGTTAATTTTTATTCAGTTAATCAAATATCATTTATTAACTATTCGGTTAGTCAAATGTCAGTTATTAACTTTTCAGTTAGTCTTTATCAGTTAGTTAACTATTTGTCAACTGATATCAGTTCATATGCAGATAAGGAAAGAGCAATGAATCAAAACAACAATTTTATTGATAAAATCTCATCCAAATTACACGATTCAGTTCCCTTTCAGCGGAATCTTACCGAAGGGACATCCAATTAAATAATTCATGACAATTATTTCTTCTGAAGCTTTATGAAGAAGAAATATTTTCCAGCACATCCCACTCCTTATAAGCATCAGCTGGATAAGACAATCATCAGTGGCATGCTCTGAAGTATGGTTGACTTCAAGACGCCTCTTATACTTTCTTGCAATTGCCCTCTGCTTAGAAGTAGCAACTAATCCATCACGTTGAATGGTCTGAAGCTCGTGTATCTTGGTCCAAGTGGACATGACCTTTGAAAAGATGAGTTCTTCAATAGTTTCCTTCAATCTTTCCAAACGGCGAGGCGTTAATGAAGAAGGAGGGACATTGGAACTGCTTGAACTATCCATCAGTGTTTAACTATTATTATCTAATGGCTCTACTCTTATTTTTAGACAGACTAATATTGAAGAAATATAAGAAGACGAAGAGAAACTAGTCAACTACAAACCCTTCGACTTATTCAGACTAAGCTTCTCTTATCATTTCTTTTATTAATATGCATCTATTGAGGGGGAATATTGAATCTAAAAGGTTAAATGGGAAGACAATAGTCAGTTGATCTTCAACTGTAATGACTCAGCATACAACTGATCACTCAGTTGCTGACCTAACTGATCTTCTCCAATAAATTAACAAATTAATCGATAAATATTCCATAATAAGTGATGTGACTGATAATTACGCATTTAATGCATGTCTTTCAATGAATAGTGTTTTAAAACATGGCTTTACGTAGTCCATTTAAATTCTACACGTTTTCATCACATGTACACTCGATTTTATTCAATTTATTTTGGATTGACATGTGTCCATAAATTTGAACAATCACATACATATATACTTATCCCCGCCTCACTTCAGTTTTTCCTTTACGTGCATTTCAGTTTACAGAGCACTTCAATACACAAAACTTTCTCTCTCGCTGATAACCAATCCTTCAGCAATGGCAAATCAAGTTCCGGCATACATGTTGAATGCAATGGCAATCGACTTTGATTCAGGCATGACTGTCCAGGACGAGGACATCAAGTATATATTTCTCAAACTAGAGACTGCTGGATTAAAGACATTTCTGGGAATTTCTTCCCAAGAAATCTATCCAAAAGAGATTCAAGATCTCTATGCAAATGGATTCATTTCCGCTGACGACAACATCTCTACCACCGTCAATAATCAATTGCTGATAATAGAAGAAGACTCCTTCAGCAATTTCTTTCAACTGCCAACTTTTGGTCTGGCCAATATCTCTGATGTGAAAACATCTGATGTAGAGGAGATGCAGACTCTCCTATCAGCTGATGGACGGAAAATCAAAGTTTCTGATCCCAAAAAGAAACTGAAGCCAGAAATCCTGTTGCTGGCGGACATCGTGGCCAAAGGGCTACTTGCCAAACTTGGATCCTTTGCTGCTCTCACTCTAGAGAAATTTCAAGTCATGACTGCTACCATGGCTGGAAAAAGACCGAATTGGAAAGGTAACATCTTCAACCTCCTTAAAAACATGTTTCAGTCTTCAAAACAACCAAAGGGCTTTGCGGTGCCGCTCGACTATCTGCTAAAAAGCAAGGGCTTGGTGGGTGACTCCTCTGAGATGTCATCCAAGTTCAAGATATTCAATGAAAAGAGTTTTCAGCTGCCAAAGCTCAGGCTGTACATTTCTCCAAAAAAATTTATTAAGATGAAAAAAGAGATTGGGACGAAGGAGGCTCACAAGCCAGTGAAGAAATCCAAGAAGACAGATCAGAAGAAGACTATCAAATGAAAACTGATTGTCAGTGAAACTGATTCTGAAAAGACTCCTTCTCCTGAGATTGCCGAGAATCACTGAACTCTGAAGACAAAACTAGCAATCGTTGTGGGCACCATCCAACTGAGAGGCTGTTACTATCTGGAGCTGAACAGCCGATCAAGGCTACTCCGTTGCGGGCAAAATCAGTTACAACTTTAATTGAAGAGCAGTTACCTCCATCTGCTACTCCTCTCAAGAAGGCTATCACCGAATCTGGTGATAAGAACAAACCTACTGGAGTTAAAGCTCCACTAATCACTATCTCTGACCCAACTTCATTGCCATTTGACAGACCCAAAGGGATAGTGATTAGAGAAATGATTGATGCAACCAGATCAGGATTGAATATTCCTCATATCCTGACTGACTCAAAGGGCAAGGAAAAGATGACAAGAGCCCAGACCAACAAACACAATTCAAAACCATATTGACCTCATCTGGAAAGAGGTCAATGAATTTTTTGAGACTAAGCTTAAAGCTTATGATGAATGGGTAAGGTTTAGGACTGAAGTGTTTGTCAGGCAAAAGAAATCAGTTTTGAAGAAGTTTATTTCCCTGAAAACCATAGTCCTAAAAATGGTTAAAGCAGCTTTAGTGGTTCAAGCGTTGCAGAGGAAGAAGTACTTCTTTGATCAAGTATGAGCAAAGAAGTTAAGACAAATGGTTGTTCAGCTACACCAAAACTATGATCCCACCAGTCCAACTGCCTTTAATGACAAAGCAGTTCATGACCAGCTGGACTCGGATCTTATTTCACTGCAGATGGAGATTAAGCATTGGGAACTAGATCAAGAACTGACCATTCCAGCATATTCCCAAGATCTTTCATCAGACGAACTAGCTGAACTATCAGTTCAACCGCAAAAGCCATCCCAGGAACCAGTTCATGAATCTTCTGAGCAAGTAACTGCTCCTTCTTCAAAGGATGCGCAACCGTCAACTACTGCTCATCATTCCTCAACTGTAGGACTTCAAATTTATACTGATGCTGGATTGTCATTGGAAAACATTGTTGAAGTTATTAAATCAGTGGCCTCTGATATTCAACAGACTACAACAGAAGCAGTTGAAGAACTATTCGCAACTGACGAGCCAGCCTCACATGCTACTTTTCAACCCAGTGAAGGGTCAGTTCAGTCGACTTCCACGACTGAACAAGAAGTTATTACAGGAACTGAAGAGGCAGTTCAGTCATTCTCCATGACTGAACAAAAATTAACTGAAGAGGTGCCATCTGCACAGCCTACCACAGTTTCAGTTGTTCAACCAACTGAAGAACTTATTTCTATATCAGATGAGCAACCAATTGAAGAACCAGCTACCATTTCAACTGATCAACCAACTTCAGAGCCTTCTAGTTCCGCTGTTGTTCCAAATCTCTCTTCTTCTCCACATCTTCAACAGGAAACTATGCCAGAGGATACTTCAGAAATGGTCAATCTTGAAACTGAAACAACTGACACGGCCTTGGTGATCGTCAATCAAGAGAACCAGGAGCAGGAACCAGAAGCTTCTGAGGCCATGTCTCCTGGTATATCAATAGAAACTGAATCTTTGTTTGAAGAAATTCAGGCTATTCAGACCAACCTTGTCAGTGTAATGACTTCCATTTTTTACATCAAGTCAACCCAATTTTTGCACACTATGAGGTTCGACTCTATAAAGGAGAATACCATGGGAAGACTACATCAAATCCAAAAATATGTAACTTTATTATTTTTCCAAATGGAAGAACTTTGAAAAGACATAGCGTCAGCTGAAGCTCACTTCCAAACTCAAGCCTTGGTTAGAAGACGTCTTGATTTTTTTGGAAAACATTGTCTCTAAAAGAATGGATTTGCTACAAGAAATCCTGATGAATGCAGTATCAAACCTCCGATGTGCGGATGTTATCCAAAAAAGTTGATGCGTTTGACAAAAAAGGGGAAGAAGAAGGAAAAGATCAGTCGGGGCAATCTACAAAGTTGATCAAAAAGAAATAGAAGATTATTTGGCATATTTTGAAGATTATTTTAGTCAGTTAGAAAATTTTTAAGATTCTTTTATTCTTTCATTCTTTGTACGAATCTGAACATTGAAATAGTTGTCAATAAAAGATTATTTTATCTACAATGGATTCAGTTGATCAGTTCTTATTTTCTAAGTTTTGTCAAACACCAAAAAGGGAGAAATTATTGGAAACTGAATTTCGGAAGTTTGACAAACTGAGCGTTTAATAGATTGAACTAACTGATCAAGAAGACTAAAATAAACTGATCTAAAATATGCAAACTACTAGTTGTCTATAACTGAAGATTAGTGCGCAGTTTCTCCAAGACAACTGACTGATCAGTTGGAACTGATCAGTTACTACTAGCAAACTGAACTACGTAGACAACTAACTACAACTAATTGTAGTAATTGATCAGTTGGAACTGATCAGTTACTAAAATCCAACTGATCAGTTACTACAATCAGTTGTAAGCTTATCAGCTGTGTTCTATCAGCTGATCCCTTAGCTATACACATCATCAGTTAAGGAAAAGGACGTTCAACCAACTACACAAAAGCTGACTGCAAAAAGTAGTGGGATAGCCACATGTCAGAATAGTTGCAGTGTACGATTGTCAGATGAATGTTGACTTGGCAAAAAACAGATAGAAAGTTTCAAATTAGATTTAATATTACCGTTGGAGGCAAAGCCTATAAATACCAGAGAAGAGCAGCTGAGAAAGATAGAATACTCTGAATCTCAACTCTGAATCTGAATCAACACAATTGATATAATGTTACTCTGCTGAAATCTTTGCTCACTCTTATTATATACATTCATAGCATTCAAGGCTATACTTCGAGCTTACAAGCACAAACCGTTATTGTTATAATACTTGATCTTGAAGAGATCAGTTGTGCTAAAATATTTCAGTCCAGTGGAGTACTGTAAAATGTTTTGTTACTAAGAGTTTCAGTTTGGCATTGTTAAGTCCACAACTAAAGTGGGTCTGTACAACTGTTTGTATCGATCAAAGTCTTTTAGTGAATATCATATCCTTGTGATAGAGGGGTGATATAGGAGTGTTTGAAATCTCCGAACATCCATACAATCTTGTGTCTTCTTATTTCAGTTTTTATTCTATCTATCAGTCAGTTTATTTCGGCATTTTTATTGTTAACGGATTGATATCGACTGACAAGATTCCAGAGTATCAATTTATCACTAAGCTGACTCATAAATCGAGAAAAGTTTGTGAAAATTGTTAGTGTTTATTCAACCCCCCTTCTAAACACTCTTTCACCTTTAACCGATCCTATCACAAACGTATGATACTTTGATGCTTCAGAAAGTCAAGGTGGCTAGAAGTTACAATAACCACGTGAATAAGAAAGTATTCGAGGAGGGGAATGTAGTTTGGAAGGTGGTTCTTCCCCTTGAGTCCAAGGACAGGGAATTTAAATGGTCGCTCAATTGGAAGGGACCGTTTAAAGTTCATAGATTGCTGGATGGAAATGCATATCGATTGATTTGTTTAGATGGTGAGCCACACATGAGGTGCATCAATGGAAAGTACTTAAAACATTATTATTCCAGTAGTTGGGTAGGGGTACAAGAGACAGATAGTTCGTGAAGTTAGAACGGACTAGAAGTATTATATAAAGTAGGCCAGATGGCCACTTTGATGGGTTTGATAGTGCTGACTTGTAAAAAGTTTATGTAAATATGTGAGGAATAAGCTTTTAAGTCATTCCTTGCTGAAGTTGTTTGTAAATAATGATGGAGCACTTATGAATAAATAAAAATGATGGCTCATAGAATTCGCTGTAATTGATGTATTTTGAGAGGAATGTTTGTTATGTTAGTTGGCCAATTCGATCATAAAGAGAAGTTCGTTTAGTGCATATCTCGAAACTTTGGTGAGCATTATTCGAAAAATGTTGTTTAGTTGTTGGTTGGTGACAAGTGTTGGCTAGCGGTGTTTGCGTCAATATTGAAGAAAAACAGGCTTTTTGTCGTTTGTTTAATTTTAAAAATTTTGTCATAGTTTCCTTTATAAATGTGATATGCCAAAATTGTAAACACCTGCAAATATATCCCAAGCAACATATACAAGAACAACAATGTATTTTACCAGCAAAGTTTGGCATTCAAGCTACTTTCCCAACGCTACACATCAGAAAAGAGACTTGTCAAATCATGACAAACAAGTATAAAAACGTACACCTACTGTCCCTAGCCTATGTATTTTATTTTCTCTCAATGTGTCTGACACTTCATTCATATATGTTCAGCCGCTGGCAGAGATATTCACCAAAGCTTGGTAATTTACTTTTATATTGGCACTGAAACGTCCACTACTCGTTTTGCTTAAAAAGTACTAGATTTTTTTTTTCTTTTTTTCTACTCCTAATTCGGCCGACATACGCGCGCACGCACACACACATACATGTCTATATATATATATATATATATATATATATATAATATTTTGACATCATTTTAAATTAAAACAACCAACTATACGTGAAACTCAAAAGAAGAATTTAAAACATGAGATCGTCAACCGTTTTGCCAAAACTAAACTATTAATATTTCAAAATATATTAATACTACCAACCTCTCAAAAACCACTCAAAATCAATCATAATAAAAGTCGTAAAAATATTTAACATAAACTTAAAATCATAAGTGCGGAAGTGCACCTTCAGTTCAGTAAGATCAACCATCAAGACTTTATTAGCATCAATATCATACTCACCTGCTTCGATCACACTTAGTGAGTCTAAGGACTCAGCAAACCATAATATTGATAACAAATAATACGTATATCATCACATGCAACAGTGAAAATACTTTTACTTAAAATAACATTTCATAATCATGCATAAACTTAAACATTTTCATATCATCATAAACATATTCATATCCATCATATATATACGTATTCCTTTTCGTTGAATTCACTTTTCGTTGAATTCAGATCGTTAATTGTGACTTTCGTATTAGAGGTCGATGGATCCATCTACATGTAACAACAATACTAGGCGGTGGAGACACCAGAGACACTCTCACCCATCAACTGAGCATTTGTATTACGTATTAACATATCATCGTATTCGTAATAGTCACAATTACTTCACTTCTTTTAACGTTTCATATTTCCATCACTTTATAAAATTCATGCATATAATAATCTTTTTTCTTTTAAACCAAGCATGCAACATATCTTTTATCGTTAACAATTCATCATAAATTCTATAAACATTTGAAATAATCATTTTAACATATTAAATAGCATTCAGAGTACTGTCATGACGTTTATTATTTTCTAGGTGTAAAATGACCGTTTTATCCCTAGACGTAAAATTTATCGATTTCAAATTTTTCTTGCTTTCATTGACTCTAGACCGTGTCAAATAATTATTTAAGCTTAAATTGAATTTCTCATATTTTTATTTAGCTTAAATTCTAGGTTTTCTAATTACTCTTTAGTTATTATTTCGCGGAGCGTTTAATTCCTAAAATAATTCAAACTTTAATATAAATTTCCCAAATTTTAACATAGATTTTTTTATTTAATTTACCCTTGTGAACCATGATTTGGCCCTTGTTGAACCATGTTTCAAACCTTAGTCATTTAAACCCTAAGTTCGAACCATAAACCAAACCCTTAAACCATCTCCCTTTTCTCTCGAGCTGCACCTGAGCCACCCCGACCAAGCCCTTCCCAGACCCTCTATGGACTCTACTTGACCCCTAGGACTCGACCCTAGCTCGAGCCGAATCCACCTACACCAGAAGCAAGCTGCGGCCGAGAACCCTTGTAGCACTAGGACTCTTGCAACTCGACTAGGACCCTTGCCCTCGAACCAATCCCGAGCCCTGCCCCTTATGAACCCTCTCAGGACCCTAAAGACCTAGGCTAGCCCAGCCATAACCACCCTATCCGTGCCACAAGCCCAAGCGCACAGCTGCAACACGTGATAGGCCTCGGGAAGAGTCCTAGCTTGCTAGGACTCCTTCCCAGCCATTGTTCTTGGGTACTAGCATGGCTAGGACTCCTATACTGACCCAACCACGTCCCAGCCCAGTCCTGGTTGAGCCAAAGTTGAGCCATTCATCGTGGTTCCCTCAACCTAGCCTTAAGACATCAAAACACATTATTTCGGTTCTAGCTGGTTTTAAATTCATGTGCAGCCTATCAACGTGCATCCTAGGACCCTTAACTCGTTTAAAAATGTTCCCTATTGATCCTTAACCATGGTAGCCCCTTCGCATAAACATATATCATGTTTTTGGAACACAAATCAAACTTTAAACACATATTTTATTCATAAAACAAAATTAATGAAAATGGGTTCATGTTTTTCATGCAAATCATAAACAAATAGATATTAGGGTGTGATAGATGAGAAAAAGAAAGAATTATGGAATGCCTTTGCGTATATTTTGAACAAAAATATGTTGACGATACGAAAAACGGCGACGAGAACCCTTGGCTGAATTTTCCTCCACAAAACCAAAGCCTTGCCCTTGAAAATAATCGTGTGTGCGTGTGTTTTGATGGTGATAGGAGTATTGTGAGGTTAGGGGTGAGGGAGCCGCGAGTTTTTAGCTTAATGGGATGGGGTTTAGGCTTATTATTTGCTTAATTAATAAGTGCGCAAGCCTAGGCCCATTAGCATTGTACAATAGGCCCAATAAGTCAAATATTGCATTTAAAAATTATTTCGTTTAGGAAGGTTCATGAAATTATTAGCCGAGTTGTCAAAAAATTCATATTTTTGTTGAAAATCAAATACCGATAAAAATTACATCTTGGCATATAAAATCACCTCAAAAATCCTTATTTCAAAAATAACAAAAAGTATCAACCTTATTTTAAATAATTAAAAACAATTATTTAATAAAAATATTTTTCATTTTTCAGCCATCGGTCTCCGTTCCTCGATCGCAACTCGAATAATATTTAAAAATACATTTTCAAGCATTCACGTAGAAAACTACTTTAAAATCATATAAATATATCAAACATAATCAATTTAGGAATTGAAATCATTTAATTAGCTATTTTCTATTTTCTCTAGATCCGCATGTAGTTGGATTACGTCGTTTTAATTTTGAACCTTACAGGCCAGTGGCACTACCATGAGGATTTTTCATCTCCATTGATCTTTAAGAAAATGAGATCTCATCCTCAGTGAATTTGGTATAGCATCACAATTCTTTGTCCTGATAGATTTCTTGTAAGCACATGAAATATTACATAAGTTACACAAACTATAGACCAAGCTCTGAATATGCACACCAAGGGAGCCACTTTGTTGAGGTGTAAGGTGTTGCTCATCAAAAAACTCATTCAGACATATGCACAAACACCTTGAGTACACCATGAAATGTGGCATATTCTACAATATTTTTGTGATAGAGGATTGGGAAAAATGCGAAATATACCTATCTTCAGAAGGTGTGGCTTGATGTAAAGGACATTGATGATGACAATTTTCAGAAACTTATATGGCATTACAAAGGCGATGTAATCGATTGTTTCTTCGGGAAGATCGGTGGGCACCGATGGAGATTTGGGGGAAGGAAATGAGGAAGAAAGAGATAAGGATGGGGTTCAGGGAATGCACACTCGGATTTAACCTGTTGGAGGAAGAATGTGCGTTTTAGCTGTCAATTCTTCTTCAAATTCGTAGAACCATTCCTATCAACCATGTGATTATATGCTGAGCTCTGAATAGTTAGAAGACCGAACAAAGTAATTACACAGCCAACTTGGCCCACTGGGCCAAATTGGTCAAATTAGCCAAAATGGGCCAAATTGGCCATTGGCCCAAATTGGGTAGGAGGACAACTGTTGTGCCTAAAAAATAATTCAAGAAGCCCACAAAAAGTTGGAAGCTCGTAAGCAAAATTCCAACATATGAAATCCCAAGAGAATTGCTGTTGGCCAAGGAGAAGAACGATGCGACCAGTCAAGGCCACTACCCAACATGGAAGTTAGTGAAAAGATCGTGGAATACAGCCTAAACTAACATGCGGAGTTGAACAAAAATAGGAAGAAAGAATCAGAAAAAAAAAAACAACACATCCAACAAAATCTACAGCAAAGCTCTTCAGAATTCTCTTAATTCTATGTCTGTTTATTTCAATTTCCAGCAGTCAAGTATTTGAATTTTTTACATATTCCTTCAACTTTCTTATAAAAACGTTGATCAAGTTCATAGCAACATAATTAGATTTGATGTTAAAATATTCCTCATGTGATTTTGTCATATTCATCATTTTGTGTTTTCGCTTTTGAGTCATTTCGAAGGAGTTAGAACTTACGACCGAATCAGTACCTACAACGTTTGGTTAAAGAAGGCAGATCATTCATATTTGGCACGAGCACGTGCCTGGCACGTCCCACAATTTTCGTGAGAAACAGGTACATAAATCGAAAATTTGAATATATATTCTGAGAAAAATCACTGGCATAAAATGCAACCTCATATATCAATTTAATGAGTAAGAGTTGGAAACCAACTCCTTATCATGATTTTAATCTACCTAAAACAAGTCAATAGCATTATAATTTCAGACACAAAATATGTTAATTCCAGCACACAACCAAAACAATTTAAATATATTTTGTATTTTATTGAGTATATAAATCGAGAATTCGAACATATATTTTGAGAGTAACAACTAGCATAAAAAGGAAAACTCGTATATCAATTTAATAAATAAGAGTTGAGAAACTAATTCATTACCATGATTTTAATATACATAACACAAGCCAATAAAATAATAATTTTCGATATCAAATATGTTAATTTCATCATACAACCAAAAAAATTTCACTATATTTCATATTCTATTGAGTACATTAATCGAGAATTTGAGCATATTTTTTGTGGGAATCACTAACATAAAAATGCAAACACATAAATCAATTTAATATTAAGAATTGAGAAATCAACTCCTTACCATGATTTTAGTCTACCTAACACAAAACAATAGCATAATAATTTTCGATATGAAATAGGTTATTTCCAGCATACAACCAAAACAATTTCAGTATATTTTGTATTTTGCTAGGTACATATATTGTGAATTTGAGACGAACAGCCACCATAAAAATGCAATATTCATATCTCAAATTTAATGAGTAAGAGTTGGGAAATCAACTTCTTACCATGATTTTAGTCTATCTAACACAAGTCAATAGCATAATAATTTTCGATATAAAATAGGTTAATTCCAGCATAAAACCAAAACAATTTCTGTATATTTCGTATTCGATGTATATCTCATAAATTAGCACAAATTGGCTCTACTATCCACTATTTCTATCACTGCCTAATTCACATAAGCAGGATATCCTCTTATTCTTAAGGAAGAATATTTGAGTGGCTTTTCCATCTACATCTCATATGGAGTTCTATCCACTACCTTTATATGGACTTGGTTCAACAAATTTGTTGTTGTTTCTAGTGCAAATCCCCAAAAAGATGACGGCGTTTCAGTGAATTTCATCATAGATCGAATCATGTCCATCGATGTCTGATTATGACATTCTGACACACCATTCAACTGGGTTATGGCAAGTAGGTCCATTGTGAGAGGATCTCATTGTCTTTAAGGTAGTCTTGAACTCAGTTGTAAAGGCCCGTATTTCGTATTCATAATTTTTTTTTTCTTTAAATTAAGTTATTCTTTGAATTAACTTAAATTTAGGAATGTCTTTCTTATTATTAATCTTATCTCTAATCTCCAAACTCCGGTCCGGCCTCGTGCTGGAAAGATAAATCTAAACATCTACTTTTAAAATAAATCAAACACTTCATATATTTATAAAAATTCATTTTTTATTTAAATAGTAGCAATTATGCATGGCTTCTACGTAATCTGATTTTCGGGTTCTACAACTCTCCCCCCTTAAAGGAATTTCGTCCCCGAAATTACAACTTACCGAATAACTCAGGATAACGACTCCTCATCTCCGGCTCAGATTCCCACGTAGCTTCCTCCTCCGAATGATTGAGCCACTTGACTTTCACTAGCTTGACCATTTTGTTCCGAAGCCTTTTCTCTTGTCTATCTAGGATTTGCACTGGTCTTTCCTCATAAGACAAGTTCGGAGTGAGCTGCAACGGTTCAAAGTTCAGGACATGCGATGGATTCGTCATATACTTCCTCAACATAGAGACATGAAACACGTTGTGTACTCCGGCCAGAATCGGCAGAAGGGCAACACGATAAGCTAATGTCCCAACTCTGTCGAGGATCTCAAATGGTCCAATGAATCTCGGACTGAGCTTTCCTTTCTTTCCGAACCGCATGACACCTTTCATCGGTGCAATCTTCACGAAAACATGGTCACCAACAGCAAACTCTAAATCTCTCCTCCTCTGATCCGCATAACTCTTCTGTCTACTCTGAGCAGTCCTCATCCTATCACGAATCTTGACGACTACATCAGCAGCCTGCTGCACAATCTCCGGACCCAACTCTGATCTCTCCCCCACTTCATCCCAATGAATAGGAGATCTACACTTGCGACCGTATAGTGCTTCATATGGAGCCATACCTATAGACGACTGAAAACTGTTGGTAAACTCCACCAACGGTAGCTTTGATTCCCAACTCCCGGAGAAATCAAGAACACATGCACGAAGAAGATCCTCCAAAATCTGGATAACTCTCTCGGACTGACCATCTGTCTGTGGATGAAAAGCTGTGCTAAACAACAACTTTGTGCCCATAGCTGAATGTAGACTCTTCCAAAATGAGGAAGTGAATCTAGGATCTCGGTCAGACACTATAGAAACGGGAATACCATGAAGTCTAACGATCTCCCGGATATATAACTCTGCATACTGGATCATGGAGAAAGTAGTCTTAATAGGCAAGAAATGAGCTGATTTCGTAAGACGATCAACAATCACCCATATAGCATTCGACCCTCTGATTGACTTCGGCAAATCGAAACCGAAGTTCATGGTGACATTCTCCCACTTCCACTCGGGAATAGGAAGAGGCTTGAGCAACCCTGCTAGTCTCTGATGTTCCGCTTTCACTAGCTGACACGTGAGACACTCGGATACAAAACGTCTGATATCCCTCTTCATTCCTGGCCACCAATATAATAACTGCAGGTCTTTATACATCTTCGTACTCCCTGGATGTATAGAGTACGGCGACATATGGGCCTCAGATAAGATATCTGCTCGAATAGAATCGCTGCTAGGAACCCATATTCTGTCTCGATATCTGACAATACCGTCTCTAACTGCGTACAGGATACTGCCCTTGGCTTCATCTCTCTGTCTCCACTTAGCCAACTGCTCGTCTGCTAACTGTCCACTGCGAATACGGTCTAGAAGAGAAGACTGAATCGTCAAAGTAGATAGACGAGGAACTCTACCTCGAGGATATGTCTCTAGATCAAACCTCTGCATCTCAGACTGAAGAGGTCTCGAAACCATCAAATGAGTCATCCCTGCGACTTTCCTGCTCAACGCGTCTGCAACTACATTAGCTTTGCCAGGATGATAGCTAATGTCACAGTCGTAGTCCTTAACTAGCTCCAACCAACGCCTCTGCCGCATATTCAACTCTTTCTGTGTAAAGAAGTATTTGAGACTTTTGTGGTCGGTAAAGATCTGACATTTCTCTCCGTACAAATAGTGCCTCCAAATCTTCAATGCAAACACTACGGCTGCCAACTCTAGGTCATGTGTAGGATAATTCTTCTCATGAATCATCAACTGCCGAGAAGCATATGCTATCACCTTCCCATGCTGCATCAATACCGCGCCTAACCCGAGTTTTGAAGCATCGGTATACAGAACAAAGTCTCCGGGTCCTGAAGGCATGACCAACACTGGTGCTGAAATAAGAGCTTGCTTCAATGTATCGAAGCTCTTCTGACATTCCTCGCTCCACACATACTTAACATTCTTCTTCGTCAATGATGTGAGTGGAACTGCGATGGAGAAAAATCCCCGAATAAACTTCCGATAGTATCCTGTTAGTCCAAGGAAACTACGGATCTCTGATGCATTTTGCGGCACAACCCAATCTCTGACTGCTGCAACTTTCGCCGGGTCTACCTCGATACCACTGCTAGAAATGACGTGGCCTAAGAACGCCACTTTCTCTAACCAGAACTCGCATTTGCTGAACTTCGCGAATAGTTTGTGCTTTCGTAAGGTCTGCAATACTGTGGTCAGATGTCTGCTGTGATCCTCTTGATTCTTTGAGTAGATGAGAATATCATCTATGAATACTATCACGAACTGATCAAGATACGGCTGGAATACGCGATTCATGAGATCCATGAAGATCGCTGGCGCATACGCAAACCGAACGGCATCACCAGAAACTCGAAGTGGCCATAACGAGTCCTGAAAGCAGTCTTGAGAACGTCGGCGTTTTTCACTCTTAGCTGATGATAACCAGAACGCAAATCAATCTTGGAGAATATCGAAGCTCCCTGCAACTGATCAAATAAATCCTCTATTCTCGGGAGTGGATATTTGTTCTTCACTGTAACATTGTTCAACTCCTGGTAATCAATGCAGAGCCTCATCGAACCATCCTTTTTCTTCACGAATAAGACTGGTGCGCCCCATGGCGAAAAGCTCGGGCGAATGAAATCCTTGTCAAGAAGTTCCTGAATCTGTTTCTTGAGTTCTGCCATCTCCGTCGGTGCTAATCTGTACGGCGCCTTTGAGATCGGTGCCGTACCAGGCATAAGCTCAATAGAAAATTCCACCTCTCGCACAGGTGGTAATCCAGAGACGTCATCAGGAAAAACGTCTAGAAAATCCCAGACAATTGGAACATCGGATGCTGACTGTTTGGGCGTCTCGGGAACGGATACAAGAGTAGCTAAAAATGCTCGGCACCCTCTACGAATGAGCTTCCTAGTCTGGACACAAGATATCATACGCGGTAAATTAAAATACCTGTCTGGCTCGAATAAGAATTGTTCCATCCCAGGCGGTCGGACGAGAACTGATCTCTGCTGGAAGTCAATCAAAACTCGGTTCCTCAGTAGCCAGTCCATCCCTAGAATGATATCAAATTCTGGCATCGGCAGAACAATCAGATCCGCATACACAAGATTACCATGAAGTTCCAGGTCTATATCTCGGATCACATTAGTAGCTGTCATCTCCTCTCCAGAAGTCAATGCTACTGAATACGCTATGTCTAGCCCAATTGATTTGATCTTGAGAGAATTTGCAAAGGTTTCTAAAATGAACGAATGGGTAGCCCCTTAATCTATCAAGGCTTTCGTAGCTGAACCAGCTATAAAGATTCTCCCTGAAAGATTGGAATATTATGCTAAACCCAATATTTTTACAAGAACTATGCTTATAGACATGCAAAGGTCAAAGTTCTTCTAACCTAAATTCCCGTAAATAACACTGATTAGAGCATGCAATCCTATCATAAATTCTAAGTTCAAAATATTAACCCAAAACATTAAACTTCAAATACAACTTAAGGATTTATGATACCTGTCATGAGCATCGTCTCCGGGTTAGTCTCCCAGCATGGAGAGCAAAAACTCTGCCTTGGGTAGGCAGATTCTTCTGTGGGCAATTCTTCAATATGTGGTCAGTACCACCACATTTGTAACACTTTCCCGAACCATACATACAAGGCCCAGCATGACAACGTTAGCACCTGGAACAGACTGGATACTCCACTGTTCTCGGGACTGCTCGTCCCTGCGGTTGCTGCTTGCGGCCCTCTGTCCTTGGGTGGACCGTGGAAATGTCTCTTATTCTGATGCTGTGACTGAGGAGGACGGTGTGGTGCCTGAAATGGTCGTTTTCCAGGGCGATCGCACTCAATATCATTCTGGTCTTGCTCTTCCGCTAGAGCTCTGGAAACAGCCACATCATAGGTAGTAGGGGCCAGCCACCCTAACATCACAGCGTAAGATTGGCCGCAGACCATTCAGAAAATGCCTCAATTTGGCTTCAACATCATTAGCAATCAGGGGTACAAAATGGCATCCCCTCTCGAACTTACGGATGAACTCCGTAACTGTCAAATCCCCCTGCCTCAGGGTCATGAACTCCGTGGTCAATCTGGAACGCACCTCTTCAGTAAAGTATTTGGAGTAGAATACCTCTGTGAAGCGTGCCCAACTCAAAGTAGTCAAATCCAAAGCCACTGATGCTCCTTCCCACCATAGGCGAGCGTCTTCCTCCGAACAGATAGGTCTCACATCGAACCCTATCTCCATCTTCAAGCCCCATGAACTCGAAAATAACCTCAAGGGACTTAATCCATCCCTCGGCAGCCATAGGATCGGACGTCCCTAAGAACTCCTTTGGTCGCATCTTCATGAACCGCTCATAGATAGCCTCCGATCCCGGCTGTCTGGCTCCCACTGCATTGTTCCCCGCAAACTGTGCGAAGAACTGAGTCATCCCAGCTAGCATCTGGGCATTCATGTCTGGTGGAGGGGGTGGTGGTAGATCTCTCTCCTCGTTCTCCCTTTGTCTCTGACCCTCACCGTCCTCATGACGGCGCTCATCATTACCTCTCGGGCGTCCAACACGGCGTCTAGGAGGCATGCTGTTCCATAATTATAATCCATACGTAACCAACATGCATAATTCCACTATTTCTTTAAATTTAAATAAATAATACATAATCGTAATCTTGACGTAAAATATTTCATGCTTTAAAATAAATGCGTAATCGTAAAACTTACAGACCGAAGACGTGACTTTATGAGCTTCTCGAGAGCAGTAGTAGTACAACCCTTTACAAGATCATAGGCTCTGATACCAATTGTAAAGGCCCGTATTTCGTATTCATAATTTTTTTTCTTTAAATTAAGTTATTCTTTGAATTAACTAAATTTAGGAATGTCTTTCTTATTATTAATCTTACCTCTAATCTCCAAACTCCGGTCCGACCTCGTGTATTTATCCTGGAAAGATAAATCTAAACATCTACTTTTAAAATAAATGATCATGACTTAAAATTATTAAAATAAACCAAACACTTCATATATTTATAAAAATTCATTTTTTATTTAAATAGTAGCAATTATGCATGGCTTCTACGTAATCTGATTTTCGGGTTCTACATCAGTACTTAAGTAGTTTTCATTTAAATCAGATTGAAGTGTTTTAATATTCTTTCCTGATTTTTTTTTTACTTCAGCTCTGAATTCTTTGAACTTTCAAAGGTTTCATACTTGTATTTCATTAAATACACATACTCATACTTCGAGTAGTCATCAGTAAAGGTAATGAAGTGTGATTGGTCATATTTCGTGCTAACACTTAGCGGGCCACAAACACCTGTATGGATCAAATCCAATAGAACATGTGCATAATCGGTTCATGAGATTTTAATGAATTTGAAAGATATTGTATTGAGAAGTAATCTATATGGACTTGTGAAGCGTATATTTGTGTCAGAGATCCTGGATATGTAACTGCTCAAGATATCATCTTACTGCCTTATGCAAAAATTGCCCCGAAGCCTATGATTTTTTGAATCCAATTGTAGATGTTATGCCAGTTATACCTATGTTTTTTTCTTTTAGCTTTTGTTTGGCAAGCTGCTTAAGTTTTCGATGAAATCTTTAATAATAATTATTTAATTAATAATATATATAATAATATCCTATAAGTTTTAGAGTATTAACTATCGATTAGTACATTGAGCTAGTGGATAGGCTTTGGTCATCTTTCCTTTCACACATGATCACATGTCTCTAAAAATTTTATGAGCGATGAGTCAACATGTCATCTTCCCCTAGCTTGTGCGTCCTTCTATGGGAAGTATGTCATAGCCTAGTGTGTCACAAGTATTCTTGATTTAGACTATCTTGTTTTTTTTGTTTGTTGTTGTTAATATCGTTTTAACTTGGATATGGTTGTTCGGAATATATTTTATTTTAAGTTATAAATATTGTTTTGTATTTCGCATGTTTCAATTAAATATTGCAAACATATTAGTAAATAAATAAGAAAATCCATTTGTATCAAACATAACAACGGAAATAATTTTTTTAACCAAATCTGGTACATATAGAGCATCTCTCAAAACAACTTAAAATTATTGTTTAATATTAAATAAACATATCAGCAACTCTAGTTACATTGCCCATCATCAGGAAAATCTCACCTTCCTTAACCTTCTACTTGTTGTCATTGTCTGCAAATTATTACATAGATGATATCCACATCTAGTATCTAATACCCAAGAATTTGAACTAATTGAAATATTTATTTCAATACAGAATATATCGTTGCCAGAACCCTTATGGGAAAAATATTTCTTGCAATTGCGCTTCCAATATCCAGGCTTCGTATAGTTGAAGCAAACATATTCTACTTTATTTGGCTTTGTGGGTCCTTTAGAAGTGTTTTGGAGCTTGCTTATTAATGGGTTGTTTTTATTGGAAGGAGGAGAACATTTCTTTACCTTCCCTTATGGATGGCTTTGTCCCATATGAAGAGCCCACTAGGAAAACATGTTTTTCTTTCTTGATGGTGGCTTCATAACTTGTAAAAATATTGAGCAAATCTTCAAGGCTGACCTCCAACTTTTCATTTTTAAGTTCATCACAAACCCATCAAACGACAATGGCAGTGACAACAATATAATGTTCGTGGACAATTCATTTGGGATAACCATGTCCAAGCCCACTAACTTCTCAATGAGCCCAATCATCCTCACACAATGCTCATGGACCGATGTCGCTTCTCGCAAGCGTGATGTCATGAGCTCTTTGTTAGTAACGTGTCTATGTAGGCGTGTTTGTTCACCATACAAATCTTGTAGGTGGTCGTAAATGTCAGTAGCATTCACAGCTTCCTCAAACTGCCTCTGCAACTTGTTTGACATAGAAGCCAGCATATAGTTTTTTTATCATCATGTTTTTTCATTCGAAATATCATAAACATGCATAATATGGTTTGAATTAATCAAAAAGGTTTAGGACGTGTATTTGTATTTAAAACGCTCGAAATATGATTGTTGGTGGCCTTGGTAAGGACAGTCATCGAATATGCGGCGTTATGTATTATAAATAATAAAGGATGAAGAATAAATGAGAGCTAATTGATCCATATGAGCAATATATTGATCCATGTCCATATCTAGATAAATGCAGGGATGCAAATACCATATTACATAAGCTTCCAATATTTTACATGTTTTCGATTTTCAAAACTCTTTTCAAGGATCTGAGCTCGCCATCTTCGAATCTTGATCTTCTACTAAATCTAATATTTACATTAAATTTTCACGTCGTACTGAGATACAAATTTATGGGATGGGAAAGGGTTATAAATCAAACACACTTTTAATAATTATCAAATAATTAAAATAATATGTAAAATATCGTAACATATATCTAGAAAATTGGTCATGACTCTCGATCATCATTTTATCATATAATATCAAATTAATTTTATAATCTCACATGTTATCAAAACCATGCATCTTGTAAATTATCACTAATCTTAATAATTAATGAGTCAAACAAAAACTTTTATTTAACTTAGATTAATTATATTCCTTGTAGAAACATTTTTTCCATTAAGAAACTTCAAGTGGCCGAGACTTGTTGGGAAGGGAGAATGAATTTTTGTGTTGTCTGTTATGTTATGTTCTGTATTATCAATATTTGATAACATATTTATTTAAAATGCACAAGTCATATGTTACTAGGATTCCTAATCCTAGTGTCCTTAGGGACTCTTAATTTTCATTAATTAAAATTATCATATTATTATTATATCATGTATTAATTAAATTTTGATAACGCATTATATATTTATTGTAAATACACATAAATCTTTATATCTCCATATTAAATATATGTATAAATATACACACACACATCTTCACATGCACATTTAATATGTTCATAGACATATTAATAAAAATTAAATAACCATTATTTAATTTTCTTGTTTAAGTTATTAGTTAATTAATTTTAGACTATTTAGAATATTTTATAAGAATTTTGTACACAACTACTAATAGTATTATTTAATTAGTAAATTTCAAATTACTAAATAACTAATTGTGAATTTATTATAGCCCTCATCGACGATCTGACAACGTTGATGTATCAATGATACAATTTTTGTTCATATAATGAAAATCGAAATTTTTGAAGATCAAAATTTCCATTTTTGATAGTTGTCAATTTTGTGAACTCTTTCACCAAAATTGACACTCACTATCCTTGCTCAATTAGCAGTTAATATAACCTCCATTTCTTCCATATTATGGAATCAACTTATAATCTACTTCACAAGCATCCTGTTTGATCTCCATCAAACTACAATCGTCAAATTCAACTCCTTGAACTTTGACTTTCTCAGCAGAACATAAAATCTGATATTTTCGGACCATCAATGGTTTAACTATACAACTAATTGTGGATTCACCTCTCCATGTGATTCAAAATAACATTTATCCTTATTCGTGCTTACCCTAATTAGCATAATTCTTTTCATCAACACCTTGATCAAGAATGTGAGATATCATTTCTGATTGCGCACAATGGATCATTGTAAGAGCGTCTAGTTGCATCGCCCCATGATCCCCTAAGTATCACTGATAGTGTCGGTAAGAAACTTAAGTTATTGTTAGCTTACAGTACGGTTCACGGTCCTTTCAGCTCATATATATCACAATCAAATTCGCATTCATTGGTTTATCGAGAGTTGCATATGAATCTGATAACAATATGATATATCTTTGAGTACTAATAGTGGCATGATATGTGCAACTGAGAAAACACATTTCCAATATGCACAATTCTTACTCTGGCCAGATATTCTCGCACTATTAATTCATCAGATTATATATGATATATTTACACGTAGGCAAATAGTGAATCCCTGATTACAATGCATTTTCTCTTGTGTATTTCGAAACTACACCCAACCTCGCCACTTGATGACCTCAACAGATTCCGTAAACGGATCAAAGTGCATTCTAGTAAGTAGAGTCTCTACATTGTCCCGGGTCAGAGGACTAATGGTGTACAACCATATTGCGGACAATTCCACTCGATAAGTAATAATCACGTGGACATTCCAAGATAGGGTTGTTTAGTGAGTAATCAAATGATCAACCATCTATATGAATGAACATCTCAATGTCCTTATCAATAAAACATAGTGTTTACATCACATATGTTAGTCTCAAACTCAAAAGAAATTATCCTTATTTAAGGCGGATAATTTGACTATGAACATGTTTAGAATATATGACACACTGTCTAATGAGTTTCATGGCCTTACGTTGAGAGACAGATATTATAGTACTTATTATATATTTAAGAAATTTATATATAGAACTTGCATAGTGTATACAGAAAAAATAAATGTTATAGTTGGATAAATGCTTCTTTGGGGAAGGAAGCGGCGACAGTAGAATGGTACTACTGCAGGATGATGAGGATCAGGAGGAGCTTCAAGAAGAAATCTATTTTTTGGAATTATCTGTGTGTTTCGATCACACTAAATGAATACCATATTGATTTTTTTTAAAAAAAACTTTTACCTTTATGTATTTGACTCAGAAAAGTCATACTTGGCAACGGTATTATTATTGCGGCTTTGTGCTCTTTGTCAAAGGTGTAAGCTTCGACATTTAAGTATCTGCATCAATCACGTGTTGACCTTTAAATACAGAATATGGGTTGGTCTCAATGCCCATTAAATTATATTTAAAGCTGTTTCTTTAAAAATCTAGGGGCTTTTTTAATCAAAATATATTAGTTTTTATTTTTTGTTATGAAAATATCGTATTTTTTAATAAATTATCAAATTATTGTAAAAATAAATTGAAATTAAAAAAAAATTGTGTACGCTGCCCGTCCGTCTCTACAAAAAGCGGGCCATTAAAAAATATATTTTCCACCCCCCACCTATTGTACAGGAGGGGAGTGGAAGTGTATAGATATAATATATTGTATATATAAATAAATGTAATATATTATGTATATATAACACATATATAATAATTCAATGACAAATTTTCAATAACTCCCTAAATCTCTTCTCAACTTTATTTTTTCTTCCTATCTCTTCAATTCTTTGTTTTAACTCACCGATATTTTAAAATTTTCAAGAATACCCTTATCCTTTTATATATGGTACGTGGCATTGTTATACCTATCGAGTCTGTTCTTGAAACATATAACTCCAAGACATACAGCTATGCAAGGCTTTCAGCCTATATACCATGCTCAAATAATCGATTTTTTTTATATAAATCTCATCATGCTTCCGTATAATAAATTAAATCTTTTACCTCTTTGACCGGTGTGCCACCGGGTTATATCAACCGTATTTTACAGATTGCTCCTCACAGCCTAACCACGCAGTCGCAACAGATGGTTACCGACGCAGATTCCTTCAGCAGCACTTACCACAACCCTAATTTGTTTCCTACTAATACATGAGAGGGGCTAGAGCAAGAGATTCCTTTATTCAAACACAAACATTTATTATTACATAGTAACCTCCTATAGAGGAGGAGAAACTTGTTTAGCTACTGAACTTACAGAACACATAAACTAGGAAGAGAAATATTACAACTTATTTATGAAAGAAATTGAGGAAATGTTCTATGATCTCAACTTCCTTCTTCCTGCCATTTATAGAAGGATTTTTCGGATTTGAAACTCAGATTTCAAATCTTGATAAACCTTTACAAGTTGCATATGGACAACTTTCTGTGGTGGTTGAGTGTTTTGGGATCTCGGTTTTCTCGTGCCCAAACGCAGCGGAAGTTTTAAAATTTTTAATTTATTTTGACAATCAAAATAAATTTGTTTGAGCACTCGTATGATTTTATGATTAAACATTCATGAGGAGTTTAGTAATATACCTTTAGTGAATTGATTCACATGACTCCAACTAATTCGGTATAGGCGGATGTAGCTCTGGATGAATCTCTACGAACGATCTTCAAAAACCTCTTTGTTTAATCTTCTAACTTGGTCCATGACTGGAAGATTTGTTCCTCTTTCAAATAGCACTAGAATATTTGAAAGAAGTTTTTACGTTGAGATAAAAAATTTGAGAGAAGATTCAAATCTCTTTTTCTTGAAAAATGGCTAAAAATATTTTGGAGGATTTTAGATGAAACTCTCGTGAATCACCCTTGGGAAATTGTGGAGGCTAGGTCATTTTTATTTTTTTAAAAACAATAGCCTTGACCTAAATTTCATAATTAACATTAATTGGCTTGATTAATTAATTGGGCTAGTCCAACTAGTTTAATTAATTAATCAAAGTTCATTAATAACTTTAATTATTTAATATGTTGAACTTGTAATCATACAAGCCCATTAAACATACTCACACTATATTTAATTTAATATTTAATAAACTCAACTTTTGAGCTTAACAAACTAAATCCATTATAAATTCAACATTTGAATTTAGTATTTAAATTATAAATTCAGCTCCTTGAATTTATCACCTCCAAAATTTAATATTTAATAAACCCAAGTTTTGAGTTTAATAAATTAAATTCCTCAAATTCTATAAATTCAACTCCTTGAATTTATTATCTCCAAATTTTATAAACTCATAAATTCAACTCCTTGAATTTATTTTCTGAAAATTTAATTATTATAAATTCAACTCCTTGAATTTACTATATCATAATATAAATTCATCTTCTTGAATTTATTCTCTCAACTGGAACAAATGATCCAGTACTTGTGTGACCCTCAATGGTTCAGGGATACAGCTAGCCGTGGGTTCACAACTCTTTGTGATTCAGAATAACATTTATTCTTATTCGGGCTTACCCTAGTTAGCCCCATTCTTTTCATCAACACCTTGATCAAGAATGTCAGAACTCATTTCTGATTGCACCCATCGGATCATGGTAAGAGCGTCTAGTAGCATCGCCCCATGATCCCCTAGGTATCACTGATACTGTCTGCAAGAACCAGTCGATTATGATTAACGTA
The DNA here is from genome assembly GCF_025594145.1 of Primulina tabacum. Classification (NCBI taxonomy): domain Eukaryota; kingdom Viridiplantae; phylum Streptophyta; class Magnoliopsida; order Lamiales; family Gesneriaceae; genus Primulina; species Primulina tabacum. Next base: position 42,789,683 of record NC_134554.1, read on the forward strand.
CAGTACGGTCCCTTCATCTCATATATCCCGATCGAATCTGCAACCATTGGTTCATCGAGGGTTGCATAATAATTCGATAACTATGTGATACATATAAATAGTGGCATCGCATGTACCATTGGAGAACTCTTTCTTCAATGTACATCTCATACTCTGGCCAGAGATTCCATGCACTATTATTTCATCAGATCACGTAGGATATTCACACCCATAGGTGAGCGGTGAATCCCCGACTACAATGCACTGGTTTCTATATGTGTCGCAACTGTATCCAACCTCGCCACCTGATGACTTTCCTGGAGCCGGTAAACGAGTCAAAGCACAGCCCTAGCATATAGAGCCTCAGTGTTGTCCCGGGTCGTAAGGACTAATGGTATACCATCATAACCACAGACTTATCCTCTCGATGAATGATAACCACTTGGAAATTCCGAGGGAGAGTTGTTCGGTATAATCATCATATGACTACCCATCTGCATGTTTGGACATCTCTATGCCCTTACCAAGAAACGCAGTACACAACATCACAGATGCTTGTCTCGAGCTCAAGCGGCCTTTATCCTTATTTTAGGCGGCTGAATTGACTAGGAACGAATTTAGAATATGTAGTGTTTACAAATGAGTTTCAATATCGAATTACGATTCATTTGTATTAAAGCATAATCAAGGACTTTATCTATGGTGATTGCATGAGTATACAAATAAAGTAAAACGAAACCATTAAAGAGTAAATTATATTAAAATAAAGATTGTTTATAACACTTGAGTCAATAAATTCCCCAGCCAACAGTTGGCTTACACGACATCTACTCTAACAGAGTGGTCCCCCCCCCCCCCCCCCCCCCCCACTTTTCTTAAGTTGTATTTTTCCTAGATCATAAATCTAGAAATAACTTGTTCTTCTGATTTGATCTCCTGGCATAAATAGTATATATGCGTCTGGATCATATCAGCCGATATCTCGTTCCCTGCTTCTTTCAGCACTTGATATAGCTCTTTGAAAACCTTCAGTGATTTTCTTGTAGCTTTGATTCTTCGTTTGGAAAATTTAAAAATTGTTTTATACATATTCATTGTTTCCAACTTTGTTTATTTTTCTGGTTCCCATTTACTATTTATTTATAGATGTAATTAGATCCAGATTGTCTTGTTTTTTAGTGGATTAGTCACATGCCCACTAACTTTTGTCTTTTTATTGGATTTCCTTTATCTGTAAAGATAGGAAATCCAATGTTTTTTGTCCTTTACCACCGATTATTGGTGGTCCTTGTCTTCCACTCACATGGTGGTCCTTCTTTTTGTTATCACATGTCCACTTTAACTTTGTCGGGGAATCATTGGCTTTCTATGTCCCCGAGGAAATCGTGATTGTGGTCCTTCACCACTTGTACTGGTGTCGGTAAAGTGTTTCCGATCTGATCTCGGCTTGAATCCTTTACCAAACTCTGGTTCTTTCTGGTTCTGGCATTCTGGGCAGATTTTTTCCGACCATCTTTCCACATGTGCCATATTAAAGAGTTTTCGGCGAGTCTCTTTACTTGCCGGCAGCTTGCTGTTCCACAAAAGATCTATTTTCTTTTCGAACAGATTTCTGCGAAGCTCGTTGTTTTTCCTATCACTGTATTCAACAGGAAAGATCCATTTACAGAATTTTGATAAAACTTAAATGGATACTTGACTTTGTCAATCTCTATTAGACAGACCCAGACTTCCCATGCTTTCCTGGTGGATATGTCATCTTCATTGAATGAAGAGACTAGGGGTGTTTCGTTTGTAGGAGGATCCTTGATGAATTTCTGGACATTCATGTCTGGCCTCCTTAGCTTGATAAAATGAAAGACTTCGTGTGAGCCTTTTCCTGCTGGTTCTGATGATGCACTGAAAAAATACAGTTCCAGAATATCTCCCCTAGAAAAATGATCATTGTTCGTCCAAGTTTCATGTACCGCTTCCTGTATCCACTTTGGTAATGCTGAAATCTCCGGGAAGCTGGGTGAAGTAGTATAAACCGAGGCAAGAGCCCCAAATTCATACCAAGCCTTGACCTCCTTTGGATATGAATTTTGTTTCATCTATACCCTAGGATATTTTCCTGCAACATCAACTCGAACCATAGCTGGGTTGATGCCAATTCTTGTATTCAATTTCTCCCAAGTCTGTTGGTAAATATGGAATGGAGAAATTGCAGTTTCATTTGCACCAACCTTAGCTTTGCCCCTGTCAGTATTGGGTCTAAGGTTGATCTCTCCCTCTTCAATCCCCGAGGTGAAGGGTTGACTTGAAGACTCGAGAACTTGTGCTAGGGGTACTTGAATCCCCTGCACCAACCTTAGCTTTGCACCTGTCAGTATTTTGTTTTGGTCGACTCATCAGAAGATGATCCCGGCTTAACACTTGTGCTAGGGGTACTTGAATCCCCTGCTCCAGGTATAGAGTCCTGTACTCGAAAACTCTCCATTCGGGAAACCAATGGCTTCTCGATGCCTTGGAGGATAGACCTTTGTGTTACAGACCATAACTGAGTATATGCTTGTAAACATCATGTAATTCGGCCAGAGACAATTCTCTTATCCGCTTGTTGAAGCCTTTCCGCAATTTCTGCGTTTAGTGCTAACTTGTTAAACTCGGTTTGAAGCATTTCAAGGTGTTCCCTCAAATTCCTCTGCATCTAATAATAGCATCAATGTCAATGTTGTCCATCTCTTGTTAAAAAATCTGCAAAAAATTTAATAATAATTATATCAAAAATATAATTTTGACATAGAGCTTGCCATCTTAAAAGTCTAGCTTTTTCTGGTTTGGATTCAATTCTATTTTTCAGAAAAGCTTTCTCCTGTGTATTATCAACTTTCGAAATAAATTCCTTTGCAAGTAAAAATCATGGCCAATTTTCAAAATCCATTTTTACTGCATAGAATTCCTTTTCGTTGATATGTCATCTTATGGCTTCTGCATCAGATAATAGTCCACTGTAATATCTGCATGGCTGTTCTCCATCTGGAGTGAGCTTTGTTAAGACTGCCGCCTACCAATGATCACTGGCATCCGTATATAATACCAGATCATCCTCATCTTGAGGAATAGCCATTTTCGGAAGATTTTTACAAATCTCCTTTAACTGGGCAAGTCCTTCCGTGTGTTCTTTTGTCCATATAAATCTTTCATCTTTCTTTAATAATAAACTAAACACCTTCCTGTGTTTTGCTAGGTTTTTTATAAACATCCCAGCAAAATTAACAAATCCTAGGAAACTCTGAAGTTGTTTCTTTTCTTTTAACATCTTTGGAAAATTTTGCACCTTTTCTACTATATGATCTTGCAAAATTATTCCAGACTCATCGATTTCTATTCCGAGGAATTCAATCTCTCTTGTGGCAATGACTACTTTCTTTTCTGATAGAACCAGCCTCTTCTTTTTTATAAACATCAGAGAAAATCTCTAAATGCTTAATATGTTCTTCCATATTTTTAGATGCAATTAAAATATCATCAATATAGACAAACATAAATTTGAAATAATTTTTAAATAGATTATCCATCTTTCTTTGAAATATCTGTGGTGAATTAGCCAATCTTATTGGTAAAACCTCCCAGATATAGTGTTCTTGTGGTAAGGAGAAAGTTGTGAATTTCTTGCTTTCTTCCTCCGTTCGAATCTGATAAAAACCAGACTTACAATCGAACTTTGAGAATATCTTTGCATTGCGTATGCAACTGATTAGATGTTCTCTGTTGGGTATAAAATACCCATCAAACTCCAGAATCTTATTAATCTCTTGATATTTAATAACTAGTCTGGGTTTATTCCTTTTTATTTCACCATGATTTCTTACAAGGAATCATGGGCTGCTGTATGGTGAAATTCCTGCTTTGATTAAACCAAGCTCCAACTATTCCTTGATTATAATCTGCATATCCCTTTGATCAATAATATTCATTGGGATAGGCTTACAACGGACAAATTTATACTCTTTGCCTTCCTTAATTTTAAGGCAAGCTTTGAGTTAATTTTTATCCCACCATGCCAAGGGATCTTCATTGTAATTTTCTTTGATCATTTTCTTGACATCTTCCAATGATACCTTAGATTCAAACTCTACATCATTCTTTTGTAGAGCTATCTTAAGACATTCTATTTCTTCTGGTTCGAGTTCTTTATCTACTCTTAATTGAAGCATTGTTTCTCCAAACCGTTTAGAATCCTTCATTTTTGGGTTTAGAAGTTTTCCTTCATCACCATGCTTGCTGCGAAATTGAATAGGCAATTTTCTGTAAAATGCCTCTCTTAATCGCTGGACTATGATTCTATTATCACAGGGTGTTGTGAACACTAATCTTTTAGTCTCATTTTCTTGAGTATAGGATTTGAACATTTGTAGGAAATTATTTCCTAATAATATGTCAGCTCTTGTATCATGAAAATAAATCGGTGGTGTTTTTACCTTATACCAAGGTGTTTGCCCCATACCTCTGATCATGATTTCAGTCATCTTAATCCATTTACTTAAGATTAAGATTCTCCTGAAAAATCTCTTCCAGCAATCTTAGGTAATTCTTCTTCCAAATTATTTGGAAAAACTCTTCGTTTTGCTGTACAGATTCCAGCTCCTGAATCAATATAAACAGCAAAATATTCTGCCTTATATTGTTCATATAACATTCATACTGGAATGTATATAGAGAATGGGCTTGTGGTCATTTGATTTTCCACATTATATCATCTGCCATAAACTCCATTCCATAATCTGGATGTTTCCTTGGTTTGTGTTCCTCGAGAAACTCTAGTCCAAGAATCAGTCGATCTGATTCTTTTCTTGGAATTCCTTTGATATGAACTTCCAATTCTCTGATATTAATCATTCCTTAGTAAGTTCCTATCATAGGTTGTTCCAAATAGTATATGATATTACAAAAAAATTGATTCCTTTGTTTCGTAATATCAAATACTATTTCTACTTCCTTCCACCCTTCTGAGCATCTAAGCTTTCCTGTCGTAAAAAAACTTTTTAGCTCATGTTGGGTTTCTGGGACAGGCGTTTTTCCCCACCTGTAACTTCTTATTCTATCTACCTGGAAAGATAGTCTTCTTGATTCCAATCTAAGACTTTGATTCCTTTGTAGAATCGGTTTGTCTTGTATTTGGATATTTGTTTCCTGTATTAAAGGAAACTCAACTCTTTCTGGAAAAATATCATGGGCAACTTTTTCAAATATCTCGGGTATTTCAACGAACTCATTTCTAATAAACAATTCTGAATGATGTGTATTAGATAAAGCATATGAAATTTGATAGGTAATAGAATATGGTCTATTACCTTCTTTCATCAACCCTTTTTCCTTGAAATTTTGGTGCAATGTCAAGGCTCGGCTGAAATCTCGATCTGCCAGGTTGTAGGCAATTCTCGGATAAATTACTCCTACAATCTTTCATGCGCAGAGATTTTCTGAGATAGTTCCCAGTACTGAATCTTGAAGGTTCCCCATTATTTTATCACATATAGCAATATCAATGAATGAATCTATTCCTTCTTTGAAAGTAGCTTTTATCATAATATGGATTGCTCTGATATGAATCCAGGACATAGTCTTTGCTACCTCTATCTTGAGTTTTTGTAATTCCTCCTTAATCTCTTCAGAAGGAATTAATTGCATCTACATTCTATTTCTTGTAATTTCCATAGGAATTGTCATTTCCCTTCTGGAAACATTATAGATTAGATGATGTTTTCTATTTCTTAGGCCAAGACTTCCTTAGAACTTTTCTACCTGTTCTGCAGAGAATCCTTGATATCTCTGAAAACTAGGATTTTCTCTCATGATCTTTTGGACCATGTTATGGGATATCGTTGTCTGGCTAAAGAAACCAAATAAATCTTCATGTGTTTCATGTCGAAACACTTCGTCTTCAGTCAGATTCCGATTCAGTTCCATCATTTTCTTCCTGACTCAAGACTACTTCTTCTTCAAATATACTTTCATCCGAGGCAATATCCTCGAATCGGTATACCTGAATAAGATATTGGTAATAAACTACTTCTTCAATATCCGGGGTTGGATCGAAGCGTTTAATACCTCTTTTTTCATTTTCTAGACAGTTGGTCGAGATATGACCTCTTGCTCCACATGTCCAGCAATTACAATCCTTGAAACTTTCATTAGCTCGAGTATGAGCTCTTCTGAAAGTTTTCTTCATAGGTGTTCTTCCTGTGCTTCGAGATGTACTCGATGCTTGGGATGATATCCTACTTCTTGATGGTCCGTTTCTTTGTCCAGATTTGTAAGATCTGGCTTTCTGTCTAGACCATACTGTTCTTGGTTTCCAAGAACTTCTTCTACTACGAGCATAAGGATGAGTCCTAAAACTTTTCCTCTTAAGCTTCTGTGGTTTACTTCCACTAATTGTTGGAAGATCATTTTCTTTACAACACAAAGGAGTTCTTTTATTAATATCTCTTAAGCGTTTGTAATTCTTTTGTAATGCTGCCATATGACACCATTCTGCCAATTTTTCTTTGAGAAAAGAGGCTCTTCGTGCCAACATGTCTGGGTTTCAGGTACGTATTCCCTTATGAGCATTTCTCTCTAGGGACTTGGCATTTTAACGAAGAAAAGCTTCATAGCTGTATCTTCTTCAACTCCTGAATTCCATCTATATTTAATGAATAACATAATGTATTCGTCCACTAAACATATATCATGTAATTCAAGACTATACAAAGCTTGAGTATATTTCTTCCTCTTCTCTTTATCTTGACTATTAAAATAGTCTATCTTTATAAATTGTGCTTTAAATAGGGTAGCCATTTTTCCAGCGATCTCACTGAGAGATTCTCCAGCTAGGACTGACTCTTTAGTTTCTAATGGAGTCATATCCTAAGCAATTTTAACTGATCCCATAAGACTCGTTTCTAGAATTTTAATGAATCCTTCTCTGTTGAGATCAAGTGTTCCTGCAACAATTCTCATAGCAGATGTCCAATCATCTATGAGATCTTCTCTGTTTTTGAAATCTAATACTTCAAGGTTAAGCATAACCCCCGTAAGGATGTATAGGTTCTAGAACAGATTTCCCATAGGGTATTTGGTGCAAGGAAATTTGACTTCTCCTTGTCCTTGTTCCCGCTGGGTGTGATGCTTCACCAGTATGGAAATCGGGTTGAAATTCTCTCATATTTATATTCTGAGATCCCACACCTTCCCTTGGTGGCTCTTGAGAAGATGATGACCATGTTATAGCAGGTGGTTCACCTCCTGCTATGTTCATTTTTAGATCTACAACTTTGAAATTTGCAAAAGATTCTGCAAGCTCTTGTAGATCTTCTAGACCAATCCTTTCTAAAGTTGTCATCAGATTAATTTCTTTTCTGAGACAGATTTAATTAGATTGATCATCTTTTCTTCTTCAGTCAAAGGTTTTGACACCACTTTGGTCTTTCCTTGTTGATGTAACAAAGGTTTATTACCAAATGATGGTGTTAACCTTTCTCCTGAAGTTCTTTTACTAGAACTTGATTGTTGTTCTAGTTTTTGAATTTTTGTTTGAATATCCTTTAATATTCCAAGAATTTCTTCTTGATTTCAAGGATTTTTCAACTCGTTGAGGTACAAAGTATATCATATTGCCATAATTTTGTACCGTTTTCTGGATTTCCCTAAGATCTGAAAAGAGCTTAGAGGAATCTGGTACTATCTCCAAAAACTTATTAGATTGAATCATAAGTTTACCTGAGGGTGCTGTAGCGTCTCTTGCTTCTCCTGATATCTAACCAAGGTTAGATGCTCTTGTATATATTCCAAAATATTGGAATAGTTCTTGTAAATTATTTTTCTCAAACTTGAGTTCGGAATCATAAATTTTTCGAAATTCTCCTCCTCAAACATTTAGTTGCTTAATAATAATAAATTTTGTGTTTGAAATAAATTTTTCCTAGGCTCTGATATCATTTTCGGCCCAGAAAATCAATCATTTAGAAATAACACTTATTTATGGGTATTCTTGTCTCTTTTAACTTTTTAAGGAGTTTTAGGCAAAGGTTTTTAAGTGTAGGGAGTTAGAATAAATTTGAGTTGAGTTTTAGGGATTTATCTACAATTTGCCCATAATTCAATGTGTCCACACACAAATAATGTATAATACAATCATTTATATATTTCGTAATATATGTATATATTTATAAATAGGTATTTGAAAACAAAATAATTCAATTATATATTAACTAAAAGAAAATAAAAATCAAACATCGATTGTCATATAAAAATTCAAATTCGAGCTCGTGAAACTATTCATTTTCAATATCAATTTAAACTCTAATTTATTCAAAAACATAAATTTCTCACTGAAATTAAATTTATTTGAATTATTAAAATTTGAATTCATATTTAAAAATGATTAATTTCACTAGCTCGAATTTAAACTCATCTTTATAACAAAATATATTTAATGTTTTTTTCTTTTATGTTAGCATACTATCGAATTTTTTATTTTTACATATTTATATATAAATACATGTATTTATATATTTTTGAAATATATAAATTATTATATTATATTTTGTTAAAAAAATTTATTTTACCCTAAATTTTGGTAATTGACAAAATACAACATCGAGCAGTTACAAGAAATCTGCCATTATATTGCTATGTATTTCAGGTTTCCAACCGCTGATGGAAAGTCTACCTGCTCCAATGCTTTTATTCATCACCAGTCACAGATCACATATATTCTTACCGCCCATATCAGTCAGAAATGTGCAAATCAAAGAAGATATGTTACTTCCAACTGCTTAGAGATTATCAATTTTAGTATGAAGTAGCAATACATTAAGTTTGAGTCGCCTAGAGTAATTAACTTGATGTCATTGTCTATTTTAAGATAAACAAAAAATAAACTTTTTTTCAAATTATAAAACATTCTATTTTTGTTTAAAATGTCTTCGAACATATTTTAATAAATTGATATTTTATTTATCTATCATATCTTAATACAAATTTTTATCAATATATCTTTGAATATTTAAATTAAATAATCATATATTTCATAAAAAATAAAAAATATTTTTTTACACGAAAAATATATTAAAAATTTAATTTAATCTAATACAATTACTCCTCTGCTTGTACAAGAGGCAGTGGAATTAAGCATGTTTATCGGTTCTAGGGTTCCAGTTTCGGACCGGTTCTGACTGGTTCCGGATCTGGTGGTGCCGGAACCGGCCGGTTCCGGTTCCAAGATTTAAATCTTGGAATCAATCCAATCTTGGACCTGTTTGACAACTTTTAGACCGGTTCCGATTCGGTTAGGACCGGTTCGGAGTTACTTGACCGTATATAATTACTTTTATTAATAAACATTTTTTTATTTAATATTTCGACATGAAACAATACTGAACAATCACAAAAATAAAATAATTGAAAGATTGATTTTACAATTGAAAATCTAAAATTCATCACGATTTATTAAAATATATTTTGAATATTCTGGATCTTCATCAGAACTTGAACTTTGAAATTCATCGATTGCGCCAGAGGTTCTATTCTTTTTTTCCAGCTGCAAACCAATTTTGTAGGCATGTTAGCATGGAAAGTGGTTCTGGCTTTAAATTAGTTCTTTGTTCATCGATGATCCTTCCACATACTGAAAATGATGATTCGGAAGCAACACTTGAACTTTGAATTGGTAGAACATCTCTTGCAATTGCAGCTAACACTGGATAAATTTTAGAATTTACTTTCCACCAATCGAGAACATCGAATTCTCCGTAGTCTCGATATATTGGCTTCGATAAATTTGAATCTTATTGTAATTGGATGTTGTCACCGATTTTCCTTTGAACTTTTGTCGTTTCAAAGTTTGAAAGAAGTTCAGTGCTACACTTTTGCTTTTATATGTCGACATCTCCTCCGGCTGCGCACTCGGTTCATCACATTGTTCACTAGCATACAAATCAAACAATTCTTGGAGAGAATGCATGATTGACTTCTTTTTATCGTCAACATTCTTCCGAAGAAATTTAGCATAATATTCTAAAAACACGTCTAATCCTCCTTGATTTTGAATAGGATCAAGTATTGTTGCTAAACCATGCACAATTGGTATAGTTTCCCTATATTTTAAAAATTCATTTTCCATATTTGAAACAAAATCACGCATAACAGAATCATCCCGATATTCAATAAATTTATAAAACAAATTGAAAAGCAAATGTAGAAATATGGTTGAAGTAGAGAAGTTAATGCGAGAAAAATTTTCGGTTACTTCTTTAAAAATTTCTAACAAAGAAACACATTCACTCAAAATATTCCAATCATCATCAATTAGCATTAAAGATTGTACCGCAATATTATTATAATATGGAGTAACTAAATCTTGAAAACATAATAAAATATGAAGCAAATGATATAAAGAATTCCATCTAGTTTCAATAGGAAGAGGAAATTTTTTAAATTTAATTCCATTTGATTTGACTAGCAGTCACGTCTATATCTTCTTTCACGTAATAATTTCTCACATAATTTGAATTTTTCTATTACAATGGACATTTGCTCATCACATGCACATTTAACACATAAGTTGATAATATGACATGACATCTAACATGAAGCAAATTACCATCTAAAATTGGTTTTAGTAAATCTTTAAGATATTTAATTGCAAGAGTATTGACACTCGCATTATCTAAAGTTATCGACATTATTTTATTTTGTATGCCATAAATCTTAACAACATTTAAAACATATCTAGCTATAGTGTATGCATTGTGATATGATTCTAAATGATCTAGCGCTAAAATTCTTTTTTACATAGTCCAAGTTTCGTCAATCCAATAACATGTAACAACAAGATAAGATTCATATTTTAAATTAGTCCAAATATCAGTTGTGAAACTAACTACAAGAAATATTTGAAAGATGCGATTTTTGTGTTTCTTTATATTTTTTATAAATATCAAAACAATATTTCTTAAGTGTGTGCCTAGAAATATTGTGAAAACCGGGTTGAATAGTACTAGTAAATTCAACAAAATCTTCTTGTTCAGCTATTATAAAAGGTCGACAACATTTGGTTAACAAACTTTACGATGGCTTTCCGAGAAATTTCTTTTGTAATTGTGAAAGTTTTACCACTTGAAGGATTAATTTGTTGTTGTGTTGGTTCCCTACCGAATAGTTGTAGTGTATGAGGGTCAAGTTTATGTACCTTAACTAAATGTTTTTTCAAAGTGCCGGTACCACCGGAACCACCACCCGTTTTGTAAGAATACCTCGTTTTGAAAATTTTACAAACGGCAAAAGAGTTATTCGTACCTTGTTTGTTCAATATCAAAGTGATCCCTAACTTTGCTTCGTTTTGCACAGGTTGTTGTCATGCTCGTTGACATTGTGTTGCTTGCTCGAGTAAACGATCACGTCCCTAGATATTTGTTGGGGAGTTCCATGGGTTCTTCATCCTCGTGGCCAGGTTCGACTTCATCAAAGTCGGGGATGTAGCCAAAATGTTCATCAAAGTCAGAAGTATATTTGCCACTACCACCACGACGGTTTGAAGATGATGCCATTGAAATTTGAATTATTTATAAGAGTAAATTGCGAATTAGTAAATAAATAACAAACAAAATAATATTGATTATAGATAAAATTGTAACACAATTATTGAATATATTTGGAGAAATGATAGCAAAGAAAGATATTGGTTGTAGAGAAATGAAAAGTTGAGAAAAAATTGACATGTGAAATATAAAAAATGACTTGTATTTATAGGTGATTTTTGGGGGTAAAAAAAAATTATATTTGCAATAAAGCCCCCAAATTTGGGGGCCAAATTGCAAAAAAAAATGCAGATTTATGTAGCAGTCGAACGGCTCTGCAGCCTTTTGGCCAATGACTGCTTTTGCCAAAGGTCTTTTTTTATTTTTTTTAAAAATTTCGTATTCCGGGTTCTGGGTCCGGTTTCGGGTCGGTTCCGGATATGGACAGGAACCGGTTCGAAACCAGATCTGAAATCGGTTGAATCGATTCAGAACATGCTGAACCGGTTCAACCCACCAACCAATGGATTGTACACGGTTTCAGGTTCGGTTCATCCATACCGGATCCTGTTCCGGGCTTAACGGACTGGTTCCGGTTCGGTTCCGGCCCGAACCGGTCCGTTAAGCATGCCTAGGTGGAATGGATCTTATTTTTTAAATTTCTTTCATGCTTCTTGAAAGGCGGAGAAGCATATGTCTTTTCATTAAAATAACCAAAATTATTGCTTCATACATTTCACAATCCATGGTTTGAACTTCGAAGTTATCGTTAGGTAAAAGATGCGCCGAGTTTAGACTTTTGTGAACATGATGGTATTGATAGACATAGCCATCCCCCACATACCCATTTCCACCACGAGACAAGTCAACACTAAAGAGCACAAATAGTTAACTAATGAGTGAGATTTTCTTTCTGACTTGAAAATAAGGGCATTGCATTTCGAGTCAAAGCTCACAAACCCAGTTGCGACAAAATTAATTTGGATTACCACTCACAAATTATCACAACTATAACCATCTCCCCTCGTCAATATTCTTAAAGCGTACAAAAATCGGTTCGATTATCAATCAACCATAGCATCAGAAAGAAACTTTGAAACGGTCCTAAACGTCTACTGAAATTTAAAAAAAAAAAAAATCTAGCAATCGGCTGAAGCATATTCATATGCCACTACATATAAAAATTTGAAACATGTGTTAGAAAATAAATCTGACTACCGAATAAATCACTACAGTTAAAATTCATAGAAATGAACCACCCTACGCGTGTACTGTGTAAAAACAAAAGCTTCAAGCAAAACACTAAAATTTGTCGAACCATAAACACATTAAAATCATAAAATTTTTAAAATGATATCTAAACATGTCCTCAAAGATCATAAATGCGGAAATAATGCAAGGTCCTCGGGTTCTCATGCACCACCAACTTAGTCAAATCAGTCATCAGCACCTCATGTCTTCTCATACGCATACTCACCTGCATCAAACACACCTACTGAGTCTAAAGACTCAACACATCTTAACCATGATAACAAAATATACATAAGATTAGACCCGAACCAGACCCTCATAGGACCAGACTGAACCCTCCTACACCAATCTAGCCCTAGCCTGCCAACCCCTGCACGCTGGTTCTCCCTAAAGCACCAAACATGGCCATCACATGCTTCTACCCTCTCAATCCAAGTCACATGCTACGACCAGCCACCCATGGACCGTCCAGAGCCTCCACCCAGACCCACCAGGGTCTGAACCGTGGCTCATATCTGATCCATGCATGCTGCCCCTCTTCCCTACCAGATCGGGCCAAAAACATCCCCAAAACCCTACGATCCGATCGGCCCTCTACATGACTTGATCCCGATTCGATTCTAGTACTTAAACACCTTCAACCATGTTTAGGTTCGATCCCTTAAACACCGAAATCTGGCAGCCCCTTCAAACCATTCCAAAAACGTGAGAATCAAGTGAGGATAAAGAGAATTTTCCATGCATAACCCTTCAAAACGTACATAACTCGGTAGATCTATCATATATCATGCAAAATCAATCAAAAATATGTAATATGGTGTGAACGATGAGAAAACAAAGGTGTAGGGCGTGCCTTTGGCTCTAAACACTCGAAGAACTACACAAATTGTTAGGTGAGATTTATTTAATGGGTGGAGCCCACATTAAATAAAATAATATTAAATCCCATATCCCACATCGAATGTTTACAAAAGTTGTAGGAGGGAATTAGTTATAAATAGAGCTCAATTTCTTCACTTATTGTGTCCCAAAATCAATAGCTTTTCAGCTTTGATAAAAAGAGATTGCATAGAAAAAAAAAGTGTATTTTTTCTTGAGTGCGGGAATTCTCTTGTGTGAGTTAGAGAAATTACTTTCTCGGTATACTCGGGTTTGGGAGTGAGAAATATTGAGTGTATTTGTGTATACACTTGTTGTAATATTTCTTTCAGTTGAAAAAGTTGCAGTGCTTCATGGACGTAGCCTATATTGGGTTAACCACGTAAATCTTTGTGTTCTTGTTGGTTTTTTATTCTGCAATTTGAGTACTATATTATTATCGTGGTCGGAATCGTTTCGGTATAATTTCCCAACAACTGGTATCAGAGCCTTGTTGTGAAAATTCTTTAAAATTCTGAGTATGCTCTGTGGTAGCAGCTTTGTCTGATCTTCCACATCAAAAAAGATTTTTTAAATTTTTTTCTAAGGCTAGAGAAGTGATGGGGGGAGATGATGGATCGGGACCGGGAATCAACAAGTTTGACGGAACAGATTTTTTGTTCTGGCGGTTACAGATAAGAGATTATCTGTACAGTAAGAAGCTGCATCAACCTCTATCAGGAAAGAAACCGGAAAAGATGGAGGATGATGATTGGGAGCTCCTTGACCGACAGGTGTTAGGTGTGATACGATTGACCCTAACGAAGAACTGGCACATAAAATGGCGGAGGCAAAAACAACGGAGGAGATGATGTCCATTTTGTCGGACATGTACGAAAAGCCATTGGCAAATAATAAAGTACATCTCATGAAGAAGTTATTTAACTTGAAGATGAGAGAAGATGCGCCGGTAGCTAAACTCATCAATGAATTCAACACGATTGTTTCACAGCTAACATCGGTTGAAATTAAATTCGATGACGAGATTTGGGAACTTATTCTTTTGGCGTCTTTACCAGACAATTGGGAATCGATGCGGGCAGCGGTTAGCAACTCTGTTGGAAAAAGAAAGCTACAATTCAATGATGTCAGAGATCGGGTGAAAGAACATCATCAAGTTCTGCTCTAAATCTCGAGAATAGCGGAAGGGGCAGGAGTGTCGAAAAGAGTTTTAGCCAATGGCATGGTAGATCCAATTCAAGAAATGGAAAAGAAAATAACACATTTGAAAAGAATGTGAAGTGCTGGAGCTGTGGTGAGACTGGTCACTTGAAAAAGAATTGAAATCAACAAAGAACGACGCTAATATTGTTACTGAGGAGGTACATGATGCTCTGTTACTATCCATAGAAAGCCCGGTTGATTCTTGGGTTATGGATTCAGGAGCTACGTTTCATACATCTGGTAATCGTGATGTATTCGATAATTACATTGCGGGAGATTACGGAAAAGTTTTCCTGGCTGATGGAAAACCTTTGGAAATAATTGGTATGAGTGATATCCAGATGAAGATGACAAATGGATCTGTCTGGAAAATCAACAAAGTAAGGCATGTACCAAAGTTGACACACAATCTGATTTCAGTGGGACAGCTTGACGACGAAGGTCATAAGGTGACCTTTGGTGATGGTTCTTGGAAAAAGAAAAAGGGAGCCATGATTGTTGCTCGAGAAAAAAAAACTAGAACACTTTATATGACTTCCAGTTTGGGAAATAAATTAGCGGATGTGGATGGTGGAGCTAATTCAAGTCTATGGCATAGTAGGCTTGGGAATACGAGTGAGAAGGGAATGAAAATGCTTGTTTCAAACGGAAAGCTACCAGAATTAAAGATCGTTGAACACAAGCTGTGTGAAGCTGTATTTTTTGGAAAACAGAAAAAGGTGAGCTTTTCAAAAGAGGTTAGAGAACCGAAATCGACGGATTTGGAGCTGGTACATACTGATGTATGTGGACCATCTCATGTGACATCCCTTGGAGATCACTCAAGATATTATGGCACTACTATTGATGATTCGAGCAGAAAATTTTGGGTTTATTTTGTGAAAAATAAATCAGATGTTTATGAGACCTTTAAACATTGAGAGTTATCCATGGAAGATGTGATGGATTCACTGTCATCCAATCACATATGGGAGTTGTCAGAACTTCCTGAAGGTAAAAAGATTTTACATAGCAAGTGGGAATACCGGTTAGAACATGACGGTAGCAAGAGGTACAAAGAAATACTTGTTATAAAAGGTGAAAAGAAAGTCATTGGTTACACTGATATTTTCTCTCTGATTGTAAAGTTAACTACTATCAGGACTGTACTTGGATTGATGGTAAAAGAAGATTTACATCTGGAACAGTTAGATGTAAAGACGATGTTTCTTCATGGTAAGCTAGATGAAGAAATGAATCAATCACAGGGATTTGATGATTCGAGCAGAAAATGGTGTGCAAACTTCAGAAGAGCTTGTATGGTCTCAAAAAAGCTCGAAGACAGTGGTACAAGAAGTTTGATGGTATAATGAATAATGATGGTTTTCTGAGGTATCAGGCTGATCACTGTTGTTATGTGAAGCTTGATGGTTATTATATCATACTACTGATATATGTAGATGATGTGTTGATAGCAGGAGCATGTCTGGAGGATATTGATAGACTCGAGAAAGAGTTATCAAAGAAATTTGCTTTGAAGGATTTGGGTGCTGCAAAACAAATCTTTGGAATGGGGATCCTTAGAGATTGGGTGAATGGAGTCTTGAAGCTTGAGAAGATTCGTGGAAGCAAGAATCCAGCTGATATGCTCACGAAGGCTGTTATCATTGAAAAACTGAAGTTGTGTTTGACTTCAGTTGGTCTCCTGGACTAACAAAGGAGATATGAGCTGCTGCACTGATGGTGTGAAGACATGATTGAAATCAAGTCTTCAAGTGGGAGAATTGTTAGGCTGATATTTATTTAATGGGGTGGGGGCCACATTAAATAAAATAATATTAAATCACATATCCCACATCGAATGTTTACAAAAGTTGTAGGAGTGAATTAGTTATTATAAATAGAGCTCAATTCCTTTAGTTATTGTATCCCAAAATCAAGAGTTTTTCAGCTTTGATAAAAAGAGAGTGCATAGAAAAAAAAAGTGTATTTTTTTCTTGAGTGCGGGAATTCTCTTGTGTGAGTTAGAGAAATTATTTTCTCGGTATACTCGAGTTTGGGAGTGAGAAATATTGAGTGTATTTGTGTATACACTTGTTGTAATATTTATTCCAGTTGAAAAAATTGCAGTGCTCCGTGGACGTAGCTTATATTGGGTTAACCACGTAAATCTTTGTGTTCTTGTTGGTTATTTTATTCCGCAATTTGGGTACTATATTATCATCGTAATCAGCATCGTTTCGGTATAATTTCCCAACACAAATGATGCGAGAGACAAACACCGGAGGGACGAGACAACGTTCCTTAAGAAATCTCCTTGAAAAACTGGTTGAAATTCTGCTATGTGTGTGCTGTCGTGAGGGTGTGGAGTAAGGAGCTAGGGTGGTTTTGAGAGTAGGTTTTGAGTGAAAATATTGAGAGGAAAGGCCTTGCATTTGATAAGTGCCAAAATTGCACTTAATTTACATGCTAATCCATTTGATCTATGTTGGTTTCAAACAGAATTATGCTTGGTTTTTGTTGTTTTTGTATAGTACAGGGGATAAACAGCCATTGGATGGTTTAGAGCAATCAGAGGTATTTTTTAGAGTGAAACTGCGATAGACGAGAGTCGCAGCGCCAAAATGAAGAGCCGCAACGCTCATTTGTTCGAAGGGTAAGTACCTAGGCGCTGCCCAAGAAGCGCCTAGGCGCCTCAAATACGAAGAACAAGCGCCTAGGTGCTAAGGAACAAGCATCGCGGCACTTATACTCACGAATGCCAATAGCGGCGAGACAAACACTTTGGGCTTTCCATTTACGGCCAGACGCAGAATTAAAAGGCAACCGAGGGTTCAGAAGAGAAAAAATGTCGTTTTGGAGAGAAAAACACACATGAGAGCAAGAGCGAACACGAGACGAAGATCCGGAGCACAAAGATCGATTACAAATATGAAGAACGACGGATCTGGGGACGGAGACGCCACTTTCGATTTGTTATTTGATTTATTCATCTTTATTTTCTATTGTTTCGATGTCTAAATATTCAAACATGTGTTGTTTTTATTTAGAATTCGTCATGAATTAATTTTCCAGTCTAGAGAATGATGTAGCTTTGTGAACACGATGATTTGATGTGGTTTATTTGATTGAATTCCGTTGTTGTTTATTTGTGTTCTCTGTGTTTATTTTACTGCAATTTATTGGCCATGAATTGTGTGTTGTCTGATTAATTCTACAACTCGGGAGAGGGACTAGGATTATAGATCATTAGAGACACATCGTTGAATGTTTATATCGTTCGGAAGGCGTATAACTTTAGCGAAACTTAGACAAGAACATTGTTTGCATTTATCATTTAAATTTAGATTCTTATTAGGAATGTTTGAATCGAAGTTTGAATTATACATTTTATTCGTCCCTTGGAAAAGGGGGATAAAATAATTAAGTGTTTTTGGCCATTAAATAATTGTAATTCATGAACATAAATTTAACTGGGAATAATCATCTTTGAAACTTAGTGAATCATTTCTCTAGATATTTTCTCTCATTGTTATTTCCCAATTCGGTGTTAGTTTAATTATTTATTTGCAATTAAGTTGTTTTTTTACAAATCAAACTTCTTTTGATTTTTCTAAATAAAGTTGAGAATATTTTAATTACAAGCATTGATATACGTTTATATATACACACCTCGTGGAATCAACACTTGTACTCCAAAATATATTTTACTATAATTTGATGTCGTGCGCTTGCGAGCAATCAAAAAAACACTCAACAACATTCTACTATGTATAGGAGTAGTAACTTAGGCCCAAACTCCTATTAAAACAGGCCCATTAGGCCCAAACACACGCACGTAAAATTTTTTGTTTTGAAAAGTTTTCATAAATATTACTCGAGCTACCCCTGGTATGTGCCGCTTTCCTATTCAAAAAGAGGACTAGCTGTTTAAGTAATTTGTTTCCACATTCTCAACATCTGGTGCGCCTCTATGGTCTTTCTTGCTGAGTTAAGCTCCTTCGAAAAGTATAAAATTTTGCTAGAAGTCGATTACCGGTTTAAAATATGACTCGACATGTAAAAATATCCTGACACCCTAGTTTTTCAAAAATTACACATTAACTACATCATATATTAAATAATTAAAAATAATTATTTAATAAAAACATTTTCCTTAAACATTCCTCGGTCTTCGTTTCTCATCCAAGCATCGAAAATGCCAAAAGCACTATTTAAGCAATCAATTAAAACTTTCTACTTGAACATATAAACGTGCTTTTGGACATACATTTAATGTAATTAAAATAATTTAATTAGGCATTTTATCATTTTCCTAGATTTGCGTGCAGTTGGATTACGTTATCGTATTTTGGACATTACAATTTCTCTTCCCCTCAATTATAATTTCGTCCTCAAAATTTAAAACTCATCAAATAACTCTGGGTAGCGACTCCTCATCTAAGGCTCAGTCTCCCAAGTAGCTTCCTCCTCCGAATGATTTAGCCACTTGACTTTGACCATTTGAATAACTTTGTTCCGAAGTCTCCTTTCTCGTCTGTCCAGAATTTGACTAGGCTTTTTTTCGTACGACATATTCGGTGTCAACTCCAGAGATTCATAATTCAGCACATGTGAAAGGTTCGACATGTACTTCCACAACATCGAGATATAAAACACATTATGTACTCCAGCTAGATTTGGTGGCAGTGCCACTCTGTAAGCTAGTGTTCCAACCCTCTCGAGAATCTCTAATGGTCCTATAAACTTAGGATTGGGTTTCCCATTCTTGCCAAATCTCATTACACCCTTCATAGGTGCAACTTTCACAAATACGTGGTCACCCATTGCAAACTCTAGATCTCTGCATCGCTTATCCGCATACTCTTTTCTGACAGCTCTGGGCAGTCTTCATCCTATCTCGGATCTTGACTACTAGCTCTGCGGTCTGTCTGACAATGTCTGAACTAAACTCTGCTCTTTCTCCTACCTCATCCCAATAAATCGGTGATCGACACTTTCTCCCATAAAGTGCCTCTTATGGAGCCATGCCAATAGATGATTGATAGCTGTTGTTGTATGCGAACTCCACTAGAGGTAATTCGGTTCCCAGCTGCCGTGGAAGTCGATCACACATGCTCGGAGTAGGTCCTCTAGAATCTGAATCATTCTCTCATACTGACCATAGGTATGATGATGAAAAGTTGTACTGAACAATTTGATACTCATAGCTTGATGCTGACTCTTCCAGAAAGAAGATGTAAACCTCGAGTCTTTGTTTGAAACAATATACACTGGAATTCATGCAATCTGACTATCTCTCTGATGTACAGCTCTGCGTACTGAGTCATAGTGAAAGTCTTCTTAATAGGCAAGAAATACGCTGACTTTGTAAGTCGATCGACTATTACCCAAATGGGATTAAATCCTCCAACCGTTATCGGTAGTCTTACCACAAAATCCATAGTGATACTCTGCCATTTTCACTCGGGAATAGGAGAGGCTTAAGCTTCCCTGCAGGTATCTGATCTTCTGCCTTAACCTGCTGGCATGTCAAACACTCAGACACGAAACGAAAAATATTTCATTTCATGCTTGGCCACCAATACAAAGACTGTAAATCCCTATACATCTTCGTACTCCTTGGATGAATAGAGTATCGGGTAGTGTGGGCTTCTTTCATAACATCTTCCCTCAGAGAATCTCCACTTGGAACCCACAGTCGATCACGATAACTAACAATGTCATCCTCAAGAGAATACAACTTCAGACCCTTGGACTCATCCCTTAGTCTCCACTTCTGCAACTGCTCATCTGAAGACTGACCTACTCGAATCATGTCCCTCAGAGTCGATTGAATTGTCAAGGTAGAAATATTAGGAGCATCGTCCCTGGCATACACTGCAAGCTACAATCTCTGAATCTCTGCCTGCAATGGTGTCTGAACAGACAACTGTGTAATCACTGCATTCTTCCTACTTAATGCATCTGCGACCACAATAGCCTTTCCCGTAAGGTAGTTAATGTCGCAATCATAATCCTTAATCAGCTCTAACTATCTCCACTGCCTTCAACTCTTTTTGTGAAAAGAATTACTTCAAACTTTTGTGATCAGTGAAAATCTTGCATTTTCCCCATATAAGTAGTGCTTCTAGATCTTCAGAGCAAACACTACTGCTGTAAGTTCGAGGTCATGAGTTGTATAATTACTCTCATGCACTTCAACTGTCTGGATGCATAAGCTATCACTAGATCATTTTGCATAAGAATTTCTCCCAAACCGAGCTTCGAGGCATCTGTATAAAGAACAAACTCTCCTTGCCCTGATGACATCTCTACAACTATCGCTGAAGTTAAAGCTTGCTTCAGCTTCTCAAAGCTCTCCTGAAACTCTGATCTCCACACAAACTTCACATTTTTCTTCGTCAAGGTGATCATGGGTACCACAATAGTAGAGAAGCCTTGAATAAATTTCCAGTAGTAGCCAGTTAGATCCAAGAAACTGCGGATATCTGTCACACTCTTAGGCACTGGCCAATCTCTAACTACCTCGGCTTTGCTGGTGTCTACCTCAACTCGGTCTCTAGAAATAATGTGGCTTAAGAACGCCACTCTCTCAAGCTAGAACTCACACTTGCTGAACTTGGCAAAAAGCTTTCTGTCTTTCAATATCTGAAGTTTTGTTCTTAAGTGTTGATTGTGTTCCTCCCTACTCTTCGAATAGATAAGAATGTCATCTATGAAGACTGTGATGAACTGATCCAAATACGCCTGAAATACGCGATTCATGAGATCCATGAAGATCTTCAGTGCATTAGTCAACGCGAATGGCATCACCATAAACTCATAGTGTTCATATCGAGTCCTGAAAGTCGTCTTGTGAAAATTTGACTCTCTCACCTTCAACTGATGGTATCTCGAACAAAAATCTATCTTCGAGAAAACCGAAGCTCCCTGCAACTGATCAAATAAGTCTTCAATTATAGGCAAGGGATACTTATTCTTGATGGCAATGCTTTTCAGCTCACTATAGTCAATACAAAGTCGCATACTGCCATACTTTTGTTCACAAATAATACAGGTGCGCCCCATGGAGAAAAACTCAGGCGAATAAAACTCTTGTCCACCAACTCCTAAATCTGCTCCTTCAGTTCTTTTATCTCCGCGGGTGCTAGACGATATGGTGCCTTAGAAATTGGCACTGTCCCCGGCATCAACTCGATATAAAACTCCACCTCTCGATCTGGTGGGATGCCAGAAACGTCCTCAAGAAAAATGCTAGGAAAGTCTCTGACAACCTCGACATCTTTTAGCCTCTGACTGACTAGCTCAGTTACTGACACAAGGCTCGCCAGAAAATTTTGGCAGCATCTCTTCATAAGTTTCCTCGCACAGACGTAGGAAATAATGTGTGGCATCTGCTTGTTCCTCGCTACCTCAAAAACAAACAATTTCCCGCTGGACGGTCGAACAGATACTGACCTCTGCCAAAATCTATCAAAGCTCCATTCACATATATCCTGTTAATACAAGAATGATGTAAAATTCAGGCATTGGAAGTACAATCAGATCTGCCTGTACAACATTCTTCTGTAAGCGAAGATCCAGATTCTTCACTATTTTCGTTAATCTTCACTATTTTCGTATTAACAATCTGACCACCAGAAGGACTAGAAATTATAAAGCCCAATTCCAAGTCCTCTTGTAAAATTTTTAGCCTCTTGGCAAACTCGGATATGAAGAGTGTGTAGCTCCTGATTCCAGCAGTACATATGTAGCTAGACTTGAGATAAATATCCTTCTTGTAACAAATATACCATCAAAACCATTCAAACCTAATAAATTTATGAAATTATATCATTAATAACCCCATTTTCTCATCATGAATTTTTGAAAATCACAATTCAGCCCTAGATATTCTTGAATTTACCGATTCAAGCCCTCAAAGTCTCAAATTTTGCATAAAATTCCATATTATTTTCGATTTTTCTCAAATCAAGCCCTAAATTCTCAAAAATTCACGATTTTGGCACTGAAATTCTAAAAATTACGGAAACAGCCCTCTTTTTACATGAAATTTGAGAAACAGTGCCTGAAGTTATCTGGCTTTGCAGTTTAGTCCCTGAGTTTTCCGAAATTCCAAATTTCACCTAAAACTCTTGGCCAACCCCAAATTCAGTCCCTACACTCCTAAAATTGCAGATCGACCATCTGAGGTTCTCGGCTTCTCTCATCTAAACCCTCGAGGCCTTCAATTTTGTATTTTAATCCCTAAAGTTTTCGATTTATGCAATAGAAACCTCAAATTCTTAAGTTGATTCAATTCAATTCAACCCTTTACGTTATAAAGTTTACATCTTGTGTCAAAATTATCTTAAAATTCAATGGCATCCCTTAAAATCCATCTAATTTAGAGCATGCAACCTAGTTTCTTCTTAGTTCTTTATTCCCAATGCAACTCTCCTAACCAACTTACATATCTTGCGATCAACGCAATATAAAAACGTTAAGTAACTAGGTTACCAGTAATCAAGGTCGTGTCTGGCTCTGCTTCAGCCTCCTCAGCATGCATGACATATGCCCTACCAGTAGTAGGTCCATTATTCCTCGGACAGTCAGCATCTTTATGGCCTTCCTCCTTGCAAATGAAGCATCCAAATGATCCCACACGCATTTACCGTAGTGAAGACAATTGCATTGCTTGCACGTTTGCCTCTCCTCAGGCTTTGAGGCACTTGGATTCTACGGTGGCTTCTGCTGCCCCGGCTTCTTGAACTGACCTTAGGGCTTATGTTGCCCCGGAGCCCTGGGAGGTCCTGAAAAGTGCTTCTTATTGGGCTGAAAACTCTGATGAGTCTGTTCTCTTGCGTTGTATCTCAAAGTCAATGTCTCTCAAAGATTGCTCAACCTGATAGGAACAAGCAGTAGTAGCCTCATAATCTTCTGCCCTCATCAACATCACGTCCCTACGAATAGTGAGTCTGAGGCTATACATAAAATGCCTCAGTTTCTCAGCAGCATCTCTAGCAATGAGTGGCACGAAGTGGCAACCCCTATCAAAATTTCTGATGAACTCGGCAACAGACGTGTCCTCCTGTCGGAAACTTGTAAACTCTCTAGTCAGGCGTCCCCTGAAGTTTGGAGTGAAATACTTGCCATAGAATATATCGTTGAACTGATTCCAAGTGAGGGTGGTCAGATTGACCCATGCTTTGCTCCTTCCCACCATTGAGATGCATCGTCTCGCAGAATATAGGTGGCACCTCAGACCTTGTCAGCGTCCCCCATGTTTAGTTATCGAAAATTTAGCTCGAGAGACCTGATCCAACCCTCAGCAACAAACGGGTCCAGTGGTGCCAGAAAACTCTTTAGGATTCAGCCTCCTAAACAGCTCATAGACGTCCTGCTACGGCCTTGGAGCCTGCTGAGCTCGCTCCATCAGGTGAGCTATATATGCTATCTAGCAATCGGCCGAAGCATATATGCCACTACATATAAAAATTTGAAACTTGCTTTTAAAAATTAAATCCGATTAGCGAATAAATCAGCAATTAAAATTCATAGAAATGAACCACCCTACGTATCTTAACCCAAGCTCATTGACTAAGTTTCATAATTCATTTTAAAACTTAGACTGTAGTACCGGTTTTAACCCGAATCAACCCGAAACTCAACCCAAGTTTCCCAAACTTTAACCATGGCTTAATAGTACCTAACCAGACCTTAAACAAGCTAAATCAGACCAATTAAGACCCTCAAAGGATGCCCGGAAACCTGCTGGAGTTTTACGCAATAAATGACAAAACCCTTGCTTCACTACCTAGCCATATGCTCGACCATAGCCCAAACCAGCCTGGACCAGACCCGAACCAGACCCTCCTAGGACCAGACTGAACCCTCTTGCACCGACCTAGCCTTGGCCTGCCAGCCCCTGCGTGCTGGTTCACCTGAAAGCACAAAACATGGCCATCAGCATGCTTCCACCCTCTCGATCCAAGCCACACGCTAAGACCAGCCACCCATGGACCGTCCCGAGCCTCCACCCAGACCCACCAGGATCTGAACCACGGTTCAGATTGGACCCATGCACGCTGACCCTCTTCACTTACCCGATCGAGCCAAAAACGTCCCCAAAACCCTACGATCCGATCGGCCCTCTACATGACTTGATCCCGATTCGGTTCTAGTACTTAAACACCTTCAACCCTGCTGTGGTTCGACCCCTTAAACACCGAAACCTGGCAGCCCCTTCAAACCATGCCAAAAACGTGAGAATCAAGTGAGGAATAACCCTTCCAACATACATAACTCGGTAGATCTATCATATATCATGCAAAATCAATCAAAAATATGTAATATGGTGTGAACGATGAGAAAACGAAGGTGTAGGGCGTGTCTTTCCGTCTAAATGCTCCAAGAACTACACAAATGATGCGAGAGACGAACATCGGAGGGACGGGAAAACGTTCCTTAAGAAATCTCCTTGAAAAACCGGACGAAATTCTGCTGTGTGTGTGCTATCGTGAGGGAGTGGGGGAGGGAGCTAAGGTTTTGAGCGTAGGTTTTGAGTGAAAATAATGAGAAGAAAGGCCCCACATTCTACTATGTAGAAGAGTAGCAATTTACGCCCAAACTCCTATTAAAACAGGCTCATTAGGCTCAACAACACGTACGTAAAATATTTCGTTTTGAAAAGTTTCCAAAAATATTACCTCTCTCAAAAAGTCCTTAATTT
This sequence comes from Primulina tabacum, assembly GCF_025594145.1. Taxonomy (NCBI): domain Eukaryota; kingdom Viridiplantae; phylum Streptophyta; class Magnoliopsida; order Lamiales; family Gesneriaceae; genus Primulina; species Primulina tabacum. The sequence continues at coordinate 42,815,234 of NC_134554.1, forward strand.
TGTTAGAAGTCGATTACGAGTTTAAAATATGACTCGACGTGTAAAAATATCCTAACACCTTATTTTTCCGAAAATTACACATTAATTACGTCATATATTAAATAATTAATAAAACATTCATTTAATAAAAATATTTTTCTTAATCAGTAAACCATTTTTTTTTCTCGTCCAATCATCGAAAAATGCTAAAAGCCATGTTTAAACAATCAGATAATACTTCCTCCTCAAATATATACATGATTTTGGACATACATTTTAATGCAATTAAAATAATTTATTTAGATGTTTTATCATTTTCCTATATTTACATATAATTAGATTACATTATCGTGTTTTGACTTCTTCCCAAATACAACGTTGCTGAACACCCAAAATTCACAAAATACGAAATACCTGGTCATACATTGAGATGTGTTTCTAGAGACGTGATAAAACACTTGGCCTTCTAGAATATCAGTGTTAAAGAATTTTGTTTCTCTCTCTTCTGTTTTTCGTTTTTCCCCGAGGCTCATCTCGTCTCTCCCAACCCCAAAATATTCCTAGCCACATTCTTAACAAAAAATGAAGCTCCTTGCAAAACCGGAACTTCTGGGCAATTATTGATGCTATATGTCTAATTTCAATCATCAGGTTTCCCCCGTGACCATTATGTTAGCCAAGGTACATATATTCCACCGAGAAATACAAAAGAGGTTAGGAGAATGAGAGAAATAAAGCAAAAAGTTCGTTATTTCTTTCGTACATCCAATTTCCTCTTGCCTAAGCATCTCGGTAGTACTCTCATATGAAGAGCAACATGGATTCAGCCAAACCAACTGAACATAATCTTCCTCGACAACTATCATAATCTACATTTCCTCGCAGAAACGGACATGAAAACAAAACTAACCTCCATCAGGGTCCCTACCATTTCCCAGTTCGTATCAAATCCAAATCTTACATATGCAGAATAAGATTTCTGGCCTACCTTATATCAAATGTATATAATTCATATAAAACTAAGACGTAACATCATCAACTTAAAGCAGAAGGGACAGTGAACGAAGCAAAAAAACTTTAGCTAATGAAATTCTTACATCATGACAATTACTGAACCCAAACCAATAAAACCTAAACAAGAACAGCCTACTTAAGCACATCCTTCGGCACTCTTGCACGGTACTGTACAGTATCCTCTCCCAGAATCGAGGGTTTTTTGTTTGTTTGTACCCCTCACTGGTTTATATGGTCAAATTCTCTTGAAAAATTGACGTGTGCAGACTCCACCAGAATCGAGTAGAAGTAAACTATCATGAATGGCAATGAATAGTTCATTCATCGCAGCTCAAGATCCATTCACAGCCATTTCTGGTGAGGACTTTGATTGTAGCAAAGACAAGTCATCCCCACGTTGCCTATTGTCAGAAGAATCATGCAAACTATCAGAGAAGCTTCTAGAAGAAGCTTCTTCCGTATCAGTGTGGTTTTCCACTTCAACATTTTGACAATTGCCATAAGACTTAATATATCCTCTCTTTTCATGATTTGGTTCGGTAGAGTTCTTGTTCGCATCCAACTGGGAAGTGTTAAACGCGATAGTTGATGTTTTCTTACTGGGTAGTGCTGCCTGACTAAGGGTTGAGCACAAGGCAGCGAAAACACCTTCCCTCGGTTTTAAGCTTTTTGGAGAACGTTGCAACCTTTTGGCCTCAGGCTCCTCCTTTGAAACCAATTTACGTTTCAATTCTGTCCCTCCCTCATTTTCATTAGATGCATCTATCATTTTTCGAGCTGGCGGCCTATAATCCTCGTCATCTTCATCATCATCGTAGTCAACAAGTCCACCAGACCTTCATGCACAGGTGTTAAGTATTTAGCAAAACATTTATTTACGAACATAAAATTTACAACTCTAGTGAAGCCATAAAATACCTGGGCGATGGGTGGCCAGGTGCAGACCCATTAGCTACAGAAGCTTGAGTTTGGGACCGTTCTGCACTTGTCATTTGTGCGGATGCAGAATCTTCTTCATCGCTGATTTGAATCCACATTCTCACTCAGAAATATCAGTATTCTGAGTTCCAACATATACAGTGCATTCTACAAAAAGACAATCATTCAGTGATAAATGCATTACAAACCTGCCCTCGTTAAAATAATCCTCCTCTTCTTTCTCCAAAGCGCGCTCATCAGTTCGTTTTCTTTGGTCTAGCAGATTGCCAGTACTTGATGTACCCACACTTTCTAGAGACTGTAAATGCATAATGTATCATAATCACGTATGATTTTAAATTAGGTGAATCCACAGACAACATGAGAACAACTATACCTGCTCATATTTAACTTTCAGAGCTTGCATTGACGATAAACCCTTGAACTTGGCCAACTTGTCCCAGAATGTATCAACTAAATACCTGAGTAATATCTTCAAATTCTCCTGCAGAAGATATGCTTCAGAAAAACAATTGCTAGACGCAGATGGATGCATCAGTCATGCGTGCTAATGACCTATGGGAATATAAGCCCCACCTTTCGAATATATTCAAATAGTTCGAGAACAGAAGAATTCAGAAGATTGTAACGATCCCCATTAGCAACAAATGCATCCACTATTGGTTTGAAAAGGTTATTCTTCACAAAGTGATTCATCAGATGCTCATCCTGCAACAAATCGTAGACAATCACTGGTGAATTGATAGTTGAAATAAATACAGAAACACTCCAGTGATCACTCTAGTTTAGGAAGAATTAAACAAACAGACTCATAAATTTTTTCATGAGAACCAGTCAACTTAACAAGGGAGAGAGGCCGAACAGAACAAGTTCAAATTCTTTTAAGTATTTCATTTGCCCATTGCACAGGGTTCTTTTATCAAGAGATATTAGAATGTCATATTTGTCGAAGGAAATGGAAGTAAATTATAGTCATTATGCAATCTGTGAGCAAACTTTGCCCGCATGAAAGCAGGAAACTAATCGATCACATATTTTGAAGGTTCATACTCTTACATAGTCAGGAAAGTTGGAAGTCAACAAGAAATAAATAATGAAAACAAATTTTCGATTAAAATAATAACATAAATGTATGCCCATAGGCTAGTAAAACTTCTTCACATAATTTTGCTCACCGAGGTAATAAAAAGTTTCAAGACAAAGCAATCTCTTTCTTCAAAACATCACTCATGAGAGTTAGAAAGGTAGAACTATTAACTTACATTCTGTGAAATAAGCGTCCTCACAAATCTAACTGCAGCAACAATAAGATACTTTTCTCTTCTTCTTGTCAGATACAAAATCTTATCGATCACGTTATTAAGAAGAAAACTGCATCTATAAACAATGGCGCACAAGTTCAAAAAGAAATCTAATGTCAAATATACAGCTAATAAATACACAAGGAACAGAGAAATTACTTTATTCTATATGGATGGTGCAAAACACAGAAGCATAGAAGGTCACATATACTCAATAGTATTTCAGGCTTCACATGACTCTGATTCCTAGGTCCTCCATCCGAGCCCGTGTACTTGCTGAAAATTTCCCCAGCACTCTTTGGAGGGCATGAAGATGTTATAACATCAATTATTTGTCCCAAGTGTTTCTCATAGAAAATTTCCACAGTAGTTTCTCGCTGCAACAAAATTAAATCATGTACAAGACAAGGACCAACTATATTTTAGATAAACAGATGAGGATCACAATGGAACTGAGGAGAGACTGAGGGAGGGTGAGACTGTGTTCAATGAGAATTAGACAGTGCACCTGTGATCCAGATGTATAAGAGTCCAAGAGACTACGAAGAATCTCAACAAATTGGCAATGCATATCATCTCCAAAATCTGTTAACATATTTTTCACCTACAAATCAAGAAGCCGCTGTAATTATTAAAGTTAACAAAAATTATTAAACATTGATTCAACTTTAAACCTTTTTCCTTCCTATAATTTTTAAAATTTTACACTTAAAAACACAAGATATGTATAAAACAGTGTGAAGTACTCCCAATGAAGAGAAGTGATGATGCAATAATCAACTTAGAACGCTAATTATATTTTCCCACAAAAAAGTGATATTTTCACCACCTTAAAAAGAAGTGCCAAAAATTTGTATAGATTGTGAAAACCTAAAGACTAAATACTCGCAGTCATATAACTTACAAGAAGTCCAAAGAGAACCCCTTCCTGCTGACTCACGTAACCACGCAAAATATTTGGATCTTGGTTTAGGAAAAGAACGAGGATGTCTGTTCTGCATCATCACAACAATTTAACATCAGATATTATCCGAAATAGAGACTAAATGAGAAGAGGAAAAAAATTGGTTCCTAGACTAATGATTTAATTCATCACCCAGTCAATACAAGCTTCTTGTCTACACTTTGCAAGACATCAGCAACGATATCAAATATGCCTTCAGTGACAAGATCTCTACAAGCATAAAGAAAGCACAAACAACATAGTTGAAGAAAGATGTTAGCAGAGTACAATGAAATTTTGAAAGTGTCTTAAATTAGAAACTATTTAGTAGGTTTAATAAATTTCAAAAGAACAGCAAGTAATATAAAAATATTCAACTTACCTAAATAGACGAAGCTGATGGACCATTTGTAAGCTCTTACTTAAGGTACAAAATTCATGTAAGAAGTATACCTACGCCAACATAAAGATCGCAAACAAAGTTTCTTAAAGGTCCAAGGTGAGACAGGAACCACCAGGTTCTCTCTTGACCACTTAAAATATAATATAAATATAAACATAAAATACAGGGAAAAAAATCAAAATGATTCAGAAATTCATGCATCAAGAACAAAAATCAACTTTGGATGTCAATTTTGCATGATATCATGTATTCAGTTTAAATAGAAATATACAAAAGTCTACAGTTTTCCCTAAATCCCTTGCTGCTTAGGGGTTTCTGAAGACACTAGTCTGATAATTACATTGGGGAGTTGAAGAACAATCCCAGGAAAAATCCTCAAAATGTGTGAGTTCACAGATCGAAGAACTACACAAATTAACATTTGTAAGTGCAATAACACAGTATGCCTGTAAAATATTTTAATCCACATAGCACATTCATCATTCTTGAAAATCATTTCGGCATGATAAAGACTCAATAAACTGGTTTTGCGTTTATAACTTTCGCTATTTGTCCAAATTGAGACGCAAGCTCCATTGAAAAAAAGTTTGTCATTTACAAGCCCATAAAGATTTGAACTAACAAGTTTCCTCTCTGGTAATCTGATGTCGAAATTCATGCCCAAGGATCCAGATTCCAGAGATAGCAATAATAGATTTTACACATCAAAGAATCATAGAAACTTAGGAGTTTGAGAATCCAGAAGCCTGATAATAGGTTGTGAGGTTACAGCTTACTCAATGTATGTAGTCAAAGCAATTACAAAGTCCAAGAGCTATTTAAAATCTTATGTTCCACCTGTTACAAACTTCTCTGCCATATGAATAGCACTTGATTCTGCCACTGAAATCAATTCATTATATTCCCAGTACAGTTAATTCATGGAACAATCTCTAATCTTTTGGGCTTTTTTTTTTTTAACAATCAACAGCATTAGCCCCACCATGAAATTTTTTCAAGTCATAAACACTGACATTTGAACCAACCTCAGGCACAATTTGGACCAACATATTTTGGTAATTAAACAGAAAATTTCCTATTATATGCAAATGTTTATTTAGATGAGCAACCACGGTAGAGCTATTCAAACATAAACCCATAAAGGACATAAACTCATAACATATTGTAGCCATATTCCGCACGGGAGGTTCTTAAAAGATGCAAATGACAAGCAAAAACACTAATAGAGAGCATAACCTAGTCCAAAATACAAATGGCTAATTGATATGTAAAACGGATATACTAATTCTAAGCAGGCTGGATGTCAAAAAGAATTTAAAAGGTAAACTTTTGAAGGTGGAGCAAACTGGTCTCACAAGACAATTAGTTACAAGTCAAAACATCATGATTGCCATGGTAAATGAGTGATGTCACCATTCCATGTCGTCGATTTAGCATCTAATTAACGTGATAATGTTAAGATTGTTGATGTCTAGTCACACTTCACTTGTTGCTTTTGTTAATATTGCCCTGGTTTATAGGGATGTAGTTTAGGTTTGAAAATTGAATCATTCCTAAAAAGATTCACGTCTTTAGGTTATGTGAACGTGGTTGCACTTTGATTTACATTTCTGTTTTGTAATTCTTATATAAAGCCAATATATTATTCATCCAATAAAGTGAGCTTTTGAACCAACAATTTTGTGTTTAGAGTTTAAGAGTACAACAAAGTGGTATCAGAGCCCGACAACAGGGGCCTGATCGAGTGCAGTTAAAAACAGCAATCTCCTACGAAGAGAGAAAGAGAGAGAGAGAAACAAAAGCTGAGAAGGAGCGAACAATTTGACAAGATAGAGTGAAACAATTAGCGGGATCAAGAAAAAGAGGGGGAGGGTGGGGGAGTGAGATGGCAGCTGAAGGAAGCAGTTTCGTACAAACTGCCATACCAAAGTTCGATGGTCTCTTTGACCATCGGGCTATCTGTTAGGTGAGATTTATTAATGAGGTGGGGCCCACACATTAAATAAATTAATATAAATTGAAATCCGACATCGGAAAGTTTACAGAAGTTGTAGGAGGGAATTAGTTATAAATAGAGCTCAATTCCTTCAGTTATTGTATCACAAAATCAAAAGCTTTTCAGCTTTGATAAAAAGAGAATGCATAGAAAAAAGAGTGTAATTTTTTTTTGAGTGCGGGAATTCTCTTGTGTGAGTTAGAGAAATTATTTTCTCGGTATACTCGGGGTTTGGGAGTGAGAAATATTGAGTGTATTGGTGTATACACTTGTTGTAATATTTCTTCCGGTTATAAAAGTTGCAGTGCTCCGTGGACGTAGCCTATATTGGGTGAACCACGTAAATCTTTATGTTCTTGTTGATTATTTTATTCCGCATTTTTGGGTACTATTATCATCTTGATCGGCACATGGAGAATTTTTGGTAGAGACAGGAATTCTCACAATAGAAGATGAGACTGAGCTGACACAGGCACAAAAGAAAACAATCGAGGGGCAGCGATTGAAGGATCTAAAGGTCAAAAACTACCTTTTTCAGGCTCGAAAAAGAGACATTAGAAACACAACCCTTAATCCACTCTCTCCATCTAACACAAATCATTTCTTTTGAAGAACAAAGTCCATGTTACTGTACGCATTTTCCAAATCAACGTTAAGCACCTAACCTTTCTTCTTTTTCTGATGCATTCCTCTACTATTTCATTTGCGATAAGACAACAATCTAAAATATGTCTCCCTTGAATAAATGCACACTAGTTTTCCTCTATTGTGTCGCTCAAGACTTGCTTCAACCTGCTGGTTAAGACTTTAGCTAAGATCTTGTACATGCTCGTTATCACGCTAATTGGTCTAAAGTTTTAACCTTGATCGCTTCTTGTTTCTTTGGGATCAGACAAAAGTAAGTTTCATTAATGATACCATTAACAATGCCTCCTTCGAAAAATTCAGCAAACACCTTCGTTCAATCCGCTTTAACTGTATCCCAACACTTTTGATAGAAAGCCAAGGTAAACCGTCCGGCCCTGGAGCTTTCAATCCATCGCTTTTTTAATCTCTTCCTCAAAAATGGAATCTCCAACTCCTCTGCTTCAAGCCTATCTAAAGGGCTCCACTCCAACCCGTCGAAACCCCCCATCACCATCCGATTTCCTATAAAGATTCTTGTAAAACCGATAATGGTCTCTTCAATCTGGCTCTCCTCCATAACCACAGACCCATCCTCCAATTCCACCTTATCTATCACTGACCTGTTCCTTCGATTATTTAGTAAGGCATGGAAAGATTTGGAATTTTAATTCCAAGAAAGACAGGTCATGCAGTCTTAATTCCCCGATCAAATTGTCAAAACACGACATGCTCGTAGTATTTGAAAGCCTATTTGTCACGTCCCGAGACCGAGACGTCGGTGACATCCGGCATTGTTAATCAAAAAACAATAAGACTCGTAGCAAATAGCTAAATACCAGTCTATTTCATAAAATTCCATTGTCTTTATATTAAAGGAAAAATACAGAGGTTGCGAAGCGAAAAGTACAAACATTACTAAGAAAGACAAAGGAACACTAATGGGCTTGAACATCCAGAACTTGAATTACTTCCTTCTAATTCTTTACCATCCCTAGAACTGCTCCTGCTCCTGCTCCTTATGTTTTACATGTTATTCATTTTCATCTGGAGAGGGACGTAAGGGAGGTGAGCGTTTTGGGAAACACTCAGCAAGCGGAGCCGATCGAATACCAGAAAACATTTGATACATAATACTTTTGAAACATTCTTCTTTTTACGTAGCAGTATATCAAAGTTGAATGCATAGTTGTCAAGGGCACAAGGCGCACCGAGGCACACAAGGGCTCTGGAGCCTGAGGCGCAAGGCGCAAGGCGCGCGCCTTATCGAAGCAAGGCGCACATTTTTTATTTTTTAAAAAAATATATTTATCTTAGAATAATATATTAAAATATGAAATAATTAAGTCACAATGTCACACAAAACAACAAATAATTAATAAGTTCATAATAATAAGTAACACGATTAAAATTCTTCAATCATCCAAATCAAGTTCATCTTCTTCCATCAAATCATTAGAGTCCCTAGAACTTTCGGTCTACATCACCCCATGTCAAATCATCATCCCTAAAGACTAGATTATTTTCTTCGTTGTCCAATCCTCCCATCAACCATTCATTGCTATCATCGATATCATCCAATGAAATAGGATCAATTTTGTCGCGCAAATCATATCGACGTTTCAATGCCCTGTTATATTTAATGAAGACTAGATCATTCAAACGCTTCTGCGCCAACCTGTTTCTTCTTTTCGAATGAAGCTGCAAAAATTTTAAAATACATTTATCCTTCGTGAATTGTTCAAGGTTGGGTTTAAGGTTGGGTTGGGCCTTTTACATTTAAGTTAATATTTAAAAAAAAACAGAGAAGTTGTATTTTCAAAATGCAACTTCTCTGTTACTGAATTTAAAAAAAAAAGGCAATCTCAGGCGCGCCGAGAGCCCTTCCAAAGCGATCCCAGGCGCGCGCCTGGGCTCGCCTTTGTGAATCGTTGCGCCTGGGATTTCCCTAGGCGCAACGCCCGCGCCTGGTGGCGCCTCTCGCTTTGAGGCGAGAGGCGCTCGCCTTTGACAACTATGGTTGAATGAACAGAAGTCAAACATTGAACAAATCAGAGCTTCAGAGTTGGATGAACAGAAATCAGACTTAGAACAAATCAGAACTTCGAATCAGAACATTTCAGAACAGAACTTATCAGACAAACAGATTATAATGATTATAGGCTATCCTTGATCTTGGGCTCCCTCTAGGGCCTTCCCCTGTAAATAGGCTTCCTCTGGAGCCTTTTTCCGCATTCGGGCTCCCTCTGGGGCCTCCTCCCGCATTCGGGCTCCTTCTGGAGCCTTTTCCCTCACAGGTTTTCCCGATGCACCATTATCAGATTCAAACAGATAACTTATCGTTCGAAGACGAATTGGTTCAAACAGAATGACACCAACATAGAACGAAATGGAGAAGCATAAACGAACAAACAGATGGAAAAAAACGATTTTGAAGCAACTTGGAATTTCGAAATCATCACTTGTACATAACATTCAGTAGACGATCGAATTTTAAAACATATATAATCTTTAAAATATATAAACCCACTTACCTGAAAGATTGTTCCAAAAATCTTGGAATGTACAAGTGGGAATTTGACACTGAAAAACCAGTCACCTTGCAAAAATGTTTGCGCTTAATTGAACCGTTAGGATCTATCTGAATTTTGGATATGTTGCTCCAAACACGTGTAGTATATTCTGAACGGTGGAGATCAAATTTGGACGTGTAAAACAATGAGCAAAACTTTCTGAAATTGAGCAGAATTTTTGGTACTCGAAAATTACAACTTTTGGAGAGAACTTTTGATGTTATTTTGGTGTGATTTCACTCATTTCTTTGCCACTGTTTATGGGCACCAATGTGACTTTAGGCCTTCCTCCCCTATACCAAAAGTTGCATGGTTTATGGCATTAATCACCAATGTGACTTTAGATCTTCCCCTTCCATATCAAAGGTTGCATGGTTTATGGCATTAATCACCAATGTGATTTTTTACTTTCCCCTTCCATACCAAAGGTTGCATGTAATACATAATACTTTAAAAACCTTCTTCTTTTACATAGCATAGTATATCAGAGTTGGATGAACATTTTTTTTATATAAAAAACTAGAATTTTATTATAATAATGATAGAGTTCACACTTCCGTTGTTGGTTCTGTTAATATTGCCCTGGTTTATACGGATGTAGTTTAGGTTTAAATTCCTGTAACAGATTCACCACATCTTTAGGTTATGTGAACGTTGTTGCACTTTGTTTTACATTTCTACTTTGTAAGGCTTTAATAAAGTGAGCTTTTGAACCTACAATTTTGTGTTTAGAGTTTGAGAGTACAACCGCTAAATCTTTAAACATGTGGTAAAGACTAAATCGGTAATCGGTATCAATGTTTACCAAAGTTTTTTTTGTTTCCATTTCTGTAGTAGAAGACTTCAGCTTTGAAAACAATTCCTTAATGAAAGTGTTATCATCTTTTAACAGAGAAACAACCTACAAAAAAATCAAACAAAATAAATTTGGTTTACAAAAGAAACATGATATGAAGTGCAGAATAAATTTGAAAATAGTCTTACAATTGCATTATTTGAATGAATAATAGAATTAAAATTGACAGTAATGGCTTCATCCAGTGCTCTGGGCCAAACGACATCCTGGAAGAGGCAATTCAAGGTGTAAATGGAATTCATTAACGCAACTACATGGAAAATACGATCTGTATTTGACAGGGATACCTTCAGATAACTAACTCTGTAAGTTTGATGTATTTTCGAACGAACTACAGGATCTTTAATAGGTATGACCTGAAACAAGCTCACATTAGTAGAATTGGAAATATAAAGGGACCACTTCAACTCCCAACACCAATTAGCAACATCCTTGTCAGCAGAATTTGCATTATCACTTCTATGTGGTATGGTGGTAGGGTAGGGAAGGCAGATCGGAGAAGTAAGTGAAATTATACCTCTTTAAATACCACATGCTCTTTTAGAAACTTGCGATGTTGAACATGAGGTACCTCCGGATCATCTGTTCAGACAATTTGAAGCAATTCAATTAAACCTAGAAAAAGGTGGCAACCAGAGAGAGAGCCAGGCTAACAATCAAACATCCAGAATGCACTAACAACACGAGATCGTAATGCCTAATGCAATCCTAGCACAATAGAGTAGGCATGCACTTATGATTCATCGTGTTTCAGTTCTTTGGAGACACTTTCAGTTCATATTAAGCTGGAACAAATAACTAGATAACGTATGGAGATAAAGATTAACATAGGGAAAGGGTTCAAAAGCCTACTAGAGAGTGTAATAAATGAGAAAATGCTGTCAGAAAAGATTCAATAATCCATGGAATTTCAAAGTGAAAAAAATATATTAACGGATTCAGCGCCCCATAATCTCTACAAACACTTCAATATACAGAATAAAACATCACATGACGCCACACTGAGTAACGGTAAGATTGAACACAAGTTCGTGTGGTCATTTACAATGGGAAGAGCGATACAAGTCATATGACTGGGATGATATCTAAATAACACTCCAATCGACTAGCCCTAAGACAGACTTTACAACATAGAAACATATCAAGAAAAATGTGATGGACAATGATAAGATTAACCACCTATCTCGACTAAAGTAGCCACAGGACAAGTTCAATAAAACCTTGGGAAATTCAGTTATCTATTTGAGAAAAAGTAAAAGGACTGGAGAGAAGGAGGGGATGAGGGATGAGAGAAAGGAGATACATTCAAAGCAGCCGATTATATCCATGATCAACTCATCACTAAATATTCTCTCAAAGATCTGAGGACTGTTCAATAGAACTGCAAGGTTCATAAAGCATTGTTAGACAAACACTAATCCACAAACATGGAATAACATGCCTAAGTGCTGTAGCAACGATATTTACTGATTCCTCTGATAATCTTGAAGATCATGCGGAGACCATCTATGTTTTCCAGGTCTTCACACATCCTAAACAAGTCCATCAGCTTCCGAAAAAAATCTTGCTGCATCACAGATGAGATCCAGTTCCATTAATACTTACTAATAACTTGAGCCAAGCAAATAATAAAAATAAATTAGCATTGCCAGAAAATAAAATGACACGAAAAACAATTTAGAAATTAGAGTCCAACTTAATCCTCGGAAAATGGATGTTCAAAAAATTGATGAAAGAGGGAAACGACATCATCAATCATTTGATCAAATAATTTATTTCATCAGCTCATTTTAGGAAACTATCCACAAACTCCTACAAAGGGTGAAATATAATTTAAAACAACAAACTCCAGGTCATACACTAACAAAGATTCCGCCTGTCAACCTTTTTGATTGTGCAACTAGCTGTTTACTTGAGGATTGCTTTGATAAAGAACATGAGCAAAACAAGACAAATATAAGAAATGAACCAAATAACAATACAAACATAATGTCCAAGGCATATTGCCAAGGTGTTTACTCAAGAGTGCTTACATCATGCAATATAAGTTCGGCCACATGAATCTGATCTGCAATGCCACTCTCAACCACTGTCTGCAAAGAGAAAAGAAACCTAGCAGTAACTTTAAGTACATTCAAATATGTAAATTTCATGCGTCACAAGAGCCACAAAGAAAACTAAACCACTGCAGAATCATGATATATGTATTTTTTGGGGAAGGAGATGGTGGAGAAAGGAAGGTACCTTAAGTATCAAAGGAAGAGTGGACAGCTCAACTGAAGGTAACTCCCTCAACTTGCTGTCAGCGTTGTGGTATGTTTCATCTGAAAAATGGCTCAGCATAAATGGAGCATCACATCTATATCTTTATGCCAGGATATGCTATAAACTGAACGGACTTTTCCACAAGAAAAGGCTGAATCCATTCCACCAAATCCAGATGATAAAAAAACAGATACTTATAAGTGACGCTATAATAGCTACTTAGCTATCTAGTCAGAAGGAAATTGAGTCTCAAAGCCTACAAGTAAGCTTCAAGAGTGTAATAAGATCACATTTTGATAAGATTGCTGTTGTTAGTGATCCATTAATTGAAAAAGGAATTATAATACAGAATGCAACATATAGTTGTTCGGCGTCACTTGAAATCATTCACAAGGAAAAATAAAAATGTTAATATTCTTCCCAGCCCTCTCAAACACACCAGGTTTTCATTATACCACTCTGTTTCATAGATTAGTACGAAGGCATAAGTTTGGGAAGCAAAGAGAGTAAAGAAGGCATAAAATAAATTACCAAAAAACCAAAAAAACAAATAACAAGCAAACAAAGAAATCGACATCGCATACCAGTAAGTGAGCTAAAGTGCATATTCCTTTGAATGCTACATATATGGTCCCTGAAAAAAAAAACAGGTAAACTAAACATTGAAATTAAATAGCAAGTGAATGGAAGAACAATAATAGGTATAAAATATATCTGATACTAGCCATATATATGAGCAACCGGTAGTCTCTTGGAAGCTTAGAGCCAATTCAGTTGAAAACTCAGGATCCCTCCATGAAATGATTGTATCTGAAGGTATATAAGATCAAATATAATCAATAGAAACTGGAAGAAGCATAAGTATTTTTTTTTAAAGGGAACTAATTATAACAAAAAGATACCTTCTTGCTTACGATAAATATCATCAGAGCTGATGCGATGTAAAAGTAATGTTTCATTGTCCTCTTCATCAATAACAAACAGTCCTAGATCTTCTGACCTCTGGAACACAAGTGACAATGTTTCAATCTCATACTGGAATGTTATTATGCTAAGAAGAGACTGTTAATAAAGGGAACCACAAAAATGTCAAACCTCCAGATAATCAACAGTGACGTGGCCAGTTCCTTGATCATCCCATTTCCCATCCTCATTCAGGCGATATACTTTAACACGCTGAAAGAAAGACAAAAACAAGTGAGGTATGAGAGAACAAATTTCTGTGTACACAAATATTAATTGGGTAGCAAACACCTATGTATTAAGCAATTTTTAAGTTTATGTTACGAATACGTAATCAATGAATGCGGGATAGAAAAAATGGTAGAACACACTGCATCTTCCATGGATGCAAAGTAAGGATGCAAATTTGTTAAGGGCACAACAAACACTAAGGCACAAGCTGAGTCATGTCTTATTGAGGCACAACGCACTGAGGAATAATTTTTTATTTATTTAGAATCTAAACATGCGAATAAATTTTTTAATGACACTTAATATAGACTTCACAAAGCATTAAACAACAACAAAACAATCATTAATGCACAAGTGAAGTATGACAATATTTATTTTCAGCTACACAAAACTTTAAACTAAACTAGAAACGGGCCTTGTGCCTTTAGGCACATCAAGATGTGTGGACAAATGTGTGACTTATGTCCAAGACCCTCTCCTTACTAAAAAGATACAACTTAGTATATCTTTAGATGCTAAGGTTAGCCTCAATGCGCTTTGTGGGATATTAGTAACTATATAAGAGTGTAGGAAACAAGACAGCCAGCATGCGTCCACCAGCTGTTAGAATAAAATATTTCCCTCAGCCGACCTCGCTGTTATATTAAACCCATGGAAGAACTAAGCAACTCTATCGACAGAGGTGAGACATAAAATTGACACCAATAGCAATAATTTGATTGAATAAAATGATAAATATCCAGGAAATTTCTGTAAATTCCTGAACAGTCAAACTATGATTCTAGACATGGCTATTTGATCCTCAAATATGATTATATCAAAAGGTGCATGCTGCATCTTTCTCTGGTTTATAAATGAAGATCACTCTTCCTAGTATGTAAATACATGCAGAGGTGGTAGTTAATCAGGGATAGAAAACCCAACAATACTATTTTCCAGAGGCTGGTATAACATGAGGCTGTTATAAAAGAGGAAGCAGCTAGCCAGCACCAGAAGGATGAGAACTTGTACACTTCCTGGGGAAATCTCGCAAATTTCACAATTCAATATCATCTATAAACTATAAACATGAATCACGATCACCAGTATTCTCAGTATGATGCAAGGCCATGCTATCCTACAACTGCCTTTTCCTAGCATGATTGCCATAAACCATACAGTTATGCACAACCATTCAATTCTCAATTAACCATGTTAGGTTAATTGTCAATCAATTTTCTACTTCACCAAATTGTTTCATCACAATAATTTCATTATACATCTACTTAGGATAAACAAAACGTCATAACATGCTAGTATATCAACTAGTTTTTGGTGATTAATTAAAAATTATTATAGCTCCAAAATGTCGATCAGGTCCCCATTTCAAAAGCCTAATAGGTGCGAGCTTTGAGACTTCAGACCAAGTAGCCAATTATCAAGAGCTTCTAATTCCTTTATATGCTGCATATCTTTTCATGTGGACGCCAAAGTTCTTGCTGGATTCATTCTCAAATCCATCAGACAAAAGAAAATAATTTGTTCATAGGAGTGGTAGCCTCGGGCATTTATAGACCAGTGTACACGGAAACGACAGAACTAATGGCAAGTGCCATCCACAGTAAACAATCAAATATTTATCAAACAAACTAGATGTTTCTCCATTTAAACAAGAACTAGCTGAATGAGCAGCTTAAAACGCGCTTGGAAGCTAGAAAAATGCATCGGCGTCTGCTCTTGGAGCCGAAATTAAAAAACTTCCAGGGCAAAATTCAACCCATTAAAGTATAACAGATAGGGTTCACAATTAGTCGTCCTTGGGGGAATTTTGAAGAACGCCTCAACACAATACAACGATCCTCGCTTAACTATATCCTGACCTGCATGGAACTGCTGGCGTTTGGCGATTTCTCTTGCGCGCCCATGTAAATAAATAGCTTCCCCCAGGAATCAGCCAAAAAAGCAAAAATTGAATTGCTGGACTTTTTTATTACAATTTAGGGTTTATCGAACTATGACGTTAAAAAGTTCCTCTCTCTCTGCTCTCATACTTTTTAATGAAATTTCTCTGAGCCCGCCCGGCCTTTGATGTACAGGTCTTCCCATCAAATTACATTTTTACCCATGCTTCAATCCATAAATCACGGGCTGCGCCACTCTTCTCATGTGCGGGAGCAAGGTGACACGGAAGTCTTTTTATTTTTAAAAAAAAATTCCTAACATTTTCATATAATATATTTAAGAGTAAGTTTTTTCTAAGACGGTCTCATAAATCTTTATCTATGAGACGGGTCAATCCTACCATTATTCACAATAAAGAGTAATATTTTTTTCATGGATGACCCAAATAAGAGATCTGTCTCACAAAATATAACTTGTGACGTGAGACTGTCTCACACAAGTTTTTACCTATATTTAAAATATTTTTTAACAACTTTTGTTAAAACGTAAAGACTTACATAATTAAATTATCACATTAGTGATTATAAATTATTAAATAATAATTGTCGGAAAATAATTAATGTTGATGGTACACACTTGTATACCAAATACAAATACAAAAATGTTGAGCGGTGTCACTCTGGATGCGAACAATCAGGTTCTACCGCTAGCATTTGCTATTGTGGATGAAGAAACAACAGATTCTTGGAAATGGTTCTTGGAGAACCTAGGAAGACATGTTGTTCGTGGTGAAAATGGTGTGTGTCTTATTTCTGATAGGCATAAGGGAATCGTGCGCGCAACTGAAGATCTACCATATTTTCAACCTCCTTACGGTGTGCATCGTTTTTGTTTGAGACATGTGTGTTCAAACTTTAACGCTAAATTCAAATACGTGCATTTAAAATATTTATGCTGAACGGCAAGCACATAAAATCAAATTTGTAAGTTTGAAGCAATAATAGAGGCAATCAAGCAAAAAAACATTTTGGCGCACCGATATTTGGCTGGAATTGCGAAAGAAAAATGGATTTTGGCTCACGACGGTAGTTGCGTCGTGAGGTGATGACAACCAATATGTCGGAGTGTTTAAATAGTTTGTTGAAAGGTGCTCGTAGACTTCTTATATCTTTCATAGTACACTTGACACTTTTGAGGTGCGTACAATATTTCATTGAAGTGTGACAACAGGTGGTCGTATGGTTCAGGAAAATCAGCTTTGGTTAGATTATGCATGTCGGGAGTATGACAAATGGGCAAGAAAGTCTAGTGAATATCGTGTTGCCAATTATGATATACGTGAGCAAACTGCTTCGGTTGCAACTGTTGGAAGATCAAGTCGCGGCCAACATATGCAGGTGGTGAAGTTATCAACGAGTGATTGTTCATGTGGTAAATGGACGATTTTTGACATCTCATGTTCCCATGCTATTTGCACTGGTAAGTGGCACTCCTTAGATCCGACAACACTAGTGCAGCCATGGTATAACATAGCTGAGTACTTGGCGACGTACGAGGGCAGATTTCAACCTCTTGCAGATGAGCGATACTGTGATCCTCCAACCTTCGAGTTGCACCACAACCCGGTTAGACGTGAAAGAAGAAGAGTTAGTAGGGACATAACAATTCGATTGAGAAATGAGATGGACAGACGGGTAATTAGAGAGAGACAACATCGATGAAGTCTTTTGTCAATTGTAATAACGCTTTGATATGTTAAAAATAAATTGGTTTTTATTTGTTTATATTTTTTTAAAAGGGAAAAAAATAACATGAAAAAGTTATTGCTCGAGCGCGATGTGCGCTGGAAATTTTTTTCCATCGCATCTCGCGCCCGAGCGGTAACTTACCGCTCGAGCGCGTGCTGTGTGCTGAAAAATTTTCCAGCGCACCACGCCCCCGAGCTGGCGCTCGTTGTGCGCTGGAAACTCGAATGCGCTGGAAAGTTTTTCCCATCTCTTGTGGGGTTGGAGAGGATGAGATGGGAAAAATTTGGAGCTCAACCTAACGCGGCGATTGTATCGGTTGTGCGAGAATTTTATGTCAATGTGGGTGAGAGGACGGATAACAAGGCATTTGTCCGGGGTACACTTGTGTCGTTTGATTCGGGTACAATCAATACGTTTTTAGAAACGCCCGAGGTCGATGATTCCGCCTTTCAGTCATTGGTTTCTACCCCTGATTACACTGTGATACTCGACACCCTGTGTCATCCAGGGGCGATCTAGAAACCAGTAGGGGGGCCACCGAGTTGTTTTGATGAGAAATATCTGAAAGCCGATATTGCCCTTTGGTATTTGTTTTTGGCAAGGAGAATGATGCCTGTGGGGATCCGGACGCTAATCGTATTCTTAATCATAATTGGGACTAATTAATCAATTATAAAACAGGGTCTAATTTTTTTTTTAAAATGCGGAACGTAGTGAAATAAAACATATATACATCTCAGTATAAAAGTACAAGTCCTGTACCATATACATTTATTCAACTAAGGTTTAATAGCTAATATCATGTGTCTAACCCTATCTCTAATCCAAGTCCGGAGCCTCCACTCTAATCACGATCTCTCTTCATCTTCTCAACCCTGAACATGTCCCACCTGTTGTCATGCACACATACAAAACAAGACAACAGACGGATAACTCCGGTGAGAATAAATCCCAGTATAAACAATGTAAACATGCAATCATATAAAAACATATACAAAAGCATATAACAAATATCATTCACATGCAGCCAATCAACAAACATGAATGATATAAAACTGTAAATCAACTAGTCATCACAGACTCGACTCAAACAACGCGTCGTCTCAGACTCGACTCAACTCTAACCTAGGGATCCCAATGTCTGGATATTAATAATTATATCGAATCTCAGTCGATAGGAATGAATCAACCCTAAACGGCATCGATATAATTCATATATCCAGTGTTTGGGCGAAACAGCCACATAATTGACGAATCAGTCAAGGATTAATCGAATCAGCCAATAATTAGACGAATCAGCCAGTAATTAAGCGAATCAGCCAAAGTTTAGACGAATCAGTCGATAATCAGATGAATCAGCCGGTGACTAGGCGAATCAGCCAATGACTAAACGAATCAGAAGTCAATACATGCATACAGTAACTAGGCGATTCAGCCGATGACTAGCGTGTCAGTAGTCAATACATGCAGTGGCTATAAATCAATAGACTACAAACATCAATCTCATCAATTACAAATATCAATGCAATAAACTAAGTATGTGATTTAGGGAAACTCGAGTCAAACCTCACTCGAGTTGTGCAATCCCAACTCAACATTAATTTATACCTTTCTTTCTGATACTCTGACTCTGTCGAAGTCTCGAACTCAAAGCCTGTCAATACTCAATCTGACAATAACAATATCGAGGGTACGGTATCAATACACCACTCAAACAACACTGGATATAATCAGAATTAAATCAAATTCTGTTTCAACAATATAACGTCATAGTCTCAGTATACCCAGCAATATCATCTCAGTCAGATATCAATTCTAACATCTCATATTTGATAACCATTCAATTCTGATATCAAATCGATTCCAACATAACTCCGAAATCATAACAATTCCATATGGTATCTATTCTTCAGTCCGGTTTCGATTATACGATGTCCAACATGTCAAGAACATCATATATAAATCCTATCAGATTCTGACAATACCATAATTTCAAATCATATCAAAACGTAGTAAAACTTACGTCCAGTTGTAGCCTACGTCGATAGGAACACAGTACTGAAGTCAGATTCAAAATCAGATAGACGGATTTCTCCCAAAAGGCGTAAGGATTTTCTTTCCTTCCTCGGCCCTTTCTCGATTCTTCTTTCCCTTCTCCTTTTCTGAAGAAGTCGTGCATATATATATATATATATATATATATATATATATATATATACCCATACCCGTACATGCAGCAAGGCAAATGGCACATCCTTCAAGCAACACGTCTCGCGCATATGCGCGACATCAACCGGCGCATATGCGCGAGACCTTAAGTCTCGGCGCGTGTCTTCCCAACTGCTGACGCATATGCGCGACAAATTTCCGCGCATATGCGCCCAACTCTCTGGACTCGGCATTCTTGAATACACCTGCTCGCGCATATGCGCGTCATGTCTCGCGCATATGCGCGAGACTTACTGTCTCGGCAATCACCCCACATACTTGCCTCGCGCATATGCGCGAGGTGTTCTGTCCCCGCGAAGGATCTTTCGCTTGTACAGGCTCGCGCATATGCGCGAGGTCCTCTGCCCACGTCGCGCATATGCGCGCATCTGTGCCGCGCATATGCGCGAGGGCTACTGTTCCTCGCACATTTTCATGCATTATCTCGTCTTTTCCGGTCCGATCCTTTCCGTCTATAATCATATCAATTATCCCCAAATCATTTCAGATTAATAGGATAAAATTCTCGGGCCTTACATTTCTCCCCCCCTAAGATACGATTTCATCCCCGAAATCACAGGTAATCAATCGTATCATAAGAAGGTATATAGAACAAGCTAAGTAAACAACTTACCTTAGTGACGTAAAACTGGGAACCTCTGTCTCATATCAGACTCAGTTTTCCAAGTAGCTTTTTCAATGCCATGTTAACTCCACCGAACTTTCACAAGTGGAATAGTCTTCGTTCTAAGCTATTTTTCCTTCCGATCAAGAATCTGAATCGGCTTTTCGAAATAACTCAATGTCTCATCCAACTCGGCCTCATTGGGTTGGATGACATGTGAAGCATCAAACAGGTATTTTCGCAAGAACAACATGAAAACGTCCTGTATCCCATATAATGAAGGCGATTAAAGCTAGTCGATAGGCACGATCTCCTATCTTCTCAAGAATCTCGTTCGGCCCAATCTATTGTGGAGACAACTCCCCTTTCTTGCCAAATCTGACAATTCATCTGAAAGGTGAAATTTTCAAAAATACTCGGTTTCCAGCCTCAAATACCAACAGTCGTCGTCGGACATTGGCATAATTGGCTTGTCTGTCTTGGGCTGCCTTCATTCTCTTTTGAATCAGCTTCACTTTTGCAATCATATCTCTAGTCATATCAGGTCCAGTCTCAGAAACCTCAAAGATATCATCCCAATACAGAGGGGATTAACATTTCATTCCGTACAATGCTTCGAAAGAAGTCATTTCAATACTCGTCTGATAGCTATGGTTGTACGATAATTCATAAATGACAATAAATCATGTCAACTAGTGCTAAAATCCAGCACTACAGTTCTTGGATATTCTCCAGTATCCGGATAGTTTGCTCCAACTATCCGTCAATCTATAGACAGTAGGTGAAGGAGTTTATAATATATTCTGCCAAAAATACAAAATCAACTGAAAATCATGATATGATATAGTCAATTTTGGCATTCAATGCAGTCTAATCACTCCTCTGACATAACTCTTGATCGTCTGATCTTATCTGTACATCATCATGTACACCTAATATATGCAGATTCAAGCATTTTATCAACACCTTTTCAGCTATCAAAATGCATACCGCATAGATTATTGCACACTGTTTGGCAATATTTATCATTTTAAATTCGGAACATCTGGAACAACAGATTGGTTATTCATATACAATACAGTATTACTTACCTGATTCAAACACGGATTCAAAACAACAGCAAGCTTCAATCAGATTCAAAACATCACTCATTGGTACTGATCTGCTTAACTCATAAACCGCAAATGTTTGACACTGATATCCACCTCGGCCAAATAATTCCGGTTTAATTCTGCTAAATTCAACAGATACATCATCTTCAGATATAACCCACCCTAAATGCAATCTATCTCAATTAGGATGCAATCTGTTTCTGATATCAATTCAAGGCTAAAATCAATCTCTCTGATTGGAATCGAATCAGAAGTCTTATCGGGGAAAACATTATTAACTTTCTTATCATTGGTAAATCAGTCAATTATAGACTCAACTTCAGTAAATCAACTGAATACATAAAGAGTCCCTCTGTTCTTTTTTGTAATAATCGAGTTATAGATAGTACGAATTATCAAAGGACTTCTCAATCTAGAATCCTTATCGTACACTATTCATCCTTGGCCATCTCAGGTCCGATTCTCACCATCTTCTGAAACTAATCTCAGGTAGCTCTGTACTTGGTCAGCATATCAATATTAGTAATGCAGTCTCAAAACCAGACAACACTAGTACAATACAAGCTATCACACGATCTAACTCAATCTCATTCTCATCCTACTGTAGTATTTGATATTTTACAGAATTCACTGATATAAAAACTCTCCCCAACCAGTAAAGAGATATACTACAGTAGATAAAAACTCAACAGGTAATGCATGACTCAATGCAAATCGTTCAAAAATAAACGTATGGGAAGCATTCGTATTCATCAATACAAAAGCAGGATAACTACATCAAGAACAGTTACCTGCAACATCATCATTTGGTGCTTCCTGAGCCTGCTCCTCAGTCAAAGCAAATACTATGGCCTGCTGTCTAGAAGGCTGGCCAACTGTCTGGCTTCCTCCTGGCCTCTGCTGTGACTGAGATGGTGCTAGCTGAAATGAAGGAACAGCAGCTGATTGTCTACTCCACTGTGCCGCTGATCCAGATGATTCGGCTCCCTGGAATCTTTGAGAACCCTTCTGTGGACACACTCTGGCAAAATGTCTATGTTGTTTGCAGAAGTGGCAACTACCAAGTACTCCTTGGCATTGCTCAGTGGAATGTCTCCCTCCACAATTTCCGCAGTAAGTTTCGGTATAACTTTGTTTGGAACCACTGGAGCTAGAAGAACTGCCGCCAAACTTCTTAAACTGCTTTCCTCTAGCCTTCAGAAAATCTTTCTTTCCACCACTGCTACTATCACTCTCAAATCGGGGAAGTGGTTGCTGTAGTCTCGGTGCGGGAGGAATATCTGCAGCTCCTCTCTGCCTTATCAGGCCCGCTTCCGCGCCCTTTGCTCTATTCATGGCATCAACAAAGTTATTCGGTCGCCCTGTGTTCATCAATGTAAAGATATCGGGATTCAAGCCATTGATGAACTGATCGGCAACGGCTTCGTCATTTCCAGCCACATGGGGAGCAAACTTCAATAAGATGGAGAACTTGGTCACATATTCTTCAATGTTCAGCTGACCCTGTCTCAAATTGGCAAACTCCGCCCCCTTGTCTTTCCTGTACGACACTGGGAAAAATCTTTGATAAAACTCAGTTTTAAATAGATCCCAAGTAATAGTCGTACCTCGCTGTTCCAAGGCCCTCTTCATCGTAATCCACCAGTTCTTTGCAACATCAAGCAACTGGTGCCCAATCAATTTAATTCGGCGCTCATCACTGT
The DNA here is from genome assembly GCF_025594145.1 of Primulina tabacum. Taxonomy (NCBI): domain Eukaryota; kingdom Viridiplantae; phylum Streptophyta; class Magnoliopsida; order Lamiales; family Gesneriaceae; genus Primulina; species Primulina tabacum. The sequence goes on from NC_134554.1 coordinate 42,838,598, forward strand.
TCTCCAGTGAATCAAACAGCATCTCAATGTTATCTAACCAACTTTCACACTCAACTGATGTTTCAGTACCCTTCAGAGTCGGTGGTTTGAACGACTGAAACCTTTTCAATAATGTCTCCATTGGAGTGGCTGTAACATCCATTGGAGGATATGATGTGCTACCCTGTTCTGGTATTCTTCGAGGAGGCATATCTGATACTCAAATGAATTAGTACCTCAATCCAACAAACCTGTTTCAATTCAGTCCCTCCTCCGATCATCTTACTGCTGATCGAGAATCGGTTCAAATTCGTTCCCAACAATACATATTACAAAATCAATTCAGATGAGTCAAGTAACATGTATTATATAAAGCAGTAAAGCATACTAGCAATCACAAGCAAGGAAAGTAAACTCAATCTACCCCGCTCACTAGCTTCTATCTCAGTCTAAAGGATGTATCGCTCTGATACCACCTGTTGTGGGGACCCGGACGCTAATCGTGTTCTTAATCATAATTGGGACTAATTAATCAATTATAAAACAGGGTCTAAATTTTTTTTTTTAAATGCGGAACGTAGTGAAATAAAACATATATAAATCTCAGTATAAAAGTACAAGTCATGTACCACATACATTTATTCAACTAAGGTTTAACAGCTAATATCATGTGTCTAACCCTATCTCTAATCCATGTCCGGAGCCTCCACTCTAATCACGATCTCTCTTCATCTTCTCAACCCTGAACCTGTCCCACCTGTTGTCATGCACACATACAAAACAAGACAACAGCCGGATAACTCCGGTGAGAATAAATCCCAGTATAAACAATGTAAACATGCAATCATATAAAAACATATACAAAAGCATATAACAAATATCATTCACATGCAGCCAATCAACAAACATGAATGATATAAAACTGTAAATCAACTAGTCATCACAGACTCGACTCAAACAACGCGTCGTCTCAGACTCGACTCAACTCTAACCTAGGGATCCCAATGTCTGGATATTAATAATTATATCGAATCTCAGTCGATAGGAATGAATCAACCCTAAACGGCATCGATATAATTCATATATCCAGTGTCTGGGTGAAACAGCGACAGAATTGACGAATCAATCAAGGATTAAGCGAATCAGCCAATAATTAGACGAATCAGCCAGTAATTAAGCGAATCAGCCAAAGTTTAGACGAATCAGTCGATAACTAGACGAATCAGCCAATAATCAGATGAATCAGCCGGTGACTAGGCGAATCAGCCAATGACTTAACGAATCAGAAGTCAATACATGCATACAGTAACTAGGCGATTCAGCCGATGACTAGCGTGTCAGTAGTCAATACATGCAGTGGCTATAAATCAATAGACTACAAACATCAATCTCATCAATTACAAATATCAATGCAATAAACTAAGTATGTGATTTAGGGAAACTCGAGTCAAACCTCACTCGAGTTGTGCAATCCCAACTCAACATTAATTTATACCTTTCTTTCTGATACTCTGACTCTGTCGAAGTCTCGAACTCAAAGCCTGTCAATACTCAATCTGACAATAACAATATCGAGGGTATGATATCAATACACCACTCAAACAACACTGGATATAATCGGAATTAAATCAAATTCTGTTTCAACAATATAACGTCATAGTCTCAGTATACCCAGCAATATCATCTCAGTCGGATATCAATTCTAACATCTCATATTTGATAACCATTCAATTCTGATATCATCGATTCCAACATAACTCCGAAATCATAACAATTCCATATGGTATCTATTCTTCAGTCCGGTTTCGATTATACGATGTCTAACATGTCAAGAACATCATATATGAATCCTATCAGATTCTGACAATACCATAATTTCAAATCATATCAAAACGTAGTAAAACTTACGTCCAGTTGTAGCCTACGTCGATAGGAATACAGTACTGAAGTCGGATTCAAAATCAGATAGACGGATTTCTCCAAAAAGGCGTAAGGATTTTCTTTCCTTCCTCGGCCCTTTCTCGATTCTTCTTTCCCTTCTCCTTTTCTGAAGAAGTCGTGCATATATATATATATATATACCCATACCCGTACATGCAGCAAGGCAAATGGCACATCCTTCAAGCAACACGTCTCGCGCATATGCGCGACATCAACCGGCGCATATGCGCGAGACCTTAAGTCTCGGCGCGTGTACTTCCCAACTGCTGGCGCATATGCGCGACACATTTCCGCGCATATGCGCCCAACTCTCTGGACTCGGCATTCTTGAATACACCTGCTCGCGCATATGCGCGTCATGTCTCGCGCATTACTGTCTCGGCAATCACCACACATACTTGCCTCGCGCATATGCGCGCCCCTTCTCGCGCATATGCGCGAGGTGTTCTGTCCCCGCGAAGGATCTTTCGCTTGTACAGGCTCGCGCATATGCGCGACTCACTTCGCGCATATGCGCGAGGTCCTCTGCCCACGTCGCGCATATGCGCGCATCTGTGCCGCGCATATGCGCGAGGGCTACTGTTCCTCGCACATTTTCATGCATTATCTCGTCTTTCCCGGTCCGATCCTTTCCGTCTATAATCATATCAATTATCCCCAAATCATTTCAGAATAATAGGATAAAATTCTCGGGCCTTACAATGCCGGTATCACACAAGAGTGAAGTAAAAAAGGAGCGAGTAGTGGTGCTATATGCGTTATGTCAGGGTTACAACATCAATGTGGGAAAGCTCATCAATTCTCAAATCATGATGAGCGTTCATAATAGAAATATTGGGCTTTTCTTTCCCACTATCATATCAGAGTTGTGTGCGAGGGCAGGGGTTGTGTTCCGTGATGATGAGGAGTGGGTGCAACCAATGAAACCCATTTGTGGATAGGACTTGCATCGGAAATACGTGAAACAAAAGTTAGACTTACCGACTCATGAGGGAGATACGGGTAGATCGAGCACCGCCGCCCAACGTCACCAACAGCCCCACAGGCGGTCCCAAAACAACAAACTAGATGAGACTCTTGCCTTCATGGCTCATCAGGAACAAGTCAACTCAAACTTCAATGAACATTTCACCTATGTCGAGTTTATGATGCGCACAATGCTAATCCACGGGGGTGTTGACCCAGGGACCATCCCTCCACCTCCGCCGTTCATTCCCCCGTTCCATTTTCAGTATGACTATCAGCAGCAAGGGGATGCATCGGGAGTGCCACCACCATAAAATGACGAGGATGAGCCGTGATCAACGATTTCTGATGCTAGCTAAATGAAGTATGTTATCTCATGCTTTTATTTGTTCATTACTGTACATTGGAGACAATGCATGTACTAAAGTTTGGTGTTCTTTAATTTTAATTTACTTCTCGCAGATGAGCACGAAACGCAATCCACCTCCGCCCTTCATTCCCCCGTTCCATTTTTTGGACGTGTTTGTTTAAATGTATGATTTCAACTTTGTTTAATTGTATATCTTTGTTTTTATTCGGCACTTCTGATTTTGTTCATGTTATCTTTCGCTTATCTTTCGCTTACGATCACTATATTGTAGAAATAATACAATTTAGCCAATGCAACAATGCAAACGGTACAACAATACAAATGATATAGTTACAATTAAATAGAAAAATCATCGTCATAATTACAATGATACAAATGGCTCCATGTTCCACAATAAGGTGGATTGCGTCTTCTCGTCCCTCTACGCAATCCTACATCTTCAGGATTTTCCTTATTCGAGTAAACTGGAAAAGTGATAGGTGAAATAACATTTCTCTGTGAGCGAATGTCATGTACAAGATGCTGAGGACCAACATTAAGCAAATTTGTAAAACTTTGTATGTTCTACCAAGACGGAGTTTGAAAATCCTGCTGACCAAACGAACGAAAGTCAGCCATCCCTGAATCACTGAAAAAATCAGGTTGAATAGTAGAGTTTCCTGCAATATTCAAATAAGTCGACGGAATAGTAGTAGAGATTCCTGCAAACCTATTTGGTTGCCTAATCATATCACTTTCCTACCCGAAATATGACTGATGTGAAAAAAGAGAAGGCGTTCTGAAATTTTGTTGGACATTAAATTGTCCAGCAAAAGCATTGTACGGGTATGATTGAAACCCAACGACATTAACTGTAGGTGATATGGTGCGTATAGTTATTCGATTATACCACCGAAAGTAGTCATCGTCAGTTTGCATCGATCGACCGTGACGTACCCCTTTAGCAACATACCTCAACCTACTATTCCACAACTCAATTGAATTTGATGATAATCTCTCCAATTGGTGTTTCGATGACCTATTCTTGTGATATTATGCATATCATCATTGTCCATGGCAGCAACTGGAATTGATTGTCGTCTTCCGAATTGTCGCATCACCCGATTAGGATGATGAATCTCCACGATGTCAAAGCAAATAAGGGGACAAACACATCGCCATATTTTGTTGTCATATGAATCAATAATCGTCTTCATATCTATGTCATTCTTCTGGTAACGATCCAATTAAACTGTAAAAAATTGAAATGTTCAAATTAAACATTCATTTAATCAAAATAAAAATAATCTTCACTTAATCACTATTAAATATTAAAATTCTACAATACCTCATTATAATTCATACGATCTAGAGAATCTCTTATAATTCTTACAGCATGTGTTGACGAATGTGTGTGACTAAATCCAATTTTACACCTACAATTTAACAAAACAATTACATATCAAAAATTTATATGAGATATATATGATATTACCACAATAATTTTTAATATTACCGTGCACCATATGGAGAAACTGAAATAATAGCATCTGGATCAATGTGAGATACAACTAATGTTAGCCCATATCGGTCGGACTTAACACATTTAATCATGCTCCATGCTCATATCTGCTTATAATAATAAAAATAGATCAACAAAATTAACAAAAACATTATGTTAATTAATTACATTACATTAATTATACATGCAGGATATATAAAGGTCCAGCCATTCTAGTCTTCTCTATACGTGACGCGTTACACAACTCACGGTATAGAAATGCTAAAACTGCATTATCCCAAATATAAGACTTGACGTTATCAATATCCCATAGCAGTTGCAAAAATATTAGTCTAGCAGACCCTTCTTGATAGTCAGAGAACATTATTCCTCCAATAATCATTAACACTACACAACGGGTATATTTCAGAACATCTACTTCTGAAGTATCATCATTAACAAGGTTAGACATGCAATGATCGTGTAGTGCAGTCATAGACAAATGACCACATTTCAAATGTTTTGATTATGGCAAAAATCCTAACAAATCCAAACAGATGTGTTGTCATTCATCAACTTTATGTGACACATCTATTCCAGTGACCGCTTCACCATCAATTTTTAGACCCCAAATTATTGAAACATCTTGTAACGTGACTGTTGCTTCACCACATGTAAAATGAAAAGTGTGTGTCTCGCGTCGCCAACGTTCAACAAGAGCAGTAATCAAATGATTATCAAAAACTTGTGAGCCACATTCTAAAACTCCATAAAAACCCATATCATTCAAGTATGTAAGTACACGATTGTGTATGTAATTATCAGTGTATAACTTCCAAATCAAATTGTCTGGCATCTTCACTTTGACAATATCATCAACGGTTACGGAAGAAACTTTAGACGACATATGTGTCGCTTGTAAATAGAGGACACTAGGATCTTCTAGAGCTCGATTATCTGCCATTCTTAAATAAGTTGTCGATCTTCTAAACTTCGTTCTACGGTATCTCAAAAGTTGTTCAACGAAGAAGGGAGAACTTGCGATAAAGTGCAAAAAAAAATTAAAATAATTTTGGAAAAAAAATTAAAAATTAAATGATTTATAAAAGAACCCCTTTCACAAAGTGTGCTTAATTTCCAATTTTTGCAATATTATCATTATAATAAGGCACCAATTGGTTTGTGGTATGAAATAAAGAAAGGATGAGTAGTAACAGAGATATGAAAATGAAAAATGAGGATAAATAGTACATCATGATAAATAATATGATGCTTGGTATGATTTTAAAATTATAGATTAATTTTGTAAATAATGTTGTAATGACCAAAATATCCTCATCATATAATATTTAACATTATATTTTTAAAAATAATTTTATTATTAGTTAAATATTTATAAAAGTACTTAATTAAAATTTAATTATTATATTAATATTAAAATAAATATAAATTATCCAAACATATTAAATTAAATTTCATCAATAATTTACAAATTTTAGCATTTGATTCCACTTAGCGAAATGTTAATTAATTTTGTATATTGCTATAAAATGACCAATATATTCGTACCTTAAAAAATTATTGTGTAATAATAAAATAAAAATAAAATTAGTTAATAATAAAAATAATAAGAGTTCAACTATTATATCATTGTTAATGATATTAATATTAATAGTTTATTTCTTTGGCTTGGATTACAAATTGAGCTAAGAAAAGAAGATAATTATGTCTTGGAATAATAATTAATATGAGGTTCATCTATGGAATTTTTACAAAATACATAAGGATTTATTAAAGATACACCAAAGAAATTAAACAATATAGGATTTTATTGAGGTCCACCTCATAAATATAAATTCATAAAAAAATCACCCAAAAACGCCTTAAACGTCATTTTTCGGCTAAGCAGGCTGAAGTGCTACAACATGAATTTATTATTTCTTGGTTAAACTCGAACATTATTTTTACCATTTCCTGGTCCATATATTTACCTTATGTTTTAACCAAAAAACCTTATATTAACTCAAAAATTCCAAAACTCAAATAAATATTTTATTATCTCATTAAAATTTTAGGTTACAAATAAATATAGATCATGTCATAATAAGGTAATGATTTAGCACGGATGATTTATCCTGTCATTTAGGCAAATCTATGAAATATACAAAATAAAATAGTGAATATGAAACGTCATCTCCTTTTTAACTTTAAAATCCTACTAATTTTTTTAAAATATATAAACTTTATTTCGAAAATTAATAATTAAAATCACTTAATCTTTCCATAAATCAAAATAATTTAACATTTAAAATCTCAAGTGCATAAAAATCCATATATCGTCAATTAACAAAATTCAACTCCAACCTTTAACATGATCACCCTATTTCCAAATAAAGCATAAATTTTTTTAATAAATCACTAACAAAAATATTTAAACTTTGCATATCAATCTTATGTGGAAAAATAAAAGTCCTTCGGGAGTATACTGCCGGACTCGATCCACTCAAGCGTTAGCGCCTCTCTCAATAACCTCATCACCTGCAGCATTCAAACCTATTGAGTCTAATGACTCAGCAAGTTCTAAACATGAGTAGCAAATAATACATATATAAGTACATGCATTAAAATCAAACTTTTATTTAAAATAATTTGTAAGCTTAAGGAAATCGTAAAATCATAAAACTTTCAATTATTTATCATTTTGGGTGATGTTTGATCCTTGAAAGTGACTAGCACGGGACGGGCGCTAGGCACCGACGTAAAATAGAAATACGATTTTTGGGCTCCCTCTGAGACCTTGTAATGTAAACGGGCTCCCTCTGGGGCCTTCTCCCTCACGATATTTCCAAAAATCGTATATCATATCATTTTTGTCACAGTCAATTCACATCATTCAAAATATTTTTCTTTTTCCTTTTTAAATCATAAAATATCATGACTTGCTAAAAATAGTATTTTAACAGTAGAATTTTCACAGCTTTATCATAAATCATAAAATATCATATTTTCCACAAAACCATCATAAATATCATTTAACATACGTTATGACGCTTCGGGACGCTGCCAACTCTTTTCGTACTACCCAGGTGTAAAATGATCGTTTTGCCCCTGGACGTAAAATTTATCGGTTTTGACTTTTTTTTTTCTTTTATTGACTTTAGACCATCCCAAATAATTATTTAAGCTTAAATTTAATTTTTAATATTTTTATTTAGCTTAAATTCGAGGCTTTTCATTTAATTTCCTATTTACTAATTCGTGAAGCTTTTAATTCCCGAATTAATTCAAACTTTAATATCTTTTTCTCAAATTTTAAACATAGATTTTTCATCCTTAAATACCCTCGTGAACCATGAACCGACCCCCATGGACCATGGTTCGAACCCTTTTCTTTTTCCTAGCCATAATTACCTCGAGCCATCCTCTGACCAGACCCCCTATGGACCCTGTTGTATCTTCTTGACCCATCAAACAAGCCCCTAGCCCACGCCACAACCTCCTGCATGAGCCGCGGTCGTTCTTTGAGTTTAGCGAGACAAGGACTCTTCTACTTGAGCCACCACCGAGCCCGAACCCTCCTGAAACTCACTGGGCCACCCTTAGACCTAGCCTAGACCACCCTAGCCAAGCTGACCAGCCGATGCACAACACTTGCCGCACATGAACAAGAGCCGCGCGAGTTCCCCCTCAGGCTTTGATCGAACCACCTTGGACCAAGCCGCACCAGCCTCTGTCCCAATCCTTGACTATCCTCCTTAGAACCTACTGGACCAACCCTGGACCGCCCTGACCGTCCATGCAGCAGCAGCATTCGACTGCATGGACTCTTACATAGCGTCTAACCATGGGTCCTAGCCCTGCTGGAACCCTTCCTAACCCTGGACCATGACCCACACCAAGCCCCAGCACAACCCTGGCCGAGCTCGCGGCGCACAACCCATAGCTGAACCCCTTCCAAGTCGGGTAGCCTATGAAAACCCTAGGTCTCTTCCTCCTTTGTCCATGCATGGTTCCAGCCCTCGATTCTTACCTAAACGTCTTTTTTATATCCACATAATATCCTACGTTGGTAGCATACTCGTTTTAAATCATAACACGTTCATATACACGCAAAAATCTTCAAAACTTTAAAAATAATCATCAAGACGTTAAGAATTTGAACTCAATTATTTTTCATGCAAGAATAAATAAAACACGCATACTATGATTTGAATGTTGCGTCAAAGAAGTTTAGAAACGTTCTTTTGCATTTTGGACGCTCGAAAATACGATCGTCGGCGTGGGGTGTGAAGAAGAACGAACGGGCGACAAAGACTCCTAGTTCTCTCCTCTCCAAGTATGGTGTGTGTAAATTTCAGCTAGTATGAAGTCTCCAAAGCTTAGGTTTTCTATTTTATAGATTTTAATTTGCATGATAATGGGCTTGAGTTTTGGGCTTTCAAGTTTATGAACAATTGGTCCTACTCATCCTAGATCAAATTAGGCTTAATAACACCTATTTAATTGAAAAATAAAAGTTTATAAAAATTATTTTTCAAAAATAATGCGTTTGATATTTTAGAAGTCCTTCGTTTTCCCAAAACCGGCTTCCCGGATAAAATCGTGCTCGTCTCGTAAAACAATTTGAACTCTACAATTTTTAGAAAATTTTAATCATATTAACAAAACAAACCTTGAAAATATTTATTGAAAAATATTTATTTTGTCTTGGTCGTCCCCGGTCTCTTTTCCCCAGTCTATTATCGAATATTCGGACAAAATTCTTCAATTCTCATGAAATCATGTCATTTAATCATTTAACCATGCAATCATACCTTTAATCATATAATATGAATCATGCAAGCATTTAAAATCAAATAAGTAAAACATTTATGCAATTTAATTCATTTGCATGCATGTGGTTTCCGTAGATTGGCTTTTAGACGTTACAAAATAAAAACAAAAAATATGCAATGAAGTAAACTTACGAGGTTGTATTCAAAATTTGAAGCTTTTATTTTAATTATTAAGAAGAGTTGTTTACATATAGGGAATAGAGGGGAGCAAACTCGACCGTGTCCTTATAAGAGCACGATACAAACTATATATAGAAGGAAGAGCCGGACATGAAACCCCATATTCCAACTAAAAAATAAAAAGCACAATGCTTAATAAAATCAAATAGTGACAAGGTCACCAAAGTCAAGGATTATGATATTCCACTATCTTTTGTCTTCTGACATCTTTTGTCATTATCATCCATTATCTTCATGAGTCATCTGCAATATTGTCCTTCAATGAATTCTTCAAGTTTTCAAAAAAATTATCAATATTGGAGCATTCTGGAATATCTTCATCTGGATCTTGGGCATCATGCATATTCATTAGATGAATGAATCGATTGTCACTTGATTCAGATGCCATTGATTTATTGGATTTAGATCTGAACATCCAATATTCTTATAAAGATCTTTTTTCATCTCTTCAATGTATACATCGATCATTTTTTCTTTGGAATATATTTCAGAATTTTTCTGAGTGAGGATCTTGAAAGGACTAAAAGATTCTTTTTCCTTTTCTTGTTGCATTGCATGATCTTTTTGATATGAGAATTTTTTCTTCCATTTATTGAATTGTTTCAAAGCCATAAGGCTTTCATGTTTCAGAATCATCTCATAATAATTTTTTCCAAAATTTTGTAGAACTAACCCTTCATATGCAGGGAATTCCTTCATCAGTATGACCAAATTCAGGCATCCATCTCCATATCCATGGAATTCTAAATTCCATGAAGAATAGACATAAAGTCTTTCCATCAATCCAAGATTCTGAAAATAATTTTTTAATACTTGGAGAAACATTTAACCAAGTATTCATTGGTTTTATAAAAACCTCCGGCAAATTTTTGCTGATGGTCCGAATATTTTCCACCAAGTCATAAACCAGTTAGGAACTTGATAATGTAAAACATTTTCACATATTTTTAGAAACCATGTATGTTTTTTTTTTTCATTTTCGTAGTATAGAGTTTAATTAAAACTCTCAATATAATCCTAGAAATTGAAATTAAAATTCATTTGATGATTTTGAAAATAAAATTCCTTCTCAACAAGTGGAGATATACCCCATTCTTCAATAGATACAATCTTCTTTATAATAAATTTTGAGAATTTATAACTTCTTCTTTGTTGAGTATTACTATAAAAGTGAGTTATTTCAACACTTTTAGTGGATAATAGAAGATTTTCATAAAATCATATCTGTTTATAAGAACCATATACATATGATGTATTGGTTAAATATCTTTCCATAATAGTCAATGGAGTTTTTTCCCATTCAGAATCTTTTTCTTCTATAAGAAGTATGAGATCACGATATTTAGTCTCGGTGTATAGGGCTGAATCATTTTCTTCTTGTTTAATAATATTAGCATATGATGCTGAAGAAGCATCAGAATTATTTTTTTGTTTATTTTTTAAGAATTCTTGAAATTACTTATATAAAGGATTATCAATATCAATTGTTAGGATCGCGAAAGAGTTTAAGGGGGTTGAATAAACTCTTTAAAATTTTTATTTTAAAATTGGTTTTCAATCGTTTTGAGGCGGTTGAAAAATTCTTCTCAAACTGGTTAGAAAGGTGAACCACTGTAAAGTGCGGAAAACGATTCAAGATTTCTAAAGATAGCTTAAGACCGTTGGCGAGCTTATCAACAAAATGTAGTGTGAAAAGTAAGTGTTTGCAAGAAGTAAAGACATAGAGATTTTTATGGATGTTCGGAGATAAAACTCCTATGTCACTCCTTCTTTCTCTTCAGGAATGATTCCACTAAAAGACTTTGACTTTACAAAAACTCTTTGCAATAGCCCACTCCAATCTGAACTTATCACACTACCTATTTTGGAACTCTTAGTGATCACTTTACAATTCTGGATATTAAGAACGCTTAATTCACCAGACACCACAAATTGATCAAATAACCAAAAGGTTACTGATGTAAATAAAAAATTTGATTTTGGTAGCACGAAGATGATCCTTGGATGATCATATATATTTTTATTCAGTGCGTGCTGATGAACGGTAAAGTATGTAATCTTTTGAGTGCGCTTTGAATCTTTAAGGTATGCAAGCTTGTGATGATTTCACTGCTGTGAATTTGATAATGTATCGCGTTGTCTCGATGGCTTGCATACTACCTTCTATGTTAACATAGGCAATGATTCCAATGGTAGGAAGGAATGAGTAACGTTAGCTTGTAACAGAGGGATGTTGTGTCACCATCAGCTGCAACCACATTAAATGTTCTTCAGATATGCATTAAATGTTATATTTGCTGTCATTGCCTTGAGTCCCGTTTTTTAAAGAGTTGTTTCAGAATTACCGTTTGTGGCAACTGCTTTTATCCTCATACCCTTGTAAGATATTAATGATCTTTCCTTTCTGGGATAGTGATATAAATGCAGATCATTCTCGAGACTGATGTAGGAACTAGTTGACTTTGAAGAGGTGCAAACCATTGAATGTCCTGAACCGATCAGAGAATGTCTTTTATTAAGTAATCAATAAATACCCATTTTTAATGACATCTTCGAATCAGTCAGTTTGGGAAGTTCATCAAAGTTCGAGCTTCTTATCAGTGGTCTGTAATTCAAGCGGTCATGCTTCTTTAGTATTACTTGATTGATCGTTTGTTTAAGCAGTTAAACTATTTTTGCTTTAGCCGGTTTGGGAAGCAGTCCAGTTGCTAAGCTGCCGGTTGAGCTGATACCTGTAAAACAGAAAATATGCAGTTGTTTCTGAAACAGTGAAGTGTTGTCTTGATTTTGTCGATAACCAAAACTCTTGATAATTTCTTAACAATTTCCCCTTTTTGGTGATGACAAAACCCAGCTGCAAGGCTATACAATAATTTACATATAATTACCGCATGTTTAAGATAAGTGGTAAGAAAATAGTGTATTTCATTGAGTAAATGAAATTGCAACAAACAACTTCATAATGTTAACATTTCTTTTGACTTGGGATCTGTTTAGCTTGTTCATCTTTGGCCTTTCTTCCATCTCTTTCTTAACTGATATTTTTGCTTGTTGAATTACCCTTTGTCGTTCTCTTTCTTCCTTTTTGACATCATCATGAACAAGAAATTCCATAATTTCTGCAAGCTGGGCTCCTTGGGCATCCAATCGTTGATCAACATGAGCTTGAAGACGAGTGATTTGTCCTGAGAGCTCAAAGCACATGTTGAGATATGAAGAATTATGCTTGTCTTGTCGGAGGAAAATACTCGTATTCATTGCAGAAAAGTCCTTGAAGAGATCATTGATTGAAAAGCCTCTTTTAGATCAAAATTCTTGCGGTTAAGAGCGAGAATTGAATGATCCATGGTGACAAATCTAGTCGGAATTTTCTTCCATGAATTCTTCTTCTTCAGATACAACTTGATCAGAAAGTAATCTGGTCTTGAAAGAGACCAGTGAGAAGACGATGCTTTACTAGCAGATTTTGATGACTGAGGCTCATGTAGTTCAACAGTTATATCCTCAATGATTTTTTCAATATCAGCAGTGGAGGCAAAGGGTACATTGCTTGTGCCTTCTTTTGCGTCAGGAGCATCAGATGTAGGAGAATCTACAATGCTTACCTCGTCTATCTGTAGATCTTTGGGAGATGATATCAACGGTTCTTGGAGAGCGCCTTGATGAGGATCAGCAACAAAAGGATATTTTGGAGAAGAGGATTTCTCTTGGTAGGTTGCAGTTTTATCAAAGTAAGGTAAGAATTGCACGGCCTCATCAACAGAAAGAGGTTGAACTTTGGAAAGGCCGATATGAGTCGGTTGAATAGGTGTATCAATTTCAGAGATCGTGTGAAAAGCTGGTAGAAGTCTGGAACATCATGATAACAGAGTTGTTCAGTAATGGGAGCATCATCTGGCATGAGAATTTCAGTTGGAGTAGGGTGTTGTCCTCGTGACTTATTAAGACAGTTTCACCCGGTACTTCTCACGATGTAGATTTAGTAAGCTCACCAGATGATGAAGATGGTTGATTCTGAGTTGTGGATTGAGCTTTGAACGTCTCAGAGCTTGGTTCTTCATGTAATTTCAGTTTTGAGTCAAGCTTACTGTGTTCTTCAACCGTTGGAAGGTGAAGATCCTGCCTCATCTGAGCAATAACCATCGAAAGCGAGAGAGCATCCATTTAAAGTTGGAAGATAACAACTGAGTTATCTTTTGCAGTAGGGCAAGTAGGAACAAAAATGTTCCGTCTCAATTGGTTCATTGCTCGGAGAGTACTTTCTTTCATCTAAATTTCCAAGAAGTCTCAACGATGCAGAGCAGTTGGAATATCATATGTTCCTTTCCATTCCAAGATGGACTGTTCAAGCTTGGCAGCAGCCTTGATCTTACCGGTTTGAATCAATGAGTCAAATGTTGGAATAGTTCGAAATTGAACCCATTGATCAAACATCTCCATTTTCTTCTGAAACAATCTCATTGACTCGTTTGCTGGTTAGAACAGTGGTGTAAAGGCCCGTATTTCGTATTCGTAATTTTGCGGAATTGTTAAAATTTTTCTAAATAAATAATTATCTTGTCTCATTTAATTAAAGTAAACATGTAAATAATTTTAACTTTAAAATAACAGCGGAAGCAAATATTGTTTTCAACTAACAATTTAAAAATAATTCAACGTAAACATCAACTTAAAAATAATCCAACGTATTAAAACTGTGTTTGAATAATAAAAGGTGTATAAATTAAATCATGAGGTCCTCGGGTTTACTACTGCTGTCCCAAGATCGCTCACTGGTCTCCGTCCGCGGTCCCGACCTCATCAATACCTACAACAATCAAGTAGAACCCAAAAAACAGATTACGTATAAGCCATGCATAATTGCTACTATTTAAATAAAAAAAAGGAATTTTTAATTAAATATATGAAGTGTTTAAGTCATTTTAAATAATTTTAAATCATGATTATTTATTTTAAAGGTAGATGTTTAGTTTTTATCTTTTCAGGATACATACGCGAGGTCGGACCGGAGTTTGGAGATTAGAGATAAGATTAATAATAAGAAAATATTCCTAAATTTAAATTAAGCCAAAGAATAATTTAATTTAAAGAAAAAGAAGGCCTTTGGGATTTATTTAATTAATTAGAGCTAAATTAGTAAATAAGTTCTTTAGGCTTAAATTAAAATATGTAAACAAATGGGGATAAATTAATCTAAGTCTAATATATTCAAGAAATTAAACATAGTATTTAAATACTTAAATTTGAATCCATGCAAGACCATACAAGAGGTTATTATAAATTAATATGTTAATGCACAAAAATGTATCGTAGGAGTGTTTAAAACCTTAAATATTTAAAATATTAGATTTTAAACAACATTGTACATGCAATATTAGTAACATTATAGTCAAACCATAAACCATTTCAAAAGTTTGGTAACTCTCCATTCAAAACCTCTAAATGGACTTCATGGTGTATTCAATTACTCATTTTTAATTCACTAATTAGTAGTAATTCAAACACAATATTACACCTTATTTCTCCCCAACTAATTACTAAGTAAGTCACCGAATTATGCAGCAAAAAAATAGAAATGGGAATCGGCAGCTAAGGGAATCCAAAGTGCATGTCAAAAAACCCATTCAATCCCTTGACTTGTAACCTCCAACTTAATGTGTTTTATAGCACCTTTAACACCTCCTATATCATTCACTTTCATCCCTTACACTTCCTACAACCTTAAGCTTCGAAAACATCAGAAAAACAGCAGCTGAAATCGAAGGAACATCAGCAGAAAAGTAGAAAAGAAAGGAAGATATCCAACTCGGTTTCGTCGCGTCGTATTGTCGTTTTGATTTGTTTTTCTTCAAAACAAATTCCAGGCATGTATATATTGTTTCTTTGCTCTTCAATCAAGTTCTATAGATATGTTTAAACCATTATGTAAGTATGATTCAAGCAAGAACATGAAAATGACAGCAAGAAATTTTTGGAAAATTCTGTACAACATCTCGGCCCTTGGTATTTATCTTCACGGTTGAGTTGTTTTTGCGGAGTCCAGGTGATTGCTTTGGTTCCAGGCTATCAAGGCTTCATATAGGCATGCTTCAGAGGGTGTTAGAGTGTCGCTAGTCCATTTGTTTCAGTCCATACACTCAGTATAAAGAATGGAAAGCAACAATTCCATTAAGTGCAGATTTTGTCAAAAATTCTGTCAATTGGTTGTTTGGGATGGGAGTTCGAATCATGGCTGTCCTAGGGACTGTAGCCATGGTTAGAACCCTTCCTTATCATGTCTAGGACGTGACCAAGGTGTTCTTTCAAAGCTTGGTTCATGGTCCCATCGAATTTTTAAAACAAAACACACACATGTCCCATGGTTCATTTTTCTGGTATGGGTGATGAGTTTCGGGTTCTATGTGTTTGGATGGATTGTGGCTGGCTTCTAACCTATAGCCATGGTTCATACAACACTCCCTCATGTCTGGATCGTGCCATGGTTGATCATATAGCCACTAGAACGAAATAAGACAACAAATTCATTCGAATACTACAGCACAGAATTTCTGGGTGCTCTCGGTTTGAGCTGTGCATTGTCCTAGGTGTTGGCTCGGTTTGTGTTTGGCTTTTAGCCCTTAGCCATGGTCCAAGCCATACCTTAGGATGTTGGTAAGGGTCTCTAGGTCGGTGGTTAAAGCCCCAATGGCCAGGAGATTCATAAATTGAGCAAAACAAGCAAGCTGCTACTGCTGCACTTTTGACACCAACAATGGGTCACGGTTTTGGTACTTGTTTGAGTTTTTGGTTGGCTTTTAGCCCGTGACCTTGGACTGGACAGTACCTTAATGAGTTAGGAAAGTCATGTTTTTGGCCGTTTGTGATTTGGTCGAGTTTAGAGGTCGTACGAGAATTTACGGCGAAAGGTGCCAAAATGACTCTCGAAAGAGTGTTTTATGTTTTTGGATTTCTTTCACCTATTTTCGTGTTTTACAGTATTATGCATATTTTTCAGTACGTTTGGGGTATTTTTAATCATGGTTAAACGTCGGTTTAATGTTGGTTCGGGTTGGTACGAAGCCATGGTTAAAAATCAAGTTGTTGGTCCGAATCGTCTCGTTTTTTATTCTATTGTTAAGATTTTGTCAAGTCAAGATTTGTTTCATGTGTCACATATTAGTAGTAAGTCGCAGCAAGCCTGAGAACGATTTAACTCATCCGGTAAAAATAAGGTTATAATTATATTACGTGCATAAAAATATAAAATGTTTATTTTTGAGATATATGCGATAGTCTCGTGGCCACCTTACGCTTATGGGTTTGGAAGTCGGTAGGAACAACCGAGGACCTCTCCGCCCGGTGACTTACGACCGGTTTATGATTATGTATGGGTACGGACATCCAGTCCAAGGGCTGTGATTGATCTCTACCGCCCAGTATACTGTGGTTTAGTCTGATCAGGCGCTTACGCTATGTTATGGGCCACTAGCTTAGAAACATTATCTCTACCAGAAAAATTATGATATGTTATGACAGAGCTCTATTGAGCAAAGCTTTTACGTATGAATTTTCAGATATGCACGTAGTTATAATTATTCAAGATACGATTTTCACCGTACGCTCTACGATACTTTATTTTTATGATGCATGCGATAGATTTTATGACTTAAACACTTCATATATTTAATTAAAAATTCCTTTTTTTATTTAAATAGTAGCAATTATGCATGGCTTATACGTAATCTGATTTTTGGGTTCTACTTGATTGTTGTAGGTATTGATGAGGTCGGGACCGCGGACGGAGACCAGTGAGCGATCTTGGGACAACAGTAATAAACCGAGGACCTCATGATTTAATTTATGCACCTTTTATTATTCAAACTCAGTTTTAATACGTTGGATTATTTTTAAGTTGATGTTTACGTTGAATTATTTTTAAATTGTTGGTTGAAAACAATATTTGCTTCCGCTGTTATTTTAAAGTTAAAATTATTTACATATTTACTTTAATTAAATGGGACAAGATAATTATTTATTTAGAAAATTTTTAATAATTCCGCAAAATTACGAATACGAAATACGGGCCTTTACAAGTGGCGTTATGAATTGAGTTGGTTTTTGGTGGTTTTTCTATCAGGATTTGCTTTCCCTTGTCTGTTTAGAGAATAATAGGAACTCCTGAGAAAGAAGACTCAATTTCTGGTTCAGCAATCTGAATTCCTTTGAGCTTTGTTGCAGGGACTGCAGGGATTGGGGGAAGAACCAATGGCACATAAAGATGCTTAATCAACTTGATCTTCGTTGATTTGGACTTCTCGGACCGTTTCTTCTTGAAAACTTGAGAGACAGGTACATCGTCCTTTGATTCATCATCAGAGTTGGAATTAGGACCAGCTTTCTCTGAAACGTCTGTTATTCGTTTTCTTAACTTGTACTAGAATTTTTTTTAAAAGTTTATGCATCATGAAAATTTTTACGAAAATGTTGCGTTTAAAGTTTATGCATCTTCACGAAAACAATATTTTAAGTACAAGTATTTTCACTTTTGTATGTGATCTGTATATGTAGTACTTGTTATCAAGATTATGGTGTGTTGAGTTTTTAGACTCACTAGATGTGATTGATGCATGTGATTATAATAATAATGTTTATGAAGCTCTTGATGGTTGACTTTGCTGGACTGAAGGTGCGCATAACCTGATGACCGACGCTACTTTCCACACTAGTTTATGATTTATGATTTTAAGTATGTTAAATATATTTTATGAATTTTATTTATGTTTATGACTGGTTTTTGAAACTGTTGTAACTGAGGGTGTTGTTGAAAGTTCGTTCAACGACAACGGTTTTTATCTATTGTGGTAGGTAGAATTTGAAAACCGTCGCTAATTTTATTAGCGATGGTTTATTAAATCGTCGCTACAATTAGCGACGGTTCGCTAATCAAGATTTTCGTCGCTAATTTGTTTCGAAAAAAAAAAAAACTTTTAATAATTTAATAAATCTAAAAGAAACTAACAATAGAAACTAAAATCGTGTAAGAGAAAAAAATTTTAAGTGTTGTGAAGTAGTAAAATCGTGTAAGAGAGAAAAATTTTAAGTGTTTGAAGTGGTGAGAAAAATTTTAAGTGTTATGAAGTGGTGAGAAAAATTTTAAGTGTTGTGTGAAGTGATAAAATCGTGTAAGAGAGAAAAATTTTAAGGGTTGTGAAGTGTTGTGGAGGAAAATAGATCGAAAATAGTGATATTTATAGACAGGTTGCGACGGTTTTTGGTTTAAAGCGACGGTAATTGAAAAATCGTTGCATGTTTTAATTTGGCGGCAGTTTGGCTTTAAACCGTCGCAAAATGTAGCGACGGTTTCAACAAAACCGTCGATAAATGTAACGACGGGTTTTGTAAAACCGTCGCTAAATTTAAACATGCGACGGTTTGTTTATACAAAACGTCGCTTGTTTTAAATTAGTGACGGTATTACAAAACTCGTCGCTAAATTTCACGACGGTTTTAGAAAATCCGTCGCTAAATATGACAACGTTTTCCAAAACCGTTATTGTTTGTACAAAAACCACGCTAATCGACAACGGTTTCTTAAAACCGTTGTCTTTTTGGAGTCAAAGGACCCCAAAAAGACAACGATTTTCGCTAAAACCGTTGTTAAAAACATACGATGTGCGTTGTTGTATGAATATGTCTTTGACCCACAAAAACCATTATCGTATGTGCGTTGTTGTATGCAGAATTTCTTGTAGTGAGATTGGTAAAACATTTGACGATTTTATGTTTTGAGATAATTCCTTTAATTTTCAAATACTAGTTGGTTGATTTATTATTTAAAATGGTGCAAATATATTATAAAAATATTTTTATGAATATGTGAGTGCTCGGCCGATTCCTTAGAAAAAAAAATTCCTAGTATTTTTAAACAAAAAGAATAGCAGACATTTCATTCTCTTTGTTTCTTTGGGAGTTGAATAAGTCTTCTTTTGCTTCACAATTTTAATTATAACAATTAATGCGTTTTAATCCCGAATCAAACAAAACCTTAGCATAAAATTCCTAAATTAAAAACTTAGACTTCTAATACTTATTTGAGCTTAAATATAATTTTTCATAATTTTATTAAGCATAAATCTAGGCGTTTCAATTAATTTTTTAGTTAACGTTTCATGCGGCGATTAAATCCACGATAAACCAAAACTCATTATTTTGATCCTAAACTTAACAAACTCTTAAAAATGTCCCAAAACATATTTAAAAGCATCCATAGACGTAAACTCGACCCCATTTCATAATTTAACCGAATTGTTTTAAAACTTAGACCGGGATCTCGATTTTAACCCGAATCGAACCGAAATTTAACCAAACTTTCCCAACTTTTATAAACTCTTAAAAGACATTAATTTCCCCAAAACCATCCCCTTAGGCCTTCGAACAAACCTTGGACAGCAGCTGGAAAATCCAGCAGCCATCACTCAACCTTTTGCCGAGACCCTATCACGCAATTACCATCTCTACACCATAGCCGATGGTTCCAGCCACCAACCAACCTTTCTTAGACCATCCTAGGACTTTCCCAAACCTACTGAACCCACGAAAATCAGCTCATGGATACTGGAACTCACCGCTTCTCGCTAGACTCCAAGGAAACCCAATTCACGAATAATTTCCTACTCTCTCGATTAGCTGCGCTTGAGTCCCTTTCCTGCTCGTGCTGAACCCTTCCAAGCCTTGTCTCAAACCCACCAGGGTCTGGTCTAAGGCTCAGCTAGTTCCTTGTGTTGCTAGCTGATCCCTACCTGTTATTTACCCCAAGAACCGAGCCATCTCAAATAAACACTCCCCTCGGCTCTTCAACTTGCAACCACCAGCAACAATTCTAAACCCCAAGACAAACCTTGTCACCATGTACAGCCCCATAACAACCAAAAACCGCTGCCCCTTGCAAAACATAAAACAAAACGTGAGCATAATGCAAGAACCGTATGTTTTTCATGTCAAACTCTCCTAAAATGCAAGCATGATGCGGATCGAAGAATTCCCATAAAAATATATTAAAATCAGCATATTTATGACGTGTATGAAGAGAAAATAAAAATACAAGCGTGCCTTGATGATTTGATGAACAAAAACGAGACGAGGGAGATGCCGGGAGGATTTTCTCTTGAAGAAAGGAGCTTGGCCGAGAGGTGTATCAATGGAGGTGCTGAAACTTCGCTGAAAACGAGAGGACTAATGGGAGATTGGGGTGTCGGTTGGAGGGGAGAAGATTTAACAGGTGTAGGGCTAAAATGTAATAATTAAATAGTTAACAATTAGGTTAATTAGCTTTTATTTAAATTAAAAGAGTTTAAGCTCAATAAGCTTAAAAATAGGTCCATTGAATTCAAACACACTCCCGAAAAATATTTTGTGTTGGAAAAATTTTGAAAATATTAGACGAAACCTCAAAAAGTCCCCCGATTTGATAAAATTTGCGCACCGTTAAAAATTAAATTCCTGCGTGTAAAATACCCCCAAAATTCCCATTTTTGCATAACACACTTAAAAATACCATAGATTAATTAATAAAAATTAATTTTTAATAAAAATAATTTTCCTGAAAATTCTCCGGTCTCCGTTCCTCGTTCTAGCGCGAAATGAAACTTAAAAATCTTTAAGGCATAAACCTTAAAAATTCGTGAAATAAATTCTATAATGCATGAATTATGCATAAAATGCATAAAAATAATTAAACACATAATTTATGAAATAAACACGTATTAAATGCTTTAAAACATATTAATAAAATACAAAAGAAATTTAATAACTTGTATGCATGTGGTTCACGTGAACCTTCAAATTTTTCGGGACGTTACAATCTCCCCCCCTTAAATTGAATTTCGTACCCGAAATTCGCTTATCCTTGATAATCACAAAGTTTAGACTTAGTTCTACTATCCCAATAGTCCACGCTTTCACGACGTTACTCTGATAAAATAATAAATATTAAGATGTCCTTATGTCTCCTCAATCTTAATAAACTCTACCTTCTAAATCCTCGTTTGAGAAACTCAACTTATAACGAACCATGGTAACCTAGTTTCATTTATTTCCCTATAACCTCAAATTTCAACTTTTCTTAAATTTTCCAATATTACAAATGGCAGTCTGAATTTTATCTCGTCTTACTTTCTTATACTATATCCAGGATGTTTATTGACCTATTATATTAGCATTTATGCACTTCAACTTGAGAAACCTTAGCACCAAAAATGACTGATCGACTTCTATTCTCTGTAATACACTTAAAAGTTAAACTTTATATCAACCCCATAATAATATTAGCCTAAGATCCTTGAATCGAATCTTTATCTTACGGCACCAAACTTACTATTTACAAGTATATCCCAGATGTAAAATTGTTGCAAATCTTAAACCTCGAATAACGTTAATCCATAAAATCCAATTATACAATAATGATCTTCTACCTAATTAGTAAAACCCTTCTCGCATTAGTTGCATGCTTAAATTATTCCCTTCCCAATTACAATATAGTTGAGGTCTAAGACTTTTAGACTTTTCTCTTTGAAACGAATGTCGCATTCTTACGAATCCCTAGTGCTTAATTAATATAATCGTATGAAACTTAATAAGTTATCCCATGGTAGCATTAGACTAACTTTAATAAATCAACTTTACTTATAACCCATAGAGTTCTAGAATCCCCATATCAAAGTTTTAGATTTCTTACTCGATAACAAATCTTAATATTCGTTCATTGATAAACTATGTTGAACACTACTAATTTCTTGTTTTTTTAGACACTTATCTCATAAACTTTAAATTCAAGCTTACTCAACTCAAACAGTAATAGATAGTATAACTCCAAAACACATATCCGCTTAGTTCTAAGTTTCTTAATGACTTCCAAAAATTTCTCAAAACAATGTGTCTACCTCAATCCTTACATACGTCTACCAAATACCCTAACCATCAGTCATGCCCAACTTTCTAGAAAAATTTAACCGTAGTGATGATATAATTTTTAACTCCTAAGATCACGATTAAAACTTATGCGACATCAAACTTTAAGTTCCCGAAAATAAGTTACTTAATGTCTATTCTTATAACTTAACTAAATGATCACTTTACCTTAAATTGTTATCACTCTAAATTCTTAATTTTTCCACTGTCTTATTCCCTTAATACTTAGATTTTCAAGCCAAATATTGAATCATCCTACAATGCCCTTGATTGTCATTCTTTATTATATTATAACTCAGATATAACCAAGTTCTAATTATCTCTTCAAGCTCAAATCACCGAAAAGTCTTATCATTTAAACCATTCAATTCTCACTTACTGCTAAACAAATCCCCAAATTTCTTAAAAATTGCAAAATTAGTTCTTACTTTCCTCGAATATTATCCGAATTTGTCTTTAATCTCGAGAATCTAACAATTACCCATAAGTTCTTGGCGTTCCTAATCTCATTTTATATGTTTCTCGTAACATAAAGTTCAATAATATTAAGATTATTAGACCCAAGATCAATTCTTAACCTCAAAATTACTGATTTTACCCAATTGTTCCTCCAAAGTTCGAATTAATCCTCAAAATTTCAAAATTTGCAATTTGGTCCTTAAAGTTCTCGAAGATTACAATTTTGGCCCTATAACTCCTCGAAATTTGCATTTTTTTCCCATTAAATTTTCAACTTGGCCTCATTAAACCTTAAAATTCTCAAAACTAAAAATTTAATCCCAAAGTTTGGTAAATTCGAAATAGTCCCTTAGAATTTTATTGTTGCACTTAGGTACTCAAATTATTGGTTAATGCAGTTAGATCCTTAAAGTTCTCAATCCATGAAATTCAATCCTTAGGTCCCACTAGGTAGACATGCATCCTAAATAAATTCTACGTGTTTATACTTTCAAAGATCGTCGTAGTTTTCGAATCATTAGTCCTTACATGGAATCCTCAAAAATTAATTCAACTAGCAACTAGGGGTGATCACGGTGCGGTTTTGCACTTTTTTTTAAAAAAAATTCAAAGCGAATTGCCATATACGATCGATTAGTATTTTGAAAAATTAATCGCGATTTTACATGAAAAATTAGCCTTACGGTTTCAAGCGGTTGCGGTCTGTTTACGGTTTTTGTAATGAAAAATATTAGAACATATATTCTAATTTATTTGAAAACAATAACAATATATTGTCTTCAAATATAAAATATAATTCAAAGCATATAATGATCAAAATAGATAAAACAATAATCAAGATTCAAAACTAAGTTAATAATTTAACAACACAACACATTCACAACAAAATGACATTTACACTATTTTATCTTTGTTTTTTTTTACTTTCAAACTTCAAACAAAATATTGTTTGCAAAAGAAATAAATACTTTAATAAAAGACTAATATAAAGAATAATTAAGAAAAAGATTAGTTTTATTTGTAAGAATAATAATTTTGAAAGAGAGTTCATATATAATGAATGATGATTTCTTTATTTGAATATGTTGTTTACACATTATTATAATTCTAAGCCCAATATTATGGCAAGCGGTTTAGGCGGTGTGGTTTGGTGCGGTTCTTGACAAAAAAATAACCGAACCGCATATTCGGTGCGGTTTATGATTAATATTTTTAATCACGGTTTTTAAAAAATATTATGAAAAATGGTGTGGTGCAATTCGGTTCAGGGGGTTCGGGCGGTTAATAAAAAAATTTGATCACCCCTACTAGAAACCACGAACCATCAGTAATTTATTAGAAATTCTACAAGTCCCAAAAGCATTCATAATTTTCAAGATTAACTTATTACCCCAAAGAGTAGAACATCAGTACTACTAACCTAAAAATCAATATAATCAAATCATTATCAACCTCTCCTAAAGCCCAATATTCGAATTCTTAGACACATCCAAATCCAAATTTAAACAACATGCAATTTAATCTAGTTTTTAAAACAGTAAATTCTTAAATCATAAAAGCAGTTAAACATATACCGTAGATCATCATAAAACGTAAATCATGTTAACATATAGGTGATAAGAGTAAATCATTCAAAACATTTAAATCATAAAAGCTTACAGACTTGAGGCTTGAAGACTTAGCTGCAGAAACTGGCGGTGGCACAACCATATACTGGAACCTTGCTCTGATACCAACTGTAACGTCTACACATTTTAAAAAAGTGCGGAAAATATTTTTTAAATATTTTTTTTGAAAGCTCGCATTTACAAATGAACATTTAAAATAATCATATTTATTTGACCATAAAAATAACGCGGTTTAAAATAACCATACTTATCCAAAATCATAAACTTATCCATAATCATACGTAAACGTGAACGAATAAAAATCTTAAAATCGTCAACGTTTGAAAATATTCATCTCCTCACAACACTCATAGTCAAAATGCGGAAAACATGCGGTCATCGGGTCGTGTCGCCCACCAGGTCTGCCTACTCAGAGTTCGGAACCTTTAGTCTCCTCATCATTTAGCTCACCTGCATCACACACACCTAGTGAGTCTAAAGACTCAACACACCTGTATCAGGAATAACAATTACATATACATAGCACATATAAGTGAAAAATATCATACTCAACATATATTTCATGAACTTAAAAGCATAACGTAAACGTGTTGTGTAAAATCATATCGTGTCAAAGCATGTCATCTCATGTCACGTGTAAAATCATATCGTATTAAAGCATGTCATCATATACATATACATTTCTTTTTTAATTTAATTCAGTTCATTAGTTGTGACTTTCATATCAGCTCTATCGTATCAGCTCTATTCGATGGATGCATCTATAAAACCGTGGTACCCGGCGGCGGAGGGACATCAGCGACAGCATTACCCGTCCACTGAGCCTTGGCCTCAGCTCATCATATCTCATGTCATCTTATACATATACATCGTCAGTCACAACCAATTCACATCCTTCAAAAACATCATCATATTCACCACTCAATAAAAACATGCATATACGTAACATTTTCCTTTAAACCAAGCATGCAACGTATTTATCGTAATTCCATAAAATTCATGACCGTGATGCATAAATATTTAAAATATCATAAATTTGTGCTCAGGGTGCTGCCAGGACCAAAATCTCACCCCGGGTGCAAAATGATCATTTTGCCCCTGGAAACCCAAAAATTACCGTTTTGTCCCTATACTTAAAATTTCACGTTTTTGACATTCTTTTAACTCCTTTGACTCTAACATGTCCCAAATAATTATTTAAGCCTACATGAATTTTTTCATATTTTTATTTGACTTAAATCGATGACTTTTAAATAAATCTTTAACTATAAAATATTAATGCGTTTTAATCTCGAATTAAACCAAACCTCAGCATAAAATTCCCAAATCAGAAACTTAGACTTCTAATAATTATTTGAACTTAAATATAATTTTTCATAATTTTATTAAGCTTAAATATAGGTGTTTCAATTAATTCTTTAATTAACGTTTCGTGCGGCGATTAAATCCCGGATAAATTCAAAACTCATTATTTTGATCATAAACTTACCAAACTCTTAAAAATGTCCCAAAAAATATTTAAAAGCATCCCTAGACGTAAACTCGAGCTCATTTCATAATTTAACCGAATTGTTTTAAAACTTAGACCGGGGTCCCGATTTTAACCCGTATCGAACCGAAATTTAACCACAACTTTCCCAAATTTTTACCACACCTTATAAACTTAGAAAAGACCTTAATTTCCCCAAAACCATCCCCTTAGGCCTTCGAACAAACCTTGGACAGCAGCTGGAAAATCCAGCAGCCATCACTCAACCTTTGCCGAGACCCTAGCACGAAATTACCATCCCTACACCATAGCCGATGGTTCCAGACACCAACCAACCTTTCTTAGACCATCCTAGGACCCAAACCTACTGAACCCACGAAAATCAGCCCATGCATACTGGAATTCACCGCTTCTCGCTAGACTCCAAGGAAACCCAATTCACGAATAAGTTCCTACTCTATCGATCAGCTGCGCTTGAGTCCCTTTCCTGCTCGTGCTGAACCCTTCCAAGCCTTGTCTCAGACCCACCATGGTCTGGTCTAAGGCTCGGCTAGGTCCTATGTTGCTAGCTGATCCCTACCCGCTATTTACCCCAAAAACCGAGCCATCCCAAATAAACACTCCCCTCGGCTCTTCAACCTGCAACCACCAGCAACAATTCTAAACCCCAAGACAACCCTTGTCACCATGTACAGCCCCAACAACCAAAAACCGCAGCCCCTTGCACAACATAAAACAAAACGTGAGCATCATGCAAGAACCGAATGTTTTTCATGTCAAACTCTCCTAAAATTCAAGCATGATGTGGATCGAAGAATTTCCATACAAATATATTAAAATCAGCATATTTATGAAGTGTATGAAGAGAAAAAAAAAAATACAAGCGTGCCTTGATGATTTGATGAACAAAAACGAGACGAGTGAGACGCCGGTAGGATTTTCTCTTGAAGAAAGGAGCTTGGCCAAGAGGTGTATCAATGGAGGTGCTGAAACTTTGCTGAAAACGAGAGGACTAATGGGAGATGGGGTGTCGGTTGGAGGAGAGAAGATTTAATAGGTGTAGGGCCAAAATGTAATAATTAAATAGTTAACAATTAGGTTAATTAACTTTTATTTTAAATTAAAAGAGTTTAAGTTCAATAAGCTTAAAAATAGGCGCATTAAATTCAAACATACTCCCGAAAAATATTTCATGTTGGAAAGATTTTGAAAATATTAGCCGAACCCTAAAAAGTGTCCCGATTTATGTAAATTTACGCACCATTAAAAATTAAAATCCTGCCTGTAAAACACTTAAAAATAATTTTCCTGAAAATTCTTCGGTCTTCGTTCCTCGTTCGAGCGCGAAATGAAACTTAAAAATATTTAATGCATAAATCTTTAAAATTTCATGAAATAAATTCTATCATTCATGAATTATGCATAAAATGCATAAAAATAATTAAACACATAATTTATGAAATGAACAAGCATTAAATGCTTTAAAACAAATTAATAAAATACCAAAGAAATTTAATAACATCAACGCATGTGGTTCACGTGGACTTTCAAATTTTTCGGGACGTTACACAAAATCACTTGAAACACAAAGCAGATAAAACAAGAGAGGATGGATAAGAGAAGCAGTTCAAAAGAGCCTGATATAGCTGAGGAGCATATGCGGTCCATTATTGCAGCTAGAAAGGCTGCTCTGGAGGACATTGTCTTGGAAAAGACGCTGTCGACCTGGATGAAAATCCAGGAACTTTAGTCCTCCCTCAGTGGAGGTTTTGTGCCATTCCCAAAGGGGTGGCTACACTGAAAAAATATCGGCGGCGCCTCTGCGTCGCTGATACCTCAGACATCTTCATTGATGAAGGTGTCTATCTCCTCATGCTCCTGAAAGAGAAGAGGACTCTCTCAGAGGACTTTATGCGCACCTCCATCGGAGGGCTAACAACTTGGTTGGCCTTCTGGAGGGGTGCGGTGAAAACATAAATTTCTATAGTACAATCCCGTCTTCATTAATAAAATTTTATTTTGTTTTACTGCTTGTTATATGTCTATCTCTTTCATTTTCTGCATTACAAACTTGGTGATAAATCAAGTCTCACAAAGATGTTAAAAATAACTAAGATAAATCGATTAAACCAAGCGTATTTCGGAAATAAGAAAACTTAGCCTATGGAAGCGGTTTCACGAATATATCAGCTGCTTGTTGATCTGAATGTACGTATTCGAGCCGAATCTCTTTCTTCATGACATGTTCTCGGATAAAATCATGTCTTATGTCATTTGCTTTGTTCGAGAGTTCATAACAGGATTGTATGTGATTGTGATTACACTTGTGTTGTCACAGAAGATGGGAGATTCAGTGGCTTTAATTCCATAATCTTTGAGCTGTTGTTGTATCCACATCATCTTTGCGCAGCAACTTCCAGCCACAAGGTATTCCGCTTCAGCAGTTGATGTGGCAACAAACATTTGTTGCTTGCTGAACC
This sequence comes from Primulina tabacum, assembly GCF_025594145.1. NCBI lineage: Eukaryota > Viridiplantae > Streptophyta > Magnoliopsida > Lamiales > Gesneriaceae > Primulina > Primulina tabacum. Next base: position 42,867,350 of record NC_134554.1, read on the forward strand.
ACTATATTAGTCTATCGCCAAAAAACTGACATGAACTGCTAGTACTTTTCCTGTGAATTTTGCAACCAGCATAGTCTACGTCTGAATATCCTACAAGATGAAGACTTGAATCTTTGGGTACAAAATACCCACATTAATAGCGCCCTTAAGATATTTAAGGATGCGTTTAACGGCAATAAAGTGAGATTGATATAGGATTAGATTGAAATCGTGCGCATAAACAAACAACAAACATAATATCTGGACGAATAGCGTTTAAATATAATAGTGAACCAATTAATCATCTGTACATTTTTGTATCCACCGAGATTCCACCCCTTCATCTTTGTTCAGTTTGATTGATGAGCTCATAGGGGTAGTAGCTTGGGAGCAATTCTCCATGCCAAAATTTTTCAGCATATCTTTTGTGTATTTAGCTTGGTTAATGAAGATGACATTCTTTGACTGCTTGAATTGCAGCCCTAGAAAGAAGTTCATGTAATGTCCAGAAAATTCAAATGTCCACGTGAACTAAATGCATGCAAGATTATCAAATTTCTTATGTATTTTAATTAAATTGCTTTAATTTCATAAATTAATTATGATGTGCATATTTACGTGTTTAAAATGTGCTTTCTACACGAATGCATGAAAACAGTGTTTTTAAAAATTTATTTGAAAATGCGATCGAGGAACGAAGACCGATGACTGAAAAAAGGAAAATATTTTTATTAAATAATTGTTTTTAATTATTTAAAATAAGGTTGATGCTAAATGATATTTTTGAAAAAAAAGGTGTTTTAAGGTGATTTTATACTCCAAGACGTAAATTTTAACGGTATTCGATTTTCGATGAAAATACGAACTTTTTGACAACTCGACTAATATTTTCACGAACTTTCCTAAATAAAATATTTAAAAATGCACTAATGGGCTTAATGGGCCTATTATACTAGACTAATGGGTCCTAGCTCGCACACCTATATATTTACTAAAATAAAAGCCTAAAAACCATTCCCATTAGTTTTAAAACACACGCCCTTTCCCCACATAACACAATGACTCTTTTCTCATCAGCAAATACACAACACACACGTGACTTTTGAGAGGTAAGCATCAGCCTTCTCAAGATTTTCAGCCTAAGGAATTTCTACGTCGTCGTTCTTCGTATCGTCGATTGTTTTCATGCGTAAAATACGCAAAGGCACGCCATACATATCTTTTTTCTCATTTATCACTTCTTAATACTTGTTTGAATTGTGTTTGCATGGAAAAGATGATGGCCTTGTTAATATTTTCATTTTTATGCATAGTCATGTGATTAATTCATGATTCTTGTTCCAAAACTTGATATATATTTGCGTGAAGGGGCTGCCATCTTAAAGGATCATAGGGGGAAGTTTTTACTTGGGTTTAAGGGCCACACGACGCACGGTTAAAGGCTACACACAATAGGAACCAAGCTGGAATGAATTGATGCATGATTGGATTAAAAGGGTTTGGTTAGGGGGTAACCATTGCATGGCTCGGACAGGGCTTGACCAGAGCTGGGCCTGGATGTGGTTAAGTGTGAGCTAGAGTCCTAGCCACGCTAGGACTCTTCCCGAGCCAAAATGCGAGAGTGCAGCTGTGCGCAAGGGATCATGGCTCGGCCAGGGTGGTCAGGGCTGGGCTGGGATAGGTCTGTAAAGGTCCTATGAGGGTCCAGAGGGTGAGGGCTCGTTTGTGGCTCGAGGATAGGAGTCCTAGCCGAGTTACAAAGAGTCCTAGGGTTGTAGAGCATCTCGGCCGCAACACTTGTCTTGTGCAGGTGGTTTTGGAGCGGGATAAGGTTGAGTCCTAGGGGTACAGTAGTGTCCATAGAGGGTCTGGGAGGAGTTTGAATCGGGGTGGCTCGGGCTTGGCTCGAAGGAATCGCAATATGGCTCGATGGGTAACATAAGGGTTCGAATTAAGGAGTGTAATTGGTTAAGGGTTAAACCGTGGATTCACGGGGGTGGTTCATGATTCACAAGGGTAAAATAGATAATAAAAAGTCTATGTTTAAAATTTGGGAATTTAATAATAAAGTTTGAATTAATTCGAGAATTAAACGCTCTACGAATTAATAATTATGAAATAAAATGAAAGCCTCGATTTTAAGCTAAATAAAATATCAGAAAATTATTTTAAGCTTAAATAATTATTTGGGATGGTCTAGAGTCAATGAAAGTAAGAAAAAGTCAAAATCGAGAAATTTTACGTCTATGGGTAAAACAGTCATTTTATACTGAAAATTGGTTAGACGACATGGCAGTGCCCCGAATGCTATGATATATGATAAAATTATTATTTTAAATATTTAAAGAATTTTATGATAAAATTTAAAGTTAAAAGATATGTTGCATGCTTGGTTTAAAAGAAAAATGATTATTTTATGCATGAATTTTATAAAGTGATGAAAATATGAAACGTTGGAGGAGGTGAAGTAATTGTGACTAATACGATGATACAATGATATGATAATACGATGATATGTAAGGTTAATGCTCAGTTGACGGGTGAGAGTGTCGCTGATGTCCCCGCCACCCAGTACTGTGGTAATACGTAGATGGATCCATTGACCTTTAACTGATACGAAAGTCACAATTAACGATCTGAATTCAACGAAAAGGAAAATGTATACGTGTATGATGAAAGAAATTATGATATGTTTATGATAAAAGAAAAAATGTTTAAGTTTATGTATGTTCATGAAATGTTATTTTATGTAAAAGTATTTTACGGTTGCATGTGATTTTATACGTATTACTCGTTATTATGGTTATAATTTGCTGAGTCAATAGACTCACTAGGTGTGATCGATGCAGGTGAGCATGATGTTGATGTTGTTGAGGGACTTGATGGTTGATCTTGCTGGACTGAAGGTGCACATAACTCGAGGACCAGCGCTAGTTTTCCGCATTTATGATTTAAAGTTTATGTTAAAGATTTTTAAGATTCTTTTATGATTTTTTTTGAATGGTTTTTAAGAGATTATTAGAGTTCGTTTTATTTTGAAATATTGCTAAGTTTAGGATGTGTCTAATGTTTGACGGTTTTGATGTTTTAAACTCTTTCCTTTGAATTTTCAAATATAGTTAGTTGGTTTATTTTTAAAATGGCGTCAAAAATATTTTAAGTATATGTGTATGTATTCGGCTGTGATCTAGTGTAAAAAAAATTAAGTACTTTTAAGAAAAACGAGTAGTGGACGTTTCAGTTCAATTCTCCCATCCTGCTCATTTCAAACTGCTCCTGCATCACCTTAGAGAATCTCTCACACATTTTAGGATTAGTTGATGCGAATATAATATCGTCCACATATATTTGTACAAATAACGAGTTACCATCTTTTAAAAATTAAACAAAGTTTTGTCAACCGTTCCAATCGAGAAGCCATGCTCAAGCAAGAATTTAGTTAACGTGTCATACCATGATCTTTGTGCTTGTTTTAGTCCATACAATGCTTTATCTAGTTTGTAAACATAATCAGGATGAATGTGATTAACAAAGCCAGGTGGTTGCTCTATATATACTTCCTCATTTATAAAAGCATTTAAGAATGCGGATTTAACATTCATTTGATATACCTTAAAATCTTTAAATGCTGCAAAGGCCAGAAATATTCTAGTTGCTTTTAGCCTAGCGACATGGGCAAAGGGTTCATCTAAATCTATTCCTTTCTCCTGCCTATAGCCTTGAGCCACTAATCTAGCCTTGTTTCTGATTATTGAACTGTTTTCATTCATTTTGTTTCTAAACACCCATCTAGTGAGAATAACATGTGTATTATCGTGACGAGGAACTAGATGCCAAACTTTACTTATTTCAAATTGATTAAGTTCTTCCTGCATATCTTCTATCTAGTTGGTATCATGCAGAGCATCATCAATCTTTTTAGGTTCTAACTAGGAGACAAAATCAGAATGCATAAATTCATTAATAATTTGTTTTCTAGTTCTAAGAGGAGCAGTAGCTCGCATGGATGGTCCTTCCTCCACTGGATACATGGTCCATATAGATTTGGCTCGGTTGGTTGCGTGATATCATTTTCTTATTTTAGCGACTCTTCTTCTATAATCTCTGGTTGATGATTGTTCTCTGGTTAATTTATCTGATGAATTTGTTCTTGAGCGGTTGGACTTTGCTCTGAGATGTGTTCACCTGTTTTTCTCAAATTTGTTTCGTCATCACTGCTAGCTTCAAAGTTAGTAGCATCAAGTTGATTGATTAAATCATGAATGCTACTACTGCTATTGTCGTGACATATGGATGATTCATCGAATAAAATATGTATGAATTCTTGAACAGTGAGAGTTTTTTTTTATTATAAACTCTATATGCTTTGCTTACTGCTGAGTATCCCAGAAAGACACCATTATCGGTTTCTACATCAAATGCGGTTAGGTGTCTCTTGCCATTATTATGAATAAAACACTTACAACCGAAAATGTGGAAGTATCCAACTTCTTGCTGCTTGCCGATCTAGATCTTATATGGAGTCTTTTCATGATTTTTATTGATCATGGACCGGTTCTGTGTATAACAGGCTGTATTGATAGCCTCCGCCCAAAACCGCTGTGAGATACCAGATTCTGCTAGCATGGTCCTAGCTAGGGATGACAATTTTCCCCGCGGTTTCGGAGCTCCGCGGGGAAAACCCGAAATGGGACGGGTTCGGGGATATGTTAATGGGTTTGGTTTCGGGTTCGGGGATTTTTTAAAAATCCCCGAAATATATTGGGACGGGTTCGGGGACGGGGACGGGGATTTTATCCCCGCGGGTTCGGGGACGGGGATTCCCCGATAAGGTAGATCCGGGGATGGGTGCGGGGATGGGAGCGGGGATATAATTAGGGGACGGGGATGGGGATGGCAAACCCGCCCCCGCCCCGTCCCATTGCCATCTCTAGTCCTAGCTGCTTCTTTTAGTCTGCAATTCCTTCTTTCAACTACTCCATTCTGTTTAGGTGATCTTGCAGATGACAGCTCATGCTTTATGCCATGATCTTCAAGATAAGATGATAGGAATTGGTTCAGAAATTCTGTTTTTCTGTCACTTCTGGTTCTGTCTACGGCTTTAGTTTTCTCATTTTGAAGTCTTTTGAGGAGCTTGATTTGTTGAGACGTGGTTTGATCTTTGGAGTTTAAGAATATTACCCATGTGAATCTAGAGAAGTAATAGAATACCACATGGATATATTTCTTTCCCCCTAAGCTCATTATCGGTATAGGTCCAAACAAGTCCATGTGGAGAAGTTCCAGGCATCTAGCTGATGAGTTTCTTCCATTGTTCTTGAAGGTTGAGTGAACTTGTTTACCTAGATGACAAGCATTGCAGATTCTATCTTTGGCAAAATCAATATTAGGCAAACCAGATATCAATTTAAGCTTGCTAATAGTAGCAATAGATTTGAAATTAAGATGATTAAGTCATTAATGCCAGAGCCAATTTTTATTACCATTAAAGGTGATGAAACAAGTAGGCGCATTTATACAATCATCATTCCATTTTACCTTATATGTATTTTGCTCTCTATGACCAGTTAGTACAGCATTACCTGCAGAAAATTTAACAGTGCATATGTGTTTGTGAAATACAACGGTGTACCTGTTGTCACATAGTTGGGTTATACTAATCAGGTTATAACATTGGTTTTCTACTAGAAGTGCATCTTTAATAATAATCTTGAGATGGATAATCTTACCTTTACTCACAGCTTTAACTTTAGAGTTATCACCAAAGGTGATTGTTGGTCCTTTGTAGTTGACAACTTCTGATAAAAAAAACTTTTGTTCCCTATCATGTGTCTAGAGCAATAGCTGTCCGGGAACCAGATGGATTCTTCCAAGTTCTTTTTATTCAATGCCTGAAATTATTGAAATGAAAATTTGGTAACCTTTCCTATTTGGGTCCTGAGCTGATTAGATCCTTAGAAATCCACACATGAATTATCCTAAAGGATTTTCCATGGTGTCTCCCAAGGTGAATGCGGTTAAGTGCATAATCAAGTGGTGTATGTGGTCTTCTTTCTTTTTCAGTATGTTGTCTTGGCCGTCTATCATTGTCAATCATTCTATATCTCTTTTGAATATGTAGGTTATTGTAGCAACGGTTAGGTCTTGTTTTTGAGTGATATCCAGTTGAACTTGGCTTTTTGCAGGACTAATCTGAACCGCTATGAGCGGTTGGATTTGGCCTGCGTCTGAGCCATGATCGGTTGGATTTAGTACTCTCAACTTCAACGTGATGATTTATGGATTTTTATGCATTTGAAACTTTGTAATGCTGAGTGATTTTAAATGAATGATTCGAATTTATGGGTATAAAAGGAAAAAAAAATTATTAGGATTTTAAGGTTAAAAGTAGTGGACGTTTCAGTTGGTATCAGAGCAAAGGATCCCGAAAGGGTTGTGTTACTGCCACTCCGAGAAGCTCAAGAAGTCACGTCTTAAATATGTGAGTTTTACTGCTTTAAATTCTATATGCTGAATTTAAATACTTTTATGATACGTGGATTAGGAGGTTGGATGTATTGTCTTAAATTTTGAATGCTTTATAAAGTTGGAGGTTGCATTTTTAAAAAAAAAAATTAAATGCATGTTGGTTACGTGATTTGAACGGTGTGTACAGTTATGCTTCAGAGACGTGAGGATAATTTGGTTTTGTGTATCCTGAAATTTTGCACTATCTAAGATTAAGTTAAGGCGAATTGAACTTGGTAATTTTAGGACAGCATGTTCCGAACTTTATACTGTGTAGGAAGAGAATTTCGAACTTGATAGTATGGGTTGAATGTTAAGGAATCATGATCTTATGGAGTGAATCAGAATAATTTGAGGGAATTAATTGCAAGTTTTCGAAAATTTTGAGGGTGATTTTGCTATATCCGAAAATCTAAAGGGCTTAGTGTACGAATCTGAAAAATTGGAGGGCTAAAATGCGAAAACTTTGGGACTAAATTGGAGAATTCGATAATTTTTGGGTCCTGATTGAAAATTTTAGGAGAATTATGGGGTCATTTTAGCAATTTTCGAAATCTATGGGAGCTGTTTTGCATTAAATTCGATAGTTTGAGGAGCTAGGAATGCGATAATTTAGGCTTAATCAAATAATCCAAGAACTTTGAGATTTAGATTGCAATTAAAAGGTCTATTCGAATGTAGTCAGCAAGTAAATTACAAATTAAGGGTTACATAAGAAATTACAATTGAAGAAATTAGACAGATATGTAAGTATGAGGATGTCCTAGGATGAATGAGAAATATGAGTATTAGCAATTTTGATGAGAAAGTAAGATTCGTCGAATTAATAATTTTTAGGTATCATAGTGGATTATAGAAAATTACAATTGTATTATAGGTGTTATAAGTGTATGCCGTGGAGAACAAATGATATAAATATTGGAAATAAAATTTAATCGACAATATTATTATTTTTGATTTTATCAAAACATACAAATATCATTGGGTTCAGCGACTGCTATGGTATCAGAAAGTTTGGGAGTTTTGTACTTTAGATTCCAGAATCTTAGTAAGAGAGTTGAGGGGACAAATGACTGAAGGAGAAAACCAGTAAATGAAATTCGTTTATATTGGGATATTATTCAACACTATGGAAGTAATGTTATGAAGGAATAGAAGAATTCAAACCAAGAATAGGAGTCCATGTAATCTTTGTAAGCTTCAGTTTATAAAATTTTAGAAAAATATTATTTGGGGACTATACGAGGTAATTGCGAAAGTTGAGAAAATAAGTAAAGAGAAAGAATTTCATTTTTGGGTTGACACTGCAATTGTTGTAATGGTAAAGGTCCAGAAACCTCTATTTTTGAATGTTGTCGCTAAACCTTATAAGGATGAATTCATTTGGAGAAATATTTAAAGTTATTAAGAAACAACTCGTAGTGTACTAAAATAGTTAATTCTTTTTTATTATGAAATTGAGAATCTAAGTTCTAATTGGTGATCAAGAGTATAGTTGTTACTAGGAGATAATTATTTTGGGACCAATTGAAAATATGCATTGGGATTATTTCGTAAGTTCTATTAGGTAAATAATAATGATTTTATGGATGATAGGTTCTGTGGACTAAGAGGTTTATGATAATAGATGGAACTGAAGCCTCATAAATAAATTTTCAAGTTCCAATATATGAAATATAATTTTTTGGTCAATGATTTACCTTGTGAATATTAAGTTTGTATTTTAGGAATGCTAAACATTTAAATTGAGATATATAAGACCTTGAATTATCTTGACTACAGTAAGTTATGGAATGAGATTTCCGGGATAAGGAAATTACTCTACCTTTTGGGATAACAATTTGATAATTACCTTACGTGAAATAAATCACAGAATATAGATAAACATCGAGGAAAGAGTAACACAATAAGTTTGTTTTTACACGATACTAAGAGTAAAAATTATATTGGAAGGTGGATAAAGATTTTCTTCCATAGGGTATTAAGATTTTGTAAGCGTAAAGTATAGGACATTATCTTGAATTCTGAGATTTTTCATATAAGTGTTCAATTTGATAGTGGGATTTAGAATCAAATCATGATGTGGAAATGGTGATTCGGTAGGCTTGAATCATTTAGTACTGGGAATGCTTGGAATTTAATAAAAAGAATTGGTGATAGGGTTAAGAACAATATGTTTGGCATAGACAAGAATGAAGTTTAGTAAGTACCAGACATTAAGGAATCTATAATCATGGATACTATACTTATGGATCGAAGCTGGGTTTGGACATATGAATATATTTTGGGGAAAATAACTTAAACGATCATGATTACTTAAGGAAGAGCCAATTAAATAAGTAATCTTTGGGAAGATGAAATAACTTAAAGTAACTTGTGATTTATAATTAATTGGGGATATAGAGTTAGTGAAATCTTTGAGTTCCTTGAGATCAAGAAATTTTGCATTAAATGTATAAAATGGAAGGTGACATATCAGAGTACGCAGCGAAAGCGTGATAGAATGCAAAATTTAAACCAAGTGGATTAAGTATGAAGTGAATGAGGGAGCCTAAGCTTTTCGATAATCAAGACTAGGCAAATTTCGACGACGGAATTTTATTTAAGGGGGTAGATTTGTAATGTCCGAAAAATCAGTACACGTAAATTGCATGCATGCAAATGATTTAATTTGTTCATTTTATTTAATTGATTTTAAATGCTCAAATGATACATAGTATACGATTGAAGATCTAATTGCATGATTTCATGAAAACTAAAGATTTTATCCGAATACTCGATAATAGGCTGGGGAAAGGAGATCAGGGACGACTAGGATACAAAATTTTTCGATAAATATTTTTGAGGCTTAATAATATGATTATATATTATTAAAATTTTCTAAAAATGCTGGAGTCAAAATTATTTTACAAGACGATCTTGATTTTATCCGGGAAACTGGTTTTGGGCAGACGATGGACTTTTAATGGACCAAAAGTATTATTTTTGAAAAATAATTTTTGTAAAATTTATTTTTCAATTAAATAGGTGTTATTGGACCTAATTTACCTAAGATTTTAGGCCCAATTTCTCCTAAACACAAAGGCCCAAAACCCTAACTCATTGACATGCAAATTTCAACATCTATAAAATAGAAATCTAGGGTTTCAAGACCCTCATTCAGCTATTCATCACGCACAACACACAAAATATTTTCAAAAAAATTAGGAGAGGAGAATCAAAGAGTTTTCGTCTCCCATTCGTCTTCCTTGCAATCCACGCCAACGATCGCATATTCGATCGTTCTAAAACGCAAAGGCATGCTTCTCAACTCTTTCGATGCACCATTCAAATTATAATACGCATGTTTTACGTATTTTATCATGAAAAATATTTGAATACAAATCACTTTACGTTTTGATGACTATTTTCAAAGTTTTTATGATTTTACGCTTGTTTGAAAAACGTTATGATTCCTAAGGACATGCTGCCAATAGGATGTGTTTAAGGGATGTGAAAGATTCATTAGGGGACAATATTCATGCTGGAACTGAGCTTGGAAAGGAAGGCAACAAGCTAGGGTTTTCAAGGAGTGGTTGGGCTTCAAGGGCTCAGCTAGGGAGGAACCACGTCAGAGATCAACCAGGGATGGGGTAGGGCCCGTGAGTGGCTTGGGGTAGAGGCTAGAAAGGTCCCTGGAAGGCTGTACTAGGCGGCAACAAGAGAACGAGGAGTCCGCAAGCCCTAGGAGTCTCACCCGTGCATGCGTGCGGCTGGTCTGTTCAAGAGGGTGTGCAGCTCAGATAGGGCAGGCTATGCTGGTCCAGTAGATTCTAGGGAAAGTGGCTCGGGGTTGAGGATGGGCCTGGTGCAGCCGTGGTCCATGGTTGCTTGGTTTGATGAGGGCCGCAACTTAAGGATCTGAGGAGAGGAGCCCACGGTTGGTCTTGTGGCTAGGGACTGGTACGTTGGGCTAGACTATGTTCGGAAGGGTCCATGAGAGTCTACACAGGGGTAGGTCCAAGTTGGATCGGTGGTGGCTCGAGGGAATCGAGCTGTGGCTTTACATGCATAGGCTAGGGTTCGGATTTGAGACTAGGGAGAGAAGAAGTTTGAACCATGGTCCTCGCGGGTCCATTCATGGTTCAAAAGGGTAGTTTAGGTATGAAAAGTCTATGTTTAAAGTTTGGGAAGAAAATATTAAATTTTAAATTAATTCAGGATTTAAACGCTTCACGGTTTAGTAATTAAGAAATTAGATCAAAAAGCCCGAGTTTACGTTAAATAAAAATACCAGAAGTCAAATTTAAGCTTATTTAATCAGTTGAGATAGGCTCGAATCAATAAAAGTGAGAAAAAGTCAAAATCGGGAAATTTTGAGTCCAAGGGCAAAACAATCATTTTACACTTGGGTAGTATAAAAATGGTTGGCAGTGTCCGAAGAATCATAACGCATGCTCAATGATATTTTAAAACATTTACAATGAAAATAAGGGATTTTATGAAAAGAAAAGAAAAATATTTTGATGGATTTGAATTGAATGTGACAAAAAAATATGATATATGATTTTTGGGAATATCGTGAGGGAGAAGACTCAAGAGGGAGCCCGTTTACGGAAGAAGGCCTAGAGGGAGCTCAACGATCGGATTTTCATTTTACTTCGGTGCATAATGTCCGTCCCCATACACAATGGTGTGCTAAGACTGATCAATCGACCAGAGGATATAGCTAGTCATTTTCAGCGATCAAACTTCACCCAAAATGATAAATGATGGAAATCTTTATGATTTGATGATTTATGCTTACAAATTTATGCTAGCTTATCTTGAATAAAAGTATGATTTTAATGCATGTGCTTGTATATGTATTATTTGTTACTCATGTTTAGAACGTGCTGAGTCATTATGTTTGAATGTTGCAGGTGAGGATGACGCTGACGCTTGAGTGGATCGAGTCCGACAGTACAGTCCCGAGGGATATTATTTTTTCGCATTAGCTTGATAGTCAAAATTTTAAAGATTTTGTTAATGATTTGATTAGAGCTTTTCATGCTTTAATTTGAAGTTTAAATTTTGGAGTATTTTAAAAGTTGGCGTATGATTTTGGTAGTTGACGATTTATGGATTTTTATGCATTTGAAATTTTTTAATGCTGGCTGATTTTAAATGAATGATTCGAATTTATGAGTATATATATATATATATATATATATATATAAAATTAGTATGATTTTAAGGTTTAAAAGTAGTGGATGTTTCAGTAGTCGGAAATTCACCGCTCACCTTTGGGTGTTGATATTCTCTGTGATCTAACGAAATAATAGTACATGAAATCTTTGACCAGAATGTGAGATGTAAATTAGGGAAAGAGTTCTCTAGTTGTGCATGCGATTACACTATGAATATTTCATGATTGTATCACATAGCTATCGAATCTAATATGATACCCTCGATGAATCAATGATTTCAAATTCGATCGGGATATATGAGATGAACGGACCGTACTATATGTTAATCATAACTGATTGGTTCTTGCAGGCACTATCAATGATACCTAAGGATTCATGGGACGATGCTACTAGATGCTTTTATCATGATTCGATGAGTTTAATTAGATAATGATTTCTGACATTCTCAGAATCAGATGTTGGTGCATGGAATGGGGTAAATTATGGTAAACACGAATAAAATAAAATGTCCTAAATCACAAAGTATTGTGAACTCACGTCTAGTTGTATCCCTGAATCATTGAGGGTCATACAAGCACTAGATCATTTGTTTCCGTTGAGAGAATAAATTCAAGGAGTTAAATTTATATAAAATTACGATATAGTAAATTCAAGGAGTTGAATTTATGTTGGAATCTTTTATGTTCGTAATCTTGATTTCGATGTTAACCAAACTTGTTATTTTGTTACTAATGATTTACGTAAGTGCGCAGGAAGCTGAAATTGATCAGACCTCGAACTGATCATTTACTGAGGCCTAAACTGAAGCTATCAAAGACGTAAACTGAAAAGCCAACTGATTGCGCGAAACTGAATCAGTTCAACTGATATATCAAAAGAGTAGTTCAATTGATTGTCCAGTTGATAGGTGGTTCAGCAGAAAACCTTCAGAAGCCCGACCAGCTGATAAAGTGTTCAACTGTAGAAGAGCCCAGCTGACCAGTTCAACTGAATCAGTGAAATCAGTTCAGTTGACGAGTCAACTGATTTAACCAGCCCAAATGATGACCAGTTCAACTGACCAGTCAAAGCATCAGTTTGGAATCAATCAGTTTGCAGAACACGACAAGCTTATCGAAGGTTGAACCCAGCCGCGCACATTAAGGAAAAGAAAATGTACTATCAATAGTACAATAATGGACGTTGCAACAAAACTTAAAGACAAATATTCCAGAATGGCTGTCGGAAAAGTCGAGACACAAATTTCAAGGAACGCATTCAAACTGCAACGATCACATGTGATGAGTCTTGATGTATTGTCGCATTGCTGCTATAAATACAGATCAAGACCATCAACAACAAAAAGTTGAAAAACAAGAAAGAAATAAAGGGCACACTTATTGTATATCAGCTTACAAAGAAGCAATCAGCCCAGTCGACGGAACACTTCAAGTTATATCAGCTTAGTGTAGAAGCTTATTTCCCACAGTGTGTGAGAACACCTTTCGGGTTGTTTTCAAAGATAGTTCTCACACACGCACACACACCACCACTCAAATATAGTCTTACACAAAGACGTAAAACTTGTGTATGTAGTTTTTGACACACAGACGTTAAACAAGTGTTGACTGGAAGGTGATGCCTTCAGTCTAGACAAGGAGTTCAGTTAGGCAGTGGATAAGTCCTAATTTGAGTGGGTTTGTACAAGATATTGTATAAATCAAAGTCTTCTAGTGGATCCTACCCGAGGTGGTAGAAAGGGTGATGTAGGATCAGTTGAAGTCTCCGAATATCCATAAACATATCTTGTATATTAACTATTTAAATGTGTTTTAAACTGATTTGATCAGTTCAGCTGATATCATTTCAGTTAAGTCCATAGCTAAACTGATAGAAGCCTGAACTGATTTCCCATATTTCAGTCGATTAGTTTACACAAGTCATTAGAGTTTAAATCTATCAGTTTTTCTTAACGAATGATTATTTCGAGTGTTTTCCCCTTGGTTTGAAACTAAACTCAATCTAATTCATCGGTGTATACATTCTTAGAATACGAGCTATTGCAGCTCATTGATAATATTGTGTTTGAAGCACCCTCAAAGGTGCCCGAACCGATCCATCAATTTATGATAATTAAAATTATGAGATAGTAAATTTAAAAAGTTGAGTTTATGATAATTAAAATTTAAAGAGAATAAACTCAAGTAGTTGAATTTATAAAATTTGAGAATTTAAATAATTAAATTCGAAGGTTGAGTTTATAAACGATTTAAAAAAATAGGGTATGAATAATGGGCTTGTAGGAATACAAGTCCAGCATGCTAAATAATTAATGTTTTAATGGAGCTTAATTATTTAAACTAGTTGGACTATTCTAATTAATTAATCAAGGCCATTAATGTTAATTAAGGAACATAAATCCACAATTATGGAATCTAGGTCAAACATACAGTATTAAGTAGATAAGTCCATGACCTTAGCCTCCACCATTGTGATTTTCGAAAATCACAAGTCCAAAAGCTCTAAAAATTTCGGCCACCCCTAAGAATTTTAAGGGTTTGAGCCGCCTCTCGATTTTTGATCTCAACGTCAAAACTTCTTCTAAATTTCTAGTGCAAGTTAGAAGTGAAACAAGTAACCCGGTCTTAGACCTGATTCGAAGATTGAATAAAAGAATTTCCAAGAATATTGTTCGTAGTAATTCGACAAGATTTATCACCACTAATTCCAAAATAGAAAATTATTAACACCTTATGATTTTATTTTGTTTAAACCATACGAGTTTCCAAGATTAAGATTTGAATGTTAAATAAAAATTTTAAAACTTCATCTGCATTGGACACGAGAAACCGATTACCTAACACATATAAGTTCTCACGCAGCATCCCTTGTCATCAGCCTCAACAACAACACATTCCCCAATCGTGTTCCCTATAAGAAATTGGATTTCTGATATCATCCCGGTAGGAGGAATATTGGTTGCCTGAACCCATAAATGGGTATACAGAAAGGAACCAACATCTCCCATATTGAAACCTTAAAATTCCATGGCCCTTTCAACAGGGAAAGTAAATATAAAGGAATTGTTGGGCAGCACCTTGATTTGAATTTCTTTTACTCTCCATAACTGGTTAATGGTTTCTTTAAAAGCTGTCTTATTGACCATCTTCTTTGTAAGAAGTTTCCCCACTAAGCCTACTGGAGTGAGACTTTTCCCTTTCCCCACAACCTCAGGGCTTGCAGCAACTATGGTGTCTTCCTCTGGTGTTAAGTTAAAAGAAGCCCATTGATTAAGAATCTCGACCATAGAGTCTTGTTCCACCGGCATATCGCCGGAGCTCCAACAAGAATTCATCGGAGGTGAGTGTGATTTGTCAGTGATAAAAGACAGGGATGAAACATAAACACAACCCACTGTTGTTGAAAGTTACTGTATTTAGAAACATGAGATGACTAAACTCTCATAGACTAATCCAGAGAGACCGTAAATCTCAGTTTTTAAGATGTTTGCAAGACATATGAAACAATAATGATTCAAATACGAAATCAATGGATAACCAAAACAACTTTTATTGATTTTAAAAAAAATGGTTATGAAATGAAATACAACAGAATCAAAATATCCAAATAGTTCAGTATAAAATACAATGATAAATAATCCTAATCGACTATTTCTCCACTGTCTACTGCTTCGTCTTCCATAGGCTCCTCTTCAGGTTCCTCATCTGGATTCTACTCAGGATCTTCTTTTGCCCAATTGGCCACCATATTATGAAGATGATCATTATGATTATGGAGATGTGTGTTTTGATTAGTTAATATCTGCACAGAATTTTGCAATCCTTGAATAGTTGCTTCAGCCTGCCGACCCCGTTGGTTTTTCACCAACATGATCTACTGAATCTGATACCAAAGTTCCTGATCTTTCTTTAGCATTTTTTGGCGTAATCCGTCCAGTTCAAGGACCGAGGAAAACCTCCAGTTTTTTCTTGGCTACCTTGTGCTGCTTTTTCTCCTAGTTGAGATGATAGGAAAACCTCTATACGTTAGCCTGAAGGTGGTCCTTAAGCTCTTCCAACTCCTGTTTCTCACAATCGATAATTACCAATCTTGGCATTTAAGCGTTTGATCAATCAGTCCTGGTTATAAATGGCAAGCTGTTTCATATGGATAACGACTTGGGCACGTGTACGGGGTTTGAAATGAGCAATTTCTTGAAATAAAATAAGATAAAATGCTCGTAATATTTCAATATGAAAATAGAAATTGAAAAGAAGTAACAAATAATCCGTTTCTATAGACTAATAGGCCGAATGCTATTTTTTGTGAAATTTTCCAAAATTGAAAAGTTTATAAAATTTTATATAAATAGATAGCCTACGTCATAAGGTTTCCGAACATTTTACTGAATCGAATTTCGAGTTTCATAAGCAAAGTTATGGTTTCTACAAAATTTTCAATAGTTGGAGCAAATATTAGGCGTTGAGGCACCAATGCTACAAATTTTGGGTGCTGAGGCGCATATTTCTGGTGCGAAGGCACATGCTATGTGGCGTTGAGATACCTAATCTACGCAAATAATTTTTCTAGAGGTGCATTTGGGTGGTTAGGCGCTTGAGAAGAGGCACCTTGTCTTTGCATTTTCACAACAAAATAGGCGATACTGCTGCTCGACCATATGGGCATTGAGGAGCCGATTCCTAGGTGCTGAAGCGCTTGTCTTGCACAAGTTTGCCCGAATTTCTTCCTACCAGATTATGAATCTGATGACGCTTTGATAGCACTTAAATGTCATGCCCCGAGACCGAGACATATTGATACTGAAGTTGTTTAACAATTACACAATCATAAACACTAAGCTTGATAGTACAAATCTTACCAAAACTAGTATGTATCATAAATCATAACAATATATTTACAATGCGATTAAAACCTAAACAAAATGTGAAAGCGTAAAACCTGAAAAAATAAATAAAAACAGAATAACAAGATTGTTCTTGATTGAACTGACTTCTTCATCATCTCCAAAAATATTATTGTTCATCTTCGTCAGTTTGTTCCTCGTTATTATCTAGGGTGAGACCATATATCGATTATTATTACCAACCGCATCAGGACCATACACTTAGCATGTTCGGAAAATTTCCCTTTTACCATTTCTACTTCGAATCATAACAGTACTCATAAACTTCAAAATATGCTTGTGACACAAATGACATACTATAGCACGATGAAACGGATCGAAGAGCAAATCATATTGTTAACGATCACTTTAAAACATATATATTTATATTAAAACATAAGTCCAGTTACAAAAATAAGGATTCAAAACTTTATGAAAATATATATACATGTAAAAGTCCACTTACTTGATCTTTTTTTGAATTAAAACTATGAAAAATACTTGGCCCCAAAAATGCTAGAATTTTACTCGAACTCGAACAACATTTGTATAGAATTTCGATTGAAACTTTGAAGAAAATAAAGCAAAAGTTCGCCCTCTCATGCTACTATATTGACTCGAAAATTCTGAATCTTTTGAATAAGGATTTTAGGTGTGATTTTTGTTTAGCCCATTGTTTTTATTTATTGGTTGTCCAAAGTGAGCTGAAAAATTCTCAATTTATTGTCATTTATTCCTTTAAATGTCATTATTATCACTTTTAATAGAAGTTCATCATTTCAGCTGAATGTGTCCTGGGCATTTTCGAATTAAATTTTCCACGTCTTCACATTTAATATATATATTTTTAAATAAATAAATATTATTATTTTAAATTTCCACGTCTTCACATTTAATATATTTTTAAATAAATAATAATCATTATTATTTGAATAGGTGTCTCAAAGATTTGTTTAGTTGGTACGTCCACCTGTCCCGCAGAGAGGCTAATTCGGAAGCCTTCCATTCCATCTGTATATTCACGCATTCATTCACACACAGCACCTGGCTTGCATAACCCCTCAAATGGCGCCGGTGGAGAAAGATATCGATGACCTGCCCAAGAATAGTGCTAATTACACCGCTTTGACGCCGCTGGGATTCCTGGAACGGGCTGCCACTGTTCACCCGACCCGGAAGTCCGTGATCCATGGCTCCTTGTCTTACACGTGGCTCCAGACTTACAACCGCTGCTGCCGGATGGCATCAGCCCTCACCAAGAGAGGCGTCACCGTTGGTTGCACCGTGAGTCATTTTCCTGCATAATGATTTAAAATTAATATTTCCAGACTGAATTTATTAGGAAACTGATTTTTTTTACGAGTTTTTTCCTTGTTATTTTCAAAATTGTTTGGAATATATAAATCAATCAAAAGTTATCCGATAACAAAGACATAATTAGTTAGTATATAGCCGAATTACACACTCGTTAGATTAAGTACTTTCGCGCCATGGGACGCCGCGCAAGTGATGATGAATCGCCATGCATTGTCCAATGGCCCATTTTGTCCTGATCCACGATGCTGCACTTGCATGTTTGCAGGTAGCTGTAATTGCACCAAACATTCCAGCCATATATGAAGCTCATTTTGGAGTTCCAATGTCTGGAGCTGTACTAAATGCTGTCAATATTCGTCTGAATGCACAAACAATTGCTTTTCTCCTGGGACATTCTCAATCCGGTGTTATAATCGTGGATCAAGAATTCTATACCTTGGCAGAGGAAGCATTGTCGATCATGAAGGATAAAAGCAATGACAATTATAATATTCCAATTATGATTGTTGTAGCTGATAAAAAGTGCGACCCAAAGTCACTCCAACATGCACTCAGAAAAGGGGCAATTGAATACGAGAAGTTCTTGGAATCTGGTGACCCTGAATTTTCTTGGAAACCACCTGAGGACGAGTGGCAGAGCATTGCTCTGGGGTATACTTCTGGTACGACAGCTAGTCCTAAAGGGGTGGTGTTGCATCATAGAGGGGCCTACCTTATGGCTTTGAGTAATGCAATTGTATGGGGAATGGGGGAAGGAGCTGTTTACTTGTGGACTTTGCCCATGTTCCATTGCAATGGTTGGTGTTTTCCATGGACTCTTGCGGCCCTTTGCGGTACAAGCATATGCCTTAGACAGGTAATCAAATTACATTTTATAAAGCTCTGGCACACAAGAAAAATGGGATGTGTGAGATTTAATTGATTCTATATAATATTAAAGCTGGGGTCTTATCCTAGATTTGGATTATGTTATGGATGATCAATGTATTTTGGCTAGGGTTTGGAGGCTCGTTTCAAGAGAACATCGCGATATCACTTTCATTATTTGATTTAGAATTCTCGATATTCTTATTCCTTGCAACAAGAGCCATTTAAATAGCAGACAATTAGTTTCCCTAGCAAGAAATCTGTTGTAATTCCCCGGTCCATGGCTAGAATGCATGCAATACTAAAAAAGAAAACTAAATAAAATTCTTCTAATTAATTCCTTAATTCGGAATCTTCCACCACTTCTTCCTTGATTTCAGCGGTTTGTCCTTAATTCGTGCCCATTACATCTGACTCCCCTTGAAAATCGTGCTTGTCCTCCAGCAAGACCAAGAGATGTTTCCAGATCTTCCAAATTGTCGCTTCTCTCTTGCTATTATGAAAAATTCTCCACCATGCTCTCTTGCGATTCTGGAAAATTCTCCACAACTACAAGAACAATTGTTGTAGGAGTATCTCAAATTCTCAAGGGTTAAGCGCCAATGACAGATTCTAAAATTCTCCTCACTTTTAACTTTTTACACTCTCGTTCCCATTTGAGTAACCAGGGTTTGCCATCGCAAAATCCTTCCTTGTCTTTGTCCGATCCGTGTTGGTGTCGAAAAAACTTTGCACATTGACTAAGATGTCTCATCAACTCTGATTGGCTGTTATGGTCCTAGGTTTGGATCATGTTATGGACGATCAATGCATTTTGGATAGCATTTCGAGGCTCGTTTTGAGAGAACCCTTGATCTCACATTCACTATTTGATTTTAGAATTCTGGATATTCTTATTCCTTGCAAAATACCCATTTAAATATAAGGAAGATGATTAATTTCCCTAGCAAGAAATCTCCCGTAATTCCCGTCCATGGCCAGAATGCATGCAATATTTAAAAACAAAAGTAAATAAAATCCTGGTAATTAATTCTTTATTTCTGAATCATCCACCACTTCTTCCTCGATTTCGGCAGTTTGTCCTTAATTCTTGCCCATTACATGGACACTCACGTATGAATAATCAATCATTATTTTCTATACATGCTCGGAGGCCTGACTATTGATGAATGCACGGTGAAAGTTTATTTCTTCCTCTGATGGGCAATATAACTCGAGTTGCCTATTAGGTCATCTACTGTATAGATTCCAAGCAAAATAGTTTGTGTTCTCAATGCACTCCATGCAATTAATGCTAAAACATATTTAGGTTTTGAGTTACATATGGGCTCGTATAAATGGTCATATGACAGTTTTTATTCTTCACTAAGGAAATGTTTTTGCACAGTTGCCAACTAAATATTTGCACGGTTGCCAACTGAGATAGTTGATCTCCTCTGCCAATCTGTCTTCTGTCTGTCTAGATCACAGCTAAAGGCGTCTATTCAGCTATAGCTAATCTTGGAGTGAACTATTTCTGTGCTGCGCCAGTGGTTCTCAATACTATTGCAAACGCCCCAAAAAATGAGTCCGTTCTTCCCCTTCCACGTGTTGTCCATGTAATGACAGCTGGTGCGACGCCACCTCCTTCTATTCTTTCGGCGATGTCACGGAGAGGCTTTCGAGTCACTCACACTTATGGTCTTTCTGAAACGTATGGCCCCTCGGCCATATGCGCGTGGAAGCCCGAGTGGGATTTGCTATCACCAGAAGAACAAACACGATTGAATTCCAGACAAGGAGTCCGATATGTAGGCCTAGAAGGCTTGGATGTTATTGACATGAAAAGCATGACTCCTGTACTTGCGGATGGCAAAGCTGTCGGAGAAATTGTGTTCAGGGGGAATGTTGTGATGAAGGGCTATCTGAAGAACCCTGAAGCAAACCAAGAAGCTTTTAGTAGTGGTTGGTTTCATTCCGGTGATATTGGTGTAAAGCATCCAGATGGCTACATAGAAATAAAAGACAGATCAAAGGACATAATTATATCAGGTGGAGAAAATATTAGTAGCGTAGAGGTTGAAAATATTCTGTACCAGCACCCTGCAATATTTGAAGTGTCGGTAGTGGCCAGGCCAGATGAGCAGTGGGGTGAATCACCTTGTGCATTTGTGACGCTCAAGGCAGATGCTGATGCTTCTGATAAGCAGCGGTTAGCTGATGATATAATGAAGTTCAGTCGTTCAAAGATGCCTGCATATTGGGTTCCAAAATCAGTGATATTTGGACCATTGCCAAAAACGGCAACCGGAAAAATACAGAAACACATTCTAAGATCCAAGGCTAAGGAGATGGGACCTGTCAAGAAGAGTAGATTGTAAATGCCATATTTCGATCTTTCTGTGCAGACACTTACCTGCCGAGTTTGATGTTGTAAAAAGGATATTTCCCCCATGGTTTGATTAAAATTTCTTGTTTTCTGCAATTATTACCTCAATAACTATATAATACTAGCTTTTTATCTTTGAATTTTTTCATTTGTGTAGTCTTCTCATTTGTCTTGTTGACTCGACTTATGGGAGGGGGAAATGCTTATAACCCTTAAAATAATAGCCTATTTTAGCTATAATCTGAGACAATATCATTGTTGACAATCCAAAGGCGTTTGGGTTCGAGGACCAAAACAACCTTAAGATCGTGATAGGATCTGGTCCCAACTCATTGAGAGTTGGCTTGACAAGGCATCATATTGCTTAGATCAAACTTTATATTTAGTAATTGGACTTTTGCGGTGCTTCTGCCCAATTATGATGCTACAGTCACGATGATAGGCCACTCAATACATCAAAAGATGTTAGGACAATTCATGAGTTGTGATGTACTGATAATGAGAGATTTGGATCAACCGAGGCTGCCACAGTCTTGATCAAGAATTTGAACCTGAGTTCTTATACCAGTTTTATTGGGTGGCTCATCAACACTAGCTATCATCGAGGTTTGCTAAGTTTTCGAGGCCGGGGCCAAATTAAATGTAATGGTGCTAATACTGACTAACATCTAGCATAAATATAGAAGACAATGTTGTATAAATTAGAAAATTTTTATAAGGTCGGTAATTTAATCTCGAAAAACACAATTCATGGCTATGTAGTGCTACGTCATTATATAAATTTCTGGATGAAATTGCCTTTGGCATGGTACTCCAAGATTATGCTTGCGAAACAGACATTTGGTTTCAGATTAAGCTAGCCGTGTCGAATCCACCGATTTAACAAGGGCCCGATTGTGTTTCCATTTGGTTTTGAACTGAGCTACATCAAAAGTCGAGAAAACTTTGGTTCACGCCCTTTAATTTTTAAACCACATACAGACCCGCACCTAAGAGTATGGGGTACCGGATGCTTATTCAGTTTAAATGTTTTTTTTTTAATGGTAACCAAATCATGATTAGTTTTTTCGATAACGTCATGTGGGGCATATTCACAGTTAATCAAATATGTTGTTGTTGTTGTTGTTGTTGGAAATTTTAATAAAATTTAGAGTTTGAATGAAAGTTATGACTCATGAATATAGGAGTGTCTTTTGGCTCTCCACATTCTTGAGTTGGTTGTGGCTCATTATTGTGGAGTGTCTTTTGACTTTTCACATTCTTGAGTTACTTGAAGATCTTTGGTTCTTCATATTCTTGAGTTAATGAGAAGATTAATTGAGTTAATTAATCTTCCATGATTTTTGGTGTGCATTTTGAGGCTTATATATAGTGGGTTCATTTCCTCATTTCATACACATGATAATCTTTTCTCTTTCAAGTATTCTCTTGCATTTCATATTGTTAGCTTTTCATTTGACCTCCGTTAAATCTCGGTGATAAAGTAAAGGTACGTTTTCAGTTCGCCGTAGTAGTGTCTCGTGCTAAGTCACTGCTGGTTGTTCCGTTGTATCCTGGAAAACAGACGTCCAAGACGATCCTCGAAGCACATACAGGAGGGGACGAATCTGTTTTAAGAAAACTGTACATGCTACAGGCCTCGGTTTGGTTTTGTTTTTTTTTACACATTAGTCATACTGTAAACATCACACTTGTTTCGATTATTGCTTTATCTCTACAAGTTCGTTTCTACGCTACTGTTTTAGCAATTTTATCTAACAAACTTAAAACAGATTACTCATTACGTGGTTTGTTATAGATATGGCTACTGAAACAAGCGTGCAAAGGGAAACTGGTTATGTTGTCCCTACTGTGGCTCAAGTTGTCCCTCATGGTACCCCACGTGCTGCTGCGGTTGCTGTTCCAGCAAGTCACGGTGAAAAGCCTGAGAAGTTCACTGGTGTGGACTTCAAGAGGTGGCAGCAGAAAATGTTGTTTTACTTGACAACACTGAACCTGGCTAGATTCCTATTCGAGGATGCTCCTAACCCGAAAGAGGGTGAGGGAGATGTTGAATCCGTCAGTGCACTGGAGGCTTGGAATCATTCTGATTTCCTATGCCGAAATTATGTGCTGAATGGATTGGCAGACTCGCTGTACAATGTGTACTGCGAAAAGAAGACAGCCAAAGAGCTATGGGAATCCCTTGACAGAAAGTACAAAACCGAGGATGCCGGGGCCAAGAAGTTTCTTGTAGGTCGCTTTCTGGATTTTAAAATGGTGGATTCTAAGCCGGTTATCAGTCAAGTTCAAGAAATCCAAGTGATTCTTCACGAGATTCACGCCGAAGGGATGACGTTGAGCGAATCTTTCCAAGTGGCTGCTATAGTTGAGAAACTACCACCAGCTTGGAAGGATTTCAAAAACTACTTGAAACACAAGCGAAAGGAGATGAATGTTGAAGAGCTCATTGTTAGACTTCGCATCGAGGAAGACAACAAGAGTTCGGAAAGATGATTGTTTTCTCCTGTTGACGCTAAGGCAAATGTTGTCGAGCATGACCAGAGCTCGAAAAAGATAAACTTCTCTCCCTCCAACAAGAAGTTGAACCTCAGACCCAAAGGAGGTGTTTCAAAGAAGAAGTTCTTTGGAAAATGCTATAACTGTGATAGCATGGGTCACAAGGCATCTGAATGTAAGAAGCCAAAGAGAAACCGAGAGGTGAATATGGTGGAGAACATATCTCAAGAGGTTTCGAACATGAATCTCTGTGCTGTAATATCAGAAGTTAATCTGGTGGGTTCTAACCCAAGGGAATGGTGGATCGACACTGATGCCACTCGCCATGTTTGCTTCGACAAGGAGATGTTTGCTACTCTTGAGGAATCTATGAATGGGGAAAACCTATTCATGGGAAATTCCGCCACTTCCGAGATCAAGGGTCAAGGAAAAGTTGTCATAAAGATGACATCTGGAAAGAACTGACTTTGAACAATGTGCTGTATGTACCAGACATCCGTAAGAACTTGGTGTCCGGGTCGCTTCTTGAGAAGCATGGTTTCCGCATTGTCTTCGAGTCGGATAAAGTGGTTTTGTCGAAAAGTGGAATGTTTGTTGGGAAATGGTATGTTTGTAATGGTTTATTCAAACTGAATGTAATGGCTATTAAGCCTGTGATGAAT
This sequence comes from Primulina tabacum, assembly GCF_025594145.1. NCBI lineage: Eukaryota > Viridiplantae > Streptophyta > Magnoliopsida > Lamiales > Gesneriaceae > Primulina > Primulina tabacum. The sequence goes on from NC_134554.1 coordinate 42,891,599, forward strand.
AAAGTTAATACCTTTGCTTACTTGGTTGAGTCTTCTTGTTTATGGCATGGTAGACTTGGACACGTTAATTACGATACAATTCGTAGACTAATTAACATGAAAAGCATTCCTGCATTCCAAATTGATAAACAACACAAATGTGAAACTTGTGTTGAGGCAAAACTAACGAGATCATCTTTTTGAACTATTGAAAGAAATACTGAACCACTTGATCTAATTTACAGTGATATATGTGATCTAAAAAGTGTGCAAACTCGTGGTGGAAATAAATACTTCATCACTTTTGTTGACGATAACACAAAATTTTGTTATGTGTATCTCCTCAAAAGTAAGGATGAAGCTATTGACAAATTTGTCCAATATAAGAGTGAAGTTGAAAACCAACTTAGCAAGAAAATTAAGGTGCTAAGAAGTGATCATGGAGGTGAATATGAATCACCATTTGCTGAGTTTTGTGCTCAACACGGTATCAAACACGAAAGAACTGCACCTTATTCTCCTCAGCAAAATGGCATTGCAGAGAGAAAGAATCGCACATTGAAAGAAATGATGAATGCGTTGTTATTAAGTTCTGGTTTACCACAGAACTTGTGAGGGAAAGCTATTCTAACAGCTAATTACCTTTTAAATAAGATACCCCGAAAGAAGCTAGATAAGAGTCCATACGAGTTATGGAATGGTAGAAGTCCTTCTTACCAATACTTGCGAGTGTGGGGGTGTCTTGCTAAGGTAGCAGTACCCACTCCAAAGAAAGTAAAGATAGGTCCAAAAACTGTTGATTGTATTTTCATTGGATATGCTCAAAACAGTACTGCGTATCGTTTTCTTGTACATGAATCTCAAATACCTGATATTCATAAGAATACGATAATGGAATAAAGAAATGCTTCGTTCTTTGAACATATGTTTCCATACAAATCTAAGGAAGAACCAAGTTCATCCAAAAGATCGTATGAGACAATTGATAAAGAACAAGAGCTTGATCAAGATATTGAACCTAGACGTAGCAAGAGAGCTAGGACTGAGAAATCCTTTGGTCCGGATTTCATCACTTTCATGATGGAAAGTGACCCTCAAAGCTTCAAGGAAGCAATGAGTTCATCTGAGGGACCTCTATGGAAAGAGGCTATCAATTCCGAAATGGAATCCATTTTACAAAACCATACGTGGAAATTAGTAAATCTTCGTCCGGGAAGCAAACCACTAGGCTGTAAATGGGTTTTCAAAAGGAAAATGAAATAAGATGGAACCATAGATAAGTATAAAGCCAGATTGGTAATTAAAGGTTACCATCAACATGAAGGGCTTGATTACTTTGACACATATTCTCCTGTATCGAGAATAACCTCTATTCGTGTGATAATTGCGATTGCCGCCTTGCGGAATCTTGAAGTACACCAAATGGACGTAAAGACAGCTTTTCTAAATGGAGATTTAGAAGAAGAAATTTACATGGAACAACCTGAAGGATTTTCTGCGACTGGGCAAGAAAACAAGGTTTGTAAACGGGTGAAGTCTCTGTATGGCTTAAAACAAGCGCCAAAGCAATGGCACGAAAAATTTGATAAAGCCATGATAGAAAGTGGATTTAAATTCAGTGAATGTGACAAATGTGTATACATAAAAATCACTGAAAATGGATATGTCATTTTATGTCTTTACGTAGATGACATACTTATCATTGGCAGTAATGATAAGATGATCAAATCCACCAAAAAGTTATTGAACTCAAGATTTGACATGAAAGATTTGGGCTTAGCCGATGTAATCCTTGGAATTAAAATTAATAGAACATCAGAAAAGCTAGTTCTAAGTCAGTCACATTATGTTGACAAAATACTTGAGAAATTCAATAAGGATGACTCTGCTTTGGCTAGAACCCCAATTGATATCAGTCAGCATCTATCAAAGAATTGAGGTGAGAGTATGTCTCAATTAGAATATTCTCGAGTCATTGGAAGTCTGATGTACTTAATGAGTTGTACAAGACCAGACATAGCTTATGCAGTGAGCGAATTGAGTAGATTCACGAGTAATCCAGGAGTTGAACACTGGAAAGCAATTATCAGATTGCTAAGATAATTAAGGTATACTCGTGATCATGGGCTGCACTATACCAGATATCCTGCTGTTATTGAAGGATACAGCGATGCAAATTGGATATCTGATATGAAAGACTGAACTGCGTGGAAATATTCTAAACAAACTGTAATAGCCAGGTCCACAATGGAATCTGAGTTTATAGCTCTTGACAAGTGTGCTGAAGAGGCTGAATGGCTGCGTCACTTATTAGAAGATGTTCCAGGATGGGAAAAACCAGTGCCAGCTATATGCATACATTGTGATAGCCAATCTGCGATTGGAAGGGCACAAAATAAAATGTATAATGGTAAGTCTAGGCATATACGTCGTAGACACAATACCATCAGACAACTACTCTCAACTGGAGTTATCTCTGTTGACTATGTAAAGTCAAAGGATAATATAGCGGATCCGCTAACCAAAGGGTTAAACAGAGAGTTAGTTGTGAAATCGTCAAGGGGAATGAGACTCAAGCCTATTGAATAAATTGGTGCGAAGGAAAACCCAACCTACGCTGACTGGAGATCCCAAGAACTAGGTTCAATGGGAAAACCTAATCGCACTAATTTGGAAAATCACTGTGGGGGTTATCCCTAGTCCATTCCTATTATGAAACAGTGAATGTTGAGGATAAGCTTACGGCTTTTAATGATTCTGATAAGAAGCAATATAGAATCACCTATGTGAGAGAGAAGTGGGGCCGCTTCGAAGGAATTGCAGATTCTAGACCCTCTTGCAGAACCAGGCGTGTGTTCATGGCCAAAACGAACACGATCATGAGAACTGAATAGTATCATGGAGAATCTTGTGTGAAGTATATCTTAATTTACATAAACGGCAGAACAGTTCAAGGACAACATGTCTACTGGTCAGCTAGTAAAGCAAATATATTTCATAAAGGAAGGTTCAAAGGGTAACACCTACCTATCCTATGCAGGATTCAACTGTAGAACTTTGTCACCAAGATTTGTATCAATTTTCATTCATGTGGGGGATTGTTGGAAATTTTAATAAAATTTAGAGTTTGAATGAAAGTTATGACTCATGAATGTGGGAGTGTCTTTTGGCTCTCCACATTCTTGAGTTGGTTGTGGCTCATTATTGTGGAGTGTCTTTTGACTTTTCACATTCTTGAGTTACTTGAAGACCTTTGGTTCTTCATATTCTTGAGTTAATGGGAAGATTAATTGAGTTAATTAATTGAGTTAATTAATCTTCCATGACTTTTGGTGTGCATTTTGAGGCTTATATATAGTGGGTTCATTTCCTCATTTCATACACATGATAATCTTTTCTCTTTCAAGTATTCTCTTGCATTTCATATTGTTAGCTTTTCATTTGGCCTCCGTTAAATCTCGGTGATAAAGTAAAGGTACGTTTTCAGTTCGCCGTAGTAGTGTCTCGTGCTAAGTCACTGCTGGTTGTTCCGTTGTATCCTGGAAAACAGACGTCCAAGACGATCCTCGAAGCACATACAGGAGGGGACGAATCTGTTTTAAGGAAACTGTACATGCTACAGGCCTCGGTTTGGTTTTGTTTTCTTTTACACAATAGTCATACTGTAAACATCACACTTGTTTCGATTATTGCTTTATCTCTACAAGTTCGTTTCTACGCTACTGTTTTAGCAATTTTATCTAACAGTTGTTATAATGTGGACGTGGCTGAATGGTTTGAAAAATTCAAGTAAAATCACTCAAGATTAATATACCAATGTAGAATCATGGATCCCACCCAACAAACAACGTAAACTTTGTATCCAAAACAAAGTTTAATTTAACGAAATTATAACAAACTTAAGTTTGGGGAAAGTACCGATTAATATATATTTAATGCACGGCGACAAAAAAAATAATTGGGATTTTATTCTGGAAGAACCATCGCTCTTTCTAAGGATATCAAATGATGCTTATATTATACATAACAATTACTACTCATTTATTACAAGTCAAAGATGAAGATCAACATCTACTCCATCCGTGTCATCTGTCACACCACCGGGTATCATGGATCCCACCTCACCTCGGCCACCAGTGGGTGCTGCCTGTCGTGATGGCCTGATGGGGAAACCACCGGGATATTGCGTCATAGATACTCCAGATAAAACCTGAGGTACAAGTATAGTACTGCTCTCAGGTGGATGAAAACTTGCACCATATACAGTACTTGGTGCACTTGGACTAATGAATGGTCCTGATCTAGCCCCATGCGGGTTGATCACGTGGACTGCTGATCCTAACCGTCCATGACTGACCACATAGTGGGTCCGCTTCGCCCTCTGCCTTTCTTTCTTGTGTGCATTTTGATGGCCTCCTAAAGCTTGAGAGTTGGTAAATTTTCGATAGCAATGTTGACACTCAAACCTTTTATTCTCGTTATCATGTTGCTGCTGTTGTAACATAGGGACTCTATCACAAAAGTCGACATAAAAACCAAATAACTTCATAACTGATGATTTAGAAGCAAAATTATGTTGATCGTGCTCAGCATTTTGTGTATCTCCTCTCGACAAGTAGCCACAACTAATATTATTCGATTTTTCTTCCATTATTTTTGATTTAGGAGATGAAAAATTGAATGTCACAATTTGAAAGTTTCTGGGTGGTAGTATATATAGAGAATATTGAGAGAGAATAAAATATTTGACACACAGAGTGGGTAGAATGGGGCATACACTGTGATCACTTTACATGAAAAAAGCAAGCACATTTTGAAAAATGTAATGGCTAACCGATGGCTAATGCTAGCTACTGTAGAATAATTTCGATTTGTAGTCGCACCCTTGGTTTATTTACATGTAAGAGATTTCACTTTCCACGCATTCAATATACCAATCTAATCCTTCACATCCATTATGATGCTTACTTCAACTTGGCATGCCACCAGAAAAACACCGGAACATTTTTTATTAGAGAAGCTGAGAAATGTGTAATTAATAAAGATGACGTCTATTTGTGAATTATAAATTTTATGTTAATTGTGATACAAAGCATTATATATTCTTGATATACATGAAATATTATCTTTAATGATGATTAAGCATTTTAATTCGGTATATCAATTTTAAAGAAATGAAAATATAAATATACCTTCAATTATTTAAAAGTACAGGTATTAGACACCGAACATGCGCTAGGCCCTTTATGTCTTGTGAAAATGATGGCCATATCTTATGCGAAATCCAAGTTTTCTGTTGCTTTTTGGCAAATTTATCGTAGCTCATCTTTGAATTATGACCTTCCAATTATCCACTCAAATATGTGTCAAAAGTTGTGTGTATGTGTTACCTATATCGCAACCCTTTTCCCCACCAACCTTGCACTTTTGTGGAAAAAAGAATTCTTTAGGATTTTTGTATGATTTCATGGTCATCTTTATTAGGGTTAATACTCACTTTGGTCCTTCTTGTTTGTTGAATTTTCCGAAATCATCTCTATTTTTTCAGGCCGTCAAATTAATCACTAGTTTTTTTAAAACTTCTCATTTCAGTCTCTCTCGTCTCGTCATCTCCTTGTTAAAAATTATTGGAGGTGCACATACATGACCCAATCTCCCCTAAAATCTTCCCGTACACAATCTGTTTAAGGCACATGACCTAATATCCCGTAAAATCTTTCCATACACGATATGTTTCTCATTTCATCCAAATTGAAAAACCCTAGCTCGAACCACAAACAAAGTCAAGAACAAAAAAATTGAACCACGGCAAAGTCGAAAGCTACAAATTCAAACCATAGCAATGATTCCGATAACGTAAAGCATATAACCTTCACATTAATTTGTTTCGCACTGATTCGATTCGCTGAAATCTAGTGCTTCCATTAATAATCGTCTTTTTACACTTTCTTGATTATATTGTGTTATGGAAAAAAATAGGTGCAAATGGATTACATTTATGCGAAAAATTGGGCTTATTATTTGGAGCAAATGGAATAATGTAATGTATATTATCATGTGTCCATGATAAATAATTTTATATAAGGATAAAATATCCATTTTTTGAGATATGATGATTTTAATTTAATGATAAAAACACCACAAATGATGTAATTGCCCTCAATATACAAAAATTCTAAACCCTATCGTTATCTCATTTCACTTGTAGGTAGAAATTAAAATCAAATAAATATTTTTATTTTTTATATATTATATAATATGATAATTATATAAATGAACCCGAGATAATTATATAAATGATTTTTATCTCAATAAATTTTTTAGTATAACTCGATTATCCTTAAAAATTGATATTTGACTTGACTCACAAAATCAAGGGCTCAATTATCATATTATATAATATATAAAATTTAATATATAAATTTATCACTCTTATTAAAATCACACCATATATTAAATATAATATTATACATCTTATTTATCCTTAACTTATCCTTATGTTATATATCATATACTTATCCTATCATGTGTACCAAATTATTCTTAATAAGTTTTGAAAACTTCTTATATTATGGGAAAAAATAGGTAGTTGGCGAGTCTATTTTTTCGTACAGAAGATATTAGCGAATAAAAAGCTAAAATTATTGTTTGAAATCGAGCTCATTCACAAACAAATGATAAGAAATTTTCCAAAACAACTTAAAAGCAAACAAAGTTACATAAAAAAAAATGCAATGGATCGTGCCTGCAAATGAGAATCACGAACATAAGTTTGCAAACGTAGAGAATTGAGAATAAAACAACCTGTCACCAACCATCCAATGATCCAATTACGCGATAATGATGGCCCTTAGACTTTGATGTGGTTCGAATTGGATCTCACCAAAGGGGAACTAGGGTTTTTTAATTTGAAGGTTAGCTTGTGTGTTGGATGATTTAAGAGGATACGGCCCCGATTAATGTATGTTTATTTTTGTTATATAATTTAATACATATATACATGTATGATGAGATTTCACGTATGACATTATCCATAGTCAACTCTCCAAAGTTCATATTTCGATTGTTACATGTTTGCTTATTATTTTATAAATACGCAACCCCTTTTTTAATTTCTTAAATAATTATTTCATCTCATGAATACGAACTGTTGGAATTTATGAGTTTCAAAGTTTGACACACTAATCCGTAAAAGAATTGAAGAACCAAACTGAATTGACGCAATTAAGATATCGTAATTGAAAGAAGGCTTGTCAAACTTAAATGGATCAAGAACTAAAGTTTTTATAAGATTAAATAAGTCGTAAAACTGATGATTCAAAGTTTGCGAAACAAAATAGAAGATATGTCGCAAAACTAAAATGAAATGTCCTAACTCAACTAAAGTGTTCAAATTGAAATAAAACATCAGTTAAAATTGATGTAGTCCAGCTGAACTGATCATTCAATCAGTTTGACTCCATATAAGTTAGCCACATCATCTGTTGAAGATTTGAATATCAGCAGACAAACTGACAATCCGCACCAGAGCAGAACAGATGGAGCAAAATAGTCAGATACATAGTACCTCTGTCAGAAAAAGCCATCTATATGGACTAAGCAACAATTCAACGAATATTAATCATTAAATGCATTCAATGTGACCGTTGGAATCGAAGACTATATATAGCCGATGGGGTGATACACACTTAACAAACTACTTACAAACATGTATCAGTCGCGATTTATTCTCAATCATTATTCAGTTTACAAATCGCACAATTTAGCTCTCATTTCATTGTATTCATTCGTAGCATTCAGGCTACTTATTAGAGTTATTCAGTTATCCACTAAAAAGTGTTAGAAACTAAGAGTTTCAATTTGATAGTGTATAAGTCCAACTGAAGTGCATTATTACAGTTTGTTGTAACAAATCAAAGTCTTTTAGTGAAAAACCTATCATGAGATAGAAGGAGTGACATAGGAGCATTTGAAGTCTATGAACATCCATACAAATATTTGTATTTAATTATATTGTTCATTCAGTTATCACAGCACCCTAGCCAAAATATTCTATATATCCATCAGTTCAATTTTGCACTAGCATTAGTTAACTGATCGATATTGACACACAGGATCTTAGGATCAGTTTCTCAAAAACTGATTTATATCCGAAATGATTTCAAAAAGACAAAGTGTTTATTCAACCCTCTTTCTAAAAACTTTACCCATATTAATCGATCCTAACAAGTGATATCAGAGATGTTGATCTTGTTTTAAATATTCGATACAATCAAATCTGACAACCATGTCTTCATTCAATAAAATCCTCATGTTTTCCAAAGAAGAATTCGATGACTGAAAAATCAGAATGCAGGCTCATTTAGCTGCACATGATGATAATATGTGGTACGTCATAACTGATGGACCAATGAAGATTATGAAAGAAAATATAGCTGTTGCTCTAACTGACGGAGCACCTCATCGTATTGAGAAACCACGAGAAGAGTTGAATGCTGAAGATAAAAGAACGGCAAACTTAGATAATGTTGCCAAGGACATTCTCTACAAACTGCTGGATAAAAAACACATTCAGTAAGATCAAGATGTGCAAAACTGTTAAAGAAATTTGGGAGAAATTGATTCAGTTGTGTGAAGGAAATGAACAGACCAAAAAAAAAAAAAATTAAATGTAGTAGGCATGTTTTCATGTTTAATATATGGTTTTATATTAGAATGCATAAAACATTGTTTTCAAAGGTTATTCGAAACGCAACAAGGAACGGAGACCGAAGACTGTAAAGTAAAAATATTTTTATTAAACATAAGTTTGCAAACATAGAGAATTGAGAATAAAACAACCTGTAACATACCGTGCTTTGAACAACTTTAAAATTTGCGGAAAAGTAAAAATTTCTTAATTAAATAGAAACCTTCAAATTGCGATGACAATAAATCATTCAAAATATTTACAACGAAAAGATCACAAATGAAGTTTGCTAAAAACACGTGTTTATATATCGTAAACAATAACGTGAAATCAGAGTATTTGAAACATTGAATAATTTATTAAAAGCATGGGCGGTCCTCGGGTTTAGCCTCCTGCTCTGTCCAAGCCGGCTTATTGGTCCCCACCCCTCGTTTCCTCAAAGTCATCCTCACCTGCATCGATCAAGTCTAGTGAGTCTAAAGACTCAACATGTATAAACTGGAGATAACAAGTACTACATAATAAAACCACATGCATATTTAAAGTAGGGCTTACATACTTGAAACTTAAACGTAATAGCATAAAAGTACTTGAAACTTGAACGTAGTAGCATAAACGTACTTGAAACTTGAACGTATTAGCATAAATGTAGACGTGTCATCATCATAAAACTTTTCTTAAACTTGCTTGCATCATACATACTTGATCATACATAACATCATTTTGGGTAGAGATATGTTTCAAAGAAAGTGACCCATACATAACTGCGCCTGATCAGACTAAACCACAGTACTGGGCAGACAGGAAAAATCCACTGCCATATACATGAGATCCCCGGTCATGCTTTACCTGGTGGATTGGTCCCTGGTCATGCTTTACCGCTTTTCAATCCTGATCTAAACCCGGTCATGCTTTACCGGGGTGGAGAGGTCCTCGGCCATGTTCACCGACTTCCAAACCCGTTCATAATTTAGTCACGAGACATTTAGCATACCTCAAAAACATAAAAATATTTTCCTTCGCACGTCGAACATACTTAATTGGCATTGAGGGATTCGTTGGATCTCACTTGGGGCCACTGCTGCACGTACTAACATAAGTTCAAACACAGACGTATTAGTCATGCTCACACCCAAAAATGATAACTTTTCTTATGACGTTCTAAATCTCTCAGGACTTGACTTCGTTTAATCATCGAACTAAATCATTACATCAAACCCCAAAACAATCCCAAAAAAAAATTAATTTTTTTTAAAAGGGGTACACGGACCCCGTGTAAGGGTCTGGGTAGGGGTCCGGGTAGATGCTGGAGTTTCGTATTTTGAAGGAAAAAGGGCACGACCCCATGTCAGGGTCCGGCTAAGGGTCCGTGTAGGTGCTGGAATTGTATACCAAGGGAGAAACAATACACTTATGGCTTATTCCTCCTAACTCGATCATACGGACCGTGAACCAATGTCTCGAGACCCATCCTAGGATGTTATGACACTTATTCAAACTCAAACAAATGACCCAAAAAAAATAAGTATCACAAACTACGGAACCCAATCCGTGAACTCGACATTTGACACCAAAACGCATCCTATGACTTCTAATACAAACAAGTGCCTATCGATGCGATCCGACACACCAAAAACCATCCCAACATCATACTCAACATACTTAAACGCATCAGCGATCACCCGTCGATCCCCAATGGAGCCTGCAACAATAAAACTTCAAGAACACATCAAGAATGCATTTTCAGAAAATCGCAGTTTGAGCAGTCCCACGAAAACGATCATAACTTACTCATTTCTTATCCAAATATTTTGAATTTACTTTCAAATCGAAGGTATCAAAAAGTTCTATATTTTATATGTTGAAAGTTTTTCCAGAAAATCGACTGAAAAGTCGCAGTATTTAAAATGACAACAAATTTTGAGTTTTCAGATCTAAAATCGTTTCAAAACCGATCCAACAAATTTTGCTCAAAATTTTTACAATATACATGGATTTTTACGCATAATAAACATAAGAACATATAATATATACAAGATCGATGCAGAAACAAAAGATTATACATGTCTTTTGATATTTAAAGTTATCGAAACGACGACACCGAAGCGGGAAAGATGCGAGAGACGATCCGGGACGAACGTGACACGATTTTCTTGAAGAAAAGCCAACGAAATCGCTGGGAAAAATCAGAGAGGAGAGAGGCGGCTGCTGAATTTCTTAAAACCCTAAATTATTTCTTCAAAACAAATGGAAGGAAACACAAAGAAATATATGTGTGTGTGTTTTACGTGAGTAGGTGTGGGGGAAAAATGTGTATGCGTGAGTTTTGGTGTGTGTGTTTTTAATAATTAAGGGAATAAAATTTTGCTTAATTAAAATGTAACCAACAATATTAATCCACACTAATTTAACAATTCTCTTAATTAAAATAAAATACACAATTGCTAAACTCTAACAGTTTTAAAATCTTAAAATCCCTTAATAATTAAATTAGGCTTTAAAAATGATAAAAACTAAATAAATCATTTAAAATGCCCCAATCCTAACTAAAAATAAAATACCATATTTTAAAATTATCAAAAATCGTCGCCGGTCTCTTTTCCTCGATTCCACATCGAATAATCGCCTGAAACATGAAACTCAAGGAAACATTTTAACGTGCATCACATAAACATAAATAATTTAAAATAATGCAATTTCATAAAACATGCATCGCTAAAATCATTTTAAAATTAAATAAATAATTTAACCATTAAATAAGGGCATGGGTTTTACGTGTACTGAATTTGAGCTCTACACAACCTGTCACCATCCAATGATCCAATTACGCGATAATGATGGCCCTTAGACTTTGATGTGGTTCGAATTGGATCTCACCAAAAGGGGGCCTAGGGTTTTTAAATTTGAAGGTTAGCTTGTGTGTTGGATGATTTAAGAGGATACGGCCCCGATTAATGTATGTTTATTTTTGTTATATAATTTAATGCATATATAAATGTATGATGAGATTTCACGTATGACATTATCCATGGTCAACTCTCCAATGTTCATATTTCGATTGTTACATGTTTGCTTATTATTTTATAAATATGCAACCCCTTTTTTAATTTCTTAAATAATTATTTCATCTCATGAATACGAACTGTTGGAATTTATGAGTTTCAAAGTTTGACATACTAATCCGTAAAAGAATTGAAGAACCAAAATGAACTGACCCAATTAAGATATCGTAATTGAAAGAAGACTTCTCAAAATTAAATGGATTAAGAACTAAAGTTCTTATAAGATTAAATAAGTCGTAAAACTGATGATTCAAAGTTTGCGAAATAAAATAGAAGATATGTTGCAAAACTAAAATGAAATGTCCTAACTCAACTGAAGTGTTCAAATTGAAATAAAACATCAGTTAGAATTGATGTAGTCCAGCTGAACTGGTCATTCAATCAGTTTGACTCCTGATCAGTTAGCCACGTCATCAGTTGAAGATTTGAATTTCAGCAGACAAACTGACAATCCGCACCAGATCAGAACAGATGGAGCAGAATAGTAAGATACATAGTACCTCTGTCCGAAATATCCATCTACATGGACTAAGCGACTATTCAATGAATATTAATCATTAAATGCATTCAATGTGACCGTTGGAATCGAAGACTATATATAGCCGATGGGGTGATACACAATGAACAAACTACTTACAAACATGTATCAGTCGCGATTTATTCTGAACCCTTATTCAGTTTACAAATTGCACAATTTAGCTCTCATTTCATTGTATCGTAGCATTCATGCTACTTATTAGAGATATTTAGTTATCCACTGAAAAGTGTTAGAAACTAAAAGTTTCAATTTGATAGTGTATAAGTCCAACTGAAGTGCATTATCACAGTTTGTTGTAACAAATCAAAGTTTTTTAGTGAAAAACCTATCCTGAGATAGAAGGAGTGACATAGGAACATTTGAAGTCTATGAACATCCATACAAATATTTGTATTTAATTCTATTGTTCATTAAGTTATCACAGCACCCTAGCCAAAATATTCTATATATCCATCAGTTCAATTTTGCACTAGCATTAGTTAACTGATCGATATTGACACACAAGATCTTAGGATCAGTTTCTCAAAAACTGATTTATATCCGAAATGATTTCAAAAAGACAAAGTGTTTATTCAACCCTCTTTCTAAACACTTTACCCATATTAATCGATCCTAAAAAGTGATATCAGAGATGTTGATCTTGTTTTAAATATTCGATACAATCAAATCTGACAACCATGTCTTCATTCAATAAAATCCTCATGTTTTCCAAAAAAGAATTCGATGACTGGAAAATCAAAATGCAGGCTCATTTAGCTGCACATGATGATAATATGTGGTACGTCATAACTGATGGATCAATGAAGATTATGAAAGAAAATATAGCTGTTGCTCTAACTGATGGAGCACCTCATCGTATTGAGAAACCACGAGAAGAGTTGAATGCTGAAGACAAAAGAACGGCAAACTTAGATAATGTTGCCAATGACATTCTCTACAAAATGCTGGATAAAAAACACATTCAGTAAGATCAAGATGTGCAAAACTGTTAAAGAAATTTGGGAGAAATTGATTCAGTTGTGTGAAGGAAATGAACAGACAAAAAAAAAAAATTAAATGTAGTAGGCATGTTTTCATGTTTAATATATGGTTTTATATTAGAATGCATAAAGTGTTTTCAAAGGTTATTCGAAACGCAACAAGGAACGGAGACCGAGGACTGTAAAGTAAAAATATTTTTATTAAACATAAGTTTGCAAACATAGAGAATTGAGAATAAAACAACCTGTAACGTACCGTGCTTTGAACAACTTTAAAATTTGCAGAAAAATAAAATTTCTTAATTAAATAGAAACCTTCAAATCGCGATGACTATAAACTGATCATTCAAAATATTTGCAACGAAAAGATCACAAAAGAAGTTTGCTAAAAACACGTGTTTATGTATCGTAAACAATAACGTGAAATCAGAGTATTTGAAACATGGAATAATTTATTAAAAGCATGGGAAACGTGAGGGTCATGCAAATGAAGTTCTCGGCCAGCACATGGTGGGACTTGGGGGACTTGGGTTTTTATTTGGGTAGGTTTCCTTGTGTTCCTTGGGTCCAGTAGGGTACTCTAGGGTGTTGTTCAGGGTTTGGATCAACATGGCTCGGAGGTGACTCGATAAAATCAAAAGATGGCTAGGGTTCGAAGATCTTGTGTCATATTAGGGTCTCCTAAGCTTAAAAACTTGAAAAAACGGCTCACGGGGGTCGAGTCGTGGTTCATGGGGTCTAAAATAATATAAAAAGACTAAATTTAGAATTTAGGAATTTTATATTAAAGTTTGGGATTTTTCGGAATTAGAATGCTTTCAAAACGACTAATTACGAATTATTTAAAAAGCCTGGTTTTTAAGCTAAATAAAAATATGGGAATTTTAATTTAGGCTTAAATAATTATTTGGGACATGTTAAAGTCAAGAAAATTAAGAAAAGGTCAAAAACGTAAAATGTCACGTCCAGGGGTAAAACGATCTTTTTACACCGGAAAATTAGTAAACGTCATGGCAGTGCCCTATTTGCTGTTTTATATGCTAATATGTTTATGTAACATGTTTATGAATTTTTACATGTTGAAATATGATTTTTAAATGTCGTGGATTATCAAGGATTAAATTTGACAATTAAAAGATATGTTGCATGCTTGGTTTCAAAATAAAAATGATATTATGCATGTTTTTATTAAGTGATGATAACATGTTGAAGGACGTGAAGGGATTGTGACTACTACATGTTGGAAATATCGTGAGGGTTATGGTCCCAGTGGGAGCCCGACGATCGTGTTTCCTTGGATACGGATACGGATACGGATACGAATACCAATACGTGATACAGATACGAATATGTTAATACGTTGGCCAAGGTCCAGTTGACGGGTGAGAGTGTCGCAGGTGTCCTTGCCGCTCAGTACTGTGGTTTTCTTTAGATGGATCCATCGCTCAATACGATCAAGAATACGAGTCACAATCACGATCTGAATTCAACAAACACGAACATGAACATGAATATGAATATGAATATGGATATGAATATGAATATGTTTAAGTGATATGTTTATGTCTTTTGAAAATGTTTTTATGCATCATGAAAATGTTTACGAAAATGTTTAAGTTTAAGTTTATGCATCTTCATGAATATGATATTTTAAGTACAAGTATTTTTAACTGTTATATGTTAACTGTATTACGTATTACTTGTTGTCAAGGATAGGACGTGTTGAGTCTTTAGACTCACTAGGTGTGTATGATGCAGGTGATATAAATAGCTATGATGTTGGAGGTCTTGACGAGTGATTAGCTGGACTGTCGGTGCACATAATCCGAGGACCTGCGCTTCTATTTCCGCATTTAAGTTTATGTTTAAGTTAAAGATATTTACGACATTTTATTTATGCTTTTTGAGAGATTTTGAGAGGTTTAGTATGAGCTACACTTTTCAACATTTGTTGCTTTTTAGGTTTGTAAAACGTCTTAAGATTTCTTGTTTTGACTTTTCCTTTTGGATTTTCAATTATTAGTGGATGGGTTATTTTAAAATGGTGCAAAAGTATTTTTATGTATATGTATATGTTTAGGCCGAAGGTGTGAGGTCCTTTTTTTTTTAAAAAAAATTTCTAGTACTTTTTAAGAAAACGAATAAGCAGACGTTTCAGGCTTCTAAGTGTTTCCGAGGTTCTAAATGCCTTGAATGGGTTATAAATGTTAGAGTAGGTGCACGTGGCCGAGTGTTCACAATGAAACTATATGTATAAACAATCTTTATTTTAATAACATTTGAAATTATTATTTTGGCACATCTTTATCTGTATACCCATGCTAGTTGCATAGATAAAGCCCTTGAATATACAAATAGTAGAAAGAATATGAGATGCTCATATGATGAGTATCATGAAACTCATATTTGGAATACTGTATATTCTAAACAGTTCCTAGTTGATTCAGCCGCCGCTAAGAAGGATATAGGCCGCTCGAGTTCGAGACTAGTATCTGCGATGTGAGTACCATGTTTCATTGGTAGGGGACATTGTGATGTCCGAGCATGCAGGTAGGTGCTCCTGGTAGAGTGCACTGAACAACCCTCCATAAAGGACTTTTCAAGTGATTCTCACTTATCGAGTGGAAACATCCTAGTTTATGGTTGTACACCATTAGTCCTTATGACCCGGGACAACAATGAGACTCTATGTGCTAGAATTACACTTTGACTTGTTTACGACTCTCATGGGGTCATCAGGTGGCAAGGTTGGGTGTTCTGTCGAAACATATAGGAGTCGATGTATTGTAGTCGGGGATTCACCGCTTACCTTCGGGTATGGATATCCTATGTGTTCTCATGTATGTGTAGTATGAAATATCTGATCAGAGTATGGTGGTAATTATGAAAGGGGTTTTATAGATTACACCATCGATGCAACTACGACATGACACATAGTATCGATTCATTGACAACTCTCGATATACCAATGGTTGTCGAATCGGTCGTGATATATGAGTTGAAGGGACCGTACTGTACGCTAACCATAATTGAATGGTTCTTGCAGGCACTATCATTTGATACCTAGGGAATCATGTAAGCGATGCTGCTAGACGTTTAACATGATTGGTTGGGTACTATCAGACTTGAGTTCTGACATTCTTGTTATCAAGGAGTTGATAAGTAAGAATGGAGCAATTGGGGTATGCTCATATAAAGACACGTTTAGTCCGAATCACATGGAGATGTGAACCCACGGCTAGTTGTATCAATGAACCATTGAGAGTCACACAAGTACTAGCTTTCTAGATCCCGTTGAGAAGTAAAATAATTCAATGTGTTGAACGGCATATAAAGGAGTTTATAAGCTTGAGAAAAAATAGAAGTATGACTTCTATGAGGGAAATATAATTTTTAACTTATGAATGTGTTTGAAAATTGTGATTTTCATAAACATTATTATAGACTAAATTAAATTAATTCAAGTGTTGAATTAATTAAACACTAGTGGACCTAGTAGAGTCCAAATAATTATATTAATTAAAGTGTTGGATTAATTAAATAACATTGGGCCTTGTGGAGCCCAATTATAAATAATTATTAAACTAGTGAGCTTGAGTAAAATCAAGTAAAGTTTTTTTAAATGGACTCAAATGTGTTTGAGACATTTAAATAAAGTCAATGAGCCTTATAATAGTTACAAGCCCAAGTCACATTGCATGCTTGGGAGGTGAAGAGTTGGGGAATACTTTTTATTAAAAAATTGCATGGCATGCTAAAGGTGGTCTCTCTACTTTTTCAAAGACAAAGAAAAAGTTTTCCATTCCCTCCTACACAACTAAGTTGGCCGAAATCTTGGATGATTTTTCTCCCTCATTTTTCTCTCAAATTTCTTCTTCAATTGTTGAGGAAAGAAATCACTTCTCAAAGAAAAATCTTCTTATTTTTCTAGTGCAAAGTAAGAATGGTGGGCCTAATTTTGAAGGAAAGGAGGAAGCTTGTAGATCAACTCATCCCTTCAAGAGCTTAGTTGTTTGACAACTAAGTTGGAGCCAACATCAATCTTTTAAGATTGATAGGTATATTTTCTTAAAACACTATATGTATGACATATTTCGTGTTTTTGTATTTTCTACACATCCTAGTACATGAGGTGTTCGGTTTTCTTGTTACAAAATAAAGTTTGAACTTCCGTTGCGCATTTGAACACCTAAAATCGATTCTCTTTCAAGTGGTATCATGAGCTAAGGATACTATTTTGTGTAGCTTATACAAGATATTATATTGAGGTCGATTTCTAACCACATGAGATGATTTGTTGCAACGAATTCAAGGCCGAATTGGGGCGGGTTTTGGGCAGCAAGTTGCTGCCCATTTCGGGTAGCTCGGGATGCCCGTGGGCTGCCCATTTCGAGCAGCAAGGGCAGCCCGAGGTGCTGCCCGAACAGCCCCTATCTATTAAATAAAAAAAAATTTTAAATAAAAGAATTTTTTTTTGCATGTTGGCCGGAATCCGGCGACGGCGATGACGACTAAGATTTTCAAAAGGTGTTTTGAAATATCAAAGTGTCACGGGCCTTGAGTTGTTGGGCCATTGGATGGCTAACATATTTGTGAAATTTAAATGGGCCAAAATGTTTTTGGTGAAAAATGATTTTTTGGGCCCTTAAGTTTAAATTTACAAAAGTTACAAATATTTTCTCATGAAATAAATAATTGAAGTTGGACTTTAATTATATATAGTCTATTGTGATTTGCAAGAAATTCGGTTATAAATAAATTAATTAGAAAGTAGACAAAGGTGTTTGTATACTTTGTTAATTTAGTTTATAATCGTGGCGGTTAGTGATTGGATCAAGATATATAATATTGGATCAATTAATTATTGTGATAATTAATTGATGATGTATGATATGTGATATTATGCATGAAGGATGATCAAAAGCCCAAGCCCAATTTGCTAGGTGTATGCTAGGATATTTTGTGTTGAATGATTGTAATAATTATCAATTTATAAAGTGGGCTTGGTTTATGGCCCGTTCCCACCCCATGAGATGTATCCCTATTTGCCATGGATATTTATTTGTAAATATTAGTATAGTGGATGATCAAGATTGGAAGATGGCGGCCATGATGATTATGAAGATCGAAGACATGTAAATATTGGAAGCTAATGTAATAGTTGCATTTGCATCCCATGCATTTCCCTAGGATTGGACCTAGGCCCGTGTTTAGCTCACACGGGCCATTAGTTTTGGGGCGATTGATCATCCTTGTTTTGTTTACTGTTTATAATATATGAATGATATGTTATAAATAATGAGTATATGCGTTATTATTATGATAATAACAAAGTTGCATGAATCCGGCAAACATACGACCAAACAAGGCAAGCTTTTAAATAAAATTAATGATGAGACCTTTCAAAATTAAAAGAAAAAACCCTCATTTTGAATAAGATTCAAAATTAATATCAAGCCCGAAAAGGGGAATTATAAATTTGTTTATAATTTCCATGTCTTCCATCGACAATGGGTGCATGATGAATGCTACCCGTGCTCGGGGCTCGGCTCATATTATTGAGGGGGCCCTGGGTGCCGGAAAGCTGTGACATCCATTGACATGGTGATGTGAACTACGTGGAACTCCCATGATTTCAGCTCATATTATTGGGGGAACTCATGGTGACCGTCCATTAAGATTCAACATCGATGGGTAAGGCTTGACACGTGAAGATGAACGACGTCATATTATTGGGTCCTAATCAAACGTGAGACAAAAGTTTACGTAAAGGGTTGCATGGTGATGCAATTGGAAACTATCTTTTAGGGATTGTGATTGGCTGATATTATTCGGGATCATAATTCGCTAATTGGACCTTGCGTATCTACTGAGGAAAGGAGTTTCCCCTTTTCACTAGAGGGTAGTGAAAATGTCAAAACAGTGGGAGCGAAAATTTATAAAGTAAAAGTCCATACTTTATATCTTACTAAATATTTTAAAATAGTCATTAACATTTATCTGTTTTACTTTTCAGTACAATTTTTTGACAATGTCTTCGATTCGCAATCCGCTATCTACAATACTCGACAAACACGTATTAACCGGACCTAATTAGCTCACTTGGCTAAGAAACCTAAAGATCGTCTTGAACTCGTAAAAGATTGCATATACACTGACTGGGTCGCCCCCTGTTGAGGCTCCGACTAGCTGCACTCCTGATGAATTGCAGACTTACAAGGAATGGTGTGACCATGACTTGAAAGCCAGGTGTTATATGCAGGCTTCTATGAATGATGAGCTGCAGAGGCGTTTTGAGGATGCAAAGAGTGCTGCTGACATTCATTTGCATCTCAAAGAGCTCTTTGGTGAGCAAACACGGCCTCTTAGGCATGCTACCGTCAAGGAGCTAATCACTTTGCGCATGCGAGATGGGGCTTCGGTCCATGAGCATGGCCTAAAGTTGATTGGGCTCGTGGACAAGCTCGTTGGCATGGAACTTACGTTGCCTTTGGAGTTGACTACCGACGTGTTGCTCTTGTCACTGCGTAGCTCATTTGATCCTTTTGTGGTGAACTTCAATATGAACAAGATGGAGCCGACCCTTGAGGAGTTGGTGAACATGCTTGTGACCTTTGAGTCCACCATCAAGAAAGAGAAGCCGATTCTTTATGTGGGTTTTTCATCTGGTACGAAGATTGATCCACATGGGAAGGGAAAGAAGCGTTCTTTCCAACGTCCCAAGAAGAACGTGCCCTTGATGAGGCAATCTCCGAATCCCATCGTGGCAGCCACACCAGTTAAGGCTGACAAGACTAGTGATGTTTGTCATCACTGCAAGAAGCCTGGACATTGGAGGCGTAATTGCAAAGAATATCTTGCTCAGAAAAGTTCTGAAAATGGTATGTTCTACATTGAAGTAAACATTTTAATTAACTCTACTTCTTGGGTATTGGATACCGGCTGTGGCTCATATCTCTGTAATGATTTGCAGGTGATGGGAAGAAGTAAGAGACTAAGGGGAGGTGAGACCTTCTTGAGGATGGGCAATGGGGTAAGAGTTGCTGCCAAGGCTGTTGAAGATGTTTACTTATTGTTGAACAATGATTTTAAGTTAATTTTTAAGAGATGTTTTGTTTGTACCTGATTTGATGAAAAAAACATTGTTTCCATTTCTATGTTGATAAAGATGGATATTCTTGTTTCTTTAGCAAAAGTGTTTGCAATATTTACAAGAATGAATGTTTGATTGGTACCGATGAACTTGAAAACGAACTCTATAACTTAAAATTGAAAGATATTCCACTAAATGTCCATTCAAAGGCTGACACCATATGAGATATGGATGGGTAAGCCTCCCAAATATTCTTATCTTAGAATATGGGGGTGCCCTGCTTATATGAAGCAGGTAGTGAGAGATAAATTGGATAGTCGATCCATTTTATGTTACTTTGTGGGATATCCAAGGAATTCAGTTGGATACTATTTCTATCATACCCAAGAAACAAAAGTGTTTGTTTCTAGGAATGCAACCTTTTTGGAAAAAGAATTTCTATTGGATAGAAAAGGGGAGATGATAGAACTCGAAGAGGTTCGAGAGACACCCACAATTATAGAACCCACACCCGAAGAGCCAAGAGAGGAGATACAAGCTCCTAGAAGATTTGAGAGAGTCTCGAGACCATCTATGAGGTATGGTCTGCTTCTTGAAGAGGGCCATGATGAGCATAACCATGGATGTGATCCAAGGACCTCTAAGGAAGCGTTATCTGATGCCGATTCATCCAAGTGGCTTGAAGCGATGGAATCTGAGATGAATTCCATGCATTCAAACAAAGTGTGGAATCTCGTGGATCCACCTGAGGGAATTGTTCCCATAGGGTGTAAATGGATTTACAAGAGGAAACTTGGGGCGGATGGGAAGGTATTGACCTTCAAGGCGCGATTGGTGGCAAAAGGATATACTCAAAGACAAGGAGTTGACTTTGAGGAAACCTTTTCTCCAGTTGCAATGTTCAAGTCCATTAGGATATTGCTAGCCATAGCTGCATGGTATGACTATGAGATATGGCAGATGGATGTCAAGACAACATTTCTTAATGGGGATATTAAGGAAGAGATTTACATGTCTCAACCTGAAGGGTTTACATTTGTCGGAAGTGAGCATATGGTATGCAAACTTCAGAGATCTTTTTATGGTCTAAAACAGGCATCTAGGAGTTGGAACCTCAGATTCGACAGTACAATCAAAGAGTATGGTTTTACTAAGAATCCTGAGGAACCCTGTGTATATAAGAAGGTCAGTGGGAGTGCTGTGTCATCCCTGGTGTTGTATGTTGATGACATTCTACTCATTGGGAATGATGTAGGAATGCTGCAATCAACTAAAATACAACTAAAATATGGTTAGCGAGTAAGTTCTCGATGCAGGACTTGGGTGAGAAATCTTTTACTATTGGGAATACAGATCTATAGAGATAGATCGAAAAGATTGCTTGGTCTCACCCAGTCCACATACATTGATACCATCGTGAAGCGGTTCTCGATGGATGAGTCCAAGAGAGGACATCTACCAATGTGTCATGGCGTGTCCCTATCCAAGTCTATGTCTCCCAAGACTGATGCAGAGATAGCGGCGATGACACGCATTCCGTATGCATTTGCAATTGGTAGCATCATGTATGGGATGATATCTACATGTCCTGACGTGGCTTTCGCACTAAGTGTAATGAGTAGATATCAATCGAACCCCGGTCTTCCACATTGAAAAGCTGTGAAAGACATCCTCAAGTATTTGAGAAGTACCAATGAATTGTTCTTGGTCTATAGGGGTGGGGAACTGAAATTGGAAGGCTATACCGACTCTAGCTTCCAAAGCGATATCGATGAGTCGAAGTCAACCTCTAAGTTCGTATTCATGCTCAATGTTGCTGTCTCTTGGAAGAGTTCCATGCAAGACATTACTGCGGATTCCACCACTGAGGCCGAATACTCTGCTGCATCAGATGCAGCAAAAGAGGCTGTTTGGATAAGGAATTTCGTCCAAGAGTTGGACGTCGTTCCTATTGAGTTGCTCCTGTCCCGGTGTTGTGTGACAACACGGGAGCCATTGCTCAAGCAAAGGAGCCAATGTCTCATTAGAAGTCCAAACATGTATTGAGAAAGTACCACATCCTCCGAGAGATTGTGGAAAGAGGAGATGTCTCGATTGACAAAGTCGGCTCCGCAGATAATGTTGCTGATCCATTAACTAAGTCTTTACCTGGACCATTATTCGAGAAGCATCACGAATCGATGGGTTTGAAGCATATGGGTAGTTGGCTCTAGTGCAAGTGAGAGATTGTTAGAGTAGGTGCACGTCGAGCCAAGTGTTGGCCGAGTGTTCACAATGAAATTCTATGTATAAACAATCTTTATTTTAATAATATTTGAAATTATTATTTTGGCACATCTTTATCTGTATACCCATGCTAGCTGCATAGATAAAGCCTTTGAATATACAAATAGTAGAAAGAATATGAGATGCTCATATGATGAGTATCATGAAACTCATATTTGTAATACTGTATATTGTAAACAGTTCCTAGTTGATTCAGCCGCCGCTAAGAAGGATATAGGCCGCTCGAGTTCGAGACTAGTATCTGCGATGTGAGTACCATGTTTCATTGGTAGGGGACATTGTGATGTCCGAGCATGTAGATAGGTGCTCCTAGGTAGAGTGCACTGAACAACCCTCCATAAAGGACTTTCCAAGTGGTTCTCACTTATCGAGTGGAAACGTCCTAGTTTATGGTTGTACACCATTAGTCCTTATGACCCGGGACAACATTGAGACTCTATATGCTAGAATTACACTTTGACTTGTTTATCGACTCTCATGGGGTCATCAGGTGGCAAGGTTGGGTGTTCTGTAAACATATAGGAGTCGATGCATTGTAGTCGGGGATTCACCGCTTACCTTCGGGTATGGATATCCTATGTGTTCTCATGTATGTGTAGTATGAAATCTCTGATCAGAATATGGTTGTAATTATGAAAGGGGTTTCATAGATTACACCATCGATGCAACTACGACATGACACATAGTATCGATTCATTGACAACTCTCGATATACCAATGGTTGTCGAATCGGTCGGGATATATGAGTTGAAGGGACCGTACTGTACGCTAACCATAATTGAATGGTTCTTGCAGGCACTATCATTTGATACCTAGGGAATCATGTAAGCGATGCTGCTAGGCGTTTAACATGATTTGTTGGGTACTATGAGACTTGAGTTCTGACATTCTTGTTATCAAGGAGTAGATAAGTAAGAATTGAGCAATTGGGGTATGCTCATATAAGGACATGTTTAGTTCGAATCACATGGAGATGTGAATCCACGACTAGTTGTATCAATGAACCATTGAGGGCCACACAAGTACAAGCTTTCTAGATCCCGTTGAGAAGTAAAATAGTTCAATGTGTTGAACGGCTTATAAAGGAGTTTATAAGCTTGAGGAAAAATAGAAGTATGACTTCTATGAGTAAAATATAATTTTTATTTTATGAATGTGTTCTTAAATTAAAAGTTGGCCAAATAAGTAGTATATTTGAAAATTGTGATTTTCATAAACATTATTATGAACTAAATTAAATTAATTCAAGTGTTGAATTAATTAAACACTAGTGGACCTAGTAGAGTCCAAATAATTATATTAATTAAAGTGTTGGATTAATTAAATAACATTGGGCCTTGTGGAGCCCAATTATAAATAATTATTAAACTAGTGAGCTTGAGTAAAATCAAGTAAAGTTTTTTTAAATGGACTCAAATGTGTTTGAGACATTTAAATAAAGTCAATGGGCCTTGTAATAGTTACAAGCCCAAGTCACATTGCATGCTTGGGAGGTGAAGAGTTGGGGAATACTTTTTATTAAAAAATTGCATGGCATGCTAAAGGTGGTCTCTCTACTTTTTCAAGGACCAAGAAAAAGTCTTCCATTCCCTCCTACACAACTAAGTTGGCCGAAATCTTGGATGATTTTTCTCCCTCATTTTTCTCTCAAATTTCTTCTTCAATTGTTGATGAAAGAAATCACTTCTCAAAGAAAAATCTTCTTATTTTTCTAGTGCAAAGTAAGAAGGGTTCTAGCTAGCAAGTGGTGGGCCTAATTTTGAAGGAAAGGAGGAAGCTTGTAGATCAACTCATCCCTTCAAGAGCTTAGTTGTTTGACAACTAAGTTGGAGCCAACATCTATCTTTTAAGATTGATAGGTATATATTCTTAAAACACCCTATGTATGACATATTTCGTGTTTTTGTATTTGCTACACATCCTAGTACATGAGGTGTTTGATTTTCTTGTTACAAAATAAATTTTGAACTTCCGTTGCGCATTTGAACACCTAAAATCGATCTTCTTTCAATAAAGGGGATGGTTAGGTGTTGGGAAGCTGTGATTGAAGTTTGGTTAAGTTTCGGGTTCAAACTAGGACGTTCGGTTCATGTTTTAAAACGAATTACAGAATTTAGTCGAGGGACTTAAGTTTGCGTCTAAGAAATGTTTATGGATGCGTTTTAAGGTGCTATGGTAAGTTTGGATGGATCCGGGTCGAAGTTTTAAGGTCGAGGGGTAAAATGGGAAAACTTGGGTTTCAGAGGCAAAACGATCATTTTACACCTGAAAAATGTTAGGAGTCCTGGTAGTGTGCTAAATGCTGCAATGAATGTTAAAATGTTTATTTTGAAAGGATACAGAATTTTATGATGAAAAAATGGCAAATGCTAAAGGACGTGTTGAATGCTTGGTTTAAAAGAAACTGACATTTAAGCATGTATTTTTATAAAGTGATGAAAATATTTTGAAGGAAGTGATTAGATTGGAAATGAGGATTCGTGAGGGTCAATGCTCCAGTGGAACCCGTTTACGGGACAAAGCCCCTTGGGAACCCAATACTGAATTTCCATAGGCCAAGGCTCGCCAACTATAGACCAAGACACAAAACGAAAAAGTGGCTACTGTTGCCTCGCCTCCTGGTACCATGGTTACAGTTGAGATTGATCAATCGACCGAAGGATGAAAGGATGGTCACAATCAATGAATGGATTTCACCCCAAAATAAAAGTATATGTATATGTTTATTATGAAAGGAAAAGTATGTGATGAAATAAAAGGTTTTAGTTTATGCATGTTCATGTTAAAGATATTTTATTAAAAGTATTTTCACTTTTTCATGTGGATGTATACGTATTACTTGTTATTATGGTTAAAGCTTGTTGAGTCATTAGATTCGCTAGGCATGGAAAATGAAGATGAAGATATTTCTGTTGAGACATTAGGGTCGGATGATTGAACTGGCTGGACTGATGATGCACTAACCCGAGGACCTTGCTAGTTTTTCCGCACAGTTTTGATTTTATAGTACTTTATATATTTTGATGAATTTTATAAACAAGATTGGTTTTTTAGAGGATTTATGACATTTATGATACTTTTTCAAAGAAGCTAGTTTTATGTTTGGTATGATGTTTACAGTTTTATGACCTTTACTGCATTTATTGAATTTTGTGTAAAATAGATGGTGAGGTTATTTTTATGGTGAAAATAGTACATATATATATATATATATATATATATATATGTATAGGGTTTGGCCGAAGCATTGAGGATTTAAAAAATAAAAAATTTCTAGTATATTTTAAAGAAAAATGAATTAGAGACGTTTCAGTTGGTATCAGAGCAACGTTCTTGTAAAGAGTTGTGCCATCGCCAGTTCCAGAAAGCTCAGTCGTCAAGCCTCATGTTTGAAAGTTTAAATATTTAAATGATTTTAATGATGACACCTGCATGTTTACATGGTTTATATGGTTAAGTTACATGTTTAAATGCTTTTTGAAGTTAATCAGTATTTATGTTTAAGTTGCTCGATAAATGATCGCTATATGTCAAATGGTTAAAAGTTTAGATTTAATTGCATGCTTTTTACGTTTAGATCTTGGAATATATTTAGATATAATGCCTCCTAGACGCGCATCTAGTACTGACAGACATAATGATACTCACGAGAACCGTCAAGAGAATGCTCAGCTACCTCCCAATAGGGATGCTGCTATTCGAGTGCTGGATGGTATGGCACGATTCTTCAAGCAGTAGGCCCAGCAGGCTCTGAGGCCACAACATGATATGTATGATCGATTTAGAAAGATGGTCTGAAAGAGTTTTCATGTACCACCGATCCATTTGTTGTTGAGGGTTGGATCATATCTCTTGAGGTGCATTTCCGTTATCTGGATATGGGGGATGTTGATCGAGTCAGATGTGCCACTTATATGCTGAGGGATGATGCTTCTCTTTGATGGGAAGGAACTGAGCAGGGTGTCAATCTAGCCACCCTTACTTTGGTGCGAGTCAAGGACATCTTCTATGAGAAATATTTTACTGCTGACGTGAGGGGACGCTTGAAGAGGGAGTTTATGAGTCTCCGTCAGGGAGACATGTCTATGGTTGAGTTTATAAAGAAGTTTGATGAGGCATTTCATGGATGGCCTTCAACCTACTATACATTGTGATGTGATGTTGATGAGACCGGTGGATTATGCAGCTGCCACTGCTTGTGCTTTCCAAGCTGAACAAGCCTTGAAGGATATTGATTTCAAAATGCAGCGCAAGAGGCAGTAGAACCAGCAGAACTCTCAGCCAAACAAGAGGCAGTTTACGGGACATCCCACTGCTCAATGACAGAAAAAGCCCCAAGGACAGTTGAAGAAGCCAGGGCAGCAGAAGCCACCACAGTTTGAAGCCGCCCCAAAATCTGAAGAGAAGACACTGTGCAAAGAGTTCAATTGCCCAAACAATGGCAGGTGCATGTGGGGATCATTCAAGTGCTTCATTTGCAAGGAGGAAGGGTACAAAGCCATTGATTGCCCAAAGAAGAAAGGACCAACTGTTGGCAGAGCTTATGTCATGCATGCTAAGGAGACAGAGGCAGAGCCAGACATGAATTTAATTAATGGTAACCTAGTTGCTTAACGTCCTTACACTTCTTTTATTGCATGCAATGATAATTTGGTTAATAGAATTGATTGGGATAATAAGGAACCTAGAAGAAAATATGTTGCATGTTCTACTTTAATTGGATTTAAGGGATGACATTGAGAATTATAGAAATTGGACGTAAAATATAAGCTTTAAGAATGTAAATGAATGAATTGAACCAAAATGTAAGAATTTTAGGGCTTAAAAATGAAGAGAACAAAATAATTTGACTTATATTGCATAAATCAAGAATTAGAGGGACTAAAATGCAAAAACCGAAAGCTCAAGGGTCTAATTGCGCAAGGCGGATAATTTCAAGGGCTAAAATATAATTTTAAGAAGTCCAGGGACTAAAATAGAGGTGACCAAAAGTTCCAAGTGAAAATCTAGAATTTTTGAAAGTTCAGGGACTAAATTGCTTCAGGAGTTGTTTTGCGAATTCTAGAAAATCAGTGGCTGTTTCCATAATTTTTGGAATTTTAAAGATCAAAACAATGAATTTAGAGAATTTAGGGCACAAATTGATTAAATTCAAAATTTATTTGGGGGCAAACATGCAATTTCGAAATTTTAAGGACCAAAATGAAAGAATTTTGAAACTTTAAGAAGATAAAAAACAATTTTTGAAAATTATTTTTGGCAAATTGTGCATATTCGAGATTTATTAAGGGTAAAGTGTGGTAATTTTCAAGAATTTTGAGTGATAAATGATAAAAAAAATTCTTTAAGTTTCCGATTCAATTGGATTTGATGGTGTATTTTTCGCAGGAAGGATATTTATTTCAGGTGTAGCTGTCTATGCATTGTTAGATTTAGGAGCTACACACTCATTCATATCCGAGACGTTTGTCAAGCAACTTAAGATTCTACCCGAAGATTTGGATTTAGGCTTTAGAGTTTCTATTCTTTCTGGTGATGAGATGGTTACTACGAGTATTATGAGGAATCAAGAGCTTCGTTTACAGAAGAATGTAATTCAGGCAGATCTCATCGTACGCCCGATGCCTGAGTTTGACATCATTCTTGGTATGGATTGACTATCTTTGAATGGAGCTTCGATAGATTTCCGGTAGAGGTCAATATCTATTCGACTGCCCAGTGGAAAATCTTTTGTCTTTGAGGCAGTAAGAAACAAGAAAATGCCACACTTTATTTCCTGCATCTGTGCGAGGAAACTCATGAGACGAGGCTGCCAAGCTTTTCTAGTGAGTGTTATTTTAAGGTCCAGGAAATTTAAAGCACATAACCTGAATGCTTGCAATCAAGGGTTTTTATTTAAATTATGTGTTTAATGATTTTATGAATTTAACGCATAATTATTACATGGTTAGGATTTATTTCACGATTTTTTTAAAGTTTCATGCATTAAGGTTTAAGTTGCATTTCGCTCTTGATCGAGGAACGAAAACCGGGGATATTCAGGAAAAATATTTTTGTTGAATATTTATTATTTAATATGAGGTGTTTTAAGTATGATTTTTGAAAATTGGGCCTTGCTTGAGTATTTTTACCCGCCGGGTTATGTTTTGATTGGTATGCAAATTTTAAAGATTCGGAGTACTTTTTGAGGGCTCGGGCAATATTTTCAAAAACATACCTAAACGAAATATTTTTTGGGAGTGTTATTGGGCTTGATGAGGTTTTATTTTTAAGTTTAATGAACTCAAAATCCTTTTCATCTTTTATTTTTCATACTAGGACCCATTAGTGCTTAATTAGTTATTTTAAAAACACCATTAAGCCACCCTAAACCTAATACTCCACTTAGCAGCCCCCACCCCACCTTTCAGTAGCTTCTCCCTCGTGTATCCAGTAGCAAGTCTCGGCCCTTGGTGATTTCTTCAAGGAAGCTTCTCCCCTCCTCTCAGTTTCACGTTCCACTCGCGTATCTTCAAGCTTCTGATGGTTTAATCATCAGGCACGCTTTTATTTTTGTTTTCTCATCATACACGTCATAAATAAGCTGAAGTTTATGTTTATGCATGAAAATTTTATGATCTACCTTGTGCTTACGTTTGTGAATGAGTTTGACATGAAACTTTGCATTGTTATGCCTCCATCTCACGTTTTCTTGTGCATGTGCAAGGGGCTGCTGTTTTTGGTGCATTATAAGGGCTGTTCAAGGTGTTAAGATTGTGTCATGAGGCTGGTGTCGAGTTATAGACGAGATAAGTAAGGGGCCGTGCGGTGTGTTGCTGAGGTATGATCGGTTTGGTGTAGATCGGGAGTTTGAGTGAAGTCGGTGGCATGAAGAGCTATTCCAAGCCGTGGACAAACCCTGGTGGGTCTGAGTCATGGCCTAGAATGTCCGCACGCTGCTGGTATTGGCTTTGGAGTCGTTTGGAGTCATGAAATCGAAGGGTGCCATAGGTGAGGATTTTGGGGATGTTTTTCGGCTGTTGGTGTGTTGCTACATATAAGGGGCTGTGAGCTTAGGTTAGGTCAGTCCAGTAGGGTCCTGAGGTGGGCTAGGAAGGTTTGGTTCAAGGTTGGTCAGAGCCGGTAGAGCCTAGAGCCGATAATTTTTAAGTTTGGTGATTTAGGGTTTTTCGAAAATGTAAGGAGCAAAAAAGTTACGTATATGCATGATTTTTTGTTAAGTGATGAAAATATGTTGCATGCTTGGTTTTAAGGAAAAATTACGTATATGCATGATTTTTTGTTAAATGATAAAAATGATGATGTTTTTGAAGGATGTGAGTTGATTGTAACTGACGATATTTGTATACGATGATGATGAGGCCTAGGCACAGTGGATGGGTAATACTGTCGTTGTTGTCCGACAGCCGCCGGGTACGATATTCACAATTAATGAACTGAATTCAATCAAAGTAAATGTATAAGTATATGATGATATGATGAGCTGTTTTTAACACAATTACGTTTATTCTTTAAGTTCATGAAATGTATTTTATACAATACTTTTCACTGTTGTATGTTTTGTATATGTATTCGCTATTATCGGAAGAGGTGTGTTGAGTCTTTAGACTCACTAGGCATGTGTGATACATGTGAGCATTTTGAGGAGGAGACTGGAGGTGCCAAACTCGGAGTAAGCATGGATGGATGTGCGCAAACGACCCGAGGACCACACTTTTCTGCATATCACGTTTTTATGAGCTTTGAGTAGACATGATCGGTTTTATACGTTATTGTGATATGATGTTGATTTTCAGGATTTTACTCGTTTTATTTTGTTATTGCATGGTTGAGGGCCGAGTTGGAAAATTTTAAACTGCAGTATTTTATCTGTTATTTGATCACGATTATTTTGTTAAAGGTGTATGTTTCAGCAGTCGTGCATGCATGCAAGATTTTAAATTTCAAAATTTAGTTTACAAAAAAAAAATAGTAGTATTTTTAAGTAGTAGATGTTTCAGTTATTTCAGTACCTCTTCCGAACAGTCAGAGGCCGGAGATTGTTGAAGTTGTCAGAGACTTTCCAGTGTTTTTCCTGGGACATTTCTGGCATTCCATCGGACCGAGTGGTGGAGTCTTCTACTCAGTTGATACTGGGTAGAGTGCCAATTTCGAAGGAACCATATCATCTAGCACCAGCCGAGAAGAAAGAGCTGAAGGATCATATACAGGAGTTGCTAGACAAGGATTTTATTCTCCCGAGCTGTTCTCTGTGGGGCGCACTGGTATTATTTGTGAAGAAGAAGGATGGTAGTGTGCGACTCTGCATTGACTATAAAGAGCTGAACAGAGTCACCATCAAGAACAAGTATCCCTTACCTAGAATCGAAGATTTATTTAATCAGCTGCAGGGAGTTTCAATTTTCTCGAAGTTAGATCTTCGTTCGAGATACCATCAGCTGAAAGTGAGATGTTCATAAGACGGCTTTCAGGACTCGATATGAGCACTACAAGTTTATGGTGATGCCATTCGGGTTGACCAATGCGCCAACGATCTTCATGGATCTCATGAATATCGTATATCAGCCGTATCCGGATCAATTTATCAGTCTTCATAGATGATATTATGATTTACTCGAGGAGCAGACTAGAGCAGAGCAGAGCACAGTCAGTACTTAAGAACGGCTCTACAGTTATTGCAAGACAGAAAGCTATTCGCTAAGTTCAGCAAGTGCAAATTTTGGCTCGAGAGAGTGGCGTTCTTAGGCCACATTATTTCTATAGATGGAGTTGAGGTCGATCCCAGCAAAGTCGAGGCAGTTAGAGAGTGGCCAGTACCTAAGAGTGTAACCGATATCCAGAGTTTCTTGGGTCTAGCTTGCTACTACCGGAAGTTCATTCAGAGTTTCTCTTCTATTGCAGTATCCTTGACGGCCTTGACGAAGAAGAATGCGAATTTTATCTGGGGATCAGACTGCCAGGAGAGTTTCTAGAAGTTGAAGAAAGCTTTGAGTTCAGCGCCAGTTCTATAAATGTCATCAAGACAAGGAGAGTATGTTCTTTATATAGACGCTTCGAAGCTTGGTCTGGGCACAGTCCTAGAGTGATCGAGTGATAGCATATGCTTTTAGACAGTTGAAGGTTCATGAGAAGATATACCCGACTCATGACCTTGAGCTTGCAGCAGTAGTAGTATTTGCTCTGAAGGTGTGGAGACATTATTTATATGGGGAGAAGTGCAAGATTTTCAATGATAATAAAAGCTTGAAGTACTTATTCACCCAGAAAGAGTTGAATATGAGGCAGCGAAGATGGTTAGAGTTGGTGAAGGATTACGACTGCGATATTAGCTACCATCCGGGAAAGGTTAATGTGGTCGCGAATGCTTTGAGTAGAAAGACAATAGTTATTACTTAGTTGTCAGTTCAGAGACTGTTGCAGGCAGAGATCCAATGATTCGAGCTTGCAGTGTATGCTAGGGACGAGGCTCCTAATATTTCTACTATGAAAATTCAGTCGACTCTGAGGGATCGAATCCGTGAATGTCAGTCTTCTGATGAGAAATTACATAAATGGAGACTGAGATATGAATCTAAGGGTCGGAAGCTGTATTTGGACGAGGATGACATAGTTCGATATTGAGATCGACTTTGGATTCCTAGTGGTTATTCACTGAGGAATGCTGTTATGAAAGAAGCCCATAATATTCCATATTCCATCCATCCTGAAAGTACGAAGATTTATAAGGATTTGCAGTCATTTTATTGGTGGCTCGGGAATGAAACGAGACATCTTGTGTTTTGTGTCCGAGTGTTTGACATGCAAGCAAGTTAAGGCAGAGCATCAGAGGCCAGTTGGGAAGCTTAAGCCACTTCCTATTCCCGACTTAAAATGGGAAAATATCACGATGGATTTTGTAGTGGGATTGTCAAGGACTATCTGGGGATTCAA
This sequence comes from Primulina tabacum, assembly GCF_025594145.1. Lineage (NCBI taxonomy): Eukaryota > Viridiplantae > Streptophyta > Magnoliopsida > Lamiales > Gesneriaceae > Primulina > Primulina tabacum. Next base: position 42,924,156 of record NC_134554.1, read on the forward strand.
TGCCATTTGCAAGGAATTCCAGTGTATATTTTTTCGGACAGAGATCCGAGGTTCACATCGTCTTTCTGGAAGAGTGTTTTTTCGGACAGAGATCCGAGGTTCACATCGTTCTTATGGGAACAAAGTTGTTGTTCAATACAACGTTTCATCCTCAGACCGATGGTCAGTCCGAAAGGGTGATTTAGATTTTGGAGGATCTACTCTAAGCTTGTGTGATTGACTTCCATGGTAGCTGAGAACTGAAGTTAGCTCTAGTGGAGTTCACCTATAAAAACAGTTACTAGTCGTCTATAGGTATGTCTCCTTACGAGGTAATTTATGGGAGGAAGTGCAGATCATCGATACAATGGGATGAGGTTGGTGAAAGAGGAGAATTCGGGCCGGACTTGATCAAACAGACATCAGAGATAGTAGTCAAAATTCGAGATAGGATGAAGACTGCTCAAAGCCGCAAGAAAAGCTATGCTGATAAGCGACGAAGGGAAATAGAGTTTGCAATAGGTGACCACTTGTTTGTCAAAGTAACACTATGAAGGGTGTTACGAGATTTGATAAGAAAGAAAAACTCAGTCCGAGGTTCATAGGACCGTTTGAGGTTCTAGAAAATATTGGAACATTAGCTTATAGAGTGGCATTGTGACCAATGCTGGCTGGAGTGCATAATGTGTTCCATATCTCGATGCTACAAAAGTTCATGTCGAATCCTTCACATGTACTCAATTATGAACCTCTGCAGTTGACTGCGAATTTGTCATACGAGGAAAGGCCTACACAAATTCTGGATAGGCAAGAAAGAAGGCTCTCGAATAAGGTTATTCAAATAGTCAAAGTCAAGTGGATAAATCATTCAGGGGAGGAAGCTACTTGTGAAATTGAGACTGACATGAGGAGTCACTACCCGAAGTTATTTGGTAAGTCTTAATTTAGAGGACGAAATTTCATTTGGGGGGGGGGGGGGGTGCGAGGAATTGTAAGGTCCAAAATGCGATAACGTAATCGAACTGCATGCAAATCTAGGAAAAATGAAAAATACCTAGTTAAATCATTTTAATTGCATTAATTAAATGTGGTAGATATGTTTACATGTTTAAAATATAGTTATCTATTAGAATGCTTAAAATAGTGTTTCAAGGGTTATTCAAGACGCGACCAAAGAACGAAGAACGAGGACTGCAAAGGAAAAATATTTTTATTAAATAATTGTTTATAATTATTAAATATATGGTATATCTAAGATGCAATTTTCTAAAATGGTATCATTTGAGATACTTTTACACGTCGAGTCATATTTTAAATCGCTCATCGATTTTTGATGAAAATAAGGATTTTTTTGGAGGTTGGGTAATATTTTTGAAAACTTTCCAAAACAGTTTATTTTTCGTACTTTCTAATGGACCTAATAAGCCTATTATACTAAGGTTATTAGGCCTAATTATCTACCATAATATTTATATTGAAAACTTTCATCCCAAGCCCTAATTTCCCCTACAACTCACGCACACCACCTAAGAAACCTAGGGTTTCTCTCCCTAGTAGCCACACGCACACACCCACATGTCTAAGGCTTCTACACGTCGATTTTTAAGCGTAAAAATGCAGCAAGGCTTTCCCCCGTCGTTTCTGCACGTTCTATTCTCATCTTTCATGCCATATTATGTGTGAATATATTTGTTTGCATGAAAAATATAAAATCATCATGATATTTTTGTTTTTAAGGGTTTAGACATGGAAAAATTTGAGTTGTGTGTATGTTCTTGATGGTTTTTGTAAAAGGGAAGGGGGCAGCCAGGTTAAGGATGGTAGGTACATGATTTAGGGGCTGTTTAGGTGTCCTATAAGGGGTTGATCACGGTTGGAAGGAGGCAAGGGAAGGAACGATCGGATGAAAGGCGTGTAGGCTAGGGCATACGATTTTGGAGAAAAAAAATAGAGGCCTTGTGGGTTGCTGTCCAGGAAAGGGGCTGGGCTCGTGAGGGTCCTAGCATCGAGCCATGGTGGTCCACGTGTGGCTGGAGAGGTTAGGATGGGTGGACGCAACATCCTAGCCGTTGTCGTGTGCAAGAAGGATGAACCATGCACGTACTCGTGCATGGCTAGCTAGGGATGGTCCAAGTGGGTCCTAAGGGGTTTGGTCTAGGTCCTAGGATGATTTTTTAGGGTCTAGTCTCGTTCGTTTTGGACTAGGATCGAAGGAGAGTGTGCTTGGTTGAGGCTAGGGTTTGTTCGAACATGGGGAGAAATTCCATTAGGTTTCTAGGCATTTATGAGGGTTTTAAATGACTTGAATTGGGTTGAAAAGGGGATGGTTAGGTGTTAGGAAGCCGTGGTTGAAGTTTGGTTAAGATTCAGGTTAAAATCGGGACATTCAGTTCAAGTTTTAAAAAGAATTCGGAATTTAGTCGAGGGGCTTAAGTTTACGTCTAAGAAATGTTTATGGGTGTGTTTTAAGATGTTATGGTAAGTTTGGATAGATTCGGGTCGAATTTTTAAGGTCTAGGGACAAAATGAGAAAACTAGGTTTTCAGGAAGCAAAGCAGTCATTTTAACACCTGAAAAATTTTAGTAGTCCTGACAATGTCCTGATGCTGTAATGAATGTTAAAATATTTATTTTGAAAGGATATGGAATTTTATGATGAGAAAATGATTAATGTTAAAGACGTGTTGCATGTTTGATTTAAAAGAAAATGATATTTATGCATGTAATTTTATAAAGTGATGAAAACAATGAAAATGTTTTCAAGGAAGTGATTTGATTGTGACGGTAAGGAAATGGGGATTCGTGAAGGACAAAGCCCAGTGGAACCCGTTTGCGGGACAAATACCCCTTGGGAACCTAACACCGAATTTTCATAGGCCAAGGCCCAATAACAGAAAAGTGGTTGCCGGTGTCCCTGCCAACTATAGGCCAAGGCTTGGAGCGGAAAAGTGGTTACTGTTGCCTTGCCGCCTAGTACCATGGTTACAGTTGAGATTGATCAATCGACTAAAGGATGAAAGAATGGTCAAAATTAATGAACATATTTCACCCCAAAAGAAATGTATATATATATATATGTTTATGATTAAAGGAAAAGTATATGATGAAGAAAATGTTTAAGTTTATGCATGTTCATATTAAAACTATTTTATTAAAAGTATTTTCTATGTTAAGGCTTGCTCAGTCATTAGACTCATTAGGTGTGAATGATGCAGATGAGGATATTTCTGTGGAGACAGAAGGGTTGGATGATTGAACTGGCTGGACTGATGGTGCACTAACCTGAGGTTCTTGCTAGTTTTCTGCACATTTATGCTTTTACAGTACTTTATATATTTTGATGACTTTTGGAAGTAAGAGTAGTTTTTGATAAGATTTATGACGTTGATGCTACTTTTGAAAAAAGCTAATTTTAGGTTTGGTTGGATGTTTACGATTTTATGACCTTTACTGCAGTTACTGAATTCTGAGTAAAATGGATGGTGAGGTTATTTTATGGTGCAAAAAGTACATATATGTACGTATAGGGTTCGACCGAAACATTGAGGATTAAAAAAAATAAAAAATTCTAGTATATTTTAAAGAAAAACGAGTTATAGACGTTTCATGACTTGTTTACATACCTGGAAGCTTATGAATTTGAAATGTAAACAAGAGAGGGCGAACCATCAGTTCCACCAACAAGAACTGCTCTCAGCCTACTGAAACTGGAGCAAACAGTTTCAGCTGAGAAAACTGCCGAACATCTGAGCAATTATGTAATGTCATTGTTTGTTAGAAAATTTGGGAATTCACGAGGAAAAACTAAGGATCATTCCAAAATCATATCACATGAATGAATCAAAAGAAGAACCGAATGTGTGCTATAACTGTGGCAAAATTGGTCACTTCATAGTGGGCCGTCCCAAGCCGAAGAAGGACAACAGAAGATTAGTTGGGCAGGGAAAAAAGCCCTTCAAGCACAGGAAAAGGGCTAAGGATTACAATAATACTTCTAGAAAGAAGCACGAAGCTCTAGTAGCTCAAGAGAGCAAATCCAAATGAGCTGAAATTGACATTGAAACATCATAAACTGGGAGATCAAACAATTCTAGTGATGAAGAAGAGGTAAAATTCCTCATGGCTAATAACACAGAGCTGGAATCACTGTTACTTGATTTTAGCTCTACTAACTTTGCATGTGAAGAACTTATTTCAACTTTGGATGACATGGTGAATGAATACCGCAAGGTTGCTCTATTCTTTGCGGAAGCTAAGGTTAAGCAAAATGATCCTATGAATGACAAAAATGAAACTAATTGTTCATAATCACCTGAGTTGTCAAATATCAAGAAGGAGATTGTGAAGCTGATGGCAGAAAAGGATGATAACCAATTTTTGATTCAGCAGTTGAAGTATGAGAAATCCAGACTAACTGATCTAATCCAGGTCTAGAACAAGTCATCAATTACATTAACTGAAATGCAAGGGTTGCAAAAATCAGTTGAAGATAAAACTAGTTAGGTTTTAACAGCCAAGACGAACCCTCAATAAGAATTAGCAAGCCAACACTGAATATGTGCAAAGAGAAATACATTCACTTTGTTAAATCATTTATGTGACATAAACAACCTGAGCCCAGTAAGTCGGTTGAGCAGCCAATTGAAAATACGAACAAGGTTAAAAGGTATGGGATTGGGTATAGTCTCAAGAGTTCAAATGATTCAGGAAGATGGTCACATAAAAGGTCCAGTTATCAAAAACAGAACTCAGTAAATGGCTATTACAGTAATTATCATAATTGCAAGCCTGTTCAAAAACGATATCGGATGAAAAACATGGCAAACAAGGCCAAAACACATGTTGTATCATTTGCACACAACACACAAAACACACACAAATCAGATAAAGTTATCTGGAACACAGCGATTGGTAGGTCAGTTTGACTGATCCAAGTTCCTAAAAGATTAATCAGTTCAGGGGTATAAATTTATTTATTATTTGTGATTGCAAGTTACAGGAAAATGAACAAATAATTAGTCTGGTACTTGGACAGCGGATGTTCAAGACACATGACTAGAGACGCTGTACTGATATCTCAACTGGTCAAATATTCTGGACCCAAAATCAGTTTTAAAGACGCCTCTCAAGGTAGAACCGTGGGTAAGGGTAAACTTATCCATTGTAATATTTGTTTTATCGCTTTAAATCAATCTAAGAACTGGTTATGACATAAAAAGTTGAACCACCTTACTTTCCAAGACATTACGCAACTGAGTAAACACAAGCCGATAACTGGTCTGCCAAAGATTGAATTTTCAAAAGATAAAATTTGTTCAGCAGGTCAATACGGGAAGCAAGTGATATCATCTTTAAAAAACAAAGAAAGTAAATCTTCTACCCAATGCTTAGAACTGATGCATATGGACTTATTTGGTCCAATACCAGTCATGAGCTTAGGTAGCAAGTGAGATCATCTTTCAAAAGACTTTTAAATGAGAAATCAGTTGGGATTGACAAAATAAGATTCGATCGTGGAACTGAATTTGTCAATCAAAATTTATCTCAATTTCTTGAAAATTTTGGAATCGGGCATGAGTTCTCAGCTGTTGGAACACCACAACAAAATGGTGTAACTGAACGTAAAATCGAACCCTTAAGCAAGCAGAAACAACTATGCTACTGATTCGGGTATTTCTCAAAGGTTTTGGTTAAAAGCCATCAACACAACGTGTTACAATCAGAACAGATCAATGATTAAAGAATAATTCAAAAGAACCCTACGAGATCTGGCATGGTAAGAAAAAT